>NC_137799.1:22971907-23571907 GCF_963383645.1 Muscardinus avellanarius
TTCAAAATCCCGTGCTCTGAACTTTTCTTCTACTTCTGATAAATGTATTTCCATAAACAACTCTTCTAGAAAGCCCCCAATGCGTGCATAGAGCTCCAAAAACAATATATGTATTCTTTCATTTTGCTTTCCCAACTGAAAAAGGCCCCACTTACATTGTATAGTATTAAAAGAATAAGGAACCATCCTCCAAGGCCTGGATGTCTTCCACAAAAACCTTCATGCTACCATCTTCTATCTTTTCCTTTTGGTCAGAGGCCAAGAAAATAGAAAACTACTTCCCTAAAAACTGCAATAAATAAGAAAAATGATTGAGGGAAAAGAGAGGCGAGAGGCTATCACTTGGGAAACTTTTCTTTTTGAACTTGGCTGGGACTCAGAATGCTGATGAGAACATGAAATAAAAAGTCAAGTCAACGCCGGGCGTGGTGGCGCACGCTTGTAATCCCCGCGCTTGGAAGGCAGAGACAGGAGGATCGTGCAGGTTTGAATCCAGCCGCGCCGGCTTAAGAGATCCTGTTTCCAAATAAAAATATAAAATAGGCCTGGGAGTGTAGCCCGGAGGTAGAAGGGTTTCCAGGAACCCCAGTACCACCAAAAAAGAAAAAAAAAAAAGTCAAGTCAGAGCCAGGTGTGTTGGCGCATGCTTGTAATCCCAGCATTTGGGAGGCTGAGACAAGAAGATCGTGGTTTGTGGACAACCTCAGCTACTTAGTGAGGCCCTCCACGACTTAGTGAGATCCTGTTTCAAAAATAAAAAATCAGAATAGGGCTTCGGGTATAGCTCAGAGGTAGAATGCCCCAGTCAAGTTGATATTTTAATACAGTGCCGTTGCTCTTAGTTCAGGACAGAAATCACTCCTTTTATCTAATATGTAAAATGATTCACCTGGCTTCTGACCCCAAAGTCAGACATTGCTATGCTCCATGACTCTACCTTAGAAGCATCGAAGTTGCTTCTCATGACTTGTCCGTGGGCACGGACTAATGTCAGCCCCAGACACAGCAGAGGCAGCAGCGTCATCTTGGTAGAGGAGTAGACCGTCTCCCACAGACACCAGCAGTGAGTCCTTCTTGAGAGCAACTCCACTCCCCAGCCCCTGAGCCTTTATATCCATCAGGCTCCTGCTTGTGATAGTGGTTCACGGATTTCCACCTCCCCTCCTCCTCCTGTGAAACGGTCTTGCATTCAGTTCCATTCATGCGAGGACAAGGACTGCTCTTGCCCTTTTCAACTTGGCAATCTGATTGTTTTTATATTTACTCAGTGAAGCTACATGTTTCAAAATACATTCTCAAGGAAAATAGTAGATGCTCTCAAGAGCTGTCAGTTGCAATCACAGTTAACTCTGGGTCTGGCTTGGAATCAGAAAGTCAATTATATGCGGCAGCAGTGGGCATCACTGTGGGATGGAACGTGTGGTGAATCCCTGCTTCGCTGCCCTATGTGGATGTGGAATCAGGTGAAGCACTCAGTTTTTACAAACCACAGAAACACTGAAATTGCCTCTACCAAAGAAGCTGCATAGCCCTTCTCTGAAAGCATTAAAATAGGCTTGAATAAAATACTGTCTGTAGCTGGGCATTAGCTCGGTGTTGGAGTGCTTGCCTAGCATGCTGAAGGCCCCAGGTTCGATCATCAGCACCACAATCAAAACAAAAACAAACAAAAGAGGAGAGAGCGGAGTGTGCTGGCTCATGCCTGTCATCCCAGTACTTGGAGGCCAGCCTCAGCAACTTAACAAAGACCACAGCAAGACCCTGAAATACTAAATAAATAAAATAGGGGTGGGGAAGTAGCTCAGAAGAAGAATGCTCTTAAATTCAATTCCCAGTAGTATAAATACTACTACCACCACCACTACTACTACTACTGACCATAAAGTATGGGCAGGATCTGGTATTCAGTACATTTTAATTAGTCATTATTCTCTGAACCCAACCACTGCAGCCTGGCCTCTCACCCAATAAATGAACTAGTATCATGTGTAAGTCTATACCATGATCCTAGGAGAACAGAAGAACAAGACCTCATCCTTCGGAGAGCTGTCAGTGTATTTGGAGAAAGGCTACATGTACCCACATGTTTAAATCTACAAGTAAGCCGGGCGTGATGGCGCACGCTTGTAATCCCAGCATTTGGGAGGCTGAGACTGGAGGATCAAGGTTCTAGGACAGCCTCAGGTACTTAGTGAGGCCCTCTGCAACTTAGGGAGACCCTGTTTCAAAATAAAGAATAAAAAATGGGGGAGGGGATATAGCTCAGAGGTTGAATGCCCCTGGGTCCCATCCCCAGACCCGCAAATAAATAAATAAATCTATAAGTATAGGAGAGGACCTGAATGACACCCACTCTCGACTATAGTAAAGGTGTGTTGCTGAGGAGGTGGCATCATGTAGAAAGTGCTTAGGAGCACACATGGAGCCAGGCGTGGTGCTGCACACCTGTAATCCCAGTACTTGGGAGGCTGAGGCACGAAGATTGCAGGTTCAAGACCTACCTTGGCAAACCCAGCAAGAATGTGCTTCCAACTAAAAATCAAACCAGGGTTGTTGCTCAGAGATAGAATGCTTACAATCAGTTGCCAGTTACGGGGTTCATTCCAATCTCTGCCATTTTGAGGCCATGGGGACAGGTTTGGCCTCGTAAAACCTTTGTTTCCTCTTACCAAGGATAATTATATTTGCCTAGTGGATTAGGGGGGATTCAGTGGGGTGCTGTGCAGGCATTCACTGGGCTGGTGGGTGAGCACTTCCCTGGACAAGGCGACCCTCAGGTTCTGAATGTGGGGAGGGTGTGGGGATGCAAGAGGCATGTAGGAGCATCATTCCAGCTGAGAAGAAAGTGGAGTCAGGATCCTGTGCTGCCAGCTAGGTCATTAAAAGCTGCGGCTCCTTTCCTTCCTTGTGCTAACAGGCCCCCCCAAACAGAGAGAGGCTGGTGTCACAGAGGAGGTGGGACCCAGGCAATGAACCTAGCTGCTGTGGCCTCCTTTCTGTGGACCTCTTTAAACAGCCATCCCAACCTGGAAAACGTTATGTTAAGTGAGACTAGCCAGTCACAGCAAGTGAGAGTCATGCGTTTTCTCTCATTTGCAGAAGAAGAGAGTATGGGGATATGAGAGGGAAGTTAGATTCCAGAGGAGCAAGGGGGTGTCTCAGGGGAGGGTATGGTAGAGAAGCGAAAATTAACCTAGGAGGCACTTCCATTGGTATTACATGCGTACATGAGAATACCAGTGCCTTCCTCGGTATCAAGTATCATGTTTGAGGAAAGGGAGGGAGTGGGAGGACCCTGGGGGAAGGTTAGCTCACCAAGTGCTGTCCACTGAACTATATTATTATGTGAGACTAAAGTGTACCAATAAAGATATAATATATATGCTTATATATTATAGGTATACATATATATCCAAATATATCTATATCTATTTATCTAGATATAGATAGATAGATAGATAGATAGACAGACAGATAGATATAGAGAGATTCTAGCTAGAAATTTCACCTCTGTTTCAAAATAAAAAATAAAATAGGGCTGGGGTTGTATCTAGGAGGTAGAATGCCCCTGTTTCAATCCCCAGCAACACACACACACACACACACACACACACACACACATTCACACACACATATTCACACACACCAAAAACCATTCTAGCCCCTGTGTGATCATTCCCAGTTTGTGTTCAGCCACTGGTATTCTGAATCCTATGTAACTTCAGCCATCATGGGTAGCTGTGTATTTTCCTGGCCCTAAGATGGGAGTACTGAGCTTGACAAGTGGTGGGAAAAGCTGTGTACTTTATTCCCCTCATTTGAATCTCTCTAGAAATAGAAAGCAGCCTGTGGGCCACCAGGGTTTCAAAGTGCAGCCCCCTTGCTGGGTTGTGAGACGCAGGCACAGTGGCTGCTCTTGTGGCGAGGCCCGCCTCAACCTCATCCCACCAACTCTAACCACTTCTGTGCTCCTTTATGCCACCTTGTAACTCTGCTTCTGTTTTTATTCAGAAAGCAAACTCCCTTCTGAAGGGTGAAGTCATTGTTCTTGTTCACTATTAGATCTGAGGAAGCACCTGATACATGGTGTTACCTTTGGAATGTTCGTCCACTAAAGTCACCAGGGACTCTTGTTAATACAAGAAACCTGGAAAATCCTCTAGTAAATAGGAATATCGCTGTTGGCCAGTGATCCTGATTCCTATTGTTGGGCCACATGAGTAGAGGGAGCCCGTGGAGGAAAGTCTCAGATAAAAGCTCAACTAATATTCCATTAATCAGGAGTGATGCTTCACTTTGCAATGGGATTCCTTCCCTTAAATGACACTCCAGTGCTGGATGTGGTGGTGCACGTTTGTAATCCCAGCACTTGGAAGGCTGAGACAGGAGGATTGCGGTTCGCGGACAGCCTCAGCTACTTAGTGAGGCCCTTTGCAACTCGGTGAGGCCCTGTTTCAAAATAAAGAATAAAAAATAGGGCTGGCAGTGTAGCTTGGAGGCAGAATGCCCCTGGGTTCCATCTCCAGTCCCGAAAAAAACAAATCAAAAAAGAAACTCCTGGCCAGTGTGGGAGTGATTTAGATATAAACTAACTACAAGGTGGAAAGTGCAGAATAGAAGGAATAGGAAAATAGAAGAGTCGATAGGAATGGATAAAATGGCAGAGCATGATTTGGTTTGATTACAGTAGTCACCTAGTTTTTAGTACACAGACAGATGAGGGGTTTTGAGTAAGGAATGCAAACTTTGAAGGCAAACAGGCATCGGTGGACTCTGTCTCTTGCCTCGTCCCTAGGGAGGCAACGGAGAGTGTCTGGGAAGCAGAGGTTCTGTGCTTATGCCAGGGAGAGAGGGATGGGAGTTGAGTTGTGGTGCCAAGCTGTGAGCCCCAGAAAATGGATTCCTTCCTTTCTTCCATGTGAGGACCAATAGTGGGTTCAACAGTAGCCGACAGCCAGGCGTGGTGGCGCACGCTTGTAATCCCCGCCCTTGGGAGGCAGAGACAGGAGGATCACGCAGGTTCGAAGCCAGCCGCGCGCGCTGGCTTAGGAGACCCTGTTTCCAAATAAAAAAATGTAAAAGTAGGTCTGGGAGTGTAGCCCGGAGGTAGAAGGGCTTCCAGAAACCCCAGTACCACCAAAAAAAAAAAAAAAAAAAAAAAAAAAAACAGTAGCTGACAGATGAAATAGAAATCCTGTCTACTGTCACCACCCTGGACAGCCAGTCCGCCTGCAGACCTTCTGTTTCATGGGCCAACCAAGTATGAGCCTGGCTCTTGACAAAAGTTTGTTCAGGGCTAAATTCCATAATGTATACATATATTAAAACCTCATGTTGTATGCCATAGATAAATACAGTTTTTATTTGCCCATTAAAATAATTTTAGAGATTATGAGAAAAAAAAAGTTGTTCCAGGAACATGGCCCTTACAGTGACCCTGAATTCAAACTGCTACATTCAGAGTCCAGTTGCATCAGCTAGCTTTTTGTTTGAGATCTTTAGAATTCAATGAACTTGAAGCAATCTGTTAATCAAGAAAAATGGTACTTCCGGGAAGATGGCGACCGAGAAAAGCGGGGCTTAAGAGTCCCGCTAACAACCAATCTCCATTACCACAAAGAGAGCGCCTTTCATAGCCAGAAAACACCATCACCAGAAAAACAAAAAAAACCACCAGGCTCCAGAGAGAAAGCGGACTGAGAACAGAGCTCAGGGCCACAGAGGAGACACACGCGCCCGAGGACACGGCAGCAGCGCCATACTGCCGGCGGCAGCGGCGAACTCAACAGACGGCTACAGCAAGTCAGGTGAGCCGCTGCGGAACAGCCAGGCGGGATCTTTCGGCGCAGACAGCATTTAAAGCTCCCAGTGGCTGAGCTCAGCACACGCTGCAGGGATTCAGAGTGGAAATCAAAACCAGAGAAGAAAAAATACGCCAGCCTCATGGCCGAGGGCGTGGCAGAGGCGCCATATTGCTACCGGCGGCGGCAGCAGCAGTGAATTCACCGAGTCCAGTACAGCTACATCTGCGTACTCAAGAACAGTGAGTCAAATTGCGGGCCACAGAGGAGAAATCGCAGTATTGGGCCTCCTGGGACTTGACCCAGTGAGGGAGTGGTGGTGGCAGAGATATCACACCATAGGAGAACGTGCAACCTGGCACCCCCCATAGTTTAAAGCAGCCTCTATCGACTCCCTGGGTCGGAGACTCTGTGATAAAACCCAGTAAAGGAGTAGTGGGGTCTGAGATAATACAGACTCGAGATCCAGAGCACCTTAAGTGAAGCCATAGTGACCCAAGGGAAGAACCCAGAGAAGGCACAAACCTCCGAAATCATGGGAAAGAGGAATAACACTGGAGTAATGAATGTGCACAACCCCACAACATCAGAACCTGATAAAACAGAAAATCAGAGATTTCTAGAAGATCAAATCAGGAAAATAACTGTAGAAATAATAGAGGTGCTTCGAAAAGAACTCAGAGAGAGCCAAAAAGAGATAAAGGATGCAATTAATGAAGTAAAGGCCTCAATTCAAAGCACAAACAACCGATTAGACCACATGGAGAACAGAATCTCGCTCTTAGAAGATGAGCAATCCAAAAATGAATGCATAGTTTCTAATCTAGAAAAAAATATCCAACAGCAGGAATCTGACATTGAAGAAATATGGGCCCATTTTAAGAGAGCTAACCTAAGAATAATTGGAATAGAGGAGGGAAAAGAAAGTGATACCAAAGGGATCAACAATCTCTTCAAGGAAGTAATAGCAGAAAATTTTCCAAATATAGAGCAAGAGGTTGATACACAGATCCAGGAAACTTATAGAACTCCCTTTAGACAGGATCGGAGAAGAGGTTTCCCACGCCATATAATTGTCAAAATGACCAATGTGGAAGCCAAGCAGAGAATCTTAAAGGCAACAAAAACAAAGGGCCAACTGACATTCAGAGGCAAACCAATTAGAATCACTCCAGACTTCCCAAACCAAGTCATGAGAGCCAGAAGGGCTTGGAGTAACATATTCCAAACTCTGAAAGAAAACAACTTCCAGCCAAAAATTTCCTATCCAGCAAAACTTTCTATCAAATTAGATGGAGAAATAAGAAGCTTCCATGACAAACAGAAACTGAAGGAATTTATGTCTTCAAAACCAGCGCTAGAGAAAATACTCAAAGAGATTAACTACAAAGAAGAAATAGGTAACACTCACCAGAACCAGAGAAATAAGAGTTTCCCTCCAACAGACAACTAAGATTGGTTATCTGTGGAGATTCATTATTTATGTTAGTCTTTTACCTATCTCTAAGTTGTATTGTTTGCCTTTATTGTTGTTAATTTTTAGGATTTCTAGTTGGAATATTAATATACCTTCAGATATAGCATTTGGAAATATTTTATCCAATTCTATTAGTAACTTTTAACTCTGTTTACATTGTCTTTGGATATACAACATTTTCTTTTATTTTTTAGGGAGTTTGTATATTCTTCTGTTGCCTGTGCCATTGAAATCATATCCAAGAAATCACTGCCAATTTCAATGTTGTGAGGTTTTATGACCCAGATTTTCTCCTAAAAGTTTATAGTCTTAAGATTTATATTTAGGTCTTTTATCTATTTTGAGTTAATACTTGTATGTGGGATTAGGTAAGGGTCCAATTTTATTCTTTTCCATGTAATTATTATTTTTCAACAATATTTAGTTAAAAGATTATTATTTCCACCACCAAATGTTCGTGGAAACCTTGTCAAAAATAACTTGACAATATAGGGAAGAATTTAGCTCTAGGCTTGTATTTAACTCCAATGGTCTATATATCTGCCTTTAGAACAGTACTACACTGTTTCAATTATTGTAGCTTTATATGGTTTGAAATCAGAAAATATATATCTGCTAGCTTTGTTCTTTTTCAAGATCGTTTTGGGTATCTAGAATTCATATTCCATATTAGGATAGATTTTTTTCTGAAAAATAAATATATAAATATATGATAGTTTCACCTAAAAAAACAGAAAAAAATATGCTCTAGTAAGAAAGAAAGCAAAAAGAAATATTGAAATGCTATCTTTAAATCATCAAACGCTTGGTATCAGACAAATGAAACTGTTATGTGAGATTATCATTTTTAATTTTGGATAAATTGCTATAATACTAGATGTCAACCACTAAGCCAAGCATGGGAAGGAGGGATGGGGAGAGAATGGGGTGGGGATCGGGTGGGGGCTGACTGGGCGATGTGTGCATGTATGTCTACAAAAGTTTGTATCCCACTATGATGTATGAATACAGTGCACCAATAAAATAAAATTAAAAAAAAAAAAGAAAAATGGTTTTGTTCAAAGTCAATGGACTTTAAATGCTGATGGGGTTCCATGGATAGGATTATACTGAGTCCACTTACAAAGACAAATAGTTACAATGAACACATATTTGGCCGCAGTATAAATTTCATCTGCCCTAGGGCCAGAAATATAAAACTAATATTTTGATGCCGGAAATAAACTAAGAATTCAGGAAAGATATAAGAGCTTTATAAATATTATTTCATTTAATCTTCATAAGGCTATACATGGTATGAGCTATAATCCTGTTTTACAGTGGTATAAACTAAAACTCAGAAAGTTTAAGTATATTCCACACAAAAAAACTTAGGAACAAATCTAACCAAGGAAATAAAAGACCTCTACAAGGAAAAATTATAAGACACTAAAAAAAAAAAAAAAGAAAGAAAGAAAGAAAGAAAGAAAGAAAGAAATCGAAGGCCATCTTAGGAGATGAAAAGATCTTCCATGCTTTTGGATAAGCCGAATAAATAGCATCAAAATGACCATTCTTCCAAAAGTGATTGACAGATTCAATGCAATACCTATTAAATTGCCTAGGCCATTCCTCACAGACATAGAAAAATCAACCTTAAATTCATTGGGAACAGAACAAAAAAAAAAACCCAGAATAGCCAAAGTAGTTCTCAGCAACAAAAACCATGCAGAAGATATAACAATATCTGGCTTCAAACTATATTACAAAGCCATAGTAATAAAACAGCATGTTATTGGCACAAAAACAGATACATAGACCAGTGGAGCAGAATAGAAGACTCAGAAGCAAATCTACACACAACTAATTGATTTTTGAAAAGGGACCAAAAAAAAAAAATACACTGATAATACACTGATAAAAAAATAGCCTCTTCAACAAATAATGTTGTATTTGTTTTGTATTTGGTTGACCAAATATAAAAAAATGAAAATAAAACCCTCTTTCTCACCCTGCACAAGAGTCAATTCAAGATGGATCAAACACTTGGAAATCAGACCAGAGATCTGGCATCTCCTTAAAGAAAGCATAGATTCAACACTGCAACACATAGGCACAGGTAAAAACTTTCTCAATAGACCCCAAAGGCACAAGAAATTAAAAGGTGGATAAATACGTGGGATTGCATTAAACTGAAGAGTTTCTGTACAGCAAAGGAAACTATCAAGAACCCGAACAGAGAGCCGACAGAATGGGAGAAAATTCTGGCCAACTATTCCTCCAATAGAGGACTAGAATATACAGAGAATGCAAGTGAACTCAAATCAACTGCAAAGATAACAAATAACCCAATCATAAAATGGGCTATTGAACTAGATAGATACTTCACAAAAGAAGAAAGTTAAATGGCCAATAAATGTATGAAAAATGTTCACCACTATTAAGCAATCAGAGAGATGCAAATCAAAACTACCCTGAGATTTTACTTAATTCCCATTAGAATGGAAATCATTAAAAACACAAACAATAGCAAATGCTGGCCAGGGTGTGGAGAATTAGGAACTCTAGTACATTGTTGGTGAGGTTGCAAATTAGTGTAATGACTTTGGAAAACACTGTGAAGGATCCTCAGAAGAATGGGAGTGAACCTACCATATGATCCAGCAATACCACTTTGTGTATCTACCCAAAAGAAGGGGAATAAAAATAAAAAATAATAATAGCAAGCCGGGCGTGGTGGCGCACGCTAGTAATCCCCGTGCTTGGGAGGCTGAGACAGGAGGATCACGTAGGTTCAAAGCTAGCCTCAGCTGGCTTAAGAGACCCTGTTTCCAAATAAAAAATATAAAATAGGTCAGAGAGTGTAGCCCATAGTAGAAGTCCCCTGGGTTCCATCCCCAGTACCACCAAAAAAAAAAATAATAATAATAATAAATAAAATAGCATGCATATCTATGTTCATAGCTGCACAATTCAATATTGTCAAACTATGGAGCCAGCCAAGATGTCCATCAACAAATGAATGGATTATAAAACTATGAGATATGTACACAATGGAATTTTACTCAGCCATAAATAGGAACAAAATTACATCATTTGTAGAGAAATGGATGGAATTGAAGAATGTGATGCTAAGTGAGATTAATAAGTCACAAAAAATAAAAAATTGGATACTCTCCCTAACATGAGGAAGCTCGGGAGAAAATAG
This sequence comes from Muscardinus avellanarius, assembly GCF_963383645.1. Taxonomy (NCBI): domain Eukaryota; kingdom Metazoa; phylum Chordata; class Mammalia; order Rodentia; family Gliridae; genus Muscardinus; species Muscardinus avellanarius. The sequence goes on from NC_137799.1 coordinate 22,982,373, forward strand.
GTCATAGGAGGAACTCTAGACAAAGAAGGAGAAACCAAATAAGGCAACCTAACTGAGTGGGATGGGGGGGAAATTCTATAATGCACATGGCGTACATTCACAAACATCAATCAATCACAAACATCAATCAATCACAAACATCAAATTCAATCACTAAGCCAAACATGAGAAGGGGGAGGGGGAGGGGATGGGGTAAGAATTTAGAAGGGCTAAATGAGTGATATGTGCATGTATGCCTCTAGCATATCCTACCTCATTAAGATGTATGACTGCAATGCACCAGTAAAAAAGAGAAAGGTTAATTCATCATACGAAGGTCACACAGCCAATATGGGAGAACACACATTTGAACCCCCAACTGTTTGATCATGGAGCCCTAATCTTTTACTCCACTTAAACAAATCAGGACTTTTTTTTTTAACATGAAGGGAAATGATTAAATTAGAAGTAAAAGAATTAGGTAATGTAGGCCCCGAGAGGTGTCTGACTGATATCTGTCACTATTAAAGAAATTACATTCAGATTTCTTCAGAATGCAGTACTACAGGTGCAGCAGCAAATGTCTGCAAAGTGAAGATCAAGCAACAACTCTCTCGGTCAACAGGTGTTTGTCGGTGGCTTAGGTGATGTGGGATTGTTGCTTTTCTTTTCTGGGGGGATGAATACTATGGATAGAACCCAGGGACATTCTACTTCTCACTTTATTCTACATTCACAGACCTTTTATTTTATTGAAAGAGAGTCTCACCAAGTTGCAGAGGACCTCACTAAGATGCTGGGCTGGCCATAAACCTGTGATCCTTCTGTCTCAGCCTCCCAAGGATTATGGCTTTTCTAAAAAGGAATTAGAAAATGCTCCCATAGCAAAAAGCAAAAAAGCAAGAATTACCCCTTTCCAGTCAGGGCTTTAAATCAAGTACCTGGTCACCAGCTGTATTAAGACTCCTCCACTTGATACTACATATGGAGCAGTGTGTGTGTGTGTGTGTGTGTGTGTGTGTGTGTGTGTGCGCATGTGTGTTACTGTGAACTGAACCCAGGGGCATTCTACCTCTGAGTTGCACCCCCAACCCTATTTTATTTTTTATTTTATTTTATTTTATTTTATTTTTGGTGGTACTGGGGTTCCTGGAAGCCCTTCTACCTCTGGGCTACACTCCCAGACCTATTTTATATTTTTGAAACAGGGTCTCTTACGCCAGCGCAGCTGGCTTCGAACCTGCGCGATCCTCCTGTCTCCGCCTCCCAAGCACGGGGATTACAAGCGTGCGCCACTACGCCCAGCGATTATTTTTTATTTTGAAGCAGGGTTCTGTCAAGTTGGTAGGGATCTCAATTTAGTTGCTGAGACTGGCTTTGAACCTGTGATCTTCCTTCCTCAGGCTCCCAATTACTGGGATTACAGGCATGTGCCACCATACCTGGCTCATGTGGAGCATTTTATAAGTGACCCAAAAGAATAGTGACAATCTGTCAGGTATTTGAGAAACATCTGACCCAAGTAATGACCCAGCATGTGAGGAAGGGGTGTAAGGAGTCCACATAAGACCAGATAACTATACATTTATAACCAGGTAACTTGGTTGAAACTAACTAGCTAATGGGAAATGGACTTAGTGACCTTGTCCTCAATCACACTTTTGCTTAACTGAACAAGTCACTCATTGAGAAAGCCGGTAGAAATGTTCAAGTCAGAATATATGATACCAAGGCAGATTCAAGGCCTGGAAGAATCGTAATAAACAGGACCTTATTAGATTCATGTGCCAAATGGAAGCCTTTTTTTGTTCCCTAGGTGCCAAGGTGATTATACATTATACAGGCAGCCTGTTTTATAACAAAATATAAAAATGGCTGGGGGTGTAGTTTAGAGGTAGAATGTCCCTGGGTTCAATTCCTGGTACAAAAAAACAAAGAACTCATTTACATTCTTCTGTTTGCTATTTCCTCTTGAGCTCAGCACATAGCCGGCATTAACTTTAGATACTTTTACATCAAATCTAGTTTACCCTTTGCTTGGTATCCCAACAAGAAGCAAGTCCTTTAAGGCAAGGAACCAGATAATTGTTCTTCATAATGATGAGGTAGAATTGAAGAAATAAAGTTTTTGGTAGAAAGGAGACAAAATGGAAAAGAAAGGAAAATATAGTTTTAAAATCTGGAAAGGTCATATCTCTAATTCCTTCAGGGTGTGTCTTAGGCTGAAGCCACACCCTTAATCACATGGCCTTTTCCCCACCAGAGATTTCTTTTTTTTCTTTTTGGTGGTACTGGGGTTCCTGGAAGCCCTTCTACCTCCAGGCTACACTCCCAGACCTATTTTATATTTTTTATTTATTTGGAAACAGGGTCTCTTAAGCTAGCGAGGCTGACTATGAACCTGCACGATCCTCCTGTTTCCGCCTCCCAAGTGCAGGGATTACAAGCGTGCGCCACCACGCCCGGCTCCACCAGAGATTTCTAAGATGCCTAGCGAACAAAGGGTCCACGAGGAAGACAAAGGTCAGACTCCCATCTATCTACCACCTCTTTTTGCCAGGGGAACCTGAAGACTAAGACCCACCCACTTCATCAAAGAAGTCCTATAAAAGAACTGAGAAAGTGTCAGACTTTCTTTCTTGCTTTTATTAAGAAGCTCTCCACCTCTTTTTTTTTTTTTTTTTTTTTTTTTTTTTGGTGGTACTGGGGTTCCTGGAAACCCTTCTACCTCCGGGCTACACTCCCAGACCTATTTTGTATTTTGAAACAGGGTCTCTTAAGCCAGCGCAGCTAGCTTCCACCTCCCAAGCGTGGGGATTACAAGCGTGTGTGCCACCACACCCGGCTAGCTCTCCACCTCTTAAGATGGCCTGTCTTTCCCCTCCCCTCCCAGAATTTCTTGCTTTCCTAAGTAAAACCTCTGCCTTTATTTCTGATTGGTGTGTGTTGAAATTCCTTTTTGCCATGAAAGCCAAGAACTCACAGAAGTTATTGTGTTTTCTCATGACAATAACCACTTAGATACCACAATAACCACTTTATATATTTTTATTAAAAATAGATAAAGAGCCAGACACAGTGGCTAATGCCTAAAATTCAAGTATTGTGAGGCTAAGATAGGAGGATCACAAGTTCAAGGCCAACTTCAGCAACTTAGCTGAGACCCTGTTTTTTTTTTAAAAAAAGGAATAAAAACCAGAATGGGGGTGGGTGTATCTTGGATTTAGAATGCCCCTGGCTTCATTCCCCAGTACTGCAAAAAAGAAAAAAGAAAAGAAACAAAGCAGTCAGGTAAGGTGACACATAACCTGTAATCCCAGTACTTGGGAGGCTGAGACAGTAGGATCACAGGTATAAGGCCAACATTAGCAACTTGGCAAAATCTTTTCAAAATAAAAAATCTTTTCAAAATAAAAAAATAAAATATACTTGCAGGTATACCTCAGAGGTAGTTTCTCATCATTCTTTACTCCCATCTCAAAAGTTAATTCTGTGGAGAGCTAGTAAGTGTTCTTTCAATCCATTTAAATAATCTAATGCCTTGCTAGTCCAAGTATGAATAGAACATCACCTAAGACTTTGTTAAAAAGCAGTATTTTGACTTCTAGGAAGATGGCGACTGAGGAAGAAGCACATACGAGTCCTACTGATGCCTGATCTCCATTGCCTTAAAAATAATGTTCTTACAAAAGCCAGAAAATATCATAACTATAAAAAGAGCACAATAAGTAAAAGGCAGAAGAAAACAAGCAATCAGAGAGCAGAAAAAATTCCCACCTGCCTCGTGTCCTTGGGCAACACAGTGGTGTCATCTTGCCTCACTGCACCCGACCCCAGAAACGAACAGGAAAACAACCAAGGACTTGAGGTAAGCAGCTGCAGATCACTGGAATTGTAAGCCATCAGTTTCTCCTTCTCAAACACCGGCTACAATTTGCAGCAGTGGCGGCTGAGCTCACCACGCCCTCCAGAGATACAGAGTGGCACTCAACAACACTGTAAGTGAAGCTGCCATCCCCATGGTAGAATGCCCCTCACAGTGCCCCCAGGACTTGTACAGCCACGATAATCTCCCTGGGTCTAAGACTTTGCGGTATAACCCAGCAAAGGTGGGGGTAGAGTCTACTTTTGGATATAGCAGAAGCTCAGAGTCTCAGGCTCTGCATCAGTGGAAAGTGTGGGGGGAGACCTATGCTTAACACTAGATCCAACTAGTAGAATCTCCAGGATCACCACAGACCACTCATTTGTGATAAATGGGGAGAAGTCAGAGCAGCCCAGCCCTAGATGTGGAAAACATAGATTCTTATATTGAGTTTGGTCTCAGAGGCATCCACCACCTACAGAGCAGGGGAAGACCAAGACTCCACATCTGGGGAAAGTGTGGAGGGTGACCTGTGCTTAACACTAGATCCAGCCCCATCGATACTGGCCATCTCTATAGATGGAGAAAGACTCAGAAAATCAGGCTTGCAGTTGGAGAGGTGCTGGTGGCACTCAGTGTCTGCACAGCGAGAGACTGCAAAGGCCCCGTCTGTTGAATATTCATATATTTGTAGGGCTGCATTATTTTTGTTTTGCTTTGTTTGTTTTGTGTTTGCTCTCTACCCAACGCCTATCTCAAGCTTCTACCCTTGTATATATCTACTCTCTTCTATCTATCCCTTTCTATCATTTTTCTCTTTTCTTTTTCTTGTCTTGTACTAAAATCCACTTGATATCACTATACTAAAAACTCTACTTTGTTTACTAGACTACTGATACATACTCACTATCTCTCTACTACCTTACCAAACTCATACTCTCATTCTATTTCATTCTATCTGTGGTTTACCCTGTTCTTGCATTTACGATATCACTTCCCTTTTCACTCAGCCTTCGCTGTTGAATACAACACAACTAGCCCTTGGATATACCAGCTGACACCTGGATACTGAGAGAGAAGGTGGGATTCAAGGACCAACCCCCACTCAGATTCACTGTTTTAGATGGCCCAAAAGTAGCCACCATTAAATCCAGCGAAAGGGGTGGCATGGGCAGATCAGAGAGGCCATGCTTGACTATACCAGAGTTTTCAGGCTTAACTTTATATCTAGATAAGAATTTGGACTGTGGTTGTCTGCACATGGAGAAATCAAGGAGCAAACACACCAGAAAGGAGCTAAGTTTGTTTTTGTTTTATGATTTATACTGTTAAATTTTGAGGAATTTGTATTGCCAAAGGAAACTTAGGCTTGGCCTATAGCAAAAGCATGAGACATTTTAATCCTTAAAGTAATATCTCCAAACCTGTGTGAGCAGAAAGTGGGCTGTGGCATGGAGGATGGTGAATGTGGAAGAACCTTCCAGGGTTCTTGACCAGGGGTCAAGGTAGCATGGACAGCAGACTATGCCTCTGCCATCCTGTCTTTTAGCTTACTTCTTAAGATTCAGCTTTAACCACATGGATGAGGGCATTGTCCCATGGCCTAATACATAGAACTGGTTTTCTAAATGACTACAAGAAAGACTCACTCCACATTGTTCATAGGAGAGAAAAATGAATTCTACCTTTATTAAATCATGCTAGATTATAATCTCATATCTCTCTCTGTGTCTGTCTGTCTGTCTGTCTGTCTGTCTCTCTCTCTCTCTCTCTCTCTCTCTCTCTCTCTCTCGGTAAACTAATCAAATGTTAAAAACTGAGATTCTTATACTTCCACACTAAGTCTGTTCCCCTGAGAATCTGGATTAAATGACAATTCCATCCTTTCACCAGCTCAGGCAAAAATCCTTGAAGCTATTCTGCATTCTACCACTCTCTGGATGGATGCACAACATCAAACCAAGCCTTCCATTGTGATTTAGCCTGGTGCATCCCATGCATGGAATGGGTTTACATTCTTGTCCTAAATATGTGAATACCCTTCTACCAAAGACCACTAGGAGCATAGTGTGGTTTTACACACTTGTAATCCCAGTACTTGGGAGACTGAGAGAGGAAAATTGCAGGTTCAAGCCAGCCTCAGCAACTTAGTAAGACCCTTAGCAATTTAGCAAGACCCTGATTCAAAATAAAATAAAAAGGGCTGGGGTGTAGCTCAGATACTGAACACTCTTGGTTCTAATCCCCAGAACTGAACAAAGGATATACCTGTAGTCAAAAAGTTAGATTTTCTATTGCAGCTAGGAAAAGCAGTCACCAAAATGAGTCATGGTTTTAACTTCTGTTTGAAGTTGTGTTTTCTCTTCTTTGCTTAGTTGTTTGCTTGATGCAAATTTTTGTTTCTCTGGTTCTGGCATTTATAACTTATTTCTTCTTTGCAGTTAATCTCTGAGTATTTTCTCTAGTGCTGGTTTGAAAGACAAAAATTCTTCAGCTTCTGTTTGTTATGAAAGATTTGTATTTCCCCATCAGATTTGAGAGACAGTTTTGCTGGGTAGGAAGTATTTTGTTGCAAGTTGTTTCCTTTCAAAGTTTGGAAAACATTGCTCCAGGTCCTCTTGGTTTTCAAGACATGGCTTGAGAAATCTGGAGTGATTCTAATTGGTTTGCCTATATATGTCACTTGGTCTTTTATTCTTGTTGCCTTAAGGATTCTCTCCTTGCCTTCTACGTTAGTCAGTTTGACTATTATGTGGCATGATGAACCTTTTCTCTAATCTTGTCTAAAGGGGGTTCTATAAATTTCCTGTACCTGAATATCGACCTCTTGTTCTATGTTTGTACAATCTTCTGATATCACTTCTTAGAAAAGATTGTTGATCCCTTTGGTTTCACCTTCTATTCCCTCTTCTATGCCTATTACTCATAGGTTAGCTTTTTTATTATTTATTATTTATTTATTTTTTGGTGGTACTGGGGGTGGAACCTAGGGGTTTTTCTACCTCCTGGCTGTATTCCCAGACCTAATTTTTTATACTTTATTTGGAAACAGGGTCTCACTAAGTTGCTGAGAGCCTCACTAAGTAGCTGAGGCTGGCTTTGAACCTGTGCGATCCTCCTGTCTCAGCTTCCCAAGCCTGGAATTGCAAGCATGTGCCACCATGCCTGGCTATAGGTTAGCTTTTCTAAGATGGGCCCATATCTTGATGTCCAATTCATTTTGTCAAATTGTTTTTATCTAAATGATATATTATGTGCTCATTTTTGTAGTGATCATCTTCTAAGAGCAAAATTATATTTTTATGTTGTCTCATCTATTGTTTATTGTTTATATTGATGCCTTCATTTCAATGATTGCCTCCTTAACTTCCTTCAGAGCTTCTTTCTGATTCCTGTTCAGGGTGTCAGATTCATTATTTGTTCCTTTATTTCTTTCAGGCTTTTTCTAAGTTCAGAAATTCTGTATCATTTCTACTGTCTGATTTTTCCTTCTGGCAATCTCTGCAATTCTGGGTTTTGTTATTGTAGTATTGTGGGTGCTCATTGCTTCTGTGTTATTTCTCCTTCTCATCATTTCAGGTTTCTTTCTCTTTTTTTGGTGGTACTGGGGTTCCTGGAAGCCCTTCTACCTCCTGGCTACACTCCCAGACCTATTTTTATACTTTTTTATTTGGAAATAGGGTCTCTTAAGCCAGTGCAGCTGGCTTCAGTTCTGCACGATCCTCCTTTCTCTGCCTCCCAAGCACAGGGATTACAAGCGTGCGCCACCACACCCGGCTTATTCTTTATTTTGAAATGGGTCTCAGTAACTTGTAGAGGGACTCATTAAGTAGCTGAGGCTGGCATTGTACTTGTGATTCTCCTGTCTCTGCCTCCTAACTGTGGGGATTACAAGCGTGCGCCACCACACCTGGCTTATTCTTTATTTTGAAATGGGGTCTCAGTAACTTGTGGAAGGCCTCATTAAGTAGCTGAGGCTGGCATTGTACCTGTGATTCTCCTGTCTCAGCCTCCCAAGGACTGGGATTATAAACATGAGCCATCACACCCAGCTCTGTTTTTCATATTTGAAACAAGATCTTGCTAGGTTGCTGAGACACCTACTAAATTGCAAAGACTGGTCATGAACCTGCAATCCTACTATCTCAGCCTTTCAAGTACTGAGATTATAGTTGAGAGCCACTACACCCATCTAAGACTGAGCCTTTTTAAAAATTGAAATGTGTGTGTGTGTGTGTGTGTGTGTGTGTGTGTGTGTGTGTTACTAGTGATTGAACCTAGAACCTCTGAGTTACACATCCAGACCTATTTTATTTTTATATTTGGAAACAAGCTCTCAGTAAGTTGATGTGAGCCTCACTCAGTTCCTGAGGCTGGCTTCAAACCTATGATCATCCTGTGTCAGCCTCCCAATACTGGGATTATAGGTGTGTGACACCATGTCTGGCTTTAATTGTAATTGTAACATATTTCTTTTTTGGAAAAAGCATGTCCTGAACCACATCAAACTGGAGTCAGCCTTAGCAGTGTCTATATCTCAGTGCCCCCAATGAAAAAGAGAATCCTAAGGTGGAGGAACTAGGGAATGAGTCATATGCTCATGGCAGATATAATGGTCTTTCCTCTCAGGTCACTAAAATATAGGCAAACTGAAGGGCAAACAGCAGTCGGGGAACCTGGGGAAATGGCTGGGGATCACTTCAGAAGAGGGTGAATCCTGATACTCATGGTAGATTCTGAGGCTCTAGACTCAGAATCTGCTCTTGTAGGTGCAGGGCACAGAAATTTCCTCATCCACACACCACCAGCCTCATGTCTTCCCACACACAGAGACAAGTAACCCGACTTCAAGGCTAAGTGTTTATTGAGCAGGCAGAGGAAGATCTCATTCATGTAAAGTTGCCCTGGCTATGGCAAGGAGAGAAATTTAGAAAAAAAATCTTTGATTTGTTGTGAATTGATGAATCCTTCTAAGTAATGAATACAGATGCTGGAGATGTAGAGCTAACACCTTCATATGAGATAGTGATGGAAAGCAGGTCACAAATTTGTCACAAGATGCTGTAGCGATAAGGATGGGATGATGCTGGAGCCCAGGTGAGAAAGTGTTCACTCAGCACTAAACAGAGGAGATAAAGAGGGCACAGAAATGTATTATGCAATGCTCACATTAAAGTGAGGACAAAAAGAAATTCCTGATTCTTTTAAAAATTTTGTTCTGCGGATTGAACCTGGGGTATTTATCTCTAAGCTATACTCTCTTTTCTATTTTTATTTTGAAACAGGGTCTAACTGAGTTGTTGAGGTTCTTGCTCAGTTGCTGAGGGATCTAACTAAGTTGCTGAGGCTGGCCTTGAACCTGAGATCCTCTGTTCCAGTCTTCCAAGTGCTGGAATTACAGGTGTGCACCACCTTGCTTGGCTCTAGAAATTCTATTCCAGAGAAAAATGGTGAAGAAATAGATCACCCCCTGAATTCTAACTTTTGATATTTACCAGACTAAGGGGAGGAAGAGTCTCCACTGACTTTTCCCCTATTGCTCTTAACTTTCCTTCAAATGAATCTGTGAATAATGGAAGAAGGGAGTGAAGGACTTGAGACTTGCTTCTTACATCTTTAGCAAAAGAAGTTTTAAATAATTTTTCATTAATTGGAGGATAATGGCTAAAGCCATAGCTACATTTTAGTAAATGTTTAGATTTAGTTTAATAAATGTTTGGGCATAAAGTGGAGTAAATGTTTAGATTTAAGCAGGTTCCTAAGACCTTCCTATACATTATCTGATAAAGCCCCATAGTATGTCAGATGTAGGAGCCAGATGAGAAAACTTGGAATTTATAAGGTCAGACAGCTCCATTCTCAAATGAGAAGTCAGGGATGTGCAGAGTTAAAAGGAAGACATTTTTATCACAAATTATAGGGTGACATGTAGACAACAGACCACAAACACAAACCTCTGAATTACACACCCAGACCTATTTTAGGTATACTCATACGCTACTAACTTTTTTTGCCTGTGTATGTGAGACTAGAGATTGAACCTAAGGGCAGGCTACCTCTGAGCTAACCCCCACCCCAGCCTTATTTTATTTATTTATTTATTTTGAAATAGGATCTCACTAAGTTGCTGAAAAACTCATTGAACTGCTGAGGCTGTCCTTGAACCTGTGATCGTCCTATCTCAGTGTCCCAAGTACAAGGACCACACAACTGTACCACTATGCCCAGTCTCTACTACTCTTTTTCCACTTCAAACTTTGTCCTAATTATCTTTAGCACATTACCAATTACTGAGCCTTTGTCACCTGCATTACACCCATGTGAAACTCTGTAATGACACTTGTTTCCCTTTTAAGAAACATCTCAGGACATTTGCTCAATAGCTCAGGCAGAGTAGGACTGGATCCTGAACCAAGGTCATCCAACTCCAAATTTCAAGCTCCCCCTCACCAAGTGTCCTGACCAAATTACTTTTATTTTAATCACTAGATACAGCTCCTAATGCTTTGGAAGACACTAGTCCCTGACCCACACCAGCATCAGAGATCACCTACCTGTATTATTGGGCCTCTTGTTCATCTCGAGTCTGAAGACAGCGATCTGCAGAGGCAGAAGAGAACACATTCAGACCCTGCCATGGTGGAAATCCCTGAGAGAAGCCAGGTGATTCTCTAGGTTGGGGCAATGGGGAGAGGCTGACTACCTTCGCTTGAATTCTCCCTTCTCTGATGTGAAATTTGGGACAAAGCCAGAGTGCTCAACTTACCAACTTTGGTCAGGTCCAATATATTTTCCTGTACCACTCCATGCTCTTCACAAATTTTCACAAACTTTTCTTTGAGTTTTGGACTCAAATCAGGTGTTCGGCCTGTGGGAAGAATAACAGTAACTACTGTGTCTTGTGTATTGGTTATAAAGGTGGATGAAGGGAAAGGTTCCAGACAGAGTGGAAAATGGATGGAAATAGTTAGGTGCCCGGACAGGAGACTTGGGTAGGCTATAATCTGTTCTAAAATGACATCAGTAGGATATATTTCTGGCATTAAGAGACATTGCGTAGTTTTTCCATCATTGAGTCTGAGAGATTACCAAAGGTAAGCATCTGTCTTCAGAGGGGTGGGGAAAGAGATGATCCAGGATAATATTGGGAAGGTTCCTTTTATCTAAAGTTTCTTTCCTCTCTCCCCACCCCAAAATGAGTGTCATCATGAAAATACTCTACCATAGAGTGTCAAAAATTGAAATGCATTCCCATCATTGTTATTCTTGAGATAGAATATGATATATCCATCATAATTTGTTTCAACTACATAAAATGTGTTGTGTCCATCATCTGTGAAGAAAACAGAATTCAATTTAGAACTTCTTTGGCCCATGGAAAAATTTGTACTCTTTACAAAAACAAATTCAAATGCATATTATTCTGGGAGAGATAATGAAGATGTCTAATGCCTTCTATTTGCATCTTCCTGGGTTTCATGAGTGATGTCTCGGAAAAGGGATCTTGATAAATAGAGCACTAGTGTAGAAAAACTTAGCCACAGCAACTCAACTCACCCTCTACTGTCCTCTCTGAGACCTAGCCACCTCCCTTGGCATTTCTCTCATTTATTTATCTCTGTCCTCTCTATAAATCCAGTATTACCAATTTGGTGCTATATATTGGGCAATTTATTTAGCAACAGCCACCAGGTATAATTATAAAAATGGCAAAAAATGAAAAGCTGTCTTGCCCAACTTACTTTTCTTTTTCTTCCAGCTATCTTTGTTTCAGGAGGTACAGATGACCAAATTGCCATCTTTATCTGAAGATATTATGTGTTAGGTATTTACTTTTACCCTCACGTTTCTCATAAATTTAGGATATTGACTTTAGATGGCCCCTATTATACTACTTGTATAAGCATCAACTGGAAACTGGTCATGATCCCAAAGATATTGGGGTTTAGTAAATTCCTTACAGTTGGAAATATAATTTAGACTTTTTTCATATACTTACATTCAACAGCATAGGTACCATCTTCTGCTTTGTCAGCAATTAGAGCATTTGGTATACATTCTCCATTTGTACTGCAAAACAGAATGAGTTGGTGCCCAGGATATATTAAAGAAGCTTGCTCCCTCACCCTCTACTCCACCTATAACTTGAGTTTCTGATCCCACTTAGCTTTTGAACAAGTTTTTGTACAATTACCAAGAGCTTTAATTATAAATATTTTACATAATTTAATACATTAAGAGTGACTTGAACTACTTCCCATCATTATTATAACTAGGTCTTCCTACTGTTAATATTTCTATACTATAGTCACGTGTCTATATCAGAAGCTGACCGTTCACCATTTCTCAGACTCTCGAGTATGTTTCACAAATACTACTTGACTGGATCCTCACATGAAATCATGGGGAAAAATTATCATCATCCTTTTACTGATGGGAAAATGAATGTGGAAAAGAATGAATTTTCTTGCTCAATGACTAGTAAGAGATAGATTCTAATTCAGGCTGTTGATTCCAAATCCCATGCACTTAACCTTTCTCTTACTCCTAATAATTTTTTTTTTTTTTTGCACGTCTGGGAATGAAACCCAGGGGCATTCGACCTCCAAGCTACACCCCCTGCCCTATGTTTTATTCTTTATTTTGAATTCAGGTCTCACTGAGTTGCAGAGGGCCTCACTAAGTAGCTGAGGTTGTCCACGAACTGCAATCCTTCGATCCTTCGTATCTCAGCTTCCCAAATGCTGGGATTACAAGAGTGCGCCACCACACCCAGCTCTAATCAATGTATTTCTATAAGCAACTCTGTTGAAAAGTTCAAGGTCCACCAATGTCTAGGTCAATGCCAGATGAAAATCTCTGATTTTAGATTCAGGCCTAGTATGTATGTGTGTGTGTGTGTGTGCGTGTGCATGTGTGTGTGTGTGTGTGTGTGTGTGTGTGTGCATGTGTGTGTAGAGGTCCAAAACACCACACCTAACATTTCATTTTCCCTTTCCCAACTAAAACTGGCCCCACTTACATTGTTTGGAATGTGATGGCTAAGGAACCATCCTCCAAGGACTCGATGTCTTCCACAAAAACCCTCATGCTACCATTTTCTTCTATCTTTTCCTTTTGGTCAGAGGCCAAGAGAACAGTATACCACTTTCCTGAAAACTGCAAAAAATAAAAAAAAAAATGAGTAAGGTAGAAAAGAGGCAAAGGGATATCACATGGGAAACTTTTCTTCTTGAACTTGGGTCAGTGGGCTAGGACTCAGAATGGTGATGGGAAGATGAAATTAGAAGTCAAGTCAATGGGCACAACCATTGTCCCTTAAGTGAGAATGGAAGTCCCCAGGCACTGCCATGTTTTAATACAGTGCAGTTGCTCTTAGGTCAGGTCAGAAACCACTCCTTTTATCTAATATGGAAAAGGACCCACCTGGCTTCCAAATCCTGCAAACCACCCCCCAAAGTCAGATGTTGCTACGCTCCATGACTCTACCTTGGATGCATCAAAGTTGCTTCTTGCGATGTGCCCATGGGCACGGACTAGTGTCAGCCCCAGACACAGCAGCAGCAGCTTCATCTTGGTAGAGGATTAAACTGTCTCCGCCACGGACACCAGGAGTGAGTCCTTCTTGAGAGTAACTCCACTCCCCAGTCCGTGAGCCTTTATATCTATGCTGATCCCATTTTGGGTGGAGGTGGTTTATGGATTTCTACTTTCCTTCCTCCCCCTCCGTGAAATAGTCTTGCATTCAATTTTTATTCATGTGAGGCCAAGGACTGTTCTTGCCCTTTTAAACTTGGCAATCCTATCACTTTTAGATTTACTTAGTGATGCTACATTCTTCAAAATACATTCTCAAGAAAAATAGCAAATGTTCTAAAGAGCTTCCAGTTGTAACCAGAATTAACACTGGATCCAGCTTGGAAACAGAATGTCAATTATACATAGCATCAGTGGGCATCACTGGGGGATGGAATATGTGGAGAATCCCTGCTTCATTATTCAACATGGATGTGGAATTAGGTGATACATTCAGTGTTTAAAAACCCCAGAAACACTGAAATTTCCTCTACCAAAGAAGCTGTATAGTCCCTCTCAGAAAGCATTAAAATAGGATTGAATTGGACTAAATCTTCAATGATGAGCTATTAGAGACACCAAGATGGTACGCTGGTAACCTGGGGCCACATAGGCAAAAGCACCCACTGATGTTAGTAAGCAGATCTGGAGGCACAAATAACTGGGATTCTTCATTTTCTTACCTACAAGGAACCCTTACATTATAACAGAAATTTCAAACTAGAAAAGAGAGAAGGAAGCCAGCCGTGGCATCACATATCTGTAATTCTAGTACTTGGAAAGCTAAGAAAAGAGAATTGCAGGTTGGAGGCCAGCCTCAGCAAGTAGTGAGACTCTCATCAACCTGGCCAGATAAAATAAAAATAAAATAAAATAAATAAAAATAAAATCAGGCTAGGGTGTATCTATGATGTACAATGCCTTTGAGTTCAATGTTCAATACCAAAAAAAAAAAAAAAAGAGGAAAAAGAAGAAAAGAGGGTAGGAGTTTCTTCTTCCACCTCTGCCCCTCCTTAGGTGAGAGGACGACTCTGGTCCTCTTTGGAAAGAGACACCTCTTTCAGAGTAGTATGGTGGGATGCCAAACATAGAGATGTATCACTTCAGTTTCCCTTTCAGGAAAAGACTCATTGCCTAGTTGTGAAGAGTGTGGTTAGGCGACACCCTGGACTGCTAACTTGCTCAGATTTCCTCCAGCTTTGTAAATACTGGTTCTCATAGGTTCACGCCAGTCACTGACTGAAGAAAACCATGAAGCAAGAGTTGTATGTTTCTGCCTAACATGTTCTATGTTTCTGCCTAACATGTTGTATGTTTCTGCCTAACATGTTCCATAACTCATCCAACATGTTCCAGAATTTCCCTGGACTGAGAACATGGTCTAGCAACTCCCCTTCCCTAAAAGAGTAATTATCCAATAAATGGTGTGTGTGTGTGTGTGTGTGTGTGTGTGTGTGTGGTGTTGTGTGTGCCTGCTTTTGTTTGTTTTTTTTATTTGAATTTTTTGTTTGTTTTGGTACTGAAATTGAACCTAGAGACATTCTAACTTTGAGCTACCCCAGCCCCATTCCTAACTTTTTAATTTTTGAAACAGGATCTTGCTAAGTTGCTGAAGCTGGTCTTGAACCTATGATCCTCCTATTTCAGCCTCCCAAATACTGAAATGACAGGCATGCATCACCATGACAAGCTCTAATAGAGTTTTTGTGCTCCTAAGTCTGTCTCAGCATGTGATTTTAGAGGTTCCAGCTGGCCTAGATGTATTTTAATGGCTATGAAAATCCCTTGACCACTTTTGGGAGCAGATATTTGAGAACTGGTTTTGAGCCAATACAAATAAAGTGTGTAATCACCTTGTCTCCTAGAGGACCAAGGAATACTTTCATTCTGACATATGAATCAATTAAGCTCCTGTTTATTGAGTTTCTTCCAGGGCCTGAATCTACCTTGGAATTATATAATATGACTTGAACGTTTCCATGGGCTTTCTCAATGAATGACTTGTTCAGTTCAGCAAGAGTATGATTGAGGACAAGGTCACTAAGTCCATTTTCCATTAGATTGTTAAGTTCAATCAAGTTACATGGTTATAAATGGATAGTTATCTGATCATATTTGAACTCCTTAAACCCCTTCCCCATATGATGGGTTATAACATGGACTAGATGTTTCTCAATTACCTGGCACTTTGGGTCATTTATAAAATGTTTTACATGAGCCAGACATGGTGACACATGCCTGTAATTCCAATACTTGGGAGGCTGAGACAGAAGGATCACAGGTTTGTGGCCAGCCTCAGCAACTTAGTAAGGTTTAAGGCAATGGAGTTTGACTCTTTTTAAATAGAATAAAATTTTTTAAAAGTCTGATGGTGTCATGTAGCTCAGAAGTTGAATGTCCATGGGCTCTATCCATACAACCCACTTCCCCCAAAAAGTAAAGCAGTAATCCCAAATCATCTACCCATCCATCAAACTCTTGTTCACCAAGAAAGAATTGTCACTCTTGACTTAATCAGAATTTTGCAGCTACACCTGTGGTACCACATTCTGAAGAACTCTGATGTCATTTCTTTCATAGTAAAACCTATCAGGAAGACACCTCCCAGGATCTATATGACTTATTCCTGTTGCTTCTAATTAATTAGAAACAAGTCCTGGTTTGTGTAAGTAAAGTAAAATATTAGGGGCTCCAGATTCAAACAGTTTGGGGTTCAAATATGAGTTTTCCCATATATTGGTTGTGTGACCTTGGTATGATTACTTAACCTTTCTGAGTCTTAATACTACTGTAAAACAGGATAATAGCTCATACCATGTACAGCTTTATGAGGATTAAATGAAATATTTGTAAACCACTTACCTCTTTCCTGAATTCTTATTTTGTTTCCGGTGTTAAAATATTATTTTTATATTTCTGGCTGTAAGATAGAAAAAAATTGTAATGCTACCAAAGATGTTTTCATTGTAACTATTTGTCTTTGTTAAATGGACTCAAGCATAACCTTATCCTTGGAACTCCCTCAGCAAATATGACTTTATTCATTTTTTCCTGTAGTACTAGGGATTAAACCCAGGGCCATTCTATCTCTGAGCTACACCTACAGCCCTATTTTTACTCTTTATTTTTGAAGCAGGGTCTTAATAACCTGCAGAGGACCTCACTAAGTAGCTATAAACCTGTAATCCTCCTGTCTCAGCCTCCCAAGAACTGGGATTACAAGTGGGCACCACGACACCAGATTTGCAAACATGACTTTAAACAAAACCATCCTTCTCTGATTAACAGATTGTTTCAAGTTGTTGAATTATGAAGGCCTCAAATAAATGTAAAGCTAGCTGATGCAACTTGACTATTAATGTAGCAGTTTGGATTCAGGATCATGTTAAGGTTCATGTTCATGAAAGGTGGGGAGATTTTTTGGAGTCTGGGCAGCTCAACCTTGGGATGACTATTTTTTTCTTGTAGTCTTTAAAGTTGTGTGTGTGTGTGTGTGTGTGTGTGTGTGTGTGAGAGAGAGAGAGAGAGAGAGAGAGAGAGAGAGAGAGAGAGAGAAAGAAGAAGAAGAAGAAGAAGAAGAAGAAGAAGAAGAAGAAGAAGAAGAAGAGGAGGAGGAGGAGGAGGAGGAGGAGGAGGAGGAGGAGGAAGAGGAGAGGAGAGGAGAGGAGAGGAGAGGAGAGGAGAGGAGAGGAGAGGAGAGGAGAGGAGAGGAGAGGAGAGGAGAGATACAGAGACAGAGACTAGGAATTGAACCTAGGGGCATATCTGGGCTTCATCCTTAGCCCTATTTTATTTTGAAACAGGGTCTCACTAGACTTAGGAAAATCTCACTAGTGCTAAGGCTGTCCTTGAACCTGTAATTTTCCTGTCTCAGGCTCACAAGTACTGGAATTACAAGCATGTGCAACAATGCTCAGCTCTTAATTTTTTTTAACTGGAAAGTAAAAATTGTATTTATTTATGGTGTACAACATAAATTTGACAAATGTATACTTTATGGAATTCAGCCCTGAAAAACATTTGTGTGTGTGTGCTTTTATTGGTGCATTATAGTCTTACTTCATAGTGTAAATCATGTTGACAATGACATACATGTACACATTCTTGGTCCCCTCTATTTCCCTCCCTCCCAATACAGAGAACCCAGATTGACACTGGTATATATTCACATGTATACACATAGTCTATGGTAGTATTTCTTTTAATAAACCTAAGTCAGCCTCCCTGGTTTCCCTGAGGTTTCTCCTTATATCCCAATTACTCCCTATCCTGCACAAATTATATAAAAAAATCATAACCCTTCACTCTCTTTGACTGGCTAATCTCACTTAACATTAATGTTCTCCAGGTCATTCCATTTTCTTGCAAATGATGTAATTTTATTTTTCTTTATTGCTGAGCAGACTTCCATTGTGTGTATTTACCATAATTTTGTAATCCATTCATCTGTTGATGGACACCTAGGTTGGTTCTATAGTTTGGCTATTGTGAATTGTGCTACTACGAATATGGGTATGCATGTTACTCTAATTCTCTGGTATCAGCCCCTTTGAAAACATACCCAGTAGTGGTATGCCCAGATAACATGGTGGATCCATTTTTAATTTTCTAAGGACTTTCCACACTGATATCCATAGGTCTGGACTAGATTTCAATCCCATCAATAATGTAGAAGAGTGCCTATTTCCCCACAGCCTTGCCGACATTTGTTATTTGACTTCTTTATGATTGCATTCTGATTGGGGTTATATGGAATCTCAGTGCAGTTTTGATTTGCATCTCCCTGATTGCTAATGATGTTAAACATTTTTTCATGTATGTACTGGCCATTTGTATCTCCTCTTTTGTGAAATGTCTATCCAGTTCAGTTGCCCATTTCTTGATTGGGTTATTTGTTTTTCTAGTGTAAGGTTTTTTAAGTTCTTTGTATATTCTAGATAATAGACCTCCATTACAGGGGTAGAGAGGAGTTGACAAGAATCAATAAGAAGGCAAAACATAATTTGGTTTGATTACACAATGACCGCCTAATTCCTGGTACACAGCCAGATAAGCAGAGTAAAGATCTCTGGAAGAACTTTTGAGGAGAGCCATGTTTATGTTTATTTGGACCCATGAAAGGGAAAGTCTGTAGACTGGTTTTCCAGGGCAGTGACAGGAGGCAGGACATATATCCCAACTATCTGCTACTGGTGAACCAATTGCTGGTCCTCAAATGGCAGAAAGAAAGGAATTCCTTTCTGGGGCTCACAGCTTGGCACCACAATTCACCCCCCCTCCCTCTCTCCCTGGCGGAAGGACAGAACCTCTGCTTCCCAGAGACTCTCCATCGCCCTCCCTGTTGAACTAGGGGAGAGCCAGAGTCACTGATGCCTACTTGATTCTCACCCTTGCCTTTAAATCTGTGTTCCTTAGGTGAAACTCTGCTTATCTGGCTGTGTACCAGGAATTAGGCAGTCATTGTGTAATCAGACCAAATTATGCTTTGCCTTCTTATTCATTCCTGTCAACTCCTCTCTATCCTATATCTCTTTTCTAGCGGTAGTTAGACTGTATCTAAATTGCCCTCACACTGACCAGGAGTTTTTTGAGGGCATCTTTCATCTTCCTTATCACTATAGCCCTCAAAGGGTCCAGTATAGGTATAGTATAGAGTAGGCACTTAATACTGGTAGTTGAATTAAGTCAAATATCTTTTGGTGGCATCGCCTGAGTTCTTAAACCACAGATAAAATTATGCTACAATCTATGCTGTAGTTGTGTAATCTGGTTATAGATAATTTTATAAAGCAAAGCAGGCATTTAAAAAGTTAAAACAGGCTGCCTTCTAGCTTTCCCAGACTGCTGTTTAGACTTCTTCTGTCCCCAGCTGGATCAGCATAGCAACAAAGATGGGATGAAGGACAACACTAATAAAGTTACAAACCTTAATATATAGAAGGTCACAGGCCTGGGAGGAGCTGAAATACAAACATTATCCTCTCACGTAGATGCTGACAAAGCATGGGCTATTAGCCTGGGAATTTAGCAACCCCTCAAAATAAGAACAGATAGAACAAACTCATCTGGAGGTCTGACAGGTGGCAGCACTCTTCTCCATTGTGTCCTCCTTGGAGGCATGGTGCTTTGTTCTCTGTCTCTTCCCCAACCCCTTCTTCTCTAGGTCTGCTTGTAATAAAAATTTGCTTAAGCATTGCAACCAAAGGATGTCTCCAGGCTTTTTTTTTTTTTTTCTGAACTGGCCTAGGAGAAGAATCCATGACTAGGTGGGTGACCAATCACCCAAAACTGTTACATATTTGTCCCCACCCATGGAACTTTCAGGAACATCAAGTTTAGTAAGTCTACTAAAATATTTTTGGTGTTTTTCTCCCTGTTTCTAAATTTATTTATGCTTATGTGTGTCTGTAAAGTTTCTGTCCTTTATTTTCACACACCAAAACAGCATAAACTTGGTCCAAAAACTGTTCAAGAGCTCAATGGGTCCTATTCTTCTTTGTCTACCTCCTCTCCCAATATATTGTATAAACTGTGTAAGAAGCATAAAAATATTGCTTTGAAACTCTTATTTTGAGATCTGATATATTTTCACCAGCCAATTTCTTTTACCTTTGAAAGCCTTTTTTATAAATATGAACTCTAAAACTGTTTGCGTAAAATTATCTTATGTTTTAGCTAAGCCAGTCCGCTGAGAAACACTTAACTGTTGATAGCAGGATGGGAAGAAGGAGAGTGCTGCTACCAGGGAGTGACCCACCTCCAGACTTCCTCTGGAAGGAGTAAGCAGCTCTTCCCATGAAATGGCTGGCAACATCTCACCAGCTAGCAGACTGACTTATGCTCTGGGATGATAGATGCTTAAAGTTTAAATGTTTCTTGTAAAAATTTGTACTAATATGACTTCTCTTCTTACACTCTAATTCTAGGATTCTAGGGCTTGGTGTTCCAATTTTCCACCAGTATTTTATTTTGTTTACTGCTAGAACTAAGGCCATTTTTTTTCCTTTGAGGTTATGGATTTTTACCTGGGTCTACATGCATATATATTTGTTCTTATTTATCTAACTAGAGGCTTTCTAGGTTCCTATCTTTGTAAAGATTTTCTTCTCTTCCTATCTCTATTCAGCAGCTATCTATGGGTCAATTTTCTCTTTGGTATCCTAGAAAAGAGGAGATAAGCAGTGGTGGGGCAAAGTGGCCATCTGAATAAATTTGATTCAGTGTTGTTGATGGTAGGCTAACCAAGCATTACCATCTATGCAGGTTTTGTTTTGTTTTATTTTCATGTCTATGTCTAGGACTTGGCTTCAGTCTGGGAGAATATATATATTTCCCCCCTGTGATTCTCTGTCCACCATCTGTTGATGTTGTTTGTTATGCTGTAAGTGTAGTGTGTCTGTCTACATGGTACTACAGATGAGCATATTAATGGGTGAGTGCTAATAAATGTTCTAAAAAACAAAACCAAATGCCTCTGAGTTCACATGACTTAAATAATATTAAAAAGTAAGCCAGGCATGGAGGTGCATACTTATAATCCCAGCATTTGAGAGGCTGAGACAGGAGGAGCATGGTTCACAGACAGCCTCAGATACCTAGTTAGGCCCTTTGCAACTCAGTGAGATCCTGTTTCAAAAAAAGTGGTGGGGGAGGCTTGTAATCCCAATGTTCAGGAGGCTGAGACTGGAGAATCATGGTTCGTGGACAGCCTTAGCTACTTAGCAAGTGAGACCTGTTTCAAAAAATAAAAAAGACTAAAAATTAGGGCTGGGGTGTAGCTCGGAAGTAGAATGCCCCTGGGTTCCATCCCCAGTACTGCAAAAAAAAAAAAAAAAAAAAAATATATATATATATATATATATATATATATATATATATATATATATATATATATATATGGTTGAGGGTATAGCTCAGAGGTAGAATGGCCCTGGCTTCTATCCCCAGTACCAAAAAAGTGAGCAAATCTAGGAAATGTTCATAAAATTAAAATAAAAATATCCTCTAAATTATTAACACATGCTTTTTTTTCCTAGTTACTCAAGATTATGTTTGCTTTTATAAAAGATTCTAAGTACAATGTTCATTGATTTTAAATGTGTTTTCTTTGGCAGAAAAATGGTGTTAGGACACAAATGATGTTATTCCAGTGTCTTAATTTTCAGGAATGATCAATAATTTAATTGTTAAATTAGGTATATGTGAAAAGTAATTGAAGTATTAAAATGTTCTTGGCTTTATAAATCTACAATAACATTCCAGTCAAATGATGGTCATCTAAATTACAAGTAACTGGTATTGTTTCCTAAAAAACAGTTGCTCACTAAAATATAACAAAAGCTATTAGAAAGCAGGTTTCAGGTCATTATATAATATTGTATATATTACATTGAGGGAAATATCTATTTTATTTTATCTAAATACCCTAAGAGCTAGGTGTGGTGGCACATGCTTGTAATCCTCATGCTTGGGAGGCAGAGACAGGAGGATTGAGTAGGTTCAAAGCCACCCTCACTGGTTTAAGAGATCCTGTTTCCAAATAAAAATATAAAAAATAGGTGTCTGGGAGTGTATCCCAGAGGTAGAAGGGTTTCCAGGAATCCCAGTACCACCAAAATAAATAAATAAATAAATAAATAGCCTAAGAATTTAGAGACAATGACTAGACCAATGTAACACTCCTTAACAATCTTTAGGAAAATTTCAAGCCCTCTAAAAGGAAGGACAATTTTTGTTGGTCCTGATGCTAAATATCTCAAGTCTCATTCACTTACTGGTCATCATCCTAGGAACAGTGGACAGCTACCAGAGAGAAATGTAAATGATGACGCTCTCTTATAGCTAGATCTGTTTTTCAGGGGAAAAAATGGAATTTAAAGTTTGTACTAAGAAAATATTAAAAGCTATGCCAACAAAGTAAATCAGTTGTGGCCACTATGGCCACACTAACAGATAAATAATTGTCACATCACCAGAGCCGAAAAAGACAAAAGAAAACACAATAAATAAAAGTGAATATCTGTAGGCATACGGGGATATTATGATAAAGAAATCTAAAAGAGAGAAATATTTTAAGTTGTAATTAATTTAAAAAGGATGAGATGTAGAGCCGGGTGTGGAGGCGCACGCTTGTGGAGACAGGAGGATCGAGCAGGTTTGAAGCCAGCCTTGCTGGCTTAAGAGACCCTGTTTCCAAATAAAAATATAAAATAGGTCTGGGAGTGTAGCCTGGAGAAGTGTTTCCAGGAAACCAGGTGCCACCAAAAAAAAAAAAAAAAAAAAAAGAGATATATAAGAAAGCTCAAATGTATAATAAGGTTGGTTAAAAGTCATATTAGATACATTGATTCTATGTATTCCACATGTTTAAAGCAATTTGGTGTTCTTAAAATAGTAATCTGCTTTTGGGAAAATTTTACAAAAAGTCAGCTAGATACCAAAATTTTATATATTATTGAGATGGTATTCTGCTAGATACTGACAACAATGTTTTTAAAATTTGTGATCTCAAAGCATTCAAGACTTCAAAAATACAAAATGTAAGGTTACTAAGCTAATGGCATCTACAGAATACAAAATGGTGTTAGCCTTTCCAGATTTATATTTATATGTTCCTTATTACATTATGATCATCTTCCTTACACAAGGATATGAGTGGGACTCTGAGTCTTTGGCCCTGCCAGACAAATGGGAGTAATTATAAAAAACAAAAAATACAAGAACAAGAGCTTATAACAAACAGCGAGGCCCTGATATCCACCATCCACCTGTGGCTACTAAGAGTGTTTTTTTGAGAATAGCAATGTTTAAATACAGTGGTATTGAGGGTACAAAAGAGGCTATACAGGACCCCACAAAAATACCATCCACAGCACCAAAGAGAGGGAGGAAAAGATACAGGTAGGGAAGGGTGAATCGAGGCAGAGAAAGAGTGGCAATGCCTCATGCTCATCTAGACCTTCCCTGGTGGGTCGTGAGGCCATGCTCACCAGGTCCACAGGCAACGCCTAGGTGAATGCTTCCAGCTGGGCCTTTAGTTTCTATCATAAGGTGCAAGGAAGGAGGGGAACTTTCTAAGCACAATATATACACACACTCTCTCTCCCTTAGCTAGGACTCCAGCAGTTCAAGGTGGAAGTTTGAACTCCCTGGCATGTATTCTCCAAAACTGGGGAAAAGTTCTAACCCCAGGCCCTAAGGAAAAAAATAGTCAGGGACAGAACCAGAGTAATGTATAGCCCTTTGAGTTACTGAGTAACTCTTAAACCAGACACTAACATCCTTGAAAAGAGAGCACATTTATCAGGGAGCTCAAGAGGTGGGAAAAAGTATTATTTATATTTTATGGACTATAATAGGCTAAAGTTAAATTGTTCAGTTATGGACAGGTGAGGCCATACATCAAGGCCCAAATTAATCCCAACAACCATCCTGAAAAGACTTAAGAAAAACATGGTAACCTGACCCTGAAATTGACAGAAGAGGAGGCCATCCTTAGAGATAAATTACTGACTCAATCCATGCCAGATGTAAGGCAAATACCCCAATAACTGGTATCAGATCCAAGAAAAGTCTACTCTGGATTAACTAACACAGGCTGCCAATTTGGTTTATTATAACAGAGCCTTGGAAAATGGGAAATGCCATGGGAAAATTCTGGTTGCCATGCATATGTAAGCTTACCCAGGGGGGCCCAGCCTCAGGTCTGTTTTAGGTGTGGGGAGTCAGGGCATTTTAGATGCAAATATCCTCAACAGGGTGGACAAAAACACCCTCAACAACTCTGCTCATGATGTAAAGGAGACCATTGGAAGTCCGAGTGCCCCTAGAGATCCTGAACCCCATGTCCCCAATTATATGTCCCAGAGCCACCTCTCCAGTCTCCCACCACCCCACCTGGGTTAAATATAAAGAACCTTGGGTGACCCTGAAGGTAAAATTACAGCCTGTCTGGTTTATCATGAACACAGGTGCCAGGTTCTCCATGTTGCGTTTTGCCCCTGGTCCAAGGTCCTCTTGTAAAGTGACAGTTCAGGGCATATAGGCCAGCCCCTTGAACATTTATTTTATACAAAACCTAGCCTGTTCCTGAGGTGATCTCCACTTTTCTCATTCTTTCTTAGTAATAACAGAAAGAGCTCCACAGTTGGGCAGAGATACGATGTTAAAAACCAAGGTAGGCAGGGCATGGTGGCAAATGCTTATAATCCCAGCACTTGGGAGGCTAAGACAGGAGGATTGCATAGGTTCGAAGCCAGCCTCAGCTACTTAGTGAGGCTCTCAGCAACTTAGTGAGACCCTATTTCCAAATAAAGTATAAAATAAGTCTGGGAGTGCAGCCCAGAGGTAGAAGGCCCCTGGGTGTTTCACCCCCAGTACCACACACACACAAAAAAAAAAAAACCCAAAAAACAAAAACAAGGTAGGAGTAATTCTCCCTTCAGAACCACATGAGTAGTTCCCTATGACATAAACAGACATCAACCAAAGAGTATGGTAAGAAGCAAAGCTGTGGGGTAGTCCCTCTCCACTAAGCCTGTCCTCATTAAGCTAAAAGACCCATCCTTTTTTCCCTGGCAAAAACAATATCCACTCAGACCAGAGGTAAAATAGGACTATAACCGCTTGTTAAGCTTATTAATGAAGTAGTACTTCCTCTCTATCTGGTGGTTCCAAATTCTTACACTTTACTGACTCATATCTCTGTGGAGCACAATGATATTCTGTACTAGATTTACAAGATCTTCTAAGAATATACCAACTTCCAATCTTGCTTCTTTTCATACTACCTTGTTTTTCTTATCCTTTAGGATTCACCCTCTGTCCATACACCCCATGCCAGATAAGCAAGGGAGTAGTGGATCAATTCACATTAGGCCTTTTCTTATTACTAATATATTCAGTGGCTAAAGATGCTACCTAACAGCCTACAGTTCCTGTGGCCACATCATGGCTATAGGTGATTTCCTAACATTATGCTATTGGACTAATCGTAGCCTCCCTGTTGGACATGTCATATGGACAAGGGATTCTGCAACAATATTTTCTTATAAGGTTTATCAAACTAGATTTAGAAGTCTGACCAATTAATCAAAGCATTCGAACACTAATTTTTCCATTAAGCTGCCTCAAGCCACTTTAATAAATATTAGTACTGTTAAATGTATTAACATGCAAAAGAAAAGTTCAAATAATATAACACATAGAAAATCAACAAAAATCTTTATTTAAAACACTCCAATTTTTTTTTTTGGTGGTACTGGGGTTCCTGGAAACCCTTCTATCTTGGGGCTACACTACCAGACCTATTTTATACTTTTTATTTGGAAACAGGGTCTCTTAAGCCAGCACGGCTGGCTTCAAACCTGCGCGATCCTCCTGTCTCCGCCTCTCAAGTGTGGGGATTACATGCATGCACCACCACGCCTGGCTCCAAAATTTTTAATAAATTTTTATTGGTGCATTGTAGTTATAAATCTTAATGGGATAAAAAAAAAACTTGTGGAAATATACATGCACACACCACCCAATCAGCCCTTACCCAATCTCTAACCCTTCCCTTCCCCTCCCTCCTTCCCATGCTTGGTTTCCTGATTGACTTTGATATGTTTAAGTACATCATGTGCTTTAAAGAGTTTTCCTCTTCCCCCTCCCATCCCCTCAGATAGTCACCTTAATTGCTCCTCTGTAGGATCCCTTCTTCATCTAGAGTTCCTCCCGTTACCCATTTCTCCCTAGTTTTCACACATTAGGGAAAGAACCTGATTTCATACTTTTTGTGACATTTCACTGTAAATGCCATAATTTTGTTCTCCTTTATGGCTGGGCAAAATTCCATTGTGTACACATCCCATTGTTTTGTAATCCACTCATCTGTTAAAGGGCATTTTGGCTGGTTCCACAATTTGGCAATAGTGAACTGTGCAGCTATGAACATGGTTGCTCATGCATTAGTTTGGTGTTTTGTTTTTCATTCTTTTTGGCAAATACCAAGAGGTGGTATTGCTGGATCATATAGTAAGTTTGTTTTCCTTCTTCTGAGGATCTTCCATACTGTTTTCCAAAGTGGATGCATTAATTTGCAATCCCACCAATAATGTATTAGAGCTTCTATTTCTTCACATCCAATCAACTACAGTTTCTTTCTTCCTTGGAAGTCCTTCTTTTAATCTCCACACTGATTCCCACTTACTGAAATCCTGAAAGCCAGAAGATGAGTAACTCTGACAAGATGATCCACTCATAATCAATTTTTTTTAAATAGAAGTCACTTGGATCTGGGAATCTGCTGAGGGATGAGGTGAGGCAGAGGCAGCTTCTAGTGCTACCTGGCCGCATGGTTACAGGGACCCACTGGCCCTTTGCTGTGGTGCAAGCCCCAGTCCCCGCCCCCACCATGCAACAGGCTCTGGGCCCGGCCTCGCTGGCTCTAGACCCAGCCTCGCTGTGCGGCAGGCTCTGGTCCCTATCACCATGGGCAGGATGTCTTATATTTATTCTGCCTATCCATGAACATGGGAGATCTTTCCATTTTCTAAGATCTTCGATTTCTTTTTTCAATGTCTTATAATTTTCTTTGTAGAAGTCTTTTACCTCCTTAGTTAAGTTTATTATTAAGTATTTTATTTTTTTTTGTGGGCGATCCTGAGTGAAAGTGTTTTCTGAATTTCTTTTTCAGTGGATTTATGGTTGGTATACAGAAAAGCTTCTGATTTTTGTAGATTGATTTTGTATCCAGACACTTTGCTGAATTTGTTGATCAGTTCAATGAGCCTTTTGGTTGGGTTTGTTGGGTTTTCTAAATATAGTATCATGTCATCTGCAAATAGTGAAAGTTTGAGTTCTTCTTTTCCTATTTATACTTCTTTGATTTCCTTTTCTTGCCTTATTGCTCTGACTAGAGTCTCTAATACTGTATTGAAGAGAAGTGATGATAATGGACATCCTTGTCTTATTCCTGTTTTTAGGGGGAATTCTTGAAGTTTTTCTCTATTTAATATGATGTTGGTGGTGGGCTTATTGTAGACTGCCTTAATAATGTTGAGATATGTTCCTTCTATTCCAATTCTCTGCAGTGTTTTTATCATAAATGGATGTTGGATTTTATCAAATGCATTTCAGCATCTATTGAAATGATCATGTGATTTTTGTCTTTGATTCTGTTTATATGCTGAATTATATGGACTGATTTTCATATGTTGAACCAGTCTTGCATCCCTGGGATGAATCCTACATGGTCATGGTGTATGATTTTCTTTATGTGGTTTTGAATGCGTGTTGCTAGTATTTTGTTTAATAGTTTTGCATCCAAGTTCATCAGAGATATAGGCCTGTAGTTTTCCTTCCTTGAACTGTCTTTATTTGGTTTGGGTATTAGTGTGATGTTGGCTTCATAGAATGTATTTGATCCTGGTTTTTTCTATTTCACGAAATAGTTTGAGGAGTATTGGGGTTAGCTCTTCTATAAAAGTTTTATAGAATTCATTTGGAAAATCCACTGGTCCTGGGCATTTCTTTGATGGTAAGCTCTTTATTGCTGTTTTAATCTCTTTGATTGTTATTAGTTGTTTTAAATTTTCTATATCTTCTTGACTCAGTTTAGGAAGGTTGTATTTATCTAGAAAGTTGTCAATTTTCTCCAGATTTTCCATTTTGTTGGAGTATAGTTTTTCAAAGTAGTTTCTGATAATCCTCTGGATTTCTACACTGTCAGTAGTAATGTCTCCTTTTTCATCTCTTATCTTTATAATTTGGGTTGATTTTCTCTTTTTTAGTTAGGTTGGCTAGTGGTTTATCTATCTTGTTAATATTTTCATGAAGCAAGCTTTTGGTTTTGTTGATTTTCTGTATTTTTTATTCTCTACTCCATTAATTTCTGCTCTGATTTTAATAATTTTCTGCCTTCTTTTGGCGTCGGGGTTAGATTGTTCCTGTTTTTCAAGGGCTTTGAGGTGTGTCATTAGGTTATTTATTTGAAGATTTTCTGTTTTTCTTATGTGAGCACTCAGTGCTATAAATTTTCCTCTCAATATGCCTTTAAAGTATCCCAGAGGTTTTGATATGTTGTATCTCTATTTTCATTTGTTTCTAGAAATTTCTTGATTTCACCCCTTACGTCTTCTATGACCCATTCTTCATTCAGAAGTGTGGTGTTTAGTCTCCACGTGTTTATGTGGTTTCTCTGGGTCTTCTTATAGTTGATTTCTAGTTTCATTCCATTATGGTCTGAAAAGACACAGGGAAATATGTAACATTTTTTAAATTTGCTAGTGCTCATTTTGTGTCCCAGGATGTGATCTATTTTAGAGAAGGTTCTGTGAGCAGCTGAGAAAAATGTAAACTCTGCTGTAATTGGGTGAAATATTCTATATGTGTCCAAAAGGTCCACTTGATTAATGGTGTTTTTTAGTTCTGAGGCATCTTTACTGACCTTTTGTCTGGAAGATCTGTCTAATGGTGTGAGAGTGGTGTTGAAATCTCCCAGTATTATTGTACTGGGATTTATGTGTGACTTAATGTCACAAAGAGTTTGTTTTATGAAAGTAGCTGCACCTATCTTTGGGGCAGAGATGTTGATTATTGTTATTTCCTCTTGCTGGATTGTTCCTTTTACCAGTAAAATATGACCTTCTTTATCTCTTCTAATAAGTTTGGGTTTGAAGTCTAACTTGTCTGATATCATAGTTGCTACTCCTGCTTGCCTTCAAGTTCCGTTAGCATGGATTACCTTGCTCCAGCCCTTACCTTAAGTTTGTTCCTATCTTTACTTGTAAGGTGTGTTTCTTGTAAGCAGCAGATGGATGGATTCTGGTTTATAATCCATTTTGCCACTTTATGTCTTTTTATTGGGGAGTTGAGGCCGTTTACATTCAGTGTGATCATAGAGAGATAATTTTTAATTCCTAACATGTTAAGATTTTCTTTCTGTTTGAGATACTGTTTATTCTTCTTGGCTTAGTTGTTTGCTGGATGGGAAATCTTGTTTCTTTGGTCCTGGCGTGTATTACCTATTTCTTCTTTGCAGTTAATATCCTTGAGTATTTTCTCTAGCCATGGTTTTGAAGACATAGATTCCCTCAGTTTCTGTTTGTCATGGAAGCTTCTTATTTCCCCATCTAATTTGAGAGATAGTTTTGCTGGGCAGGAAATTTTTGGCTGGAAGTTGTTTTCTTTCAGAGTTTGGAATATGTTACTCCACGCCCTTCTGGCTTTCATGACTTGGTTTGGGAAGTCTGGAGTGATTCTAATTGGTTTGCCTCTGAATGTCACGTGGCCCTTTGTTTTTGTTGCCTTTAAGATTCTCTGCTTGGCTTCCACATTGGTCATTTTGACAATTATGTGTCGTGGGGATCCTCTTCTCCGATCCTGTCTAAAGGGAGTTCTATAAGTTTCCTGGATCTGTGTATCAACCTCTTGCTCTATGTTTGGAAAATTTTCTGCTATTACTTCCTTGAAGAGATTATTGATCCCTTTGGTTTCACCTTCTTTTCCCTCTTCTATTCCAATTATTCTTAGGTTAGCCCTCTTAAAATGGGCCCATATTTCTTCAATGTCAGATTCCTGCTGTTGGATTTTTTTTTTCTAAATTAGAAACTGTGCATTCATTTTTGGAGTGATCATCTTCTAAGAGCAAGATTCTATTCTCCATGTGGTCTAATCAATTGTTTATACTTTGAATTGAGGCCTTTACTTCAATGATTGCATCCTTAATTTCTTTTAGACTCTCTCTGAATTCTTTTCAAAGGTCCTGTATTATTTCTACAGTTATTTTCCTGATTTGATCTTCTAGAGATCTCTGAATCTCTGTGTTAACAGGTTCTGATGTTGTGGGGTTATGGGCATTCATTGCTCCATTGTTATTCCTCTTTCCTATGATTTAGGAAATTTGTGCCTTCTCTGGGTTCTTCCCTGGGTCACTACGACTTCACTTAAGGTGCTCTGGATCTCGAGTCTGTGGTATCTCAGCTGCCACTACTCCTTCACTGGGTTGTATCACAAAGTCTCAGACCCAGGGAGTCAATCGAGGCTGCTTGAGACCATGGGGATGCCAGACTGGGGATTCTCCCACAGGGAGCTGTGACAAGGGTGTGATATCTCTGTCACTGCCACTCCCCCAATGGGTTGGACTGAAAAATCTCTGACCCAGGGAGACTATCAAAGCTGCGCAAGTCCCTGGGAGTGCAGTACTGGAATTTCTCCTCTAGGGGCCTCCATTTGACTAACGGTTGTTGAGTGCACTGATCTGTAACTGTTGCAGACTCGGTGAACTCACCGCTGCCACTGCTGGCAATATGGTGCCACTGCCACGCCCTCGACCGTGAGGCTGGCATATTTCTTTTCTGGTTTTGAGCTCTGCTCTGAGTCCCTGGAGGGAATGCTGGGCCCGGCCCCTGGGAGCTTTAGACACTCCTTGCACCCAAAAAACTGCTGAATTACACCTGGCTGTTCCGCAGCTGCTCACCTCAGTTCACTGTCCACCCCTCCTCTCTGGAGGCTGGTAGATTATTGAGTGCACTGATCTGGAGCCGTCCAATGAATTCGCCACTGCCGCCAGCAGTATGGCACTGCTGCTGCATCCTCGGCCATGAGGCCAGCCTATCTCCTCTCTGGTTTTGAGCTCCGTTCTGAGTCCCCCTCCTCTCTGGAGCCTGGTGCTGCGAGGTAAGATGGCGCTGGTGCAGCTCTGCGCCGTGGCTCTGGCTGCGGCACTGCAGGCTGGTTTCTTTTCTGGTGTCTGGTTGTTCTTCTAGCCCTCTTTTTCTCTGTCCCTTGTACTTACAGTTTTTATTTCTCTGCTGATGGTGTTTTCTGGCTATGAAAGGTGCTGGTTTTGTGGTAATAGATATCAATTGTTAGCAGGATTCATAACCACCACTTTTCTCCGTCGCCATCTTCCCAGAAGTCCCTCCAAACCTTTTTCTTACATAGTATGTTCTCCAGAGTTCCTGAGCATGTGGGGGAGATGCAGTCTACTTTCAGGGAGATTTCTTCAAAAGTTCAGAGTGGACTGGATTGAATAGGTGTGCTTCTGAATTCTGGCCATTGCCACCACCACCATGTTGGTTCTTCTCCTGAACAGTTCTCTTAAATAGTATGTTGTCCAGAGTTTCTCAGCATATGGGGCAGGAGCAGTCTATTTTCAGGGAGAGTTCTCCAACAGTTAAAGGCAGATTGGATTGGATCTGTCTGCCTCTCCCAAATACTGGCCACTGCAATCATCATCTTGGTCCATCTCTTCTCCCTTATATTTTAGATAGGAAGTCATGGCTGTAAATGTCTATGTTGTCCCAATCAGATATTAAACCAAAATCTGCTGTCCAGGTTTTCTCACAGGCATACATGTCCTATCCGGCTGCTGCCATCTTCCACACCCCTTTTCAAACACTCCAAAATTTATTCTTGCTCCTCACAGCACTAACATTTGGACTCATGTGACACAAAATATACTAAATACACCTTTCTTCTGTGTGTTCAAGACCAAGTCATCTAAACAGATCCTAACCTCACAATTAATTGGTCTTGATCTAACTGAATGAGGAATTAAAAAACAGACGAATCCTACATGACATCCGTTTTGGGTTTTGATGGCTATATTCATGATTCTCGCAAGAAAGCTCAAGTTCCAGAAGACAACATTTCAATCTTGATGATTGTCCCAGGAGACTTTCTGCAGATAGAACCAATGTCCTATGGTCTCAAATGCAATCACAAGGACTTCCGGGAAGATGGTGACCGAGAAAAGCGGGACTTAAGAGCCCCGCTAACAACCAATCTCCATTACCACAAAATCAG
This sequence comes from Muscardinus avellanarius, assembly GCF_963383645.1. Classification (NCBI taxonomy): domain Eukaryota; kingdom Metazoa; phylum Chordata; class Mammalia; order Rodentia; family Gliridae; genus Muscardinus; species Muscardinus avellanarius. The sequence goes on from NC_137799.1 coordinate 23,014,585, forward strand.
CGCCTTTCATAGCCAGAAAACACCATCACCAGAGAAACAAAAAAATCACCAGGCTCCAGAGAGAAAGCAGACTGAGAACAGAGCTCAGAGCCACAGAGGAGATACACCGGCCTCACGCCCGAGGACACGGCAGCAGCGCCATACTGCCGGCGGCAGCAGCGAGTTCACCAGATGGCTACAGCAAGCTGAGGTGAGCTGCTGCGGAACAGCCAGGCGGGATTTTTCAGCGCAGGGAACATCTAAAGCTCCCAGTGGCTGAGCTCAGCACACGCTGCAGGGACTCAGAGTGGAGCTCAAAACCAAGAAGAAATAAGCCAGCCTCATGGCCGAGTGCGTAGCAGTGGCACCATATTTCCACCAGCGGCAGCAGCAGCGAATTCACCGAGTCCAGTACAGCTACATCTTCGAACTCAAGAACAGTGAGTCAAATTGTGGGCCACAGAGGAGAAATCCCAGTACTGTACTCCCTGGGACTTGACCCAGTGGGGGAGTGGCAGTGGCAGAGATATCACACCATAGGAGAACGTGCAACCTGGCACCCCCCATAGTTTAAAGCAGCCTCTATCGACTCCCTGGGTCGGAGACTCTGTGATACAACCCAGTAAAGGAGTAGTGGGGTCTGAGATACTACAGACTCGAGATCCACAGCACCTTAAGTGAAGTCATAGTGACCCAAGGGAAGAACCCAGAGAAGGCACAAACTTCCGAAATCATGGGAAAGAGGAATAACACTGGAGCAATGAATGCCCACAACCCCACAACATCAGAACCTGATAAAACAGAAAATCAGAGATTTCTAGAAGATCAAATCAGGAAAATAACTGTAGAAATAATAGAGGTGCTTTGAAAAGAACTCAGAAAGAGCCAAAAAGAGATAAAGGATGCAATTAATGAAGTAAAGGCCTCAATTCAAAGCACAAACAACCGATTAGACCACATGGAGAACAGAATCTCTCTCTTAGAAGATGATCATTCCAAAAATGAAGGCATAGTTCCTAATCTAGGAAAAAATATCCAACAGCAGAAATCTGACATTGAAGAAATATGGGCCCATTTTAAGAGAGCTAACCTAAGAATAATTGGAATAGAGGAGGGAAAAGAAAGTGATACCAAAGGGATCAACAATCTCTTCAAGGAAGTAATAGCAGAAAATTTTCCAAGCATAGAGCAAGAGGTTGATACACAGGTCCAGGAAACTTATAGAACTCCCTTTAGACAGGATCGGAGAAGAGGATCCCCACGACACATAATTGTCAAAATGACCAATGTGGAAGCCAAGCAGAGAATCTTAAAGGCAACAAAAACAAAGGGCCACGTGATATTCAGAGGCAAACCAATTAGAATCACTCCAGACTTCCCAAACCAAGTCATGAGAGCCAGAAGGGCTTGGAGTAACATATTCCAAACTCTGAAAGAAAACAACTTCCAGCCAAAAATTTTCTACCCAGCAAAACTTTCTATCAAATTAGATGGAAAAATAAGAAGATTCCATGACAAAGAGAAACTGAAGGAATTTATGTCTTCAAAACCAGTGCTAGAGAAAATACTCAAAGAGATTAACTACAAAGAAGAAATAGGTAACACACACCAGAACCAGAGAAACAAGATTTTCCATCCAACAGAAAACTAAGATTGGTTATCTGTGGAGATTCATTATTTATGTTAGTCTTTTACCTATCTCTAAATTGTATTGTTTGCCTTTATTGTTGTTAATTTTTAGGATTTCTAGTTGGAATATTAATATACCTTCAGATATAGCATTTGGAAATATTTTATCCCATTCTATTAGTAACTGTTAACTCTGTTTACATTGTCTTTGGATATACAATAATTTTTTATTTTTTAGGGAGTTTGTATACTCTTCTGTTGCCTGTGCCATTGAAATCATATCCAAGAAATCACTGCCAATTTCAATGTTGTGAGGTTTTATGACCCAGATTTTCCTCTAAAAGTTTATAGTCTTAAGATTTATATTTAGGTCTTTTATCTATTTTGACTTAATACTTGTATATGGGATTAGGTAAGGGTCCAATTTTATTCTTTTCCATGTAATTATTATTTTTCAACAATATTTAGTTAAAAGATTATTATTTCCACCACCAAATGTTCGTGGAAACCTTGTCAAAAATAACTTGATAATATAGGTAAGAATTTAGCTCTAGGCTTGTATTTAACTCCAGTGGTTTATATATCTGCCTTTAGAACAGTACTACACTGTTTCAATTATTGTAGCTTTATCAGAAAATATATATCTTCTAGCTTTGTTCTTTTTCAAGATCGTTTTGGGTATCTAGAATCCATATTCCATATTAGGATAGATTTTTTTCTAAAAAATAAATATATAAATATATGATAGTTTCACCTAAAAAAATAGAAAAAAAATATTCTCTTGTAATAAAGAAAGCAAAAAGAAATATTTAAATGTTATCTTTAAGTCATCAAAAGCTTGGTATCAGACAAATGAAACTGTTATGTGAGATTATCATTTTTAATTTTGGATAAATTGCTATAATACTAGATGTCAACCACTAAGCCAAGTATGGGAAGGAGGGATGGGGAGAGAATGGGGTGGGGATCGGGTGGGGGCTGACTGGGTGATGTGTGCATGTATGTCTACAAAAGTTTGTATCCCACTATGATGTATGAATACAGTGCACACACAAAAAATGCAATCACACAATAGATAGCCCAGTGCCAAAAACAGAAATAAATTTACCCTTAGACTGGTCAGTTTTTTGTTTTAATTTCTCTTATTCCACAATTCCTAGAGGATTTAAGGGTTGCTCTTATATGGGAAAACTCTTACTGATTCTACCTTCACCATTGTCATCAGCCTATTCATGAGTCATGCATTCCCTACCCCGAGTGTAATACCTATTTATACCTTTGGTCTCTAGATCTTGTTACCGAACTCACAGCCACTTTATTGGCCATCCCTGGGTTAATAGATGATTATATACAAATAAATCAATTAGCTTGTTTAATCATCAAAACAGCTAATGATACGGCCTTGGTTTGGGTAGCCATCAATAAACTATGATAAAGTACTGTTCAAGGTTATTGTTTTAAGTGCTTGTTATTTCAGCCAGTCCTAGCAAAAATGTAAACCTCTAAATAAAATTGTAACGCTTTAAAGTCCAGGTCACTATAAAACTTGGATAGATTGTTTTAGTTTGTTCATTACTTTGTTAACCAGTTTATAAAATTATTTCAAAATGTAAAGCAAGGAAAGAATCAAGACAGAAAGAAACCAGTATGTAAAAATGAGAGAAATATAAAAAGATACATGGGTATGAGAAGTTTTTGTTAAGAAAGGAGAAAAAGAAAAGAAAAATATTTTGAGATTAAGAAAATTTTGTATGGTAAAGTTAATCTTAAGGATCTTCCATATGGAAAAGGAAGGACTAGAATAAAAGCAAATGGTTAAAAGCAAGTCACAGAGGGTATGGAGTATGTCACAAAATGCTTGCAAAGGATAAGGCTTATAAAAGGAATATTGCATATTTGATAAAGATGATTGTATTTAAAAAATAGTTAAAAGGTTTCTAGTGAGTTTCTATTAAGCTCACCTCTCTTGGGATCCCTGGTTGCCATTCTGCTTATATGGACTATGCTTGCTAAATCTTGGAATCAGTTTTTGTTTTCAATAGGCTTAAAGCTATCATACTTCAAATGGTGCTAAGAGTAAACCCAAGATGAGCATCTACCAGAATCCCTTAGATGGCTGTGGTGACCTGAGACATCTGCCAATCTAATTCCCCCAAGACAAGCTGCTTGCATGCTGCCTCAAGGCTGGGTCCCCATTCCATTTCTTATCGGCATGGAAGTAGTCAGAGAGACTTGCAAACCTGGTTCCCTTGCCTATGGGTGTAAGCAAGTTAATAGAAGAGGGGGAAATGATCCAGTTTTAGATAATTTTATAAAGCAGAACAGGCATTTAAAAAGTTAAATCAGACTGATTCCTAGTCTTGCCAGCCTGCTATTTGGGCGGCTTCTGTCCTCAGCCTGCTGGATTGGCATGGCAACAAAGATAAGCTGAAGGCCAACACTAAGAAAGTTACAGACCTAAAAACCAGAAGGCTACAGCCCTGGGAAGAACAACAACCAAAAAATACATTATCCTCTCACATAGATGCTGACAAAGCATAGGCTATTGTCCAGGGAACTTAGGAATCCAGATAAAGAAGATTAGATAGGACAAACCCTATTTGAGGTACAGGTGTCCAGGGGATATCAGCACTTTGCCCCATTGTGTTCTCTTTATTTCTCTTTATTTCCCCTCATTCTCTCTGTGTGCTTGTAATAAAAATTTGCATAAGCATTGAAATCAAAGGAAGTCTCCAGGTTTTTCCCCTAAACTAACCTAGGAGAAGAATCTACCACCAACCACCCAAAACCATTACACTGTGTATCTTTCGTTACTCAATAGATATATTCCCTATAAATGGATGGCCCTGTGAATGAATTTGAATCGTGGTTCCATGTATTCACACTTTCCACTGGGAGATGCTGACATTGGCCATCATTCCTTTGGGGGCAGGAGGTCATCCTTCCTCATCTCCCTCCCCAGTTTAAAAAAACCAGTACTTTGTTTGATTTTAATGATTACTGATCATCTATGATCTGTGGAAGTATTCTCATACCATTAATTAATCATTTTAACACAGACATTTACATTTGATACTGGAGAATTAATTAAGGGAATCCTATTGCAAAGTGAAGTGTCACTCCTGACTGATCTAATATTAGTTTAACACTGGTTTTATCTGAGTTTTCTTTCACCAAGCCCTTAACTAGAACAACTCTTGAGTGTTTTTGCAGCATTGACGTTGCAATATTCGTGTTTTACAGACTGTTCTGTCAATTCTTAAAAGTCAACAACCAAAAAAAAATAAAAAAGAAAGGAGAGAAAGAGAGAGAGAGAGAAAGAAAGAGGCACAGATATAAACTTTCTCAACAAGACCCCAAAGGCACAAGAAACTAAAAGGCAAATCAATAAGTGGGATTGCATGAAACTGAAGAGCTTCTGTACAGCAAAGGAAACTGTCAAGAACCTCAACCAAGACCCAACAGAATGGGAGAAGATTTTTGCCACCTACCCCTCTGATAGAGGATTAATATCTAGAATATACAGAGAACTCAAGAAACTCAACACTAAGAAAACAAAGGATCCAATAAAAAAAATGGGCAAGTGAGGTAAATAGATACTTCACAAAAGAAGAAATTCAAATGGTCAATAAATGTATGAAAAAATGCTCAACATCATTGGCAATCAGAGAGATGCAAATCAAAACTACCCTGAGAGTTCACCTAACTCCAACTAGAAGGGCAATCATTCAAAACATAAACAACAACAAATGCTGGTGAGGATGTGGAGAAGTGGAAACTCTAAAACATTGTTGGTGGGATTGCAAATTAGTGCAACCACTTTGGAAAACAATATGGAGGATCCTCAGAAGAATGGAAACGAATTTACCATTTGATACAGCAATACCACTTCTTGGTATCTACGTAAAGAAAGGAAACCAAACTACCATGTGTATCTATGTTCACAGTTGCACAATTCACCATTGCCAAACTATGAAACCAGCCAAGATGTCCATCAACAGATTAATGGATTACAAAACTGTGGGATATGTACACAATGGAATTTTACTCAGCCCTAAAGGAAAACACAGTTACATCATTTACAGGGAAATGGATGGAACTGGAGGACATTATGCTTAATGAGATTAGTCAGTCACAAAAAATAAGAAATCAGATGTTTCTCCTAATATGGAAAAGCTAGGGAGCAATGGATAACAGGAGGAACTCTAGATGAAGAAGGAGATTCTAAAGAGGAGCAAATAAGGTGACCTAAATGAGGGAGGGGGGAAGAGGGAAACTCTCTAAAGTACATAATGTACTTACACATATCAAAGTCAATCACTAAGCCAAGCATGGGAAGGAGAAATGGGGAGGGAATGGAGTGGGGATTGGGTAAGGGTGCATGTATGTCTCCACCTTCTTTTATCCCATTAAGATGTATGACTATAATGCACCAATAAAAAATTTTAGGGGGGGGAAATGTGGTCAATTTGAAATGAAAGTGAGTAGTGAACTCAGGTCTTAATGGATATGCTCATCCCGACCAGAGGCCTCTGATCAGAGACTTCCCTCTACATTCTCCCTCTGCCGCAGATGCATGGATGTTGATTGACTAATGAGAAGTAGTGTCTCTAATGAATGACAGTGGAGTCGAGATGGCAGCTGGGGAGCCAGGGAGGAGGGAGATGTCCCGACTCCTATTATCTTGCCACTAGCATCTTGCTTTTATTGAGGGTTATAACCAAAACATCATAAGATATTATTAATCACAGGAAATAACAAAGAAATAATAAGGTGAGTTAGGGAGTAACACCAAGGTGGTCATAGATGAATCAGGGAAGAAAAGGATAAATAGGAAATCAGTCAGGGTCCTTGCTTATGGGTTCCATTTGGTCTTTGGAAACTTGTCTGCTTGTAAACAATTCCCACTTAGGTGGGCAGTTTGTGCCCTTCCCAAGCCAGACTAAAGTGACTTCAAAGCAGATGCCTAACAATGCTCTCAACATTCCTTACTCCTATGGCCCCCAAACAGGAATCAGGATCACTGGCCAACAGCGATATTCCTATTTACTAGAGGATTTTCCAGAAGAAGGCTCCTTGTACTCACAAGAGTCCCTGGTGACTTTAGTGGACGAACATTCCAAAGGTAACACCGTGTATCAGGTGCTTCCTCAGATCTCATAGTGAACAAGAACAATGACTTCACCCTTCAGAAGGGAGTTTGCTTTCTGAATAAAAACAGAAGCAGAGTTACCAGGTGGCATAAAGGAGCACAGAAGTGGTTAGCGTTGGTGGGATGAGGTTGAGGCGGGCCTCGCCACAAGAGCAGCCACTGTGCCTGCGTCTCACAACCCAGCAAGGGGGCTGCACTTTGAAACCCTGGTGGCCCACAGGCTGCTTTCTATTTCTAGAGAGATTCAAATGAGGGGGAAAAAGTACACAGCTTTTCCCACCACTTGTCAAGCTCAGTACTCCCATCTTAGGGTCAGGAAAATACACAGCTACCCATGATGGCTGAAGTTACATAGGATTCAGAATACCAGTGGCTGAACACAAACTGGGAATGATCACACAGGGGCTAGAATGGTTTTTTTGTTCGTTTTGGGGTGTGTGTGTGTGTTGCTAAGAATTGAACCAGCAACATTCTACCTCCCAGCTACCCCCAGCCTTATTTTCTATTTTATTTTTTAGTTTGAAACACAGGCACTCTGAGATGCTGAGGCTGGCCACGAACCTGTGATCCTTCTGGCTCAGCCTCCCAAACAAGTACTGGGATGACGGGCATGCATCATCACACCTGACTAGCATGACTATATAAAATATACCTTTATTGGTGCATTGTAGTTTCACATTGTAATATACGTTAAACTACGCGCACATAGCACTTGGCGAGTTTCCCTTCCCCCAGGCTCCCTCTCCACTCCATCCCTTTCCCCAAATATAACGTTGAGACGGGCACTGGTATCCTCACACATGCAGGTAATAGCAATGGAAGTGCCTCCTATGTTGATTTTCCTCCCCCATCACAAGCCTTCCCTGGGCCACCCCCTAGCTCCACTGGGGTTTATCTATCTTCCCTCTTGTATCCCCCTCACTCCCTAGCTTCTGCAAATGAGAGAAAATATATGATCTTTCACTTACTATGACTGGCTAGTCTCACTTAACATAATGTTCTCCAGGTTGTCATGGCTTTTTAAAGAGGTTGGCAGAAAGGAGGCTACAGCAGCTAGGTTCATTGCCTGGGCCCCACCTCCTCTGTGACACCAGCCTCTTTCTGTTTGCGGGGGGTCCTGTTAGCACAAGGCAGGAAAGGATCCAGAGCTTTTAAAGATATAGCTGGCAGCACAGGGTCTTAACTCACAACTTTCAGCTGGATTGCTGTTCCCACATGCCTCCCGCATCTCCACGCCCTCCCCACGTTCAGAACCTACCCGAGGACCTCCTTGTCCAGGGATGTGCTCACCCAAGCCAGTGAATGCCAGGCAAGATGCTGAGGGTTTCATGCACTGCACCCCACTGAATCCCCCCAATCCACGAGGCAGGTATAATACCCTTAGTAAGAGGAACCAAAGGTGCTGCAAGGCCAAGTCCTGTCCCCATGACTTCAAAATGGCAGAGATTGGAATGAATCTCGGGGTTGGCAATTGATCCCAGGGCATTGTATCTCTGAGCTACAACCCTTGTTTGATTTTTTTTTTTCTTTTGAAGCACAGTCTTTCTGGGTTTGCCAAGGCAGGTCTTGAACTTGGGATCTTCCTGCCTCAGCCTCCCAAGTACTGGGATTACAGGTGTGCAGCACCACGCCTGGCTCCATGTGTGCTCCTAAGCACTTTCTACGTGACGCCACCTCCTCAGCGACACACCTGTACTATAGTCAGGACTGACTTCCAATCAGTTGGGTCCCTCCATATACTTGTAGATTTAAGCACATAGGTACGTGTGACCTTTCTGCAGTACACTGAAGGCTCTCTGAAGGATGCTGTCTTGTTCTCCTGCTCTCCTAGGGTCCTGGTATAGACCTCCACATAATACCAGTTCATTTATTGTGGTGAGAGGGCAGGGTGTAGTAGTTGGGTTCAGAGAATAAGGACAAGGAATTCAATTGTACTGAATACTAGATCCTGCCCATACTTTACAGACTGCAGTAGTAGTCATCATATTGGTAGTATTAGAAACTGAACCCAAGGACATTCTACCTCTGAGCTACATCCTTACCCCTATTTTATTTTTTTAGTTTGTCAGGGTCTTGCTGCAGTCTTTATTAAGTTGCTGAGGCTGGCCTCAAACCTGTGATCCTCCTGCCTTAGCCTCCCAAGTACTGGGATGACAGCCATGTGCCAGCACACCTGGATTTCTCTTTTCTGTGTGTGTGTGTGTGTGTGTGTGTGTGTGTGTGTGTGTGTGTGTTGCTGATGATTGAACCTGGGGCCTTTAGCATGCTAGGCAAGCACTCTTAACACTGAGCTAATTCCCAACCACAGACGGTATTTTATTCAGTCTATTTTAATGTGTTCTGAGAAGGGGCTATGCCCCTTCTTTGGTAAAGGAAATCTCAGTGTTTCTGGGGTTTGTAAAAACTGAATGCTCCACCATTTTTTTTGATTTTTGATTTTTTGTGGTGGTGGTACCAGGGGTGGAACCCAGATGTTTTCTACCTCCAGGCTATACTCCCAGACCTATTTTTTTTTTGTATTTTCTTTGGAAGCAGGGTCTCACTAAGTTGCTAAGAGCCTCATGAAGTAGCTGAGGCTGGCTTCAAACCTGTGCGATCCTCCTGTCTCAGCCTCCCAAGCGTGGGGATTACAAGCGTGCCCCACCACGCCCGGCTGCTTCACCTAATTTCACATCTATGGAGAGCAGCGAAGCAGGGATTCTCTACACATTCCATCCCGCAGTGATGCCCAGTGCTCCCGCATATAATTGACTTTCTGATTCCCAGCCAGACCCACAGTTAATTCTAATTGCAACTGGCAGCTCTTTAGAGAGTTCACTATTTTTCTTGAGAATATATTCTGAAAACATACGTCACTAAGTAAACCTAAAATTAATAGGATTGCCAAGTTTAAAAGGGCAAGAACAGTCCTTGGCCTCGCATGAATGAAACTTGAATGCAAGACCATTTCACAGAGGCAGAGGAAGGAAGAAAGAAATCCATAAACAGCCACCACCAAAAACAGGCCCAGCATGGATATAAAGGCTCAGGAGCTGGGAAGTAGAGTGGATTTCAGGAAGCGCTCACTCCTGGTGTCCGTGGCGGAGACAGTTTAATCCTCTACCAAGATGAAGCTGCTGCTGCTGTGTCTGGGGCTGACACTAGTCTGTGCCCACAGACAAGTCGTGAGAAGCAACTTTGATGCATCCAAGGTAGAGTCATGGAGCGTAGCAACATCTGACTTTGGGGGTGGTGTGCAGGATTCAGAAGTCGGGTGGGTCTTTTCCCGTATTAGATAAAAGGAGTGATTTCTGTCCTGCCCTAAGAGCAACTGCACTGTATTACAATATGACAGTGCCTGGGGCCTTCCATTCTCTCTAAGTAAGGGTCAGTAGAAATAGCTCTGGGTGTCGTGCCCATTTCATCTTCCCTTCACCACTCTGGGTCTGGGCCCACTAGCCCAAGTTCAAGAAGAAAAGTTTCCCATGTGATATCCCTTTGCCTCTTTTCTACCTTACTCATTTTTCTTATTTTTTGCAGTTTTCAGGAAAGTGGTATTCTGTTCTCTTGGCCTCTGACCAAAAGGAAAAGATAGAAGAAAATGGTAGCATGAGGGTCTTTGTGGAAGACATCGAGGCCTTGGAGGATGGTTCCTTATTCTTTAAATTCCAAACAATGTAAGTGGAGTCAGTTTTAGTTGGGAAAGGGAAAGTGAAATGCTAGGTGTGGTGTTTTGGACCTCTACACACACACACACACACACACACACACACACACACTAGGCCTGTGCCTAAAATCAGAGTTCTTCACCTGACACGGATCCAGGTCTTGGTGGACCTCAAGCTTTTCAACCAAGTTGCTTATAGGAATACATTTATTGTGAGTGGGGGAAAGGTTAAGTGCATGGGATTTGGAATCAACAGCCTGAATTTGAATTTATCTCTTACTCATCATTGAACAAGAAAATCCATCCCTTCCTACCTTCATTTCCCAATAGGTAAAAGGGTGATGATAATTTTTCCCTCATGGTTTCATGTGAGGACCCACTCAGGTAATGTTTGTGAAACATCGACCTGAAAGCTGGCAGATGGTGAAGGCTCAGCTACTGACAAGCGGCTAGAGTACAGAAATAGTAACAGTGGGAAGCGGTGGTGAGAGTTACGAGGGGAAGCAGTTGTTCAAGCCATTCCTAAAGTATTGAATTAAGTGAAGTGATTATAAATAAAAGATTTTGGTAAGTGTACAAAAACTTGTTCAAAAGCGAAGTGGAACCAGGGACTCAAGTTATGAGTGGAATAAGGGTGAGGGAGTGAGCTTCTTCAATATCTCCTGGACACCAATTCATTCTATTTTTCAGTATAAATGAAGAGTGTACTAAGCTTTTTTTGGTTGCTGACAAAGTAGGAGATGGTACCTATACTGTTGAATGTAAGTATATTTAAAAATGTAACTTATATTTCCAACTGTAAGGAATTTACTAAACCCCAATATCTTTAGGATCTTGATCAGTTCCAGCTGATGGTTATATAAGTAGTATAGTAGGGGCCATCTCAAGACAATATACTGAATTTAGGAGAAACGTGTGTAAAAGTCAACACCTAGCACATAATTCTATCAGAATAATTTTTTGTGGTACTGGGAATGGAACCCAAGAGCATTCTACCTCCAAGCTACGCCCCCAGCCCTATTTTTGTATTCTTTATTTTGAAACAGGGTCTCACTGAGTCTCAAAGGGTATCACTAAGTAGCTGAGGCTGTTCGCGAACCGCGATCCTCCTGTCTCAGCCTCTCAAGTGCTGGGATTACAAGCGTGCGCCACCACGCCTGGCCAGAATAATTATACAGATCTAGTCAACTGTACCTCCAGAAACAAAGATAGTTAGCGGGAAAAGAAAAGTAAATTGGGCAAGACAGCTTCTCATTTCCCGTCGCCTGTATGATTATACCTGGTGGCCACTGCCAAGTATATTACCCAGTATATGGCACCACATATGTAATACTAGTGAATTGATAGAGAGGACAGAGATAAATGACTGGCAGAGATGCTGAAGGAGGTGGAGAGGTCTCAAAGAGGATGATAGAAGGTGGGTTGCTGCTGTGGCTAAATTTTTCTACACTACTGGTCTATTCGTTAAGATCTTTTTTTCTTAGAAGTCGCTTGAGAAGCCTAGGGAGATGCAAATAAAGGCATTAGACATTTTTACTATCTCTTTAAGAATATGCAATTAAATTTGTTTTTGTAAAGAGTACAAATGTATTCCAGATTATGCATTTGAATTTGTTTTTGGAAAGAGTTTCTGTTGCTTTCCATGGGCCAAAATTTTTGAACTGGATTCTGTTTTCTCCACAGACGATGGACGCAATAAATTTTATGTAGTTGAAACAATCTACGATGAGTATCTTATATTTTATCTCAAGAATGAAGATGATGGGGATTCATTCCAACTGTTGGAACTCTATGGTAGAGTATTTTCATGCTGACACTCATTTTGGGGTAGGAAGAGAGGGGAGGAAGGAACCCTAGATACAAAATAATCTTCTCAATCTTATCCAGGACCATCTTTTCCCCACTGAATACAGATGCTCACCTTTGGTAACCCCTCAGACTCAGTAATGGGAAGAATATGCAATCTCTCCTCATGCTAGAAAGATCTCTTACTGATATTGAGTTCAGAACAGGGTAGAGTCCACCCAAAACTCCTGCCTGAGGACCTAACTGTATTTACTCATTTCCCCTCCTTCCAAACCCCTGGCCCTTTATAACCAATACCCAAGACCCAGTAGTTACTGTCACTCTTCCCACAGGCCGAACACCAGATTTGAGTCCAAAACTCAAGGAAAAGTTTGTGGAAATTTGTAAAGAACATGCAGTTGAAAATATATTGGATCTAACCCAAGTTGGTAAGTTGAGCTATGTGGCTTTCTCCTGAATACTATATCACAGAAGGGAGAAGTCAAGGGAAGGTAGTCAGCCTCCACCCCCCTGTTTCCTGACCTGGAGAATCACCTGGCTTTGCTCAGGGAAGTCCATTGTGACTGGAGTCTGAATGTGTTCTGTTCTGCCTCTGCAGATCGCTGTCTCCTGACTCGAGGTGAATTAGAGGCCTAATGCTCCAGGTATGTGCTCTCTCACCCTGGTGTGGATCAGGGACCAGTTTCTTCCAACGGTATTGGGAGTGTATGTTCAGTAATTATGATTAAAAATAGTTTGGTGGGGAAGCTTGGTGGGGGAGCTTGAGATCTGGAGTTGGATGACCTTGGTTCAGGACTCAGTCCTACCCTGAGCTTTTGAGGAAAATGACCTAAGATATATTTTTTTTTAAGGGGAAGCAATCAAGCATACCTTACAGAGTTTCATGTGGGTGCAATATGGGTGACAAAAGCTCAGTAATGAATACTGTGCTAAAGATCATTAGGATAAATTTTCAAGTAGAAAAGTAATAGTAGCAGCTGGGCATGGTGGTGCACATGCGTAGTCCCAGTACTTGGGATGCTGAGATAGGAAGATCACAGGTTCAAGGACAACCTCAGCAATTCATTGAGATTTTGAGCAACCTAGTGAGATCCTGTTTCTAAGTAAGTAAATAAATACATAAATAGGGCTTGGGGTGTAGCTCAGAGGTTGATGCCCTCAGGTTCAATCTTGGTGGACACACCAAAAAAAATTGGTAGAGCATGAGTATGTATCTGTATTTGTGATCCATTGTCCACATCCCACCCTACAATTTGAGATAAAAATGTCTTCCTTAGAACTCTGTACAACCCTGACTTCTCATTTGGGAATGGAGCTGTCCGACCTCACAGAACAGACCCCTAGTTTCCTCATCTATCTTTTACATCAGACTTACTGTGGGGCTTCATCAAATAATATTTTTTTTTCTTTTTTGAGCTTTTTTGTGTCTTATAGTTTCACATCATAATGTAAATCATGTTGACAATGATATACATGCACACGCTCTTGGTGCCCCCCAGATGATGTTTAGATCTAAACGTTTATTCAACTTTAGATCCAAACATTCAAACCCCAATCTAAACATTTACTAAAAAGTAGCTATGGCTTTACTCATTATTCTCCAATTTATAAAAAAAAAATTATTTAAAACTTCTTACGCTAAAGATGGCAGAAGCAAGCCTCAGACCCTCCACGCCCTCTCTTCCATTTTTCACAAATTCGTTTGGGGGAAAGTTAAAAGCAATAAAGGAAAAGTCAGTGAACTCCCTTCCTCCCCTTAGTCTGGTAAATATCACAAACTAGAATCCAAGGCGAAAGCTATTTCCTTACCATTTTTTTCTGGAATAGAATTTCTTTTAGCCAGGTGGTACACACCTGTCATCCCAGTACTGGGAGGCTACAATAGGAGGGTCTCAGATTCAAAGCCAGACTCATCAACTTAGTGAGGGCCCTCAGCAACCTAGCGAGGCCCTCAGAAACTTAACGAGAACTTGTTTCAAAATTTAAAAAAAAAAGAAAGGGTTGGGGAAGCTGGGTGTGGTAGCACATGCTTGTAATACCAGCATTCAGGAGGCAGAGGCTGGAGGATTGCAGTTCATTGACAGCCTCGGCTATTTAGCGAGGCCCTTTGCAACTCAGTGAGACCCTGTTTCAAAAATAAAAAGACTAAAAAAAATAGGGCTGGGGGTGTATCTTGGAGGTAGAATGCCCCTGGGTTCCATCTCTGGTACTGCAAAAAAAGAAAAAAAGGGGGGGGGGTTTGAGGATATAGTAGCTTGGAGATAAATGCCCCTTGGTTCAATCTCCAGTACAAATTTTTTTTTTTTTTTTTTGTGGTACTGGGGTTCCTGGAAGCCCTTTTACCTCCGGGCTACACTCCCAGACCTATTTTATATTTTTATTTGGAAACAGGGTCTCCTAAGCCAGCGCGCGGGGCTGGCTTCAAACCTGCGCAATCCTCCTGTCTCTGCCTCCCAAGCGCGGGGATTACAAGCATGCGCTACCACGCCCGGCTCCAGTACAAAATTTAAAAAGAAAAAAGAATTTATCTTATCCTGAGTAATTCCAGATTGCTTAATACATTTCTGTGCCCTCTTTCTCCTCCTCTCATTTAGTTCTGAGTGAACACTTTCTCCAGCATCATCCCGTCCTCATCCCCACAGCATCTTGTGACAAGTTTGGGACCTGCTTTCCATCACCATTCGATGTGAAGTTGTTAGCTCTACTTCTCTCGCATCTGCACTCATTACCTAGAAACGTTCGTCAGCTCACCATGAATCAAAGGTTTTCTCTACATTTCTCTCCTTGCCACAGCCAGGGCAACTCTACATGAATGAGATCTTCCTCTGCCTGCTCAATAAACACTTAGCCTTGAAGTCAGGTGACTTGTCTTTGTGTGTGGGAGGATGTGAGGCTGATGGTGTGCGGACGAGGAGACTCCTGTGCCCTGTACCCACAATCTCCTCTAGAGCCTCAGAATCTGCTGGAGTGTCAGGATTTTCCCTCCTCTGCAATGATCCCCATCCATTGTCCCAGGTCCCCCGACTGCTGCCTGCCCTTCGGTCTGCCTATATTTTAGTGACCTGAGTAGAAAGACCATTCTATCTACCATGAGAATATAAAACTCACTTTATAATTTCTCCATTCTAGAATTCTCTTTTTCATTGAGGGCACTGATAGATAGATGCCCCTGAGGCTAACACCAGCTAGAAGTGGTTCAGGACATGCCTTGTGCAAAAAATAAATTAAAATTACATTTAAGGCCAGGCATGATGGCACACATCTGTAATCCCAGTACTTAGAAGGCTGAGACAGGACAATCACAGGCTCAAAGCCAGCCTCAGCAACTCAGTGGGGCTCACATCAACTTACAGGAGGACCACAGGTTTGTGGCCTGTGAGAGGACTGAGATGCAGGCTCCTGCTTGAAGGGTTAATGAAGCAACTCGCTCCTGAGAAGCAGCGTGGAATGCCAGGCTGGGAGGCGAGCGCGCTTCCTCTAATCAGTGAGCTATGGGTCTTGCCGAGTTGCCTTCAAGGTCGGAAGCAGCTCCGGCCCTCCCTCTCTCTGAATGTTCTTCCCAGCACAGACATCTCTCAGAAAACTTATTGGTATGATAAACAGCTTGAGATGTTATGAGCGGTCACAGGTGTTCTTTGCTTCTAATTGTAAAACAAAAAGTTCCTTTGAGACTCGTCCTTTGGCTTTACTCACACACATCCATCGTTGCTGTAAGATAACCTTGTAATGTCTAAAATAGTTAATTTGTCTATGGATCCCATAGAAGCTTTCTCTATAATAAAGTCTGATTGCTCTTTCAATAAAACATGCAGTGTACATGAAACCTGCATCCCCTGTGTCCCGTGAACTGGCTTTACCCTTAGGTCTCCAGTGCACTAGACACTGACAGTGGCCAACCTAAGCTGCTTAGTAAGGCCCTCTACAACTCAGTGAGACCCTGTTTAAAATAATAATAATAATAATAACAATAACAACAACAGGGCTGGGGGTGTAGCTCAGAGGTAGAATGCCCCTGGATTCAATTTCCCAGTACCAAAAACAAACAAACAAAAAATCAAAAACAAAAAATGAAGCAGCCAAGTATGGTGGCTCACGCCTATAATCTCAATACTTTGGAGGCTGAGACAGGAGGATCACAGATAAAGGCCAACCTCAGCAACTTAGCTGAGACCCTCAGCAACTTAGCAAGACTCTGTTTCAAAATAAAAAATAAGGGTGGGCATGGTGGCACATGCATGTAATCCCAGGATTTGGGAGGCTGAGAAAGGATCATGGTTCAAGGACAGTGAAGCCCTCCACAACTTAGTGAAACCCTGTTTAAAAATAAAGAATAAAATATAGGGCTGGGAGTGTAGCTCAGAGGTAGAATGCCCCTGGGTGGTTCAATCCCCAGTACCTCAAATAATAATAATAATAATAATAATAATAATAATAATAATAATAATAATAATAATAGAAAAAATAAAATAAACTTGAGGGTATATCTCAGAGGTAGAAGGCCCCTGGGTTTAATCTTGAGTAACACACACACACACACACACACACACACACACACACACGATTGAGGGTGTAGCTTGAAGGTAGAATGCTCCTGGATTCAATCTCCAGTAAAAATGACACCTACTATTCTGTATAATTAATAAGCACTAATTTTAAAGAAAAAGTTTGTACAAAGAGAAATGCCAGTTTGCATGACATTCCATATTATATGCTCATCACATTTAGCTTAACTGCATGTGGTATAATCTATCCGATGTATGTGCCTGGGGAGCACTTCTTATTCAGTACTTTGTTTTAGTATATAAAAACACGAAGGAGACAAGGCAGTCAAATGCTGCTGGAAAACCCAGTAAAAGAGAACTGAAAAAGATGTCCATTTGATTTAGTATCTTGGAGAAACCAGAATCGACCTGTTCCTATTGGGCGACAGGCACAGCAGCCTCTCCAAGATCTCTTAACTATCAACGTGGGGATCTGTTCAGCTCATCCAGCCATGAAAGAAGAACCCATAACTGCTTTTCCATGGCAGCTCTGGATGGATGAGGTTAACTGCAATTGGCAGAGGAAGAGGACTCCAATTTGGCTGACATCAGAGGCTGCCAGTGCAGGCGGACACAGCGCCACCATGTATTGGCCAGCCGGAGACCCACGCAGTCCCATCCCTTCAAATTTGATTTCTTCCTCTGCACATCATGAGGTTTCTGTGGCAAAAAGGTGTGCGTGCGTGTGTGTGTGTGTGTGTGTGTGTGTGCGTACATGTGTATAATTTGCAACTATTAGTTTGAGAGTCTCACTAAACTACAGAACTGATACACATTATGATCCCTTATGAAGATAGAAAATTCTGTTATTTTCAAAAATTTGAGGAGTGCAGCCATGGCTATTGACTTTAACCACCACTGTGTTGGTTTCCACTCATCATTCTATTTTCTACACTGCTTCCAATGAAAACTTTATTTTTTATTTATTTTTATTTATTATTATTTTTTGTGGTGCTAGGGATTGAACTGAAGGGCATTCTACTCCGAGCTACACTCCCAGCCCTGTGTTTTATTCTTTATTTTCAAACAGGGTTTCACTAAGTTGCAGAGGGCCTAAGTAGCTGAGGCTGGCTGCAAACTCATGATCTTCCTTTCTCAGCCTCAAATATTGAGATTATGGGTGGGAGGCACCATGCCCGGCTCTGGATCCCCTTTAAAAAAAAGTGTGGGGTGGGTATAGAAAGCACGGAGATAGGACATCAGCCCAGTGCTCACAAAACGGTTAATGGTGGCCTGGCCCTTCGCAGGATCCGTAGACCAAAGGGGTCTCTATGGTCTGACTGATAGATAATTCTGGAAAGTCCTTTAAGTTATCACTGAAATACCATATCTCTCTTTGCTTAATAATCTACTGATTGGTGGGATAATTGATACCACACAAAGCAACTGTCACAAGTGAGTGAATTTGTTAAGGTCAACAACTTTTAACTGCAGATTTCTCAGAAATTTTGGTCTGGGAGAGAGTCTGGTTTAGGGAGTGAAAGGCCTGGAAAAGTATGTAGAACTTCTAAATTAAATTTTTATTTCCTTGCTATATCTCCATTCTACCTTTTACTGTGTGTGTGTGTGTGTGTGTGTGTGTGTGTGTGTGTGTGTGAGAGAGAGAGAGAGACAGACAGACAGACAGACAGACAGACACACTGGGGATTGAATACAGGGGCACTCTACCTGAGTTGCAGCCCGCAGCCCCAGCCCTATATATTTCTTACTTTAAAATAAAGTAACTAAGCCGGGCGTGGTGGCGCACGCTTGTAATCCCTGTGCTTGGGAGGCGGAGACAGGAGGATCGCACTGGTTCAAAGCCAGCTATGCTGGTGTAAGAGACTCTGTTTCCAAATAAAAAAATATAAAATAGGTCTGGGAGTATAACCCGGAGGTAGAAGGGTTTCCAGGAACCTCAGTACCACCACCAAAAAAAAAAAGTAACTAAATTCTCGAAGCTAGCCTTGATCTTGTGATCCTCCTGCCTCAGCCTCCAAGTACTGGGATTATAGGTAGGGCCACCACACCTGGCTTCTGACCTCATTTCTTACCAACTTTCCTCAAAAGAGGAAAATAGCCAAAGACCTCACAAACTTGCATATTAGAAATAAGTACAGATGTTAACACAGAACATCATCCACAAGGCAGTCTAATCGGAACTGTATCTAGGGTTTCCCCTCTTCTCTCTTTCCTGTTCTGTTGGGGAAAAGTCGGTCTGTGCTCCAGCACTGTATACAGAGGATGCTCAGGCTGCTGACAGTCTCACTAAATTGCTGAGGCAGGCCTCAACCCTCCAATCCCCTTCCCTCAGCCTCCCAAATTCTAGGATTACAGTTGTGCGCCACCATTCCCAGCAAGGTACAAAATTTGACAGGCAATTTTGGGAATTGTGAGGCTCAGAGGCATCTTGGGGAGGGGCTGAGTCTAGGGAGCATCCTTGGAAGCAACTGGGGAGGTCAGAGAAGAGGTGAGATGAGGAATCAACTACTGAGGGTTGGTGGGAGTCAGTTATTGAAGTATCTTGGAGCTCAGAAACCCAGAGCCTAAGTGAGAGAATACTGGTTGGAGATGAATGAATAGGCAGTCCAGTAGACGTTAGGAAGTCAGAAAGCTATAGGTTTTAATGATAGTGGGGAAAGAGGTCAAAGTTTGAGTTCGGGAGCATCTTTATGGAGTCATTATTGATAGCCTCCAGACTTCAGTGATTAAGGAACTTTTGTAATTTTTTGATTGGAGGGACCAGAGGTAGTCAGTAAGGAGATGTTGATATGAGATAGTAACTGGGGATGTCTATGGATGCTAGTGAGTGGAATCTGTGCAATCTATGCTTGATCATTAGTGGAATCAATCTCAATTGACCTAATAACCTTTCACTATATCCCATGTCTTAAAGGCTGCATATCACTTCCCATTACCATTACCATTCACCCGGGGACCAGGCTCCTAACACAGAAAAAAAATTTTTTTTTTGGTGGTACTGGGAGTGGAACCCAGAGACTTTCTACTTCTGGGCTATATACTCCCAGACCTATTTTATATTTTGTTTAGAAATAGGGTCTCAGTAAGTTGCTGAGATCTCACTAAGTAGCTGAGTCTGTCTTCAAACCTGTGCAATTCTCCTGTCTCAGCCTCCCAAGTGTGGGGATTACAAGCATGTGCCACCATGCCTGGCTAACACATAAACTCTTGAGGGAAAAACAACATTCGAACTGTTGCACCTGTAAAAGCAAATGATCGGAGAATCACTAAGTATCAGTGTTGGTTTTCTGTTAGGATCAATTTGGGTACCAGTGGAAATTGATGGAGATGGTACCTGCCTGTAGACATCTTGACTTGTAAGCACCACAATTGCCTTTGAGTAACTCTTTGAGTAACCACATAGGTTTCCACCATCCATTACTCACATCTCAGGAGTTAATTCTATAACAAGCTAGTATGTGTCCTTCCAATCAATTTAAATAATTTAATGTCCTGCTATTCAAAATGTGGACTACAGACAACAGTTTTAACATCACCTGAGAGTTTGTTAAAAATCAGAATTTCAAGCTCCATGCAAGATCTACTGAATCTGAACCTGCAGTTTTACAAGATCCCTGGGTGATCTGTATGCAAATCATGAAAAGCACTGCATTATCATACATATAGATATCCATGCATAATATATTGCATTGCCTGATGTATTAAGTAAATTTTACATGTATCATACTCTGCATGCCATTCAATGGATTGTTTTTTGTTTTGTTTTAACTTTTCATTGGTGCATTGTATTCATACATCATAATGTGGTAAAAAAAAAAAACTTGTATAGACATACATGCACACATCACCCAGTTAGCCCCTATGCGGTCCCCACCCCATTCCCTCCCAGCCCTCCTTCCCATGCTTGGCTTAGTGGTTGACTTTGATATGTTTAAGTACATTGTGTGCTTTAGAGAGTTTCCTTCTTCCCCCCTCACTTCCCCTCAGTTAGGTTGTCTTATTTGCTCCTCTATAGGATTTCCTTTTTCATCTAGAGTTCCTCCTATGACTCATTTCTCCTTAGCTCTACCATATTATGGAAAGCATCCGCTTTCTTATATTTTGTGACTGACTAATCTCACTTAGCATAAAGTCCTCCAGTTCCATCCATTTCCCTGTAAATGATGTAATTGTGTTTTTCTTTAGGGCTGAGTAAAATTCCACTGTGTACATATTCCACAGTTTTGTAATCCATCCATCTGTTGATGGACATCTTGGCTAGTTCCATAGTTTGGCTATGGTGATAGCTCAGTTGGTAGAGTGGAGGACTGTAGTGGATATGCTGTAATGCTTTGTTTTTGAGATCTAATGATGCTAATACAGAGCTAAAACATTTTCTTTAAACTTGTTAAAGAAAATTCACATTTATATGGCCGATAATAAAATCTGTTATTAAATTAATATGTTGGCAGTATCAATTTATTGCAACAAGGTCCAAAACCTCTTTTTCTAAAAAAAAAAAAAAAAAAAAAAAGACATAAAAAGCACTCATCTCTTTTCTCAGGGTACTACTGTCCTAGGGAGCATGCACTTCCCAAAATCAGGCAATTAACTGATTATGGCCCAATTGTGACTAATTGTTATATATCCAGGGGAAAAGAATGAGTTTGTAAAGTCCAGATGTCTCAATATAATGGGAATATTCAAACACATTAAATTAGCAAGGGTACTTTTATAATAACATGGCAAATATATAGAATATGAAGGGGTACTTGCTCCATTGGTTGAGATTCATGTTCTTAATATCGTTGAGGAAAACAGTCAACAAATATCTCCAGGATTTAAACTTTATAAGACACTAAGTACACTGTATTTAAGAGGCCCTACTGAGTGACCTAAATATTTATTTATAAGCAGGGTTTATCATGATTTCTATTAGCCAAGGCTAGCTCAAAGCATATATGATATGGCGGAGATTAGAAGTTGAGTTTCAGAAAAATGGCGACTGAGGGAATTAGCATATCTCAGTTCTGCTGACACTGGATCTAAATAGCTGTGAAAACAGTGTCGTGACAAGAGAAAGAAAAAAAAAACATAAAACTGAACAGAGCAGTGAAAATTGAAGGCAGCGGAAACAAAGCTAGAAGGCAGAACAGAGGAAAGAAAAGTACCCTACCTGTCCACAACGGCTGTGGCTACAGGGACCATAGCGGCATCATCTTGACTAACCTGTTGTGACTGCTGGCACTGCAGCCTCCAGAGACCCCTCAGCAAAAAAAAAAAAAAAAAAAAAACAATAACCCAAAGCAAAGTAAGTGGTTGCAACTCATCAAAATTGTAAGTGGTTGGCTCCTCATCCCACAATCCACAGAGATATTATTGCCGGGTCTCCCAGCTATACCTGCAGCAGTGGTAGCTGAACTCACCTCTTCCTCCAGGGCTCCAGAGCGGCACTCAACAACAACATAAGTGAACTAGCTGTACCCATGGAAGAACACCCAGAATGGCCACAGGGACTTGCACAGCAAGAAATAGACTCTCAGGGTCTGAGACTCTGCAATTCACCCTGGTGAAGGTGGGAGTAGAGTCCACTTTTGGACACAGCAGAGAGTAGAAGAGACAGCCCCCAGGGCCAAGCAGGCAAAGAGGCCTACTGTTGACAGGGCACAGAGCTCTAGCTGGGCCTCTGGAGATGGCCACAGACCACCTAATCATGTCGACTGGAAAGAAGTCAGACCAACCCAGCCCTATCTGTGGAGAACTGGACTTCTATGTACACACTAGGCTTGGTCTCAGTGGTACCTGCTACCTACTTAAGCAGGGAGAGATGCAAGTTTAGGGTCTATGGAAAGCGTGGAGGCCCATATTTACACTAGATCCAGCCCCAGTGATACTGGCCACCTGCAGACTGAGAGTCTCAGAAACAGACCCTTTTTGAGAGCTTAGAGACCCAGGCTTGCAGCAGGAGAGGCACTGGTAGCACTCAGCACCTGCACAGAGAGAACCAGGCCAGGGTTCTAATCATTGAAGGAGACCAAAAAGTAGGACTTCAAACTGACATGGTTCTATAGGTTACAGAACAAATCAAAGTGCTTGGAAAACACTTGAGAACTTATTAGAGAATGCGAATCTGAAATGGTTGAAAGAATCCATGCAGACTCAGGAGGATTTCAGAAGTCAAATTGGCTCATATTCATACATTTGTAGGGTTGTTTCATTTTGGTGTTGTTTTGTTTTGTTTTCTGATCGTGTGTGTGTGTGTGTGTGTGTGTGTGTGTGTGTGTGTGTGTGTGCTTCTTTGTTTGCTCTCTTCCCCACTGCTTTTACAAGCTTCTTCCCTCTTTCATATCTACTCTCTTCTCTCCATCCCTTTTTTCTTTCCTTTTCTTTGTCTTGTATTAAATCCATTTCCGATCACTATACCTAATATTCTACACTGATTACTAGAATCTTCCTATATATTCACTTTCTCTAATACCTACTATACCTCACCATACTCAAACTCTCATTCTACTTGATTCTATTTGCTACTTTAACCTATTCTTGCATTTACTACTTCAGCACCTTCTTCTTCACTCAACTTTCACCATTGAATGCAACACAACTTGCCCTTTGTATGCCAGCTAACATCTAAAGAGTGAGAGAAAGATATCAAAAGCAACAGACACAAACTTAAGAAACCTAAAATCATGAGAAGGAAAAATATCAAGGAAGCAATGAACTCCCATGACCCCACAATAACAGAACCTGACAACACAGAATTGTAGAGATCTCCAGAAAGATAAATCAGAAATTTAATAGAAGAAATGATACCGGATTTCCCAAAAGAATTTAGGAAGAACTTAAGAAATAAACAAATAAAAACTCTGATACCCTTAACAGGAATCAGAAAGAATCTATGAAGGAATTAAAGAATGCAAGTCATTGAAATGGAGGCAACCAACAATACAAACTACAGCAAACTAGAACACATGGGAAAACAGAATCTCACCATTAGAAGATGACCACTCCATGCTGGGTATGGTGGTGCATGCTTGTAATCCCAGTACTTGGAGGCTGAGACAGAAGGATTGTAGGTTTGTGGCCAGCCTCAGCTACTGAATGAAGCCCTCTGCAACTGTTTCAAAATAAAGAATAAAAAATAAGGCTGGGGGTGTAGTGCAGAGGTAGAATGCACCTGGGTTCAATCCACAATACCAGAAGGAAAAAAAAAAGATAACTACTCCAAAAATTAATGTATAGTATATAACTTAGAAAAAAAACAACTCTACAGCATGAATTGGATAAAAGATATGGGCCAAATTTTGTGTGTGTGTGTGTGTGTGTGTGTGGTACTGGAGTTCCTGGAAGCCCTTCTACCTCCAGGCTACACTCCCAGACCTATTTTTTTTTTTAATTTGGAAACAGGGTCTCTTAAGCCAGTGAGGCTGGCTTTGAACCTGCGCAATCCTCCTGTTTCCACCTCCCAAGCGTGAAGATTACAAGTGTGTGCCACCATGCCTGGCTATGGGCCAATTTTAAAAGCCCTAATCTGCCGGGCATGGTGGCGCACGCTTGTAATCCCTGCCTTTGGGAGGCAGAGACAGGAGGATTGCGCAGGTTCGAAGCCAGCTGCGCTGGTGTAAGAGACCCTGTTTCAAAAATATAAAATAGGTCTGGGAGTGTAGCCCAGAGGTAGAAGGGCTTCCAGGAACCCCAGTACCACAAAAAAATAAAAATAAAAATAAATAAAATAAAAGCACTAATCTAAGAATAATAGGCATAAAAGAGAGAATAGAAGAAGAAAACAAATGGATCTACAATCTTTTCAAAGAAGTAATATCAGAAAAATTTCCAAACATAGAAAAAGAGGTCAGTACACAGGAACAGAAACCATATGAAAGCCTCGTTAGACAAGATCAGAGAAAAGGTTCACCACACCACATAATAGTCAAACTGACTAACATCGAAACAAAGGAAAGAATCTTAAAAGTGACAAAAGCATAAAACCAAGCAACATTCAGAGGCAGACCAATATTAATCACTCCAGACTTCCCAAACCAAGTCATGAAAGCCAGGAGAGCCTGGAACAAGATATTCCAACTCAGAGAGAAAACAACTTGTAGCCAAAACCTTCCTACACAGAAAAAATATATATCTCAAATTTTAGGAGAAATTCAAAACCTTCCACAACAAACAGAAGTTGAAAGAATTTGTCTTCCAAAGTAGCACTAAAAAATTCTCAAAGAGATTACAAGAGCCAAAAGGCACAAGAAACAAAAAGGTGGATCAATACATGGGATTGCATTAAATGGCAGATTTTCTGAACAGCAAAGGAAACTATCAAGAACCTCAAGAGAGCTGACAGAATGGAAGAGACTTTCTGCCAAGTATTCCTTCAATAGAAGACTAATATCTAGAATCTACAGAGAACTCAGGAAACTCAGCACTAAGAAAAAAAATAACCCAATGGGCAAGTGAACTAAATAGACACTTCACAAAAGAAGAAATTCAAATGGCCAATAAATGTATAAAAATGCTTAACATCATTAGGTGAGATTTCATCTAACTCCAATTAGAGTGTCAATCATTAAAAATACAAACAACAACAAATGCTGGCCAGGGTGTGGAGAAGTGTAAACTCTAATACACTGTTGGTGAGATTGCAAATTAGTGCAACCACTTTGGGAAACAGTAAGGAGGATCCTCAGAAGAATGAGAATGAACTTACTGTATGATCCAACAATACCACTTCTGGGTATCTACCCAAAAGATAGGAAACCAAACTGCCAAATTAATGCATGTGTATCTATGTCCATAGCTATACAATTCACAATTGCCAAACTATGGAACCAGCCAAGATGTCCATCAACAGATGAATGGATTACAAAACTGTGGGATATGTACACATGGAATTTTACTCAACCATAAAGAAAAACAAAATTACATCATTTACAAGGAAATGGATGAAACTGGAGAACATTATGCTCAGTGAGATTAGTCAGTCACAAAAAGAAATCAGATGCTCTCCCTAATTTGTGGGAGCTAGGGAGAAAATAGGTCATAGGAGGAACTCTAGATGAATAAGAAGAACCTATAGACGAGCAAACAAGGCAACCTAACTGAGAAGGAGTGGAGGAGGAAGAGAGAAATTCCCTAATGTATATGATGTACATTCACAAACGTATCAAAGTCAATCACTAGGCCAAACATGAGAATGAGGGGGATGAAATGGGGTGGAAATTGGGGAAGGGTTAAATGAGTGATGTGTGCATGTATGCCTCTACCATCTTGTACTCCATTAAGATGTATGACTATAATGCACCAATAAAAAATAAAATGGCCATTCTTCTAAAAGTGATCAACAAATTTAATGCAATATCCATTCAATTACTAAGATAATTCCCCACAGACATAGAAAAATCAATCCTTAAGTTCATTTGGAACAACAACAACAACAACAACAACAACAACAACAAAAACAGTATAGCCAAAGTAGTTCTCAGCTAATGAACCATACCAGAGATATCACAATACCTGACTTCAAGCTATACTACAAAGCCATAGTAATTATTGGCACAAAAACAGACATAGACCAGTGGAGCAGAATAGAAGACTCAGAAATAAATTTGCACACTTAGACCAACTGATTTTTTACAAAGGGGCCAAAAACATATGCTGTTTTGTGCTTCTAATGTTTTGTTTTAGAAGTTCTTGCCTGTACCTGGTAGCCCAAAATAGTCTTCTATATTTTCTTTTTTTTTTTTGTGGTGGTGGTACTGGGGTTCCTGGAAGCCTTTCTACCTCCGGGCTACACTCCCAGACCTATTTTATATTTTTTATTTGGAAACAGGGTCTATTAAGCCAGTGAGGCTGACTCCAAACCATCGTGATCCTCCTGTCTCTGCCTCCCAAGCGCGGGGATTACAAGCGTGCACCACCACGCCCAGCTATATTTTCTTCTACTACCTTTTAGCTTCATCTTTCATATTTAGGCCTGAAGTAGTCAGCTTTGTGTTACTCTTAAAAACACCTGAAACAGTTAACTTATAAACAAAATAAAATAAAAAGTTTGGCTGAGCATGCTGTAATTCCAGTACTTGGGAGGCTGAGACAGGAGGATTGCAGATTCACAGCCAGCCTCAGCTACTTAGTGAGGCCCTCTGCAACTTAGTGAAACCCTGTTTCAAAGTAAGGAACAAAAAATGAGGCTGGGATGTAGCTCAATGGTAAAATGTCTCTGGGTTCAATCCCCAGTATGAGAGAGAGAGAGAGAGAGAGAGAGAGAGAGAGAGAGAGAGAGAGAGAGAGAGAGAGAGAGAGAGAGAGAGAGAGAAAGAAAGGAAGAAGAAGAAGAAGAAGAAGAAGAAGAAGAAGAAGAAGAAGAAGAAGAAGAAGAAGAAGAAGAAGAAGAAGAAGGTGGTTCAGATTCAAGGTTCTGATGGTCTCTGTCCAAGATGAGACAGCCCATTGCTCTGGGCTTCTGGCAATGGCATCATACAGTGGCAGAAACATGTGAAGAAAACCATTCAACTCATAAGCCAAGAATCAGAAGGAGGGGCCGGGAAGAGACTGGAGCCCCACAATCCCCTGCGGGGGCACATTCCCAAGGACTTAAGTTCCTCCCATGAACCTAAAGGTTCCACCACCTTTCAATAGTGCCCTGTGGGGACACAAGGAACTTCAAGAGACTTGCATCCAAACCATAGCAAAATCTCTACTCTAGAGTTCACCTTTTATAGGTCATATTAAGTAGAAATCAAGTTTCCCCAGTATCATTTACTACATGATTTATCTTTGCTCATTGGTCTTTAAGGCTACTTTTACTGTATGTTAAGTCCATCAATATAAATACATAGGATGCCACTGAACTCTTTTATATGCTCCATGGATCAACTGATGTGTTCTGGCACCAATATCGCAATCCTTGAGGATCCAGATTTCTATTGCTATATGAATACTTACACAATGTCCTCAATTTTACCTCTTGATTTTCAAAAGCCTAAAATATTTACTGTCTAGCCCTTTAGAGAAAAGACTTCCTGACCCCTTTTCTACATTCTGGCCTTTACCCCCAGCTACTATTTATGTTAGCTTTGTACTGAATTTTCCCCTAAATAAAGAAATCTGTCAGATTGTACCCCTTAGAATATCTTGAATAAAAGAAGGCATTAAATTATGTGACTGTGTGCTTAAGGAGTTTTGTGGTTTTTTTAGTGTGCGTGTGTGTGTGTGTGTGTGTGTGTGTGTGTGTGTGTGCGCGTGTGTGCATACATGTGGTGCTGGGGATAGAATCCAGAATCATTTCTGAGCTCACCCCCAGTGAGTTACTGTGCTTTAGCCATGAAACTGCAGTCCTCCTGTCTCAGTCTTCCAAGTACTGAGATTACAGACTTATGCCATCACTGTCCAGCTACCAAGAGGAAGAAAATTAAATAAATGTCAAGTAAACTATCAGAGTAAAGATGAAACCAGGACACCCTCGGGTTATTTTGAGGTTTCAAGGACAATTGGAAAGACTATCTCTATTCTTGACTTTAATTAAGCCTTTGTCATTTGACTCTCTTACACCAAGACAGAACTTAAGGTGATACCATCTGTCCATGGAAACAGGCCCATCCAGACACTAGCTGTTGTTGTTGGAAATTAGTATTTCAAAAACAGTATTCCAAAAGTTTATGATTGATCTGGCTCAGGCTATGAGAATAAATACAATTACTGGCTAACCACTTGGCAAAAAGAATTGGTATGTCAGGTTGATCCAGAGAGCCTGGCCCTGCTTCTCAGACCTAGTCAGCAGCCCCATGGTCCATTATGAAGCTGCCAGAATTTCCATGTCCTAACACAACTGCCGTCCCCTCTGATCTACATGGGTTACATTCCAAGATGCCCAGTGGATGCCTGAAGCCACAGATAGCAATGAAGCCTTTATGTTTTATGTCAGTAATGTCTTACGCATCCTAGAGGAAAGGAATGAGTCAGACAAGGAGAGCAAATTGAGAGGGGCAGGCCAGGGGACTCACTCAGAGGTGAGGTCCCATCGGCTGCTTGTCCACAGCTTTTATCACCATTCTAAGCAGGAGGTTACATTCAAACACCTCTGTATACGTCCAGAAAGTCCTTGAGGGAACCATTAATAGGCAAACTGCTTTGGAAGTACAAAATATCCTTGACACAATGGTTAACAAGGAGGATGGGATACTCAGGAGTTTATGCCAGCAAGGAAAACAGGAACGTTTACCTTGGAGAAGCTTGCTGCTTTCGGCGAGTTCAAAAGTCCATTGATGGCTTTCCAAGACCCTTAGACTTTTCCAAGGGAAATGTTAACCTCTGGCAGGCCCCTTCTCCTCAATTTTACCTGTATGCATGTACCTGTGATAAAGTTTACTTTATAAATTAGGCGCAACAGGAGCTTAACAACAATAATAAAATAGAGCCATTATAACAATACTCTGTAACTTGAAGGAAGATGTGGCCTCATGACTTGCTTTGATCGGTAAAAAGTGAGTGGGAGCCACTGACGTTCTGGGCATCAGAATTCTAAAAACCTTCCCAGATGATTCAAAAGTACAGTGTACAGCCAAGCCAGGCGTGGTGGCGCACACTTGTAATCCCAGTACTTGGGAGGCCGAGACAGGAGGATGGCAGGTTCGCCACCAGCCTTGGCTACTTACTGAGGCTCTCTGCAACTTAGTGAGACCCTGCTTCAAAATAAGAAGAATAAAAAACAGGGTTGGGGGTGTGGTTCAGTGGTAGGATGCCCCTAGATTCCATCCCCAGTACATACACACACACAAAAAGTGCAGCCAAAGTCGAAAGGCACTTATGTGGGGATGGAACGAGTTGGTTATGCTATGTATTTCCAAACCCGAATCTCTACGAATGGAACCCTGGCCCAGTGTCCTGTAGAGGGGGTGCCCAGAGAGCCCCCAACAATGCTTTTGGTCACCATAGAAGAAATCTCTTAGTTTTGTGGCTTTGTCCCTCTCTTTCCTTTCTCCCCACTTCCTTTCCTCCCTCCCCAAGAGCTTACAAATTGGCGGGGGTGGGGGAGCAGTGTGAGTGGGTCGCTGATTGGCCCCTTCAAATCTGCTCAGAGAAGCCCCAAGAATGTCTTAGGCGCTTACTAGAGGCCTCTGGGCCGCTTCTGGCTCAGGCATCTCGCACTTGCAGCCACTCCAGGTGGGCAGAGGCAGGGCGCCCTCTGGTGGATGCCTGAGTGTATTGTGTATTCCTCGCAGCTGCCACCAGGAATTACTTTGAATCAGGATTCTCTGGAGACCTGAAAAGCCAGGTCCCCACGGAGCATGGAAGAGAATGAGCCCAAGGAGGCTTTAGGAAGACGGAGGATGGTGGGGCTACAGCCTGCTTCACAAAAGGTTAGGCTGGTGCATATCCTTTTTAGAACACGGGCATGGGGAGCCTCCCCAGAGCACTCTAGTCTCATTTGGGTGCCTGCAAGAATTGCAGGCCTTGGAATAAGGGCCTGCAAGGGGCCTTGTGTTGGCAGAACCTGCAGCCAGTGGTTTGTTTGTGGTTCTCTGCTATCCAAAGATTTGCTAGGGGCAACCTCCTAAGCGCTTTGGAAACCAAGGGCCTTAGCCTACCATGGCAGAGCCCATCTCAGTATCCCCAGAATGTGGCCCTAAGGAAAGTGCCTTTAGGAACTAAGACAGTGTCCCCCACATTCGCCTGAGGCCTCATCCCAGCAGCCCCTGTAAGGCCTCTGTGCCATGCAGTGTGGGGAAGTCTTTAGACCCATCTTCTAGACATAGGCATTTCCAGTTTTACATCAGAGGTCTTGTGTGAAAATGCTATTAGAAAGCTATTTCCTTTTTTTTAATACCTTTATTGAAGTGAAATTGGCATGCAATCAATGGTATATGAAGTGTAGAATTTGGTAAGTTTTAACATGAATAGATTCCTCAGTTTATAACCACAGTCAAGCCGGGTGTGGTGGCGCACGCTTGTAATCCCTGGGCTTGGGAGGCGGAGATTGAGCAGGTTCAAAGCCAGCCTGGCTGGCTTAAGAGACCCTGTTTCCAAATTTTAAAAAAGTACAAAAATAAGTCTGGGAGTGTAGCCCGGAAGTAGAAGGGTTTCCAGGAACCCCAGTACCACCACCAAAAAAAAAAAAAAAAAAATATTATATAACCACAGTCAAAATCATGAGTGTAGGCAAGGCATGGTAGTGCACGCTTGTAATCCCCGTGCTTGGGAGGTAGAGACAGGAGGATCACGCAGGTTCGAAGCCAGCCACGCTGGCTTAAGAGACCCTGTTTCCAAAAATAAAAAAAGTATAAAATAGGTCTGGGAGTGTAGCCCAGAGGTAGAAGGGCTTCCAGGAAAACCCCAGGACCACCAAAAAAAAAAAAAAGAAAAAAATCATGAGTGTAAGCCAGGCACAGCGGCGCATACCTGTAATCCCAGTGGTAGGGAGGCCAAGACAGGAGGATCACAGGTTAGAGGCAGGTGTGTTATAACTTAATGAGACCCTCATTTCAAAATCAAAATCAAAAGAGCTAGGGGTATAGCTCAGAGGTAGAATGCTCCTGGGTTCAATCCCCTAATACCACCATAAAAGAAAGTCATGAGTATCTCCACCACTCTCGAAAGTTTTCCATGACCTTCTGTTATTTCTCCTCTCACCATGCCACAGGCAACTGACTTTCTGCCTCTGCTGGTTTGGGTGGAATGTCCTCCAAAGGCTCAAGTGCCGAAGGCCTGGTCCCCAACACAGCAAAGGCTCACAGGGCTTAGGGCAGGGACCGAACCAGAGGGCTCTAACCACTGCTGGGTGCACAGCTGGATGACAAATGGGAGAGGGTGGAAACTGGAGGAGATGGGACCCAGGAGAAGGGAGTGGGTCCTGGGAAGTGCACTCTTGGGGTCTTCCCTCTCCTCTCCTCTCCTCTCCTCTCCCTCCTCTTTCTCTCTTTCCCTCTCTCCCTCCTCTTTCTCTCTCCCTCCTCTTTCTCTTTCCCTCTCTCCCTCCTCTTTCTCTCTCCCTCCTCTTTCTCTCTTTCCCTCTCTCCCTCCTCTTTCTCTCCCCCTCCTCTTTCTCTCTTTCCCTCTCTCCCTCCTCTTTCTCTCTCCCTCCTCTTTCTCTCTTTCCCTCCTCTTTCTCTCTCCCTCCTCTTTCGTGTCCTCTCTCCTCCCTCTCCCCCCTCTCTCCTTCTCTCTCTCTCTTCCTCTCTCTCCCTCCCCCTCCCCCCCTCTCTCTTTCTCTCCTTACTGGCTGCCCTGCAGTGAGCCACCTTCCTCCTCCACACCCTTTCCCTATTCCTGCCTCTTACTCAGACCCCAAACAACAGAGACAACTGACTGAGGACCGAAACTTCTGAATCCTTGAGACTAACGAATTCTTTCCTCTTTAAGTTATTTTTGCTATGTTGTTTCATCACAATGAAAAGCCAACTAACACGGTCCCTGTAGTTTGCATTCTTTTAGATTTATTTTAATGCCATCATCATATGTACTCCGTGGGGTGGATACTTCCACTCCGCAAAATTATTTTGAGATTCATTTTTGTTGTGTACATCAATAGCCCGTTTCTTGGGATTGCTGAGAAATGTTATCAGAGCATCCAGAAACAAACAGGACAAGGCACAGGTTTCCTGAGAGATCGCATTTAGTGTCCAAATGATTCTTAGCTATTCCCCACGTCACAGCCACTCTTCATACACTTCATTCTCGGGCCCCTCTCTGAATGTATTTAACGTCAGTTTTAAGCTTAAAATTTTCACAGTGTTTCTAGTGCTTTTGAGATGTGGCTTATGAAATAATACATATGCTTCTGTATGGCATAGATGCGAGTTGGGAAAGAATTTTCAAGACAAAGAATAGAACTACAGACAGGGGTATTTAAGGGGAATAGAAGTACATATTCTAAAAAAGAATGTGACCATCTCATGAGAGAGAGAGAGAGAGGGAGGAAGAGGAAGATGAAGAAGAAGAAGAGGAGGAGGAGGAGGAGGAGGAAGAGGAGGAGGAGGAGGAGGAGGAGGAGGAGGAGGAGGAGGAGGAGGAGGAGGAGGAGGAGAGGGACCCTCTGGGGGAGCATGGCTCTTCTACGGGAAACTTTGTAAACAGTGAACCACTGGGGTGGGAAACAGTGAGCATGTGAGAGGTTGAGCTTGATCTTTCATGGAGCTCAGAGCAGACAACTGGATCGGTTTCTTCTGAGCATCTTCAGGCTGGTGTCGTCTGGTTGGTAAATGGCACTTGGAACATTCAGGTTGACCTTGTTTAATTTATGGATGGCACTTGGATTGTCACAACACCTTTATCTAGACTTCTTTGATCCATCTAAAGTACATTCTTTAACCCAAAAAAATATATATAAGCACCAACTAGACCTGTCATGCTCTAAGATTTACTGGACTTTTTAAGAGTCTAGGCTTGGAGGAAAACAGTCCCTGAGAGTGAAGGGGAGGATAATCATGGGGTTTTAGTTTAAAGCTAATGTATCCCTGTGCTTCCCCACCTGCCCCTTTCCTATTTCTTTTGTTTTTCCTATTCCCATCTCATTCTCCACCTTCCTTTCATATGAACTGCACAGTTGCCCTTTTCCCACCCCAGGCTAATATCAATCACATTGTCTATATTGTCTTAGCCTCTGACAAATTCTTGCATGAAAATACCATTTATTCATCTACTAAGATTAATATGCCCAATAGGAGCTAAGACCAAATTCATTCAAATTTTTTTTTTTTTTGGTGGTCCTGGGGTTCCTGGAAGCCCTTCTACCTCTGGGCTACACTCCCAGACCTATTTTTATATTTTTATTTGGAAACAGGGTCTCCTAAGCCAGCGCGTGTGGCTGGCTTCGAACCTGCGCAATCCTCCTGTCTCCGCCTCCCAAGCACGGGGATTACAAGCGTGCGCCACCACGCCCGGCTTCATTCAACTTTTGACCCAAGCAGCAAAGTTAGACCAATCTGTAACATTGATCATCTATGCACCCAGGATTTCAGCTGAACAAATTTCACAAACTGTCAGTGTCTACCTTAGAAAGCCAAATGTCTTGCTCTTTACGTTTCTGAATTAACCCAAAGCATTAACCAAGATGGGGTAGGATGTAATAGTAACTGTAAAGACTCTACCATGGTTCACAGGGAGGAGGTCTAGAGGGATTCGCTCCTTTTTTTTTTTTCTTGGTGGTGGTGGTGGTGTTAGTACTGGGGATGGAACCCTTCTACCTCCGGACTACACACCCAGACCTATTTTATATTTTATTTGGAAACAGAGTCTCTTAAGCCAGCAGGCTGGCTTTGAACCTGCACGATCCTCCTTTCTCCGCCTCCCAAGCATGGGAATTACAAGCTTGCGCCACCACGCCCAGCTTGCTCCTTTTTAGAAGGCTGGTCAGTGAATTAAGGCTGACCTGGGGGCCTGCGAGGAAAAAGATGGTATTTTCCTAAGTCCATCCAAGTCCCTAAGACCATCCCTCAGGGTGTAAGTCACTGTGTTCAAGGAAGAGGTAAGCTGGTATATCTTGCACATAAACTGTACAGTTACAGAGAACATAGCACCCCTGTTTGATAAACAGGCTGTTTATCATTTTTCCTGCCTCCCCAAAGGGGGATCCATGCCAGTCAGAAAGAACAGATTGACAGTAACTTCAACATGACTTCCTAGGCAGTAATTCCCAGTTTGGGAGCAAAGATGGGTAGAAAGAGGTATGTGTCAGCTGTCTGCTCTCTGGCAGGGGACAGGATGGCAACCCAAGAGGCTGAGTGCATCTACTGGATCATGCAAAGATCTTGTCAGGAAGAACATTTTCCTGAACTTTTGGTGCTTTGTGTTCATCTCAAAACAAAATTCTGATGCCGGGCGTGGTGGCGCACACTTGTAATCCCCACGCTTGGGAGGCAGAGACAGGAGGATCGCGCAGGTTTGAAGCCAGCCATACACGCTGGCTTAGGAGACCCTGTTTCCAAATAAAAATGTAAAAACCGGTCTGGGAGTGTAGCGTGGAGGTAGAAGGGCTTCCAGGAACCCCAGTACCACCAAAAAAAAAACACAAAAATTCTGAACTCGGTAGGCTTTGAATCAGAATCCAGTTTTCATGGGGCATGGTGGCGCACGCTTGTAATCCCTGCTCTTGGGAGGCGGAGACAGGAGGATTGCACAGGTTCGAAGCCAGCCATGCTGGCTTAAGAGACCCTGTTTCCAAATAAAAATATAAAAAATAGGTCTGGGAGTATAGCCCGGAGGTAAAGGGTTTCCAGGAACCCCAGTACCACACACACACAAAAATAATGAATCCAGTTTTCAACCAGGATGCCATATTCTGTACCCTCCTATGCCTAAATCTTTATGTTCTGTTTGCCTTGGCTTGGAAGGATCCAGGCATCTCCATGTGCCCAACAACTTACTTGGACGGTCCCTGTTTGTTTGGACAGGCACTAGCTGAGGACTTCTCTTCGTTCCTCAAGGATGGCAGGTATCTAGTTCCAATAGGTAGATGCTCTGCAGCCCAAGCAAAGCGGCATCAGATCACAACACCAATCTTACTCTCCACCAACCAGCAGAGCACGATTACAAGGTTCCCATAGCAAGGCAGATACCTGCCCAGTGAGACCACGTCTGGGGCTCACTCTCACCCCACAGAAACAGAGCCTGGCCTCTGGCTCTGATCCTTGATACAGTCACTCCAGCCACAAAGCAGCAGCTTAAAATGTTCTTGGGAATGGCGGGTTTCTGCTAAATTGGATCCCAACATAGAGACTTTCAACCAGACCATTACATGAGGCTCTTAGGGGACTTGAAGACCTTTATTGGATTCCAGAAATGAACACTAAAGGCCACCCTACAACAGCTAAAGAGGACTCTAATGGAGGCCCCATCCCTGGGGCTCCCAGATATATCCAAGCCCTTTGCACTCTTCCTACATGAAAGAAGAGGGATAGCTTTGGGAGTCCTTATCCAGCCACACTGCTCCTTCCCAATGCCCACTGGCTTATCTGACTAAGCTCTGGACCCACCTCTCAGGGATGGCTCCTATATTTCTGGGCCCTGGCCTCTAAGGCCTTCCTAGTAGAAGAGTCCTCCAGATTAACCATGGGACAACCCCGCTGGCAACCCCCCCACACCAAGCATTAGACCTAAGGCTGCCTGTTGGCTTTCAGACAGCAGAGTTCAGAAGTATCAGGCCTTGCGGGGTGTGGTGGCGCACGCTTGTAATCCCCGTGCTTGGGGGGCGGAGACAGGAGGATCGCGCAGGTTTGAAGCCAGCCGGGCTGGTGTAAGAGACCCTGTTTCAAAAATATAAAAAATAGGTCTGGGAGTGTACCCCAGAGGTAGAAGGGCTTCCAGGAACCCCAGTACCGCCAAAATAAATAAATAAATAAAAATAAAAAGAAGTATCAGGCCTTATTCCTAGATGGCTCAGGGGATCTGCTCAGCCCTGTACCACTCTCAGCCCGGCTGCTTTGCTCCCTAAACCCAACACAGATGCACCCCTTCAATACCACTGTGTGGAAACAATTGATTTCGCCTGTAGTACAGGACCAGCTTTATAGGACACACATCAGCCCAACTCTGATGCAAAATAGGTCACAAGCTGTGACTCTCTCACAGAGAGTATCAAGTTACACTGTAGTTAGATTAACTGAGACCTCTGAATCAGGCCCACTTCCAGGGGTTGCACATTCATTCACAAAACAGAACTCTCAGCTTGAATGAGGGCCCCGTGGTTAGGAAGGGACTATGCTTCAACACAGCACTGACTTTTCATACAACTTTCATGTAGAAGGTGCACACACTGCTGTATGGAGAGAGGGGTCTCTTAGCATGTCATAACACCCCATCACACACGGACCTGAGATTCTAAACCAACTGGAAGCAGTATACCTTGAGTATGCCAAACCTATTCCTTCCTAAGAAAACAGCAATTATCCATTACAGACTTCGTTAAAAAAAAAAAAAAAAAAACTCCTCCAGTTCCACTAAAGGAAATGCAGAGGCTGAGAGAAAGCCAAAAAGAGCCCCAGCGAAAAATTCCTGGCCCCCCAGCTCCCTCTGCAAAGCCCTCTGCTCCACAGTATTCCCCAGAGGAATTAAGCAGTGGTCAAAGCTGGGGTTCTGACCCCTGAAGGGTGGCTGTAGGATTCTAGCAACTGGCTTCTTCTTCCATCGGCCTCCCAGTGGAAACTATTACATCAGTTTCATCAATCCACCAGCTGGGGCAAAATCCCTCTATAGGGTAATTCCATTTTTGTTGGAAAGAGGATCACCTTTTCAGTCCACCTTACAGTCCATTTCCCAGGATTCCCTGCCTGTCGACTGATTTAGAGGGAGCTGGTAAGCCCCCCGCCCTCCTCCAACCTGTCTATTGATGGGGAGGACTAGCAAACGTATTTCACTCACATGCCTGCCTGCAAAGGCTTCTGGTAGCTACTGGTCCTCGCAAACACTTTAACAGGATGCACAGAAGTGTTTCTCACAAAAACAGAAAGAGCCTGAGAGGTCACCGTGGCCCTTCTAGAGCACACTGTTCCCTACTTCGAGCTCCCACAACCCCTACAGTCAGACAGCAGCCCAGCCCTCAAATCCAACCTGATACCGGAAGTCAGTAAAGCACTCCATATCAAGTACCCTCGGCATGCTGCCTGGGAACTAAAGATTGGCTTGTGTCTTGTACCTGTGTGCTCATCCTGCCCCTCAGTCCAGCACCTTGACTGACAAAGACAAGGGTATCACACTTCAATTTGTAAAAATCTTTTTAACTCTTCTGTGTCATAAGATGCTTTGTATAATTCCAAACCATAGCTGGAGAAACTAAGATTCATAAATATCAAATAGATTTTCTGTATTAAAAATACAATATTTACAAAAAATAAATAAAAAGGCAGAGAGAATGTTTTTCTTCATTCTTCCAGACCCTGGGACAGGGCTTACCTTCCAAGAAGCCTCCTTGACACCCTGGAATCCACTCTCAACGTCCTTGGGGTGCTAGGTCCAAACATTATGAAGTCCTGGCCGTGTAGGGATGACGTTCTTAAATATCCTCAGCCCTCAGCTAGAGCCCAGGCTCAGTCTCAGCATCTAGGTGGTTTAGCAGCCCCAGCCATGTGGAGGCAAGTAGCAATCTCTAATCTGTGGATTCCAAGAGCTGATTGGTTGAGAGCCTTTGAAAAGCCAAGCCATGAGAGAAAAATGATCTTGTTTTCCTTTGTAAGGCACTGCTGCATCCAGAGTTAAATTGTAAATTCCTTAACTTGAAAAAAGGTGTTCTTTTTCTCCTCCTTGTTAAGCCTTTTGCTACATTATACACGGCTCTTTGAAAAATATATAGAATGTTTTGCACAACTTCATGTCAGTGATATCATACCATACTTTTCCTTCTGCAATGGCTCGTCCACAAACAATTTGAATCATTTGTCCATGTTGAGCCATGAAGTCTAATTCGTTCTTTTCTACCACTCTGGAACAGGGGTTAGCAAGCTGGAGTGGGCTCAGGCCCCATGCAATATCTTTGTGTTGGATAGACTTTGCTTTTCAGTCCCCTTTAGATACATCTGTAAAAACAATTATATGACTTTATAATTTCATCAGATTGCCAACATAGTCTTTCAATCAGTTGAAGAATCCATGTCATTCCACTTATAAGCAATATTACAAAGGGAGAATTACCCTGGCAGCAAACTACCTTTTGTCACAATATAGCATAAACTTAAAAAATTCAGAACAGCTTATAAATCAAATTAAACCACTATATGCAGATGGATTTTTTTTTTTTTTTGGTGGTACTGGGGTTCCTGGAAGCCCTTCTACCTCCAGGTTACACTCCCAGACCTATGTTTTTTATACTTTTTTATTTGGAAACAGGGTCTCTTAAGCCAGTGTGGCTGGCTTCGAATCTGCGCGATCCTCCTGTCTCCGCCTCCCAAGCGTGAGGATTACAAGCGTGTGCCACCACACCCAGCTTGCAAATGGATTTTTATAGTGCACCAGTGTCGCTGCTACCACAGTCCACCCGGGACAACTCCCTATTGATGATACAAAAAAAAAAAAAAAAAAGTAACATCACTGATTGGGAATCCCTATTTTCTCTGAAATTTCTCAAAATTTCCATTATGTTTGGGATAAAGATAATTCATGTAGTGCTTGTCTCAAATAGAGAAGCAAATTCCTTTGGTAGCTATCTTTTCTGTTTATCAAACAGACGTGCCCTACCAGAACCAGTATGGAGTGGTGTGCATTATACACTGATTGATTTGCTCTAAGAGGATTTTCCACTCTATCAGAGTGTATGTGTTAATTCAACAGCTGAAGTGATGTCATTGGTCTTGGTTACCAAATGCCAGAATCTGGAAAGGTTCTGATTAGGTGTCAGCAAGTGAGAAAAAGAAGGAACATGTGTGTAAAAAATGCTAAACTTGAACGCCTATACCACTGATCCTCAGATCATACTTTTTGGCTTCTTTTCTTGCTGGGGATTGAACCCAGGGCCTTCTGCATACTAAGCATGCAGTCTAACACTGAGCTACACCCTGAGCTCTTGGTTGTGTTTTTAGATTAAAAGCTTTTTGTACTCGTTACTCTGTGAAATGAAAAATTGAAAACTGTTCTTTTCAAATATTTGGTTGGAAAATGAACATTTATATTAAACAGAATTCATGACATGTAATGATAGATTATACTGGGCATGGTGGCACACACCTGTATAACAGTATTTGAGAGGCTGAGACAGGAGGATCACAGGTTTGAGGCCAGCATCAGCAATTTAGGCCCTCAGCAATTTAGAGTGACCTTGTTTCAAAATAAAAAATAAAAAGGGCTGAGGGTATAGAGAGAATGCCCCTGAGTTCAATCCCCAGTACCAAAAATAATAATAATAATAATGTGAGAAGCTACCCTTGTACCACTTTAACTATTATAGATAACATCTAAACCAATCCCAACACTCAGAAATTTTCATATGGCCTTGCATGAGGGGCCTGTGAATGTCAACACATTCCGTTTTAAGTACACAGTCCCCCAGAATAAAGCAATTCTCACAGGATATTTTCCTAGCTGGAAACAGACTCGTCTTGTGGGATGCTCCTGGCTGATCATGCAGAGCCCACTGGTCCAAACTCAAAAGCCTGTGAATAAGAGGGGGTGGCTAAAGGCCAAGGAAAATAAGATCAAAGCACTATGCTAGGAGGAGGAGAAGGAAAACGACTCCCTGTCTTTTGTCTGTACACAGTGTCCTCATCAATAGAAGATCATCTACTAAAACATCTTTATATAGCCAGGGGTTACTGTAAGTCACACATATGGTCTTGATTCTGAAATTAGAATGTCTAGTATAACATGTTAATCTATGTTTTTATGTTCATTTTAAAGATGTCTTTTCCTTTCTCCTTGGGTCAAGGCCACCGAAGGCAACTGAAGGCTTCTTCCTATCCACACCCCTCACTCTCACCTGGCACCTTCCTGTAAAACATCCCAGAATCTGCCCTGGCAGGCCCCTCGTGGGCAGGAGCCATGGTCAATCCAGGCTGACTTGCCTGCTACCACTCCTGAGAATCCAGGATCCACGCTCCGAGACTCGATCCCATAACCAGGATGACTTTCCCATCTAGGAATCAGATGCCACGCCCTGAGTTCCTAGCAGCAGAGAAAATGGGTTCAGATCTGTCTAATGGAGAGATTCCTGAAAGCATCTGGAATAATAAATAAGTTCTAAACTGGAATGAAAGAATAACTACAGATAAGAAAACAAGCAGAGCAAATCAACGGGGTGTACAGGACCTAGAGTCTGGGTGATCCCGCACCCCAAACACAGTGGATGTGAGCCACGGTTTGACACTATGGAAATGAGACAGTTAAAGTCCAGAAGAAAGAATTCTGTCACTAGCAGCTCAGCCGCTTAGTGAGCAGAAGGAACTGCTGGCAGGTGTTCTGCTCATCTACAAGAAAATCATCCTTCATCTTTACTCCAGGATCTCGAGGATAAGTGCTCCTATTATGAGTCGTATTTAAGTTATATTTGCATGGGTTTCTGGCAATGTCTAGGATTATTTAGAGAGCAGTTCCTGGAAAAATAATGCAGTTCAAACTAATAAGCCAGTGGGGTATTGGGGAGGCATCTCTGGGATACTATTTTAAATACAATAGTAAGCCAGATGTGGTGGTTCACACCTGTAATCCCAATACTTGGGATGCTGAGATAGGAGGATCATAAGTTCAACACCAGTCTCAGCTAAGTGGGAGAGACTTTAGCAATCTAGCCAGATCCTGTTTCAAAACAGTGTGTGTGTGTGTGTGTGTGTGTGTGTGTGTGTGTGTGTAGGTCTATCTCAGAGGTAGAAATTCCCCTCAGGTTCAATCCCCAGTGCCAAAAATGAAAAAAATAGAGCCGGGTATGATGGCACACGCTTGTAATCCCAACATTTGGGAGGCTGAAACAGGAGGATCTTGGTCCATGGACAGCCTCAGCTACTTAGTGACGCCTTCTGCAACTTCAAAATAAAGAAAAAAAAATGGGGCTGGGGGTGTAGCTCGGAAGCAGAATGCCCCTGGGCTTAATCCCCAGTACTGCAAAAAAAAAAAAAAAAAAAGTAAATACACACACACACACACACACACACACAGTGCAGTTTGGGAGGGCAGGCAGTGATGTTTGTTTTGTTGGCTGCAAGATCCCCAAAGCCTAGGACCTACCTGTGTAGTAAAGAATTAACCATACCCAAAAGCAAGTCTGGCTTTTGCTCTCCGTTACTGGGAGGTGATCCCCAGGTCCTTGGAATATCCCGCCCGGTAAGAGGTCCACTAGCAACTTTGAACCACACCACAGTGTGGTTTATGACGGGATTTGGAGCCCACCCAGTACCTCCAGAGGTTGACGGAGTCCTCCTGATGGAGCCCCAGTAAAAACTCCGGACACTGAGCTCAGGTGAGTTTCCCTGTTCGGCAACACTCCGTGCATGATGTCACACATTGTTGCTGGGGATCTGTGCCATCCGGGATGCTACTAAGAAAGTGCACTTCAGGTTCTGTTCTTGGGAATCCCTGGACTCTGTCTGTGCACCTCTTCCCTTGGCTGATTTCAGTCTGTGTTTCTTTCCTGTAATAAACCATAACCACAGGTACAGCGGCTTTCATGGAGTTTTGTGAGCCCTCCAAGTAAATTGGTGGTCTTACGAACTCCCTCCAAGTGTAGACCGGTGTCAAAGTGAAGGCGGTCTTGCAGACTGTCTCCCTCATATCACAGTGCTGTGCACAAGCCACTGCTCAATGAGTCCCCTTTGAATGAAGACACTGATAAGACGGTTTGTATCTACCAGCTGATAAAGCCATACCAGTTACCTAAGGGTAATGTTTTCTCAAATATAGCATAATAAAGATTTGTGTTCACCTGTTTCCATGACAAAATTAGACTTTATGCTCCTATGATCTTTTTTTATACTTGAATCTTTCTAGTCACATCTTACACATGTTTCAGTTACCAAACTATTTAAAACATCAAGAAGATTTATTTATTTATTTATTTATTTATTTATTTATTTATTTATTTATTTATTGCGGTTCTGGGGATGGAACCTGCATTCTACCTCTGAGTGACACCCCCATCCCTATTTTTTTATTCCTTAGTTAGAAACAGGGTCTCACTGTGTTGCAAAGGGCCTACGTAGCTAAGGCTGTCCGCGAACCGCGATCCTCCTTGTCTCAGCCTCCCAAATGCTGGGATTACAAGTGTGCGCCACCAGGCCCAGCTCATCATGAGCAGATTTTTACGTGAAGGGTGGGAATCATATCAGTATCATAAAGCTCTTCCCAGTGCATAGGCAGGGTTTGAGGCTGCCTTAGAAGGAAGGATTCTTTGTTCAGGGCTGCCTCTAGAGCTACTTCAGTGTGGACACCAAGAGGGTCACAAGAGAAACACAACCTCCATTCACAGTTGGCAAAAAGAATTCACACAATGAGTAATGACCACTCCAAGAAACCACAGGGGTCCAACAGTACTCTTTAAACTGCCAGCTGTGGGGTGTATTCATTTCGAGTCACCCCCACCCCATGCCATTTTGGCTTGGGGCTGTATTTCTATTTTCTGTATTTCTATCTTTTTAATAAACTTCTTTAAATCTTCAAAAAAAAAAAAACCTGCCAGCTGCGGACAAAATAAGGTGTCATGAGATCATGTTATTTATGACTGAAGAGAAGGATCAAGTCTGTGGATCTGACTTTAGGGCCACTCTTTCAACCCTGAACGTACCAAGAAGCCCCCCCTTGGTCTCCTTTTGCACCTCTGAACTTAAGGACAGTTGCGTCCTCCTTGCCAGCAGAACAGCTGTGAGGCAGTTGCCACAGGATCATTAGCAGAGAACAGAACGTCCGTATAACAGTGAGGCCCGGCACACTGAAAAAGAACTTCAGATTCCTGAGGCGCTTCGGCTTCTTGATCTTCTGTAGCTTCGTTCTTTTCTCCTATGAGACGATCTGACCTCAGAAATCACCAAAGAAATACTGGCTACACTGCCCAATGGCAGATCGGTGTTGTAGGATGGGGATCAGAACAGTGTGGCCCTCTTGCCTCTACCTGAGCTGAAGAATCATCTCAGCTCCCCATAAAGTCAGCTGAGGCTTTCATTGCAGCTGTGTCACAGTACAACTTCTCTCTGACCAATCCTGTTTCTCTCACTCCTCTGTAGGGGTTTGATCCCCAGAGCATGCCACAGCACACCTCCCACACACAAATCTCTATCTCAGAGTCTGCTGTGCAGGGAACACAACCTAGGGACTCTTTTTTTTTTTTTTTTTTTTTTTTGTAGGTATGGTGATTGAACCCAGGGGCACTCTATCTCTGAGCTATACCCTCAGCCCTTTTTATTTTTTATTTTGTAAACAGGATCTCACAGAGTTGCTAAGGATGGCCTTGAACCTGTGATCCTCCTTTCTCAGCATCCTAAGCACCAGGATTGCAGGTATTCACCACTGCACCCAGATGGCACCCATTTTTAAAAGCTGGAAATATTTGTCTTATTATTTTTAAGAAAAACTTTAAGACTTCATTATCCCTAATTTTATGTAGGTTAAATTGTTTCTCAATTCACGTTTCCTTTTGCTGAACAAGTAAAACTATTTTGATACCTACATGAGTTAGCAGATGCTAACTCTGTTTGATAGGAAGAGGGTAGGAACACATGTGCACTTAGGATGCACTTAGAGCGGAAAAGGGATGATTAACCGATTTCTTGTTCCTGATCTTGGCTTAGCTGCCAGATTTTTCCTATGAGCTGGGAGATTTATGTAATAATCCTTAATAAATGTAGTCAACTCTAATCAAGTGTGTTTGTGTGTGTGTGTGTGTGTGTGTGTGTGTGTGTGTGTGTTTTACTGGGGATTGAACTCAGGGACATTCTACCTCTGAACTCCCCCCCCCCAGCTACATTTATTTTTTATTTTGTAAAAGGGTCTTGCTACATTGCTGTGGGTCTCACTAAATTGCTAAAATTGTTTTAGAACCTGTGATCCTCCTGTCTCAGCCTCCTGTGTACTGGGAATACAGGCACGCTCCACCATGCCCAGCTAATCAGATACTTTTAATACTGCTAAGCACTGTCCTGTGGAGAAGAGCCCAATGAGAAGCTTCATGATGTCCTTACAGCAAACTCTAGACAAGAGGTAGATGAAAGGTCACGTGGGCTTTCTCTGAGCTCTTGATGCTGCTCACCCTGGGTCACCTCTGGAGGCAGCAGTACAGAGGACCCCCCACAGGGTGAGCATGCGAATTTTAGTCTGTGGACACACACCTTGGGCCTGCTTTTAGCCCCAATCTACAGGGTTCCAGGGACCTTTAACCTGCAGGAATGCTTAACTCCAGAGACCAACCTGGACTCCCTTTGCAATCCTAGACTCAATATCTCTGTCACTCCACGTGCGCGCGCACACACACACACACACACACACACACGCATGCGCACACACATGCACACACA
This sequence comes from Muscardinus avellanarius, assembly GCF_963383645.1. Classification (NCBI taxonomy): domain Eukaryota; kingdom Metazoa; phylum Chordata; class Mammalia; order Rodentia; family Gliridae; genus Muscardinus; species Muscardinus avellanarius. The sequence goes on from NC_137799.1 coordinate 23,059,189, forward strand.
CACACACACACACGTCTATTCTTCTCATGCTATTACACCACCTGGCCAGCTGTCCTTTGCCATCTTGGAAATGGTTAAAGGCAAGACTTCATGTTTGACATGAAAGAGATGGTTGTTTCTATCTGGGGTCAGTAACAAACTCCAGAGCTGGGTGTTGCAGGTGTTTGATCCTTACTCTCGGTATATAATAGGTGCTCCTGCAAGAGAACGAGAGATTGAGCCCTGCCCTCCTACCTCCTAAGAAAAACTGAGCTAAGGAGGGGCTGCGAACCAACACAGCATGGTGTGAAATGGGGTTTTCCATTGGAAAGGAAGGAAAGGTGGACAAATTCAGAGTTGAGCTCTCCACCTTGGAAGATAATTAAGCAATTACTTTACCTTTGGGCGTAAAACTCCCCCAAATATTCTAGGCGTAGATTTGGCCGGTCTCCTACATGACAGAAGATAAGAGTTAGGAATGTCCCATTTCAGATTTAGGAGTGTAGTTCAATGGTAGAGCGCTTGTCTACTCTGTGTGAGGTCCTGAGTTTGATTCCCATCAGGAAGGAAGGAAGGAAGGAAGGGAGGGAGGGAGGGATTCTCTGACTCCAGATCTCAATTAAAGCAGTCTCTCTCTCTCTCTCTCTCTCTCTCTCTCTTTTTTTTTTTTTTTGGTTGGTACTGGGGTTCCTGGAAACCCTTCTACTTTTTTTTTTTTTTTTTTTTTTTTGGTGGTACTGGGGTTCCTGGAAACCCTTCTACTTCCAGGCTACACTCCAAGACCTATTTTATACATTTTTTAAAATTTGGAAACAGGGTTTCTTAAGCCAGCGCGGCTGGCTTCAAACCTATGTGAACCTCCTGTTTCCGCCTCCCAAGCGCGGGGATTACAGGTGTGCACCACCACCCCCAGCACAAAGCAGTCTCATTTTTGTAGTGAAAAGTAGTAAGTTTGAGAAAACTTGCCTTGCATGTTTGTTTCTCAAGACATGCTCAGTAGAAAAGTACTTCTCACTGAGTAATTTAAAAGACCAGAACTGTCCAGCAGACAAGACACTGCTCTCTCGTAAGGTGTCCTCCTCCTTCCTAACCAATCCTGGCTCAGCTACTTCTGGTCCATCCTACTTTCTTCCCTGCAGCCTCCCCCAACTCAAAGGGAGGCTAGCCCTCCCGCTCCCTCCCTCTTATGCAGGCCCTCGATCCCTTGGTTCTGCCTACTTTCTTCTAATACTCCCATTATATCCTTTCTACTGGCTCTTTTCTCTGAACCTAAAACCCTTCCCCATTACCACACTGAGCAAAGCCTATCTTGGAAACACAACTTTAGGACACCTTATCACACATACCTGCAAGCTTTTGTTCACACATCCATGTTAACCAGAAACATGTGGCTTCCCAGAGGGCCAGAAATACCACGTTGCACGACTCCAAAGAGCGCAATGATTTCATAGCCTATGTGAAAGAAACTGAGCGGTGCACCTGGCGTAGGATGCATGAGCCACGATGAATGGCTGGAAGGAGCATTTCTTCCTCCTACCACTGGGCGGCGCTCAAGCATTTTCAATCCCATGATGTGACTACAGTGGTTCAAAGTCAATCTCAGCAATTCAGTGAGCAGCCCAGTGAACCCTTATCATGGACTCAGGTTCTCCAATAAGCTTTGACTTGGCGTAACCACCATTTAAAATATCTGGAGTGAAAGTACGATTCCTACCTAAGGCAAGCCATCCAGGTGTTCATTCTGATGTTCCTTCAAGAAGGATAATAAAAAGACAGTCTCTGCACCCATGGGCCTTACAGGCTCTCATCAAAAATTCATACAAACACCATTAAACTACAACAGTGGAAATGAGAGGTACGTGCTGCTCAGGTAACATCTACTAGACCAAGGCAGGAACCTCAAGCAAGGCTGCCCTCAGAGCAGGGTGGCTGAACTCGCATCTGAAGGTCCAGAGACTGTTTACTACAGGGATGGAGGCGGAACCTCATAAGTAGAGAGAAGAATACGCTCCAAAGCCTTGAGGACATGGAGGAGGCGAATGATGGGGAACAGCGGGGCTGGGTCATTGCCGGCAAAGGGTTCAGGAAGACAAGGCTAGAGGTGGAGAGCCAGACCTGGTAAGGTATATGGGCTGTACAATGGACTTTGATCTTTATCCCCGGAGTAACTGGAAGTCATTGAAAGGATATAAGCAGAGGAATAGCTGTGCTTTGAAAGGATAATGGTGGCTGCAATGTGGCTACTATATCAGAACAGAACTTAGAGATGTGGAGAACAAGAATTTCCATAGTGGAGCAGGAGAGAGAGGCTGATGGCTTGCACTAAGGTAGGGTTCAGAAAGCTCTGTTAGAAATTCTTGCTGGGCGTGGTGGCTCACGCTTGTAATCCCAGCTTTTGGGCCAGAGACAGTGTCGCATCCCTAGGGCTCTGACCAGCAGAGCCTAGGGAAGAAACACACGAACGCCGACTCTGTTGATGAAGCTCCTTCCTCTTTAATGCTCTCTCAACGCCCTCTCAGGTAAAAACAACATCAGTCTTCTATCCCCTCCCTCATCACTCCACCAACCCTCCTCGCTTCCCCGCTAGGGCATGCGCATTTTCAACCCTCTCATAGGCGGGCTGGTGGTAGCACGAGGCGCTGCGTCACTAATTATCCGTAGGACGCCTGATAGGGCTCACTGCGCAGGCTCAGGGCACCACCAGCCTCATGAGCCTCGTGACTTGGCAACATGCCTAGGCGCCATCTTGAGTCCACGCTGGCAACAAGCCTGGGTGCCATCTCGGTCCAGCCGAGTGGGCCCCGACATATCTCCCTTTTTGTTTTATTAAAAATAAGGCTCGGGATCGTGCCTGTCTTAGGTTGTCGACCCTCAAGGGCCATTCTTACCCGTCATTGGGAGAACAATAGCATGATTGTTTCCCTGTCTTAGGTTGATATGGTCCCGGGGACGATCTTACCCGTCACTGACTACCGATCCAGCATACTGAGCCATACGTGGGGAGACGAGCCAGCTTCAAGGGCTGCCAGAGCTTGCACCAATATGCGCTGTTGTTGCAGTGTGCGTTGTCGAGTTCGCCTGATATATCCAACCAGGAAACAGCATGCTACCACCAGCAAGAATGCCCAGAATGCCATGCCACCCCAGTCTTTTAAAAAACCCAATGTTCCATGTATCAAGTCCATCCATTGTTGTACTGCGGCGACTTCTACGCGGGTAGAATTAATTGCAGCGATGGATGCTCGAAGCTCAATCATGGTGTGTTCAAATTCACGGCTCCAAGTCCCCAGAAGCATCTTGCTTAATTGACAAGACAAATTGCCTGCATGGGAGAAATTTACTGCACATACGTTATATATATAGTCCAGATAATTGAGCTTGCTGAGCCACGGCAGCAGCCACATGTGAGGATAGAGCATTCATAGTGGCTGCAGTATTTATAGATGTTGCCAAAGCGGCAGCAGCTGTAACTGCCACGGCCACAGAGGCCACAATTACAGCAATAAGAGCAGAAATTCCAAAGTCTCCAAGGGTGCATAGAAGCATTCTAGCAGAAAGTCAGAAAACAGGTATCAATAAAACAACCTAGACTATCATTAACCAAGGTAAAGGAAGAGGGAAAGCAAAAATAATTCCCCAAAGATCTTTTTCACCCATTTTAATGTGAAACATTACCAACAGAGTTAGCAATATCCATTAAATGCTCCTGGTGTAGGCAATATCTCCGCCCACGGACTAACCTCAGGTGTCTTCCATCTATCAGACCTTCCTTTCTCAGTAAAATATGGTGGCGGATTAGGAGAGGGAGGGGGAGGAGCGGAAGGTTCAGGGTGTTTCTTTTTTTTTATCACAAGACATTTGAAATCTGCGCCAAGATTCTAACAGAACTTCTTCCTTCTTATCTCTTTCTGGTGAAACAGGCCATATCTCCTCCTCAGGAGAGTTAGAGGAGTCGCTTTCAAAGGACTCCTCATCCCTCTGAGAGACTGCCTGTTGACCATTCCCTGAAATCTCCTCTTTCGACCTATCGTCGCAAATTCCTGCGAACCTACACAGCGCTGTCCCTCGCTTATCCGCGAGGGCATGCGCATTTTCAACCCTCTCATAGGCGGGCTGGTGGTAGCACGAGGCGCTGCGTCACTAATTATCCGTAGGACGCCTGATAGGGCTCACTGCGCAGGCTCAGGGCACCGCCAGCCTCGTGAGCCTCGTGACTTGGCAACATGCCTAGGCGCCATCTTGAGTCCACGCTGGCAACAAGCCTGGGTGCCATCTCGGTCCAGCCGAGTGGGCCCCGACAAGACAGGAGGATCGCAGTTCGCAGACAGCCTCAACTACTACTTAGCGAGACCCTTCGCAACTCAGTGAGACCCTGTTTCAAACATAAGAAGGACTAAAAAATAGGGCTGGGGGTGTAGCTCAGAGGTAGAATGTCCCTGGGTTCCATCCCCAGTACCAGAAAGAAAGAAAGAAAAGAAGAGAAGAGAAGAGAAGAGAAGAGAAGAGAAGAGAGAAAAGAGAAGAGAAAAAAGAAATTCCTTCCTTATAGGAAACCAAAACGTATACCAAGTGGCCCCAGCTCTTTCTTCTGGGATCACAAAAAATAAGTCAATGCCACATTAACATGGTAGTCCTTCATAATATATGATACTGAAGCTGGACGTGGTGGTGCATGCTTGTAATCCCCGCGCTTGAGAGGCTGAGACAGGAGGATCGCACAGGTTCGAAGACAGCCTCAGCTACTTAGTGAGGCTCTCAGCAACTTAGTGAGACCCTGTTTCCAAATAAAAATATAAAATAGGTCTGGGAGTGTAGCCCAGAAGTAGAAGGCCTCTGGGTTCCACCCCCAGTACCAACAATAAATAAATAAATAAATAAATAAATAAATAAATAAATAAATAAAACTGGGGATTGAACCCAGGGGCATTCTACCTCCAAGATACACCCTCAGCCCTTTTTACTTCTTATTTTGATACAGAGTCTTGCCAGGTTACCCAAAGTCTCACTAAGTTGTTGAAGCTGGTTGGTGATCCTCTTGTCTCAGACTCCCAAGTACTGGGATTACAGGCGTGTGCCGTCGTGCCCAGCTCATGGTCCTTTCACCGCCTCTCCCATGCCACTCCACCCTGCCCCAGCATTTAGTCCTTTCTTCCTGCTTAAAAAGCACAGGTCTAGCCAGGTATGGTGATGCATGCTTGTAATCCCAGTACTTGGGAGGTTGAGATAGGATGATTGCAGGTTTGCAGCCAGCCTCAGCAACTTAGTGAAGCCCCTCTACAACTTAATGAGACTCTGTTTCAAAATAAAAATAGTAATAAAGCCGGAAGTGATGGCGCATGCTTGTAATCCCAGCATTTGAGAGGCTGAGAATAGGAGGATCACAGTTCATGGACAGCCTCAGTTACCTTTGCAACTCAGCTAGACCCTATTACAAAATAAAGACTAAAAAATAGGACTGCGGGTGTAGCTCAGAGGTAGAGTGCCCCTGGGTTCCATCCCCAGTGCTGCAAAAAAAATTTAATAATAATAATAATAGGGTTAGGGTATAGTTTGGAAGTACAATGTCCCTGGGTCAATCCCCAGCACTAAAAATATAAAAAGCACCTTTAAACCTTTAAACCAGGCCCTCAAATGGCCTAAATATAAACTCCCTTCATTTTAAGACAATCTCAGTGGGCCTGTAAAGACCAAACTCAACAAAGCAAAACTTCTATAACTTAAAATGAATACAAAAGACAAGTTTGATATTTAAAACCATGATTATAGTAGGAAGACAAACTAGGGAGAGTTAAACCTACAACCTGACAGCTAGAAAATGATAACATCTGACTTCATCAGGCCAATAATAACAGAAACCATTAATTAATTATTGCTGTCTTAAACACATGGCATGCATCAGTCCAGACAACTCTTGGCATAGGCCTTAATATTATTCTCATTTGCAAATGAGGAAAATAAGGAGTGAGAGACCTTAAGGTCACACTGAGAGATACCCCCATCCCTTTCTTTCTTTCTTTCTTTCTTTCTTTCTTTCTTTCTTTCTTTCTTTCTTTCTTTCTTTTTTAGACAGGGTCTTGCTGAATATCTGAGGCCAGCTTCAAACTTGCAATCCTCCTGTCTTGGCCTCCCAAGTATTGAGATTATAGATGTACAGCACCACACCTGGCTGAGACCCTGTTTCAAAAAAAAACCAACACATTAAAAAGGGCTAGGGGGGTAGGCAAAACACTCCTGGACTTAATCCAGGAAAGAAGTAAAGGAGGGAGGAAGGAGAGGGGAGGCCAGAAATGCCCAACAATTAAAACACCTTTTCAAAACAGAGAAAGGAGTAATTAGCTTGATGTAATCATTACACAGTTTATATACATCAGAACATTATGTTGTATAGCATCAATATCCTATTAAAAAAAAGTTAACCAGGTATGGTGGTGCACACCTATAATCCCAGCACTTGGGAGGCTGACACAGGAGAACTTCAGGTTCAAGGACAGCATCCGCAGTCCAGCAACACTCTCAGCAACCTAGCAAGATCCTGCTTCAAAAAAGGGAGCTGGGGGTGCATTTCAGAAATAGAACGTCCCTGGGTTCAATTGCAGTATGGGGGGGGGAGAAGGAGGAGGAGGAGGAGGAAGGAGAGAGGAGAGAGGAGAGAAGAAGGAGGAGGAGGAGGAAGGAGAGGGAGGAGAGAGAAGAAGAAGAAGAAGAAGAAGAAGAAGAAGAAGAAGAAGAAGAAGAAGGAGGAGGAGGAGGAGGAGGAGGAGGAGGAGGAGGAGGAGGAGGAGGAGGCGGCAGAGGGAGGAGAGAGGTGAGAGAGAAGAAGAAGAAGACGAAGAAGATGGAGGAGGAGGAGGAGGAAGGAGAGGGATGAGAGAGGAGAGAGGGGAGAGAGAGAGAAGAAGAAAAAGAAGAAGGAGGAGGAGGGAGAGGAAGGAGAGGAGAGAGAGAGAAAAAAAGAAGGAGGAGGAGGAAGAAGAGGAGAGGAGAGGAGAGGAGAGGGGAGAGAGAGAGAGAGAGAGAGAGAGAGAAGAGAGAAGAGAGAAGAGAGAAGAGAGAAGAGAGAAGAGAGAAGAGAGAGAAGAGAGATCCATAATAAAAGTAAAATCTACTTTGTGAATCAATGTTTTCAGTAGTGGGGAAGGGTGGTATATGCCTAAGACTAAAATTGCTGGGTTAGATAGTAGCTATGTTTACCTTTTTGAAGAATTGTCAAGAATGCTTCCCAGGGTGGATGCACCATTTTAGATCCTGCCAACAGTGTATAAGGGAACACTTACCATTGCTTTTCTTTTACTATAGCCATTCTAGTGGGTGTGAAATTATTTTGTGTTTCTCTGATGGTCAGTAATGTTGATTATCTTTTCATGTGCCAATTGGTCATCTGTATATGTCCTCTGTAGAACCTGTGAGCGTTCTTTATATATTCTAGATACAACTCCCTAATCAAACACATTATTTGCTTTTTTTCCATTCTGTGGGTTGCTGTTGTTTTTGTTTTGTTTTATTTTTTATTTTATTATTATTTTTTTGTGATACTTGGGTTCCTGGAAGCCCTTCTACCTCCAGGCTACACTCCCAGACCTATTTTATATTTTTTTTTAATTTGGAAACAGGGTCTCTTAAGCCAGTGAGGCTGGCTCCGAACCAGCGCGATCCTCCTGTCTCCGCCTCCCAAACGCGGGTTTTACAAGCCTGCGCCACCAAGCCCGGCTTTTTTTTTTTTTTTTTTTTTTTTTTACTTTCTTAATGGTATCCTTTGTATACCCTGAGAGAAATAAATCTTGGTTATTTTAAGTCACTGAGATTGGGAGTCATTATTATCAAATTATCATGACTGATATTGGTTGTCAGAATATTATCAAATAAAACCCAAATCACTTTAAAAATAACTTCAGGTTTAAATTTTCAATTCTGAGTGACAGAATACTTTCTATCCTTTTCCATATTCAGTCGAGAATTTCATATATTCTTTTCATGATATGGACGATGCCCGTGATATAAGAAGTGGGGGTAGAGGGGGTTAAAATTAAAGACAAAGCACTGGGATGTGCTTTGATCTTTACATGGTTATATCTTCTTGTTGAATTGGATTTTTATTTTTTATTCAGGCTATGTGTGTTTTTACATTAATTTTATAAAATAATATTTATTTACTTAGAACATATATCCACCTTGGAAATTGCACTTACATGAATATTATTAGAAAACAATTTAGCATGCATGATATCTTCCATGTCGCATACTTTTATCTTGCCATCTAACAAATTATAATAATGACAAGAATTCTTACCCCATAACCAACAGAATATATTTTGTATTACACTTGCTTAAGTGGTGAGTCAAAGCACACAATTTTGCATGCAGTATCAGTGAAATAGAACACATTAATTCCATGTCTTTTGATTAATTTCTGGACTACGGAGTTGGGTATTATAATCATAAATAGGTTAATATCAAATGAACCCCAAACTATCTTTATTATCCAAAAGCCTGGATACACAGAAGACAGAAAACGGCCTTTATCTCAAGATGGTGGGCAGATAGAGAGACTAATTCTCCTTCTCAAAATACTGCTGATTTCTAGGCGCAGGGGCGCACACCTGTCATCTTAGTATTTGAGAGGTTGAGATGTGAGAATCGTAGGTTTTAGGGCAGCCTTAGCCACTCAGCATGGGCTTTGGCAATTTAGTGAGATGCTGTTTCATAATAAAAAAAACAAAATGGGACTGCGGGTGCAGCTCAAAGGCAGAATGTCCCTGGGTTCAATCCCAGCCTCCCCGCCCCACAAACACACACACACATTACAGAAAGAATAAATGAAAAACCACGTCATTGAATCAAAGGCAAACGAGAAGGATGCCTTCAGTGAACCAACACCCTCGATGCTTCTAGAAAATACTAAGGAGATCGAATGTGATTGAAGGCAAACTCCACTGAAACAGAGAAGTCCAACGCAACCCAGCAGAGAGAGGAGAGGGCCTGTTCTGGTTAAAGGGAAGCGCTGTGCGGTGAGCATCAGCCTGCTAGCGGGTGGCTCAGCCTAAATCTTCAGAACACGAGCTTCCTCTCCAGAAAGAGAAGCAGACGTGTTTGGTCTTCGCCCCTCTTTTCTGCAGTTGTTCAAGTTGGCCAAGACCTATGTATAGAAAATGCCTCTGCTGCCGCTTTTACTGCTCTGGACTCAATTGCAGCCTTTGTCACAGAGTCTGTGCTTCTGCGTCTTTCACAGTGTAGAGTCAACACCGATTACACACTGATCTTACTTGGCTCATCTCAGGAGTGTTTTAAGGACTGCAAGAGCTCCAGCTCTCCCACAGCTGGTCTGTTCCATTTCACAATGCAAACTTTGACTCAAAATGAAAGTGCAAATAAGTCAAAGTTATTGACTTAGGGGAACTCCATAAATATACTTCAGTTATTAAGTAGCAGGAACGCTGCATGTGTGTGTGTCCGGAGATTGAATCCAGGGGCACTCTACCCCCGAGTCACGCCCCCAGATGTTCTTATTTATTTTCCTACTTTTGAAACAGGATCTCACTAACTTGCCAAGGCAGGCCTCGAACCTGCGATCCTCCTGTCTCAACCTCCTGAGTACTGAGATTACAGGCGCGTGCCACCACACCTGGATAAATGCTTTTAAAATGTTCTTGCCTTCTTTGCTTCTGAATTACACAAGTTGTTTCTGCTTTGTTATGTTTTGAGATCGGATCTCCCAGGCTGGCTTTGACCTTGAAATCCTCCCCCCCTTCAGCCTTCTAAGTAGCTGGGACTACAGGCACATCATACCTAGCTGTCCCTTATTTTAAATACTATTTCTTAGAGTATGTGTGTGTTCACAGTAAATTGAGAGAAAGTAGAGAGATTTCCCACATGCCCCCCGTCACCATACACCACGAGCATGTCAATGCCCCTCTAGAGTAGTGCATTTGTCACAGAGGATGAACCTACATGGACACATGTCATCCAAGCCCATGGTCTACGTCAGGGCTCACTCTTGGTGTTGTTTATTATGTGATCTGGGCAGGTTTAGGATGACACGTGTCCACCATGATAGTACTAGAGTAGTTCACGCCCTAAAAAATCCTCTGTGCTCTGCCTCTCACACAGTGCAGTATGTCAAACAGGTTTCAAGTACTCACAGTCTTATTTCTTCACTTTTCTTTAAACACTGTAAAGATTGTAATTTTGAGCTGGCTGCTCGTCTGCTGGGTGAGGCAGGCAGCTCAGAGTGTCACTCCCAATAAGAGAACTCTACTTCCCTCTCAGCTCCTAACGGGTGGGTTTTTGAAGCACAAGCCTTGATCTCTTCCCCACTTTCCCAGCTCTCTGCTTCTCAGGCAGCTGCCCTCTCTCTGTGCAGGGCGAGTCTCCCAACTCTGTGGACATGTTCCAAAGCTTCCAAAAGGTTTTCTGCTCAGTGGCAACATTTAGAAGACGCATTGATTATCATTTTGGTTTGTTTTAGGGTGGTTTTTATTCCCCCATCTGGAGATTGAACCCAGGGGCATTCTACCTCCATCATCATCACTACCACCATCACCATCATCATCATCATCACCATCATCATCATCACCATCATCACCATCATCATCATCATCATCATCACCATCATCATCACCATCATCATCACCATCATCATCATCATCACCACCATCATCACCATCATCATCACCATCATCATCATCATCATCATCATTTCCTATTTTGAAACAGGGTCTTGCTAATTTGCTGAGGCTAGCCTTGAACTTGTGATCGTCCTGCCTCAGCCTCCCAAGTACTGGGATTACAGGTGTACACCACTGTGCCAGGCTATGATTATCATTTTGAATGCATGTAAATATATAAAAGAAAAATGAAAGCTATCAAGGAAATAAAAAGCCACAGTGGGAAAAACCTAATAATAATGGCATGTGACTTTACCATGAGAAAAATGCTATAGCAAGATGGAATCGGAGAAACTAAAAATATTTTCCTCTCAAAACAGTACGATAGGTTGATGTATTGATGACACAGTATGTAATATGAGGAGGCTCTATGTAATTAAAAAATAACAGCTTACCTATTTGATCTGATGAGTCCAAGAACTTCACCAATAAAATTCAGGCTATAGAATTTGTAGGATTAATAAATGCTGAGGGGCTGGGGATATAGCATGCACAAGGCCCTGGGTTCAACCCCAGAATCTCAAAAGAGTAAAAATTAAAAACAAATAAGATAAATAATGATAATATTAGAAAAAAAACTTTTTCTGCATTGAAGGGATGCCCCCCCAAAAAAAGAATAAAGGCCAAAATGTATTTAGTATCTTATCTGCATATTTGGAAACAAAATGTCTGTCTGAGGGAACTGTGTTGGCACTTATACCCACAGGACCACATCCATGATGGCCATAAAAGGGTTCACCTCTCTTATAAAAAAAAAAAAAAAAAACAATAATTTGAAGAAATAAAAAGAAGCCAGGAGTAATTTCTAATCTATGAGATTTTTACTCTATGAGATGTTGATGAGGTATGGAGTATGGTATTTAGTATGTGTAAAATTAGTTTTTCTTGTTTTATTTGCCCAGTATGTGTCCATATTCACAGATTTTAAAAAATTCTCAAATGAGTTTTAATATTTTTATCTCTAAAAGTTTTGATCCTAGACTCTCTTACTTTCTGCCTCAGTCTCCCTGGAATCTCAGTTGTGCACCCACTTCAAAAAGAAAATTTTAAAAGAGAAGAAAATTGAAGCTTTCTCTACCCTAATTCCTAGTTAATTAGAGTTATTTCCATTGCAGATAGGAGAAAACCACATAAAAATGACAGACTAGAATTCAGGACAAAATAAACAGATCCAAAGATAAATACTATTTCCTAGTAGATAAGTATCTTTTTTATGTGGGAGTTACCTGAGACCTAGAAATGACTTCCTGCAGAGCCGGGTGTGGTGGCGCACGGTTACAATCCCAGCACTTGGGAGGCTGGGACAGGAATAGGTTCGCAGCCAGCCTCAGCTACTTAGTGAGGACCTCCGCAACTTAGTGACACCCTGTTCCAAAATTTAAAAAATGAAATAGGGTCTTGGGTAGAGCTCAGAGGTAGAATGTTCCTTCCTGGGTTCAATCTCCAGTAACACACACACACACACACACACACACACACACACACACACACACACACGTACCATTTCTTGCAGAGTAAAAAGATGAATAAATACTCAGGAACCAAGAGTGAATATGAAGAGGGAAAAGGCAAGAGTAGAAAAATTTGCAGCCAGGCGTGGTGGCGCACGCTTGTAATCCCAGTACTTGGGAGGCTGAGACTGGAGGACCAAGGTTCGCGGCCAGCCATGGCTACTTAGTGAGGCCCTCCACAACTTGAGACCCTATTTCAAAAGAAAGAATCAAAATATAGGTCTGGAGGTATAGCACGGAAGTACAGTGCCCCTGGGTTCGATCTCCATTACCACCACCACCAAAAAAAAAAAAAAAAATTTTTGAAAGTCTGCAGTGGATGAAAGAGTTCTTAACTAACAATTTTGAAGAATGAAAGGGTGAAAGTTGACTGGAGAAACATAGTAGGTTTGCAGGGTAGTTTTGACAGCTCATTTGCAATAGGAGTCTGTACACTGATAGAGATAGCAACCTGCCCTATTGTGAGATTTCCATCAGTCCTCAGTTACTTAAATGCCAGTTGGGTTCCTCCAAGGTCAGCACACATTAAAAAGAAGCAGAGAGTATGACTATGATCATCATTAATAAGATGTGCCAGACTAGGTGTGGTGGAGCATGCCTGTAATCCCAGGACTTGGGAGACTGAGACAGGAGGATCACAGGTTCAAATCCAGCCTCGGCAATTTAGTAAGGATCTCGGCAATTTAGCAAGATCCTGTTTTCAAATAGAAAATAAAATAGGGCTGGTGGTGTAGCTGGGAGGTAGAATGCCCCTAGGTTCAATTCTTAGCACCATAAAAATAAATAAATAAATAAATACATAAATGCCATAAAGTTAGATATTAAAAGAAGAGAAGAAAAAGCTACTGATTTGGAAACTTATATAGATTCATTTATAGAGCACTGGGTCCTGAGGGAAATCAAAGAATTGTTGAAGTGGAAATAAATAAGACCTTGGAGCTGGCACAGCTACCTACCGTTGATCAGATTCAGGATCCAAGGGGTGAGGACTGGGTGGGGCTGGCTGGGTGGTATGTGCAATGATGTCTATACAAGTTTTTTACCCCATTATGATATATAAATAAATGCACCAATAAAAAATTTTAAAAAACAAATACAAATTTTAAAAATTAAAAAATATAAATAAATAAATAAATAAATAAATAAATAAATCTAAGGGAGTTTGCAGTGAAGAAGAGCAAAGGTCATTAGCTATGAGATACCTTGGATTTGATCCCATCAAATATCTTGAATTTTCAGGCGTGGTGGCGCACGCTTGTCATCCCCGCGCTTGGGAGGCAGAGACAGGAAGATCGCGCAGGTTCGAAGCTAGTCGCGCGCGCTGGCTTAGGAGACCCTGTTTCCAAATAAAAATATAAAATAGGTCTGGGAGTATAGCCCAGAAGGGTTCTATCCCCAGTACCACCAAAAACAAACAAACAAAAAAATTCTTAAATTTGCAATGGACATAAAAGCCATATCAAACTGTCATTGCCAAAAGGGAATGCAGTAGCTTTTGTTATTAAAAAGTCAAACAGAAGCCTGACACAGTGTTATACACCTGTAATTCCAGCACTCAGGAGGATCACAGAGACGGGAGGATCACAGGTTTGAGGTCAGCCTCAGCAACTTAGTGAGACACGGTTAAAAAAAAAAAAAAAAAAAAGGCTGCAGGTAGAATACTCCTAGGTTCAACCCCCAGTACAAAAAAGGAAAAAAAAAAGACAAGCGGTAACTTGGCTTGGGCACAGCTGATTCGTGAGCAACCAGGATGTCTTCAGGATCTGGACTCTCCCCACTTTCCATCTCTGCTTTCCCTAAACCTCCTCTAATCTTAAGCAAGCTCCTGACTGGCAGTAGCAAAACACTGGCTTTTTTTCAGTTCAAGACCACCAGGAAAGAAAAGTGCCTCTTCCCCCTAAAGCCAAACTCCTGGGCCTCATTCTTATCAGTCCAAATTTGGGTCACATTTTCATCTCTAGCTGGGCATGGTGGTGGTGCACGCTTGTAATCCCAGCATCTGGGAGACTGAGACAGGAGGACTGCAGTTCATGGACAGCCTCATACACTTAGTGAGGCCCTTTGCAACTCAGTGAGACCCTGTTTCAAAATAAAGAGTAAAAAATAGGGCTGGGGCGTAGCTCGGAGGTAGGATATCCCTGAGTCCATCCCCAGTCCCGAAAAAAAAAAAAATCCATCTCTGAACCAACACTGTAATCACTGGCACGTGACACGGTGATTGGATAGACCTGAGCCTTGTAGCCACTTGTAACACACGAGGAAAGTGGAGGCCACGGGAAGAGAGAGCGGAGAGGGTTAGAGGTGGGTTATTAAAGGGAACAATAATAATAATAAGGTTCGGTAAATGTTATTTACTGAACCTTAGCTGTGTACAAGCGTGCGCCACCACGCCCCGGCTAGGATATCTTGTTTTCAATTCAGGGGGTGGGGAGTTTGACCTCAGCCCTCTAAAATACTAGCAATGACGAGCACAATACGCTCCTCATCCCTGTAACCTGCGCTCTTCCACTTCAAGTGTCTCTCTACTGCTCCAGATGTAGGTAAGACAAATCAACTTTTCAATCTCATAACTTGTAAAAGTGCAACACCTACCCCAGGTTCCAGAAACCCTAGGTGGATCCAGGCCAGACGGTGCCTTCCTTGTAATCCCAGTACTTGGGAGGCTGAGACAGGAGGATCGCAGGCTTGAGGACAACACATGGCAATTTGGTGAATCCTTGTTTCAAAATTTAAAAAAAAAAATAGGGGTGGGGTATAGCTCAGAGGCAGAACACCACTGGGCTCGATCCCCAGCACTACAAAATCAAAAAGAGAAAAGAAATTCTTGGTGGATTATGTTCTTGTGGCCTCTTCTTCCTGCTTCTCCGTGGTCTGGGCTCAGCATTATGTCAACCCAGACATGAATCACTGAGCCTTCACCAGGTTCTACAGAAATAGAAAAGAGTCGCACTCACTCACTCTACACATTCATGAGTAGACTTCTCTAAAAACTGAGAAGATCCATGGATTCCCATGCACTGATACAAAAAGCTGCCTGAAGTCTTCACTCAACATTTCTACTCTTTTACAGTCCCTCTGACCATCCTGGCACCAGGGCTCCTGTCCTGGCCCTTTCCATCCATGGCCCCTTATTTCACTTCCTCCCCACACTGTGGTTTCTCTTCTCCTCCTTTCTCTCTCCTCTGTCCCATCCCCACCCCTCCACCCAGGGTGGCAGAGGAGTTCCAGTCCTTGACTCACAATGACACACTCCACCCCCTCCCTGGGACCTCCTCCACAGCTGAAACCTCGGCCTGAGGACTTCACCTAATGTGATCAGAACTGTTTTCCAGTGCTGGGGTGTAAATCAGAGGTAGAGCAGAGAGCTTGCCCAGCAGGAGTGAGGCCCTGGGTTCAATCCCCAGCACCAGAAAATGAAAAAAATAAAATGCTTTCTAAACAATGACTATTCCTCTCTAAAACAAGTTTTGGGCATCATCTATCAAGATAAGAAAAGTATTTCCTATTTGATTAGAACATACCTGAGATGTAAGTTCAACAAATAAACTTCTAGCCACTCTTGTTCTTCTTCATTTATGCAATACACTGTTAATCAATGATAATTACATCATGACTGTGTCATGTCTACACCTCTCTACATTCCTATATTGTTGGAAAGGACATCTTCAAATACAATTCTCTGTGACCTGTATTTGCCACATACCTGTAGATATGTGAAGACGGGTGCTAAATACTGCTCCCTCATTTACTAGCTATGTGATCCTGTGAAAATTACTTCTCAGTTTCAGTCTGTAAAATAGGGTGATACATTCACTCATAGACTTCTTAGGACAGTTAACTCATTCAAGTAAAGCTTTTAGTACACAGCTAAGGTTCAGTAAATGTTAGCTGCATTTTTCTTCTAAAATAGTGTGACTTTTCACTATAAAAACAAGGAGAGTTTAAGCCTTTCCACGTTAATGATCATAGCCAGCCTTGAGCTAGAGACTAGATTCCACACTCCATCTTAACGTGCTAGGGTCAAGACTGGTAGTCTGAGCTACAGAATGTGGCTGGGAGCAAACTCAGGTGCAGCCTAGATTTGGAGACGGAGGAGAGAGTAGGGACATGACAAGAACATAATCTAGTCCAAAGTAGCTCGAAATAGGAGAAACGCCAGCTGCCCTGAGTTTAGTTCATTTGCAGACCAGAAGATTCTGGCCTCAAACTCGGAGGGTCCCAGGGCTGGCTTGTACCCTGATGTCCAGCTTCTGCTAGATCTGTCCTAGCACTGATGTGAACCTGAGGCCCTTCAGACTCCACAAGAGGAGGAGGAGGAGGACTGAGACACCAAAGACCTTGGCTCCAGAGAAAACCAAGTTTGCTCTCCGCTGTCTGGAGCCCCTCGTATAGACAGACTCCTTGACCAAGTAGCCACAGTGGGCCTTCTGGTTCAGGATTTCTGGTGGTCATAACTGATTGCAGAATACCCCCACACACATGCCACCACCACCACCGCCCATCACCACCACCACCACCCATCACCATCACCACCAACCACCACCAACAACCACCACCAACAACCACCACCACGACCACCACGACCACCACCCATCACCACCCATCCCCTGGAGCCTCTGCCACTCACAGGAGCAGGCTGGTGGGGCTGCTTGCTGGAACCTCTGTAAATGTAGGCTGGGGATGAAATGAGAGAGACAGACACAGGTTAGTGAAATCAGACCAAGGAGAGGGGGAGAAAGAGGAAAATGAGCGGCTGAGCCAGATCCAGGAGGCATCCTCAAGAGGGAGACGGGTGCAGAAAGCAGAGTTGTTTGGGTTTGGACACGGGGCTGGGCGGTGACAGGCAGGAGGAAGGAGGGGGGTTATACCCTCCCTAAAAATGTCACAAGGGCACATATCTACTCAAAAATCACTTGGAATCCAATTTCTATTCCCTCCGTGAGCACATCATCCATTGGGCTGTGGTAACTCTCCCAGCGGACCCCAGCCTCCCTCTGTGGTTTGGCTGGAGGCGGCAGGCTTTTGACTCTCCACCCCTCCCCAGGGGAGGGGGTCGCCCTGAGAAGGTTCTTGCTCCTTGGTGTGCTGTGGCCCTGCACCACCCTGGTCCACTTTGCAGAAGTGTATAGTTAAAAGGAGGAAGCTAGGCTGCCTGGGGAGGTCTGCCTCCTCCCCTCCCAGTGGAGGGAGCCCATGACACAGAGGAAGAGCACCTAGGAAGAAGCAGAAAGGGCCCCGGGGAGGTTCACTTTGGAGAAGATGACCCTGCCCTCTCCAGCAGACCTGACCCCCTGCAGAGAGTCCAGTTTTACCATCTGGAAGGACAGCTAGGGCTGGGAGTTTGAGGCAGAGTCCCATAGGCGAGTCCTGCCTCCTGGGGGCCCCCACTGCAGGTGCCGGGGCAGGGCTCTTCTTGGAGAGGCCGTGGGCCTGGAGGGGGGCCTGAAGCTGTCTGCCACTGAGTTTACTTCTCTCCGAGTCTATGCTGCTGGCTCTGAACTGAGCACGGGGGCCCTGATGCTTTTAAGTTCAACAAATATACTTCACACCGCAGCACTTCTCCCAGGCAGAACCCTAGATCAATCCTGCGTCCAAACCTGCCTTTCTGCGCCCGCTGAATTTGGACACGCTCCCTACGAGGGTCCCAGGGCTCCTCTCAGCTGATTCTAAATCCCTGCAGAGACAGACGCTAGGAGGAGGTTCTCAGGCACCCCAGAGAGGTTCCTGGGGGAGCACCTCTCGCCTTGATGTGGGGAAACTGAGCCCTAGTCAGGCGGGCGCGCTCGCAGGAGCCGCGTGACGCCGCCGCGGCGGTGGAAACCCAGGAGCGAGAGTGGGGTGGGGGTGCGCTCCGGGCGGCTCCCTGGGCGGGGGCCAATCCAGCTCGGCCGGGGTGGAGGTGGGGGCGGAGCGCGGCCTTTTCTGTCCTGGGAGGAGTGGCCGCGCCGGGACATCACCGCTGTCACTCGGCTCGCCTGTCCCTGGCGCGCACCGGGGCGCGCACACTCGCTCTGGGGCCGAGCTCTGACCCACTGCAGCCAGGGAGCCCTGCGCGCCCCATCGGAGAGGTCACATGGGCGCCGAGATCACCTGCCCATGGGGGAGCCACCTGCCTCGCCTCCAGGCGAGGACCTGGATCGAGCCCGTGGTGGCCTCCACACAGGTGGCCGGCTCCCTCTACGACGCCGGACTACTCCTGGTGGTGAAGGCGTCCTTCGGGGCCCTGGACTCCTCCAACCACAGCACCAGCCCGGCGCCCCGGGGCTCTCTAGAGGACCAGCAGCAGCGGGCCATCTCCAACTTCTACATCATCTACAACCTCGTGGTGGGCCTGACGCCCCTGCTGTCCGCCTATGGGCTGGGCTGGCTCAGCGACCGCTACCACCGCAAGATCTCCATCTGCGCGTCGCTGCTGGGCTTCCTGCTCTCCCGCCTCGCGCTGCTGCTCAAAGTGCTGCTGGACTGGCCGGTGGCCGTGCTGTACGGGGCAGCGGCGCTCAACGGGTTCTGCGGGGGCTTCTCGGCCTTCTGGTCCGGGGTCATGGCGCTGGGCTCCCTGGGCTCCTCCGAGGGCCGCCGCTCCGTGCGCCTTCTCCTTATTGACCTGATCCTGGGCTTGGCGGGATTCTGCGGGAGCATGGCCTCGGGGCATCTCTTCAATCAGATGGCTGGGCACGCTGGGAAGGGCTTGGTGCTGACCGCCTGCAGCGTGGGCTGTGCCACCTTTGCTCTTCTGTACAGCCTCTTGGTGCTGAAGGTCCCCGAGCCGGTGGCCAAGGCCAGCGAGGAGCTCCCCACTGTGGATACGGTGTGCGGGACGGTGGGTACCTATCGCACCCTGGACCCTGACCAGCTGGAGAAGCAGAGTGTGGTGGAACACCTTCCACCTCCCGGAAAAATGAAGCCCCCCAAAACCACCATTGCCCTGCTATTTGTGGGCGCCATCCTCTATGACCTGGCAGTGGTAGGCACCGTGGACGTGATGCACCTCTTTGTGCTGAGGGAGCCTCTGAGTTGGAACCAGGTGCAGGTGGGCTACGGCATGGCTTCCGGGTACACCATCTTCATCACCAGTTTTCTGGGCGTCCTGGTCTTCTCCCGCTTTTTCCAGGACACCACCATGATCATGATTGGGATGGTCTCCTTTGCATCAGGAGCCCTCCTCCTGGCCTTTGTAAAAGAGACATACATGTTCTACATTGGTGAGTCTGGCATTCCTGGGGAGACAGGACAGTGCTGGGGCTGTGTCATGGGGCGAACACCAGGGATTATGCGTAGTCCAGCTCAGCACCAAGGATTGAAGCTGCAACCCTGGTGGCACAAGGGGCCCAGGAGTGTGTTCACGTGTGTTTATCCGCATTGCACCACACACGATTTGTTCTGCTGACTGAAATGTTATCAATGTGGTGCCCATGGTCCTAGGAAACCAAGGAGGTGTGGTCAGTGGTGCCTGGAATCAAAAGAGGAGGCTTTAGGATGGTCTTGAGTAGAGATAGGGTTGAGTTTCCTCTCCCCAGTATTAGAGGGGTAAAAGATTAAGTAATCCAGCTGAAAAGGCCCCTTAATTAAGATCATATGCAGCCAAGTAAGGGCTTTTTAAAAATACATTAAAATTTTTTTCGCCGGGTGTGGTAGAGCAGACTTGTAATCCCTGTGCTTGGGAGGCTGAGACAGGAGGATCACACAGGTTCAAAGCCAGCCTCAGCTACTGAGTGAGGCTCTCAGCAACTTAGTAAGACCCTGTTTCCAAATAAAATATAAACTAGGTCTAGGAGTACACCCCAGAGGTAGAAAGCCTCAGGGTTCCACCCACAGTAACACACACACACACACACACACACACACACACACACACATACACACACACACACACAAAATCTCAATAACTGGTTTGATGACCAAGGGAACAGCCCCACTTAAGGAAGTGGAATGATGTTTCCACCTGAGGACAGAGGCCAGGCAACCTCAGCAGAGAGCTCAAGACTAGTGCTCCAACAGGAACTTTCTACAATGGCAAAAATGGCTTCTGTCCAATCTATCCCATACAGTAACCACATGTGGCTAGTACACAGTCAAAATGCAGCCAGTGCAACTAAAGAGCAGAATTTTAAAGTTCATTTCATTGTGTGTTGGGGGAGGGTAAGAGTCCTGAAGACTGAACCCAGGGATGCTTGACCACTGAGCTACCCCCCAGCCCTTTTTTAAAAGTTTTAAATTTTGGCCAGGCGTGATGGCGCACGCTTGTAATCCCCGTGCTTGGGAGGCGGAGACAGGAGGATCGTGCAGGTTTGAAGCCAGCCTCACTGGCTTAAGAGACCCTGTTTCCAAATAAAATATAAAATAGGTCTGAGAGTGTAGCCCAGAGGTAGAAGGTTTCCAGGAACCCCAGTACCACAAAAAAAAAAAAGTTTTATAAATTTAAATTTTGAAACAGGGTCTCACTAAATTGCCCAGGCTGGCCTCAAACTTGCTATCCTCCTGTCTCAGCCTCCCAGATTACTAGGATTATAGGCATTTGCCATGGTATCCGGCTACCAAAGTTTATTTCATTTTAATTAATTTAAATAGCCAGGTGTGTGACCCTGGCCCAGGTCACACACCTGAGGAAAATGGCAAGATAACCTCAGGCCCAGGCCCAGGTAAGAAGGCTATGTGTGAAGCACAGAGTCTTCTATTCCCTTCCCATCACACTTACCTCCCTACACACACACACACACACACACACACACACACGCACACACGCATGCACGCACGCAACACATGCACGCACGCAACACACGGACATCCAGGTAACAGTATGGACTGAGGGGTGAAAGGAAGTTAGGTTAAGGGACACATTTCTGGAAAGAGTTTGCAGGAGTTCCGAGGACCGCCCCCAGAGGTATTCATTCATTACGTAGGGAGAACAAGCACTTCCCTCCTAGGGAGGCCAGGAGAGGAACCTGTGTCACTGCAATACCAGCTCTGCCTCAAAACGCACAATAAAGACCCCCTTCAGCCTGGCGTGGTGCAGCACACTGGTAATCCCAGTACTTGGGAGACTGAGAAAGGAGGTTCCCAGGTTTGGACAAGCCTCAGCAAGTAGTAAGACTCTCAGCAAACTAGAGAAACCCTGTTTTAAAGCAAAATATAAAGGGGCTACAGGTGTAGCTCGGAGGTAGAGTGCCCCTAAGTTTAATCCCTAGTACCAAAAGAAAAGAGTACCCCCTTCAGCAGGCCAGTTGTGGTGGCACATGCTTATAATTCCAGTACTTGGGAGGCTGAGACAGGAGGATCGTGGGTTTGCAGCCAACCTCAGCAACTGTGGGAGGCCCTTTCAAAGTAAAAAATAAAAGGGGTTGGGGGAGTGGCTCAGAGGGAGAATTTCCTGGATTCAATCCCTAGTAACACACAAATACCCTTACCCTGCGCCATTACCACCAGCTCCACGTCAGCTTATTTTGCATACCACCCCCTTCTCAGAAAAAAAGAAAAGAAAAGAAAAACAGCTCAGCATTCCTTTGGAAGTGGAGTGCCAACTCAGATTGGCACGAGCATGTACAACTCAGCGAGAGCTCAGAACCTGAGTGCAGTCCGCGTAGGGCACTGGACGGCCAGCAGACGCTAGTTCTTCCAGGCCAGGCCTGTGGGGTGGCGGGAGGGAGGCTGGAGGCAGGTTTTGCTTTATGGCTTCCTCCTGGCCGAGGCTTTTCCAGCTTCCTCCATGACCTTTTCCAGCTCGAGCTGTCATGCTGTTCGCTCTCATCCCCATCACGACCATCCGGTCGGCAATGTCTAAACTCATCAGTGGCTCCTCTTATGGTAAGTGAAAGGAATCTCTCTGGCATCTTTACCTCGGGCTGTTTCAGAGCTGCTCAGCTCGTGATAAAGATTTGAAGACACTAGAGAAAGATCCAGAAGCAGCTTCAGATACATTAGGCTTCTAATGTAAAAGTGGCTTCTATCCAGGGCAGGAGGCATGAAGACAGGAGGGTGGGAAAGACTCTAGGTCAGTAAAAAGCCACAAAGAAAGATACTATCATCCACAGGCTCCAGGAACATTCAGCTAGGATCTCATAGGTTCCAAAGTGGCTGATACGCCCCACCACTACTCTGCATAGGGCGCTGAGCAAAATATACACCAAAGAACACAAATTTGATGGGTGTAGCGGCACACATCTGTAATATTAGTATTTGGGAGGCTGAAACAGGAGGATCTCAGGCTCAAGGCCAGCCTCAGAAACTTAACAAGACCCTCAACAATTTAGAGACTCTGTCACAAAATAAAAAGGGCCAGGGGAAATGACACTGGAAGTATTCAGTTGCTAAGTTTGTAGCAATAACTTCAATTATCACATGAAGAGACATGTGTTTGAGAAAGATGCATGGTAATGTGAGTTTGCATTATTTTTGTCAGTCCTGAGATTCGTGATTAAAACATACTTCTGACTTATTGGTGACGTGGAATGGAACACATTTTGAAGAAGGCAGTTATTGTCCAAAGAAGGACTTGTATGGGAAAACATTTTAAAGCCATCCTCTTTTTTCTTTTTTTTTTTTTTTGCAACTGTGTTTGGAAAAGAAATAAAAATAAGAATGAAGTATGAACAACCAAAAATCAGGGCCAGGGGAGTAGCTCAGAGGTAGAACAGCCCGGGTTCGATTCCCAGGACCCCTCCCGAATGCAAATGTGTCCCTGCATCTTGCTTCTTTCTCTACTTGCTTAAAGAAGGTAGACTTCCAAGAGGGCACTGAGTTTCCTTTTTGTTTTGTTTTGTTTTGTTTTGTTTTGAGATGGGGGTGGTAAGCAAAATTAAATCTGGGAATCTATGAAGACAGAGGCGGGATTCCTGGCACACTGAGCCATGCAGTCTAAAAAGTAGTCCTTGGGACAGCAAAGGGGTCCCCTAGAGCGCCCCAGACTCCGCTAGCGGGGAGGAGGGGGAGACATCAGCGCATTTCTTGGTAACCTCTGTCTCTTGCACAGGGAAGGTGTTCGTCATACTTCAGCTGTCGCTGGCTCTGACTGGGGTGGTGACATCCACCGTGTACAACAAGATCTATCAGCTCACCATGGACAAGTTCGTGGGCACCTGCTTTGTTCTATCCTCCTTTATCTCCTTCCTGGCCATTGTCCCGATCGGGTAAGATGGGGGCAGCGTCTGCTTGCTGGGCTGGGCCTGGTACTTAGCTCGGGGCTGCTGGACGTCTCCAGACTAGCACCGCGGGGGTGATGCTTTACTGTCGGTATTTACGCAGCAGCACCTGAGTAGGCTTGCTCATAAAGAAAAAGTTCTCTTGTTCCTTCAAACTGATAAGCTGGCAATCTGGGAATTCCGAAGTCAAAAGATAATCAGCAGAGAACTTAACCAGCTGGCTCACTTCCTGGTGGCTTTGTATTTTGCAGGAGCCTCACCTACGTGCTTATCATTAGAGTCTGAGGTTAGAAACTCCATTGGGCCATTCAGAACTCTTGTTTGGCTTCCTTTTAGTGAAAGCCATCCTGCCCCCTTCTGAGTACAGTCTCCTCTGTGCCCTGAGAAGGCTGCGCTCCTGGCCACAGGACTGCATGAGCTCCTCCGTGGGGCCCTCAGGCAATGCCCTCCCCTTCTCCGGGGAACAGTCTCATTTGTGAAACAAGAGCCCTCAACTCTAGGAGAGAGCAACCAGGAGGGCTGGAAAGTGAAGGAGAGGTGCGCTGGCCGGGCCGTGGCAAGGGCTTGAGCCAACGGCATCGATGGGGTGGGAAGACAGCATGGGACGGTTCTGCCCTTACCAGCCCTGTCCAGTAGAAATGAGAGCGTGAGTGACAGAGCAGGCCACATGTGTGCTTCATATTTGCTATGGAGTGTGTGTGTGTGTGTGTGTGTGTGTGTGTGTGTGTGTGAGAGAGAGAGAGAGAGAGAGAGAGAGAGAGAGAGAGAGAGAGTGTGTGTGTGTGTGTGTGTGTGTGGTTCTGGGGACGGATCCAAGGGCATTCTGTCTCTGAGCTACACTCCAGCCCTTTTATATTTTTAAACAGGGTCTCACTAAGTTACTGTGCACTGGCCTTGAATTTGAAATTCTCTTGTCTCAGCATCCCAAGTACTGGGATTAGAGGTATTTTGTGCTTGATAGGAGCCACATTTAATGTATGTATGTATGTATGTATGTATGTATGTATGTATGTCCTAGCATTGAGGATTGAACTCACCTCCAAACTATATCCTAGCCCCTTAAAATTTTTTAAAAATAATGTCTAGCTAAATTGCTGAGGGTTTTGCTAAATTGCTGAGGCTGGCTTTGAACCTGAGATCCTCCTGTCTCAGCCTCCCAAGTACTGAGATTACAGGCATGTGCCACCACACCTGCCTAGAAGCCACATTTTCTTTTGTGTGTGTGGTACTGGAGCTCGAACTTAGGACATTCTACTTTTGAGCTATACCCCCAGCCCTATTTTATCCTTTATTTTGAAACAGGACTTCACTAAATTGCATATGTTACCAACTGCTGATGCTACCCACACACCTGTAATCCTCCTGTCTCACTGTCTCAGCCTCCCAAGTTCTGGAAGCCATACACACACACACACACACACACACACACACACACACACACACACACATATATATATATATATTTATTTATTTATTTTTTTTTTTTTGGTGGTACTAGGAATGGAACCCAGGGGCTTTCTACCTCTGGGCTATACTCCCAGTCCTATTTTATATTTTATTTGGAAACAGGGTCTCACTAAGTTGCTGAGAGCCTCACTAAGTAGCTGAGGCTGGCTTCGAACCTGTGCGATCCTCCTGTCTCAGCCTCCCAAATGCGGGGATTACAAGCCTGCGCCACCACACCCAGCTCTAGAAGTCATATATATATATATATATATATATATATATATATATATATATATATATATATATTTTTTTTTTTTTTTTTTTTTTTGGGTGGTACTGGGGGTGGAACCCAGAGGCTTTCTACTCCGGGCTATACTCCCAGACCTTTTTTTAATATTTTATTTGGAAACAGGGTCTCACTAAGTTGCTGAAAGCCTCACTAAGTAGCTGAGGCTGGCTTTGAACCCGTGTGATCCTCCTGTCTCAGCCTCCCAAGTGTGGGGATTACAAGCGTGTGCCACCACGCTCAGCTAGAAGCCATATTTTTCAGAGATAAAAATGACAGGTGAAATTAATTGTAATAACATAGTTGGTATTCAAAATTACGTGTCAACATAGAAACAACTTGTGAAATTAATCAGAGAGCTAGTTTATCACTTTAAAAAATTGAGTTTTTAGATCTGGTTATATATTTCGTGCTTACAGTACATCTCAAGTTGAAATAATCATATTTTGAGTGTTCAGTAGCCACATATAGCTAATGGTTCTCACAGTGGACAGACCAGCTGTCAACTGTCAGGTCTTTCATTTCCCCTTCCTCCAAAGTGAAGCTGTCTCACATATCAATGCTGCTCGGCTAGAAGAGAGAGGAATATATATGTGTCTATGTATGTATATGCTTATGTGTATACGCATATATATATGTATGAATACCTCCATAAGATAAACATAGCCACAATAAAGTGCAAAGTAGTTGATATAGATTTGCATTTTTAAGGGAAATGCTTAGTAACACATGAGAGCTCTGTCAGTTATGATGGTTGTATAGGGCACCAAAGTAGGAAATAATTGAATTCAGGTTGAAAGGGGGGACAGCCCCTTTTGGAATTCTCACGTTCTATCCTAATATGGGTCCCTGCCTGCATAGAAGGCTGAGCCTCCTGGGATAGGAGCTGCCAAGCATTAAGTCTCTTTGCTTTATTTCTTAGTTGAGAAAAATAATATAGGAAGATCAAGTCGCTGAGAGAATTTGGACAAGCAGAGGACCACAGCCAGATCTCATTTCCTACCATAGGGGACTGAGCCCGAACTGCCCGGGCCTGCCCAGCCCTGGGGACTTTTCCTGTGAGTCTGGGTGGAATAGGTTGGACCAGCTTGGCTAGAGCTAGCACGCAAGGCAAGCTCCTCTGGAGTCCCAGCTCCCTGGACAACTGAGTAACAGAAGAGTTGTTATGCCCACTTGATAATTGTCCAAATCCTATTTTGTTGGCAAACAAACACTGAAAAACAAAGAGAACAAAGTTTACTACAGGGTGTCATAAAGACGTAATCAGACAAATGAAAGCGATGAGCAAGTCCAGTAACTGGTTCCTGCTCAGTTCCCTCGGCTCGGGGCACGCTGGGGCAGGCGTGCTGAGATGCCGCACTCCCGAGCACCTGTGCTCCGTCACATTCGCTATGCAGGGTCTTCATGACCTCATGTCACAGAAGCAGGGAGAAAATCTGGAAATGTTCAAGGCAGCAACTGATTGTGTGCTGTGTGAATAAGGCGCTTACGCATTGTTGAGTGTTTCCCTCTTTTGTAGATGTTTAGCAGTGGACAGACAGCCAAACAAATCTAAGTTCTTTGTCCATTGGAACAACTGACCGGGAAAGATTTAAAAAAAAAAAAAAAAAAATCACTGCTTTCCAGGTTCCTGCCCCAACCCCCGCAGAGATGGTGACTCAGCTGAGCTAGGGCACAGCCTGAGCACAGGGGTTTTTAAAAGCTCGCCAGGTCATTTGAATGCACAAGTAAGACAGAAGGCTTTGGCACAGGACTCTTTCCATCAGCTTTCCTTTCCATGAAGTCACCAAATGAATGAAACCCTGGAAAACCCCTACAGTGAAATGAGGCCCAGCTCTGTCATCTATCACTCAGTGAGGGCAGCAGGAGGGACCAGTGGAGCTTCTAACTACAGAAAGGAAAGCGACACCATAACCCAAGTGGGAGTCTGAGGCAAGGGAATCACAGGATTGCGGCCAGCTTCAGGAACTTAGCATGACCCTCAGCAGCTTAGCACAACCCTGTTTCAAAATACAAAGGGATGGGGATATAACTCACAGAGAGAATGGCCCCGGGTTCATTCCCCAGAGAAAGGGAATGAAGGAGGGAGGGAGAGAAGTAGGAAGGATTGACACAAAAACCCAGGAAGGGGGGCGTGGTGATACACACCTGTTCTTTCAGTGACTCAGGAGGCTGAGGCAGGAGCGTAGCAAGTTCAAGACCAGCCTTGGCAATTTAGTGAGACTGTCTCAAAAATTAAGAAAAAGATAATAATAAGGGGCTGGGGTGTAGTTCAGTGGGAGAGCTCCCCTGAGTTCAATCCCTGGTACTGCAAAAAAGAGAGAAAGAAAAAAGAAGGGGGAGGAGGAGGAAGAGACAAAGGAAGGAAGGAAAGAAGGAAGGAAGGATGGATAGCAGGCTGACCCGCAGGCATGTTAGGGCTGATGAGGACTCAGAGGCAGAAGCTGGACCAGCCAGTCTGCATCCTCCTCCCCACTGCCAGGAGAGTCCATGGGCCAGAGCTGCCAGCAGCCTGTTATGATCCTAAGGGGCTGTGCCCTGCCCCTTCCAGCACCCGAGTGGGCAGATCTCATTCTGTGAGAGCCTGCCTCTCCCTGCTTGCTCTTCTTTACCTACAGCAGGAAGATGCTGAGGAGATCATTGTGCAGTTCTGCCCAGCCTCAACCGTCCTCCTCTAACACACGGGTAACCACCTCGGGCTGCACAGAGAAGAGAGAAGCCATCAGAAGACATGGCCTTGTCTTCTCCAAGCTCCAAATACATGTTCATCTGCACCCAGCTCATTTTTTTAAAAAATGATAATAGCAAGTGTGTTAAATATTTAATATATGTTAACTAATTTAATCTTCCTAAACAATCCTTTGAGGGAATTACTATTATCCCCATTTTGCAGATGAGGAAACAGAGCCTCAAACTTGCCATTTTCTCTAAGAGGATCTTCCTGACCTGTCTTAGCCTAAATTAGATCTATTAGATGCTCCTCAAGTTTTCTAAATGTTTCCTTTATAGCAAGACAGTTAATGACCATTTAGTGTTTGCTTGTCTAATGTTCTTGCCCACCATTCTGGTAGCACAGAGACCAGGGCTCCCCGAGGACACAGACCAGGGCTGTGTGGCTTGCCACATGCCCCCTGTGTCCAGCAGAGAGCCTGGCATGTAGTGCTCAAGAAGGACTTGCTTAATGCATAGATGCTGGCAGAGGGTGTGGCTCCTACCAGTCAGCATTCCTGAGCAGCCACACCCAGAGCGGCCTATGGGGTGGCCGTGGAGTTAGGAGCAGGCCTCCAGCACGCAGCTGTGCTGTAGCGTCCACAGTATATGCCACCTGCGACATCAGGGACGCAAAGCCAAGTCCCTGTCGCCCCGTGCTGGCTGCCTCTAAGTCTCGCCTTTCCACTTGCCAGCCTTAGAATGCAATGAGTTTTGTTTGAAGTAAAGTAACTGCATCTCCATTGGGCTTCATGGAAGATGGGACATCAGTGTTTGGAAGTTTCAACAAGGAGTCCTTTTAGAAGGCTTGAATTTAAGCTCGCTCCCCATCCAGGAGCTCTAGGTGCTGCATAGCCATCAAGAGCCTTAAAACCCGAGGATCCTGGAGTCCCTACAGATGAAAAAACCCTGGGCCTGAGAGGTTGAAGGATACCAAAGGTTACACAGATCCAAGACTTCAACCCAGAGATCCTGTTTGCTATGTCTCCATTTATCTACTGATATTTCTAAACAAGCTTCATGGGAGGGATAAAGGGCTCTGGGAAGGCAGATGAGGCAGCTAATTCTGCTGGGGATTAGTGGAGGTTAATCTTACCCCCAGGACATACCCGGGATTTCATCATCGTCAAGAGTGAGATGCAGCTGGGCGTGGTGGTTCACGCTTATAATCATCCCAGCATTCGGGAGGCGACACCGGAGGACTGCCGGTCACCGACAACCTCAGCTACTTAGTGAGGCCCTTTGCAACTCAGTGAGACCCTGTTTCAAAAATAAAAAGACTAAAAAATAGAGCTGAGGGTGTAGCTTGGAGGTACAATGCCCCTGGGTTCCATCCCCAGTACCAAAAAAAAAAAAAAAAGCGAGTTGCAAAGAAGTCCCAAGAACACGTAGATACAAAGGGCTCAGGGTTATGGGAAACAGAAAGAAGTTCATTATCACAGGACTGGAAGGAGCCTGGAGTTAGAGGCATTGCCTAGGGCCACCCTCTCACTCCGTACAACCTTCTGAAGCCACATGAAGCTAGCACCTCACTCGGTCAGTGATAAAGAGTGGCAGGAGACAACCTCAGCGTTGAAGGGGAGGAAGAGCTACATCCTCTCTCCCATTCCAGCTCTTTTCTTAACTCTCTTTTGCAAATTCTTACAGCATCGTGGCCTATAAACAAGTCCCGTGGTCACAGTATGGACACAAGACAGAGAAATGAAGGTGCTGATCTGCGGGAACTGGCAACACCAGCCACAGCCTCTGAAGACCAATGAAGGGACCAGGGAACTGATCACCAAAGCAACCCGCTGCCAGGAAACCTGAGTTCCAGCCACAACTGGCCTCTGAGTGAGCCGTGGGGCTCAGGGGTCCCTGGTGGGTGGGGACAAGTACCTTTCTAGGTGATAGAAGAACTTTCTCAGCTTTTAGGCACCCCTGTGAGGCAGAGGTTAGGTTGTGTGGGTGCAGGCTATGTGCACAGCCGCCCCAGGTCCTACGAGGGATTTCAGCCTGCCGTGGCAGCCAGCCCACCCCCTTTCTTCCAGAGACTGTCTTGAGGGCCCCAACGCAGGGCTAACTGGAGACCTGGGTACTGTGCTAGAAATCCCATGGGAGAATTCAAATGAAAGCCTCCGTCTGGGGGAACTGTGATAGGGATATTTTGCAAGAACTGCCCGCAGTTTCATAAGAATGACAGTATCTTTCAAATTCAAACAAAGCATTGGGGTGGGGGCTGAAGTTAGCTTTCTTCCCTAAGGACCTGTTGGTTGTGAACACTCAGGAGAGCAATGGATGCTGAAGGCCTCTGGAGAATAAATACCAAGAATATTCAATTGAATACTTTCTAGTCAACCATACTTTCCAAAGTGGGGGATGTGAAGGGTCACAAGATGTGATAAGAGCCATTTCATTCTGAGGTACTTATTTTTTTTTAACTTATTTTACTTATAAAAACACTTGCCTCCTAATAAAATAACATTCAAAGTATGAGTGTGTGAATCATTCTTCTCCAGGTCAGATTTCCCCTGTAACTACTGAAGCTAGAGAACTCATAAAGCTAGAGAACTCACTTCAATGTCAAGACATTTGGGCTCAGAGTCTGTACCTCTAATCCTCTTTAGGAAATGAACAAAGCTTTGGGGCACATCTACTAAGGTCCTACTGCCAACCCAGGGGCAGAGACAGAGTGAGAACAAGACACAATTGTTCCTGCCCAAACAGGATATTGTCTAGCAGGCAGAGGGACAGAAGAGCAGGTGCTGGTGTTCTTATAATAAACCCTAACTATGGAAGCACAGAGCCCAGATTTGGGAGGACAGGGAGGGCTTCCCAGAAGTGGTATCTGAAAGATTGGAAGGTTATGTGGGAGTTACCAAGGCCAGATGTTGGGGGACATTCCAGGGAGAAGGAACAACAGGCTACAAGGCCCAAAGGGGAAAACTGCCCAAGATGCAGGGGTTCAACATGAAGGGAGAAGAAAGGAGTGGGAGGAATGGGAAGTGTTAGAGGATGGGACAGAGATGAGACTGGAGCGGTGGGGAGGGACAGCATAAAGGATGGTTTCAACAGAAAAAAAGAGTTTCTCATTAATGGGGCTAGCTGGTGAAAGGTTTTAAGCTGGAATGCAGGGTACTGCTGTTTGCACCTTAGAGCACTCTGAAAGCAAAGCAGGACAAGCAACCATGATGAGCAAACGAGACAAGCTAAGAGAGCCAGCAGTAAGCCAAGTGGACAGTGGACTGACGCATCAGGTAAGCAGCCATGCGCAGGGAGGAGGGATAGGCGTGGAGAAGTATTTGGGAGTTAGAGGTCAAGCAGAAGCTGCTGAGGGGTGGACTATAAAGGGCGAGGCAGAGGGACGTAAGGCTGGTTCAGATTTGGTGTTCAGGCGGAGGAGGAGACAGAGCCTCTTACCGAGACAGGTAACCTGATCAAAGCCAATGGATGGGAAAGATGAGTCCAAGGCCACACTCGACCTCTCCACACTCACCAAGATTCTCATTCCTCTTGACCTCCGGCCTTCCATCCCAGCCGGACCAGCTCCCCAGCCTGAATGAATCTAATCATTGGCTTCTCCAGTCCGGTCCCTTAGAGCTTGCTCGAAATGTCCAGAGAAGTCTGCTTACTTGTCCACACTGACCCCGCGATAAGCTTATAGTTTACACCTGAACTGGATTCTCAAAGCCACAGTATTGACTCCTGTTCAACTCACCTGTCATCGGGGTAGCAGTTTCAAACCCTTCCACTGTGCATGTGCGGCATTTCTACTAGATGCTCTATTACTGTTCTTGGACCAGCAGTGCAGCATCACCTGAGCATCTGTGAGAAATGCAAACCACAGGACCCTACTCAACTCGGATCCCAAGAGTGGGACCCAACGACTGAAGTTCTTATAAGCCATCAAGTTTAGGAGTCACTATTCCAACCTACAGAGATTCTTTCTCCTAAGAACTTTTCCTCAGTTCTTCTCCTCCTCCTCTCCCTACATGGTTAGTTTCTGAGGCTCTTAAGTAAGACCTTGTTCTTGGTTCTCCTTTCAAGTAGCCTAGTCTACTCCCCTGGACTTCAGAACTCTATTTCCTATGACTGAGTCAACATCTCTGCCTGGATTTCCTTAAAGATAAATCCAAACCAAATTATTTTTTCCCCGCGTTACCACCTCAGTCTATTCTTTTATATTTATCTCTTGATTGATTTCAGTAAATATCATCACCACCAGCTCCCAGCCCAGAAGTCTCCAAATACCTTTAACCCATTCCACTCAGCACAGTAATCTCTTAAATCCAGATGCTCATTTTCACCTCTTTATTACTTATCATGGATTTGCAATCTATTCCTATCTATTCCCCAGGCCTTCAGTCTGGCTACAATCCTCAAGCATCCTATCACCATATATTCTTAAAAAGAAAACAAGAATATTTTTAAAAGTTATATACTATTTTTTAAAAAAACTTTAACTGGCAAAATGTACAGGGAAAGTTATCCTTAATATTTATATTAGCCATATTTAAACAAGTAATAAAAAAAATGTCTTTCCAGAGCAGTGCCTACTAGATACTTGGGTGCTTCATCTACATTACTGCTAGTCCTACAAACAGCTCTAAAGGGAAGCCTTGTCTCCACATCAAAGATCATAATACTGAAGGTCCAGAAAGATATGACTTGCCTAAAGCCGCATATCTAGTAACAGAACACTGGGTTCCACAGCTCCCTCTCCTATCCCACCTTGCTGCTCTGTCTTGTGTAACTGCAGTCTTAGATTAGTGAAGTATCCCATCAGTAAGCCAAGTTCAGCACCACTGCTCAGTCTGTTTCCAACGCGTTGCCATTGTTAGGTAAAGGAGCACTCTGGCCTCTCGTGTGAAAGACACTCTATACCACAGACCTTTCTTCTTTTCCTACAAGTTCTTAAAAAACATTATAGCGGTCAAAAAAGTCAGGAAGTGACTGGCTCTGACCCAGAATATAATGTGCTTTGTCATGAGGTGGTGCAGGAAGAAATCTCTTCTCTGATACCTGGGTTAGATGCCAACCTGCCCAGCAACAGTGATGGCCACCGCACTTAGGTGGTTTCTTCATCTTCCCACATTGGTACCAACTTGTAAGATGTAGGAGAGGGTAAACTGAGCTTGGATCTATAAAGAGGTGAAGAAAAATAAAAACAATTCAATTATGTATCTTTTCTGTTACTCTATATATTCTGATTCTTGTAGGTAAACTATTATTATCTGTCCAGAGAAAACAAGAAAACAAAAAAAAGATGCAGCCATCTTTTCCTGTCTTACAAAGAGGTACAAATGAGAGAACATGACTCAAGGTACAGAAAGCATCTTTTATAGGTTTATTGGTCCATTACTTTAAGTTAATTGAGGTAAAGAAACTTTAAATTTACAAGCTAATAGTTTATCAAGCAATACAAATTCTTTGTTTACCTCAAAATGTAAAATACTAATCCCATAGTAAACAACAAACAGATTTTTTTATACACAGATATACCAGGGAAAAGAATGGACAAAAACTTCATGCCAGCATTAAAAATTCAACAAAATTTTTTTTTCCATTTTATAATCTCTGGGTTCCATAACAAAGAAAAAAAGGTGACATTCTTTTAAACATTTGGTAGCTTCAAAAAACAAAGACCAGTCTGTAAAGAAATCTCTTTCTTATCAACATACATTCTCTCAAGCACTTTTTTTTTTCACAGCTTTTGATTTGGCTTAACGGCAGCATGGAGAGAAGAGAACACATGTACACAGAGGACTTTATCAATACTTCCAAAGAATTTTTATTTTTTTCTTAAAATTTTAAACATAAAGAATAATTTCTAAAAATAAGAAACATCGTCCATAATTTGGACATGTCCTAAGCAAAAGTTTTAATCTCTTCTTTAACAGTTAAAATACAAGTTAGAAAGTTTGCTGGCAGTTTATTTCATGGGAGGATATCAGATGTAGGTCACCTCTCAACGCATTCCCAACTCACAGAGACGAAGGGAACAGGCACACAGAAACACAACGAACATCAGAACAGGACCAAACCTCAGGGGTGTCCAGGTGGACAGTGCTGGCTGTTAAGAGATGCTGGCTTGTGACCCAGCGAAGGCCCAGCTGACACAGCCACGACTTTAGCGTGTGCATTCACATTTTGGTTTGTAATCTACTTCCCTCTCTCCCCATTTCTACATGGAGGAAAAAGTGATTCCCTTTTCTTCCTCCCAGTACCACTTCTGACCAAAGGGTTGGTCTAAGACTGAACCAGCCTGTCCAACAGGAGTGTGGACAGGTGTTAGCTGCTCTGACCCAGCCTCCAGAGGGCCCAGAACCACCTGGTAACAGGACATACTCCCAGGAGAGGCACCTACACAATAGTCTTCATCACTGTAATAGTAAAAGCTCTGCTAAAATGGACTCAGTTATGTGAGTCAACATAATAGGTTTTTGGCATTTCAACCTGTGGAGAATTTCCGTCTAAAACATGCTCCTCTGAGACCCCCACAATATCTTAAAAAGCTGTTCTGCAAACTCAGGGTAAACCTTTAATAATGTCATAATATATAGTTCTCTGTACCTATGTGATTTGTCGATGCTGATACCATATCTACGACAATAAAAATGCCAAAAAGCACTAAATTAATCTTTCATACTTTAAAACCACAAAAGGTGTTGTGGTCCCTGTGTTTCCCTTACACTGTTAAAAATATCATTTGGCAATAGCAGTACTTAGTTCTCTCCTTCCAAAAAGGCCACCTGAATTATGATCCTTGTTTTCTGGCTTGTTTCTTTAGGAGGACTGAGGACTGATTATGTTAGATCTCTAAAACTGTCTATCCCAAATTTTAAAAACACTACTTGAAGAATAAGGCATATTATTCGATATTGAAAAATTCTCAAAAAGTAGTTAGGTTTTTAACAGTCTTTGTTGATTTTGTGGATTTGTTGATTTTCAAGTGCTAAATACATAGGATGTTTGCATAAGACAAGTATCTTACTGGTTTGTTAAAAGGTTTTTTTTATAGCACTTATATACAGACTATCTATAGCAATAAAAACTACCTGGATAACATATTTTTTTTTCTGCCACATAGAAAGGGTTAGACAATCACATCCAGGGCACATTTCCAATACCTATCATTAGGTATAACACAGCTCCACCCCAACCTTTTTGAATGCAGACTGCCCCTGCATGCTCTCTGAAGGAGGGATAACTAAATTAATACTATCCCTTCTCACATCTAGGGCATATTTCAAATACCTATGATTAGCTATAACACAGCTCCACCCCAACCTTTCTGAATGCAGACAGTCCCCGCATGGGCAATAGTGGGGAGACCAGACATCCTTAAAACAAAAAGGCTGACAACCTGCAGAATGGGTTGGTAAAAAATTGAATTTCTGAATTACTCACTGAATTAAAGAGAAGGACAACTCCAACACACTCAGTAAATCTGGCCTAGGAAAGGATGTTTTCCTCAAATGTACTAGTACGTGCTACCCACCGTTTAATAACAAGCAACGAGAGAGCATGTCCAACCTGCCATCTGGATGACTTTTGAAATTGAGAAGGCAAACGCAAATTCCTAACATGAACTTGCAAATGGGGATGGCCAAAGCAGTGTCTACCCAGCTATATGATTAGCTTACACAGTTTCTACAGGCCCTTAAAGTGGGTGTCTGAGACGGCGAGTTGCAGACAGGTGCCATGCCCTGACTCCAAGCAACTGAGTTTGTAAGTGGAATCATCCTTTAGGGTGGCCACGAACCCCAACTAGCCCAGCCCAAGACTTGAACAGATGAGGCCTTGCAATCCGTTCTTGACCTTGATCTCTGTCCTCTCATCGGCCCAGGAGAGAGTGTAGAGAACGACTTTCCAACGGTCCAGTGAACCTTGTGGAAAGGGAGCAGCTGCCTTCGGTTCCAATGCTACTGCCAGGAGCATCAAGTCCCACAAACTAGATGTCACAAGGGAAGGCCCTTTCTGAGAGAGAGACTTCACTTGTGACAACTGCATGGCCATCATGCCTACTCTAAAGCAGAACTTCCCGTCAGTCCCTCATGAAAGGCAGCCTCCCGAGCAGTGAGCAGCAGGTGTACTTTTAGTTCTGCATGAGGAGGGTGACTGAGAAAACCCATTCAACTGAGATCTAGAACAAGCCCCGTGGGGCTGAAACTTGGCATGAAAACAGGCATATCTTATATTCACCATGATCCCCAGTCATGCTGGTTTTGTTGAGGATGTTGTAGTTGTTACTACAGCTACAAAAAGGTCTCTGGTGAGTTCAAGAACAGCCTGGTAAAATACAGAGCTCCCCACCCACACTTTTTAAGTTCACCAGAAATCATTACTGAGCCATAGCAAAAGATGAATCCAATCCCAAACTGGGCAGAGTAGAGTGACCCTTCATTTCAGAGCAGCGACTCCTTGCTTTGAGCTGTGATCCCCCCACACTGATGAAGAAGTACGTCTACAGCCGCTACAAGTCATGGCTGGGCTTTCTTCAACATCATTTGCATCTCTACAATCTGCCCATTTCCTAGAAAGTCTCTCCTCTGCCTTCACCTGGACTCCTACCCTGGATGAAGGATACCTTTCTCTTTGCTGAACCTGGGTGGTTTCTAAAGACAGACAACTTTCCATTCCACTGCTCTATGCTCAAGCCTCAGACCTTGTCTGTGTCGGTCTTCCTGAAGCAAAGAACAGTCTCAAACAAAAATCTCACGGACAGTAAGTAAAAGAGAGGAGTCCTTGATCTCAGAACTGCAATTCTGCGGACTCAAGAGGGATGGGTGATGAGGCCTATCTGAGATAGTCTTTGGCACAAAAGTCTTGAAGTCGTGCTTCTCATAGTGAATCTCCTTTATGCCTGCCCAAGTCAAAAAGGCCAATGCTTGGGGTCGCTGAGCCCGAGGGCAGGAGGGAGCCACAAGAGTAATGGAGAGCTGGAGAACATCCTACACTGCTTACTGCCCCTTCCACCTGGGCCAGGCCCCTCACCTTGTCAGACGCCACCCTGAAGACTGGGACAAGAGTCCCTTCTTGGGAAGGACCATCCTTCCATGGAAGTCTGTAATGCACATGGGTTTTCCTGGCTCTGCTATCAACAGCATACCTGAAGGATGGGACATTTGTGATGCTGAAGCTCTTTCTGGTGTTTAAAAGCATAGCGGCATAACATGGGGACCAAATAAATGGAGCAAGACAAAAGTCTGGTGTCTGAATCCCTTCAGAGCCAGTCCTCTGCCTTCCACAAAACAGGAATTGACTGTGGGTCCCACCCCCTCCCCACTTCTCCCAGAGAACAACCTGCTGGGTTTTTTTTTGGGGGGGGGTTGTTTTGTTTGTTTTGTAGGGGGAGTATTTGGTTTTTATTTTTTTAAGGATTGCCATCTTTCCCAAGTGACCATTACACAGGAATGACTCTGGGCTTTGGCAACTATCAGGTTGTCAGATTCTAGTTTCCCTGAAACTCTTTCCACAATTCTTTCTAAGCATTCATCACCCTGGACATATTTAAAATGCACATTCTATGAAGCAAAGCTTCATGTGTTCCAAAGATGAGTGTTCACTGCTGGGTCAGTCTGGTGTCTTTTGCCAGATATCAACAGGAGGCTGTCAAATACTTGAGGCACACCCCGATTCCACCAGCATACCATCAGGTTGGCCCCAGACATCCATAACCACACCAATACGATGGTTTAGAGGTAGAATGAAATACTGAATCACCGGAGATGGTGAAAGATGGATTGTTCTTACCATTCTGCTTCAATGAGTCATTTCATGATTCTATTTGTACCAGATTCTACTTGTAAAATTCTATTTGTACCAAACTGGAAATTCACATCAAAGGATTTTCAT
Source organism: Muscardinus avellanarius (assembly GCF_963383645.1). Classification (NCBI taxonomy): domain Eukaryota; kingdom Metazoa; phylum Chordata; class Mammalia; order Rodentia; family Gliridae; genus Muscardinus; species Muscardinus avellanarius. The sequence continues at coordinate 23,096,753 of NC_137799.1, forward strand.
AGATGGAGCTTAGCAGTATAGACAAGTACCGTCTCATGTACAAATTACCATTTCAACTGCGACTTTGTCAGACATGATGAAACAGAACCACACTGTTCTATGCTGCCCAACTGTGGCCCCAACAGAATCCCAGCCGTGGCCGAGACAAGGTCATCTCTGCGGTGAGAGTGGAATGAAGTGACTTCACGTGCTGTGCACTGACCGGCATCTGCAGGTTAACTTGCACATGGAGCAGTGTCTGGACTGCTCCATTTAAAAAGCAAAAAACAAACTACCGCTTAGTTGAAGCTCAGATTTATAGGTTTATAAAGATGAGCCACAGGTGAAAGAACACAAATATATGTAGCTGGTTTTCAGGAGGGGAAAAAATGAGTTGGAAGATAAATCCTTTGACTGTTGGTTTTGTGGTGATTTTGAAAAGTAAACTTGGTAATAGTTTGAAATGAAGGCTTTACACACAGCCAGGCATCCCAAGGAATTTGGTTGCAAACTGAGATTTCAGCATAGCTAGAAGTAAAGAGCTGGCTGTTAAACTTGTCATCTTTGAAGCCCCTGCAGAATTGGCCCCATGGAGTAATGGCCGGCACTCTGGACTCTGAGGCCCGCAGGTGCTGACCTTTCTTCCTGACCAAGAAATGTTAAGGGTTAAAGCACTTTATGTGGAACATTCACAATGAGTATCATAACAATACAACATACCAGCCCTGTCCCCAAAACGTCGCCTGGACACTCCGCAGACATGGTAGGAAATGTTAAGCTAGGTGTTTTTGGTGAGGTAACAGCAAATTGCACAAAGCAGACGCTGAAGGTGGGACTCGGTGCACGCCCACCGATCTCAACAACAGGGGAGACAGGAGATGCTTCCTGACGTCTACTCCTGACAGAGATGACGATTAACAAGCAAAACAAGGTCGAAGACCTTCACAGAAGAAAAAAAATGCACCTTTTTTTCATTTTACACAAAAAGTTTCTAATCTATTGCATTCTGATATCAAAAGCAGGACTGGGGAGCACTCCCCTCCCCTTCCCGAGGCATCTCGTAAGGATGGGACGCTGGCCTGCTCACTCAGGCCTGGGTGCAGACAGACACTGATTGCAATGGCCCTGAACCAGAAGCAAGACACGAGTCACTCAGCACGAGCAGCAGCAGGCCGCACTCACGGCTACAGGCCACTGTAATTAAGGACTTTCCGTGGAGGTACTGACACCTCCTCTCGGCCGAGGCAAGTCCCTGCCCACAAAGGCGACCGCAGAGCCGCATGTCCCCACGGCAAGCCACCGCGGTCTTTCCTTCAATGTCTCCTTCACGTCCTTGAAAACAGGACCCGGGTTCTCTCCTGTGACAGGCCACTCGCTGCCCCAAAGGAGGAAAGTGTCACGAGACATCACCACGGCAGCTGTGGGTGCTGGGTCCCCCGGGGTCAAGTCTTCGTAGTGTTCATTGAGTGAGATCCTTCACAATATGGAGGTATGCTTCTTTTGCTGAGAGATGATTATATCCTCACAGACTCCACCAAGGAATAAATACTAACTGAAAATAACTGTAGGGTGAAGGGGGGCAGGAGAAAAAACACAAACGAGAGGTGCTTCTGCGTTGTTTCCGAGGCCACCTCTCGGGCACTGCAGGGACATTCCAGTACAGGGCGCCGGGCCCTGTGTGGGCAGAAGAGTCTCTATCCGAGAAGGAACCTACTTGGCCTCCTGTTTGTCCTGCAGAAGTGGAATAATCGACTCCCACGCCATGAGGCACTGAAATGACAACAGGCAGAGTTTCAGCATTGAGTTTCGGATGTCACGGTCAGCGTCTTCATCCTGATCTGAGCTACCCTTTCATTGTCAGTCCTGCTGGGTCACCTTCGCCTAATGACGCCTGTAAGTGTTATTCGTAACTGGTATCAACAGGGGAGGTAACAGGTGTTTGTTTGGAATGAGTCACCCCCGTCTTTATGGAAGACAGCGGTGTGCCTAGTAGGCTTCTATGCATTCATGATGGTGCATGAAGGAAATGGACTCATTGGTTTCCCTTGAAAAAGCAAAAAAGAAACCAGGCAGAAAGCCTTAAGGAGTCCCTACATTCTTGGCATGATGAAGACGCTATTCCAGGTATGGATGGTGCTTGCACCAGTGCACAGTTCACTGCTAGAATTGGCTGGCCACCTCAGCTGAGTGCTGGGAGACCTGCTCTTCTTCACCAAACTAGATTTGCTTGTTTGGGCCACTCCTGAATCTCCCAAAAGGGAAAATGGGGGAAAGAAACCCAACAATTGAATTTTATAATGTCTAAACACTGTTGTGTATTTTACATTTCTTATCACCAGTCCTCACAACATCTCCATGAGGTAGGCGTCTTATTTATTACACATGCACACAGCTGTTTCATAGATGAGGAAAATGAAACTTGGTAAAATCACTGGCCTAAGACGCACAGCTCACATGTGGCAGTGTGTACGGCTCATGATTCTAACATGATGCTCATTCCATGATGTCAATTCCTTGTGCCAGGCCAAGAAGGTAGCAGACTCAGGCACTAGCCGCTGAGTTCAGGCTGCTCAGCAGAAATGATCCCGCCTTTGAGCAGTCTCACACAAAAGGAAGGACGGGTCCATTGCACCGGCCATTTCTTAGAAGGAGCCCAGGCTGAAGGAGGGCTTTGTGCTATGTCATCTGGGGAGAGGTTCCCAGGAGGTGGGAGGAGAGAGGCATCCTTAGGTCAAGCAGGAAACAAGAGTGGTGAAACTGCCCCATGATTCCTTCCTTGGTGACTCTGAGGGTAGAGAAGATGCCAGGCTGGGAAGCCTGACCTAGAGAAGGAAGGCCAAGGGTCCTGAAGGAGCTTGCTTCCCATGAGGCACCGGGAGTGTGGTCGGGGCATTCCAGACCCTACTTTCTCTAGGCCATCCCCTCAAGATCTGGAAGGGTCCCTAACTTTTGTTTCAGTCCCCAAATGTGCCAAGCTCTTTCCTACATTGGGAACCTTGCAAATATCATTCCCTTTACCTGGAATACCCAATCCAAGGCTCACAATAAATTTCCAGGTCAGCCTCACCTGCCAGCTCCATCTGCTCCTTCCTCCCCTGGTCTGAAGGGTACTCCCTACTACTTTTTCCTTTTTCTTTAGAGCATTTAATTGACTCTTGGTTGTGGGATTTTCTTTTCTTTTCTTTTCTTTCTTTCTTTCTTTTTTTTTTTTTTTTTTTTTTTTTGAGTGTGTGGTACTGAGAATGGAACCCAGGGGCATTCTACCTCCAAGCTATATCCCCAGCCCTATTATTCTTTATTTTGAAATAGGGTCTCACTGAGTTGCAAAGGGCTTCACTAAGTAGCGGATTCTTTTATTAATGCATATCCAACAATAGACTCAGTGTGCCTTAAGGGCACCAGCTCTGCTATTTATCAATTTTGTATATACAGTTCCTTGCACACAGCAAGTACATAAAAAGTATTTGTCAAATATATATTGGAGCCAAGACATGGCCCCAAGGTGATCATGGTGGGTCATGGGAATGAGGTGATATGCTGGAATACCAATGGTGGTAATACTGGGAAGATACAGACATAAGACCAGGGATTGAGTCCTGGGGCTGGGGCTTGGGGGATGCTGGAACTTATTCCCACGAAGAGTGATGGAGACCTAGGACCTGGTTAGTCTTAGAGTAGTGCGAAGGCCCTTCAACAGCAGAGAGGTGAGTAGGTCAAGGAAGGAAGTAACATCTTGTGAATGCCTACCATGTGCTGTGTGTGTCCTAGGTACCCACACGTGCTCTATATAACTGTATTTTCAAAATCATTTTAAGGGGAAGGACCAGTCCCATTTTATACACAAAGAAACAGAGGCACAGAGAGACACCTTACCTAACAGTGCAGTGAGCAAAGGAACAAGCCCTCGACTTTGTATGGGACCTTTCTATGGGCAGGCGAGGCTATTCCCGAGGGCACAGGACCACTACTCCAAGGCTGGCAGTGGACCCATCATATCTACAATCCTGGCCCATCACCCACAGGCTGTGTCACTTTGGGAACAGAGTTTGGTGGTACTGGGGAATGAACCCAGAGTCATTCTAACTCTGAGCTATATCCCCAACCCTATTTTATTTTTCCATTCTGAAACAGGATCTCACTAAGTTATTAAGAACCTCACAGAGTTGCAGAGGCTCTCCTTGAACCTGTGATCCTCCTGTTTCAGCCTCCCAAGTACTGGTATAATAGGCGTGTGCCACCATGACAGACCTTGGGCAGAATTTTTAAAATCTTGTCGAGCCTTGGTCTCCTGAGCTTTAAACTGAGAGTACTTGTATAAACCCTCTTGACAGTGTGATGGTAAGGATTAAACGCAAGGAAATGACAGGAGGCATCCACCCAGCACCTGCCCAGAATCACAGCCAGCACAGATGGGTGAGCACACGCCGGGGAGCTAAGGGCAAGCAGACAGAATAGAGGAAGAATGGGGCCAGGTGGGGTCCCTGCTTCTGGGTTTCTGGCAGGCCCTTGGGAAGGCTGCGGCTGTTAGAAGCCATAGTCTTGCTGGGCCACTCACCTTCTCGTAGTACTGGATGTTCTTGTCAGCCAGCCCCATGAGCAGCTGCCTGAAGTCCTGTCTCTTGTTGTTCTGCCACCGCTCCATGTCGGCCTTCAGGTCGGCGTTGAAGCACTCCATCCGGTCCTGACACTTCTCCACGTCGGCCGGCACCTGGAACAGGAGGCACACGTGGGGCTCTGTACGTGGTACTGGCTTCCCCCGCCCTGAGCTCCTCGGCTCGTGCATTCGTGGAAGGCCAGAGTGCCTCAGTAGAGCGTCATGGGCACGCTCTCTCCTCTGGAGGCGTCTACTTGAAAGCAGAGACCTGAGGTTCTCGGGTGTAAGGAGGAACCCTGAGAAGGAGCTGCCTAATCCAAGTCATCAAACCCATTCAAGCACAGCAGAGACTCGTGGGGACCCTATTTACACACAGGAAGAGACACCTGCAATTCAGAGTCAGGTGTCTTTGGTTCTTTTCAGGACTCATCGATCCATATTTTTAAAATGTACGCAGACTTTGCATACACACAGCAGTGTAGGGTACTGCCCTGCTCTTCTCCTGTGTCCCTCCCAGGGTACTGCCCTGCTCTTCTCCTGTGTCCCTCCCTCCTAAAACTAAAACTAAAAGTCGGTCTGTCCAGATCACTTGAACTACTCATTACTAATGGTGTTTGGTAGTGCCCTTCTTCATTAATCTGAGAATTAACCACAATAAGGTAACAGCTTGCTGGCTTCCTAAGCTGATTCCCACACTATAAATAAGCTGTAAACTTGTTTCTGCTTTTCTATATAGCTGATTAAAAAAATGAGAAATTACAGTTAGATTAAGTCTGAGAAAATGGGAAGGGACCTGTGTGTATATAAAGATTCTGAAATACACAGGAGATGATGTTATGTTCTTAAATAGGTTCAGAAAACATCCTCAAAAGGGAACTATGGCCAGGCACAGTGGCGCGCGCTTGTAATCCCTGCGCTTGGGAGGCGGAGACAGGAGGATGGCGCAGGTTCGAAGCCAGCCACACTGGCTTAAGAGACTGTTTCCAAATTAAAAAAAAAAAAAAAGGTCTGGGAGTATAGCCCGGAGGTAGAAGGGCTTCCAGGAACCCCAGTAACAACAAACAAAAAAAAAGGGAACTATGTCATGTGAATGTCACAGCTTTCACTTTGCTTTGGTGGCATCCATCCACAGAGAAGCCTCCTGGTCACAGTGGTTCCCAATATGCAAAGCTGACTTTTCCCTCCTTACTCAACATGATGGGCCCTCATGGATCAACGTGTTCAAAGCTTGCTTGCTTATTTTGTATGTGGTATTAGAAATTGAACCCAGGGACATTCTACCTCTGAACTACACCCCCAGCCCTATTTTTTATTTATTTTTATTATTATTGTTTTTTTGGTGGTTCTGGGGCTCCTGGAAACACTTCTACCTCCGGGCTACACTCCCAGACCTATTTTTTATATTTTTATTTGGAAACAGGGTCTCTTAAGTCAGCAAGGCTGGCTCCGAACCTGTGCAATCCCAATCCTCCTGTCTCCACTTCCCAAGCGTGTGTCACCATGCCCAGCTCCTATTTTTTTTTTTTTTTAAGATAGAATGCTGCTGGGCATGGTGGCGCACGCTTGTAATCCCCACGCTTGGGAGGCGGAGACAGGAGGATCGCACAGGTTCAAAGCCAGACTCAGCTACTGAGTGAGGCTCTCAGCAACTTAGTGAGACCCTGTTTCCAAGTAAAACATAAAATAGGTCTGGGAGTATAGCTCGGAGGTAGAAAGCCTCTGGGTTCCACCCCCAGTACCAAAAAAAAAAAAAAAAAAAAAAAAGATAGGATGCTAAGGGTCTTGCTAAGTTGCTGAGACTAGCCTTGGACTTTCAATTCTCCTTCTCAGCCTCCCAAGTACTAAGATTACTAGCATGCACCACTACGCTCAGCTCCAAAGCTTATGATTTTGATAACACATTCCATGCTTGGGACTGAAGAATAGGAAGGTGCTTAAGTCTCAACAGGCACATTTTGTCTCCAGTTGCCTACAGTCTAGTTGAGAAGACAAGGAACTAGCTGCTAAGGTGAGAAGTCAGGCGTACTTTCACCTCACGCTGAGGAGGTGCTGACATGGAGTCCAACCTGGGTGAAGGGCCCGGCTTGCTCGAGGACAGAGCCCTGAGGTGACCCTTTCAAGATTTCAGCAGCAGGACATGTGCCGATGGAGGAGAGGGCACTCGGGTGAGAGTACCTACAAGTGGCAAAGATGAAAAGACACGCCCAGACCCACCCAGGGAGCGGCTTACCACCAGCCCAGTGTGCACAACGGGAATATCAGAGGGGACTTGATGCAGTGAGACAGGGTAGGGATTAGAGGATGGGAAGCCGGGAACTCTTCCTCAAGGCCAGGTTTTTTTTGGCCCATTTAACTCATGTTCCCTTCTGGAGAACAGAAAAGGCCTGTACTTGCCCCAGCTGTAGCTGATAGCGCTAAACCGAACCATCGAGGGTTAAATTCCTCATCTACCACTCATCACATGTGTGGCTTTGGACCTCTCTGCTCAGCCTCTTTTTTTTTTTTTTTTTTGGATAATAATACTGTCTACCTTATAAGGTTGCTGTGAGGTCAAATGAGAGAATACTTATAAATCACCTGGTGCCTGGCATATATGAACCATGCCATAAACGCTGTTGATTTATCTCAGAGACTCTATCATTTGCACAGTTCTGCACGTCAAGAACATCTTATTGAGCTTTATTCTGGATTGCACAATAAAGGGTTTTTTTTTTTTCAGAATTATAAGTTATATTGTTAAATATTTTCTTGCAATCTTTAGCCACCCTTTGCCCATGCGACCCCACCCTGAGGTTTCTCCAGACATTAGAGATGAGTCAACACTGTGTGTTGGCATGAGTTTATGCTGGGCACCCTGGAACCAGGGCGGTGGCCATAACACCGGAAGGGGGAGGGTGAAATTGAGGGAGGTTAAATCAAGCTGCGGGGGACAACTGAGATTTGGAAACCAACTGCTCATGCGAAGTAAAATACAAGGAGTCCAAAAGGAGCCTGCAGCTTCTAGTCTGGATGGCCAGGATGATAACAGTGCCATCCAGGAGCTCAGGACAGGCCCAGAGAGCAGAGCAAGGAGGGCGCTGGACCCCTGGGAAAGGAGAGGCTTCCCTCCACAAGGAGGCTGAGATGACTGGAAACCAAGCAAAGGACCCAACGACCCAATTTAAAAACGGATTAAGGACTTGAACAAACAGTCCACCTGAAAAAATGCTCAACATCAATAGTCATGAGGACAACCCAGGTCAAAATGATAACAAGATACCACCTCACAGTCTTAGGATGTCTACTATCAAAGTAACAGAAAATAACAGGCGTTGGCAGCAACATGGGAGAACAGGAAGCCTTATGCACATTAGTAGAAATATCAAATGATACTGCCATTATGGAGAACAGTATGGAGGCTTCTCAATTAAAAATGAAGTTACCATGTGATGCTGCTGGATTCTACTTCAGGGTATATATCCAAAACAACTGAAAGCAAATTCTCAAAGAGATAGCTATACCAAGTATGGTGATGCATGCCTGTAATCTCAGTACTTGGGAGGCTGAGACAGGAGGATTGCAGGTTAGTGGCCAAATTCAGCAACTTATTGAGGCCCTCTGCAACTTAGTAAGACCTTGTTTCATAATTTAAAATAAAATAGGGCTGAAGGTGTAGCTCAGAGGCAGAATGCCCATGAGTTCAATCACCAGTAACACACACACACACACACACACACACACACACACACACACACACACGATATTCATGTTCATACCATCATTATTCAAAATAGTCAAAGGGACCAGGCATGGTGGTGTACCCCTGTAATCTCAGTTCTTAGGAGGCTGAGATAGGACAATCGCAGGTTCAAGGATAGCCTCAGCAAGTAGTAAGACACTCATCAACCTAGTGATACCCTGTTTCAAAATAAATAGGGTTGGGGGTATAACTTGGAGGTAGAATGCCCCTGGGTTCATTTCCCATTAGTACACACACAATAAATAAATAAATAAATAAATAAATAAATAAATGTAAAAATAAAAAATAAAATAGGGCTCAGGTGTAGCTTAGAGGTAGAATGTATCTGGATTCTATCCTCAGTACCACTCTCCCTCCAAAAAAGTCAAAGGGTGGAAGCAGCCCAATGGATAAACAAAATATGGTCCTGTATATACAATAGGGTATTATTCCTTAAAAAGGAAGGAAATTACCGCACATGCTACAACATGGATGAACCCTGAAGACATTATACTAAGTAAAACAAGCCAGTCACAGGACAATACCGCATTACTGCATGATTCCATTTACATGAGGTACTTAATAGTCAACGGAACCGAGAAGCTTACATTTGTAGAAGGCACTAAGGATTCTGAAAAGATCACTGAGAAAGCTGAGCACGGCAGTGGTGGACAAAACACACAGAGCAGAGAACTAGGGATGGAGGGAGTCAGAGGGAACCAGGGACAGGGTGAGCTGTCTCAAGCAACAAGCTTGCGAGGCCACCTGCTGTCATGGAGAACTGCTGGCAGCTGATACTCAGGCCTGCATTCTTCTTGCATTGGTTTCTCTCCGGACAGCATCTCTGTGACAATCAACTTATGACTAGTAACAGCCGCCGTTCCTTCTTCTCTCAGTTCTCACTGGGGGACTAAGCGATTGCTGGAATCAGGCTTCCTGTCTGGAGAATCTTGAGATGTTAACGTCTGGTGCTAATGGTTGTCAGATGGTTCTTATCACAAGGCACCAAGACAAAAAGATGATTCACCATCTAGGACCTCAAGAGACAAGATCTTCCAAATTGAAGGCATGATCATGAGGTTCCCGCTACAGAATGCGGGTTGTTGGAGGGCTGGGAAAGCCTGGGGTGGGAGAGGACTGTGTGGCTTCTGAGAGCAGATATATATGGTTTTTTTTTTTTTTTTTAGTTTGAACCCAGGGGCACTCTACTCTGAGCTACATCCCCAGACCTATTTTTTTAATCTTTATTTATTTATTTATTTATTTTTTGGTGGTACTGGAAGCCCTTCTACCTCCGGGCTACACTCCCAGACCTATTTTTACATTTTCATTTTTGGAAACAGGGTCTCCTAAGCCAGCGCGCACGGCTGGCTTCGAACCTGCGCGATCCTCCTGTCTCCACCTCCCAAGCGCGGGGATTACAAGCGTGCGCCACCACGCCCGGCCTAAGTAACTGAGGCTGTCCATAAACTTCGATCCTCCCATCTCAGCCTCCCAAGCACTGAGATTACAAGCATACACCATCACTCCCAACTTCAATATTCATTTGTGACTTCCGGGAAGATGGCGACCGAGAAAAGCGGGGCTTAAGAGTCCCGCTAACAACCAATCTCCATTACCACAAAATCAGCGCCTTTCATAGCCAGAAAACACCATCACCAGAGAAACAAAAAAATCACCAGGCTCCAGAGAGAAAGCGGACTGAGAACAGAGCTCAGAGCCACAGAGGAGATACACCGGCCCTACGCCCGAGGACGTGGCAGCAGCGCCATACTGCCGGCGGCAGCGGCGAATTCACCCGACGGCTACAGCAAGCTGAGGTGAGCCGCTGCGGAACAGCCAGGCGGGATCTTTCGGCGCAGGGAGCATCTAAAGCTCCCAGTGGCTGAGCTCAGCACACGCTGCAGGGACTCAGTGTGGAACTCAAAACCAGAGAAGAAAAAATACGCCAGCCTCACGGCCGAGAGCATAGCAGCGGCGCCATATTTCCACCGGCGGCAGCAGCAGCAAATTCACCGAGTCCAGTACAGCTACATCCACGAACTCAAGAACAGTGAGTCAAATTGTGGGCCACAGAGGAGAAATCCCAGTACTGTACTCCCTGGGACTTGACCCAGTGGGGGAGTGGCGGTGGCAGAGATATCACACCATAGGAGAACGTGCAACCTGGCACCCCCCCATAGTCTAAAGCAGCCTCTATCGACTCCCTGGGTTGGAGACTCTGTGATACAACCCAGTAAAGGAGTAGTGGGGTCAGAGATACTACAGACTCGAGATCCAGAGCACCTTAAGCGAAGTCATAGTGACCCAAGGGAAGAACCCAGAGAAGGCACAAACTTCCGAAATCATGGGAAAGAGGAATAACACTGGAGCAATGAATGCCCACAACCCCACAAAATCAGAACCTGATAAAACAGAAAATCAGAGATTTATAGAAGATCAAATCAGGAAAATAACTGTAGAAATAATAGAGGTGCTTCAAAAAGAATTCAGAGAGAGCCAAAAAGAGATAAAGGATGCAATTAATGAAGTAAAGGCCTCAATTCAAAGCACGAACAACCGATTAGACCACATGGAGAACAGAATCTCGCTCTTAGAAGATGATCATTCCAAAAATGAACGCATAGTTTCTAATCTAGAAAAAAATATCCAACAGCAGGAATCTGACATTGAAGAAATATGGGCCCATTTTAAGAGAGCTAACCTAAGAATAATTGGAATAGAGGAGGGAAAAGAAAGTGAAACCAAAGGGATCAACAATCTCTTCAAGGAAGTAATAGCAGAAAATTTTCCAAACATAGAGCAAGAGGTTGATACACAGGTCCAGGAAACTTATAGAACTCCCTTTAGACAGGATCGGAGAAGAGGATCCCCACGCCACATAATTGTCAAAATGACCAATGTGGAAGCCAAGCAGAGAATCTTAAAGGCAATAAAAACAAAGGGCCAAGTGACATTCAGAGGCAAACCAATTAGAATCACTCCAGACTTCCCAAACCAAGTCATGAGAGCCAGAAGGGCTTGGAGTAACATATTCCAAACTCTGAAAGAAAACAACTTCCAGCCAAAAATTTCCTACCCAGCAAAACTTTCTATCAAAATAGATGGAGAAATAAGAAGCTTCCATGACAAACAGAAACTGAAGGAATTTATGTCTTCAAAACCAGCGCTAGAAAAAATACTCAAAGAGATTAACTACAAAGAAGAAATAGGTAACACACACCAGAACCAGAGAAACAAGAGTTTCCATCCAACAGACAACTAAGATTGGTTATCTGTGGAGATTCATTATTTATGTTAGTCTTTTACCTATCTCTAAATTGTATTGTTTGCCTTTATTGTTGTTAATTTTTAGGATGTCTAGTTGGAATATTAATATACCTTCAGATATAGCATTTGGAAATATTTTATCCCATTCTATTAGTAACTTTTAACTCTGTTTACATTGTCTTTGGATATACAATATTTTTTTTATTTTTTAGGGAGTTTGTATGCTCTTCTGTTGCCTATGCCATTGAAATCATATCCAAGAAATCACTGCCAATTTCAATGTTGTGAGGTTTTATGACTCAGATTTTTTTCTAAAAGTTTATAGTCTTAAGATTTATATTTAGGTCTTTTATCTATTTTGAGTTAATATTTGTACATGGGATTAGGTAAGGGTCCAATTTTATTCTTTTCCATGTAAGTATCATTTTTCAACAATATTTAGTTAAAAGATTATTATTTCCATCACCAAATGTTCGTGGAAACCTTGTCAAAAATAACTTGACAATATAGGGAAGAATTTAGCTCTAGGCTTTTATTTAACTCCAATGGTTTATATATCTGCCTTTAGAACAGTACTGCACTGTTTCAATTATTGTAGCTTTATATGGTTTGAAATCAGAAAATATATATCTTCTAGCTTTGTTCTTTTTCAAGATCGTTGTGGGTATCTAGAGTCCATATTCCATATTAGGATAGATTTTTTTTCTGAAAAATAAATATATAAATATATGATAGTTTCACCTAAAAAAATAGAAAAAAAATATTCTCTGGTAAGAAAGAAAGCAAAAAGAAATATTGAAATGTTATCTTTAAGTCATCAAAAGCTTGGTATCAAACAAATGAAACTGTTACGTGAAATTATCATTTTTAATTTTGGATAAATTGCTATAATACTAGATGTCAACCACTAAGCCAAGCATGGGAAGGAGGGATGGGGAGGGAATGGGTGGGGATCGGGTAGGGGCTGACTGGGCGATGTGTGCATGTATGTCTACAAAAGTTTGTATCCCACTATGATGTATGAATACAGTGCACCAATAAAAAAAATTAATTAATTATAAAATATTCATTTGTACGTATATATTTTAGCTCTTTCCACATGTGAGGTATTTCCAATCTTCACATATAAATCTCTAATTTCCTTATTTTGAAGCTAGGCTAGGGATATCACGTTATCTGTTCCCATGATGTCTGTACGTTAATAAAATCCCCAAGACTATACAAGACAGACAAAAACCCTAAGACCTAGGGCAAAGGGGAGCTCAGGATTTCTGTGGGACAAGTCCCAGGACCGAGCGCAGCTCTGGTCTAAGATGGCGGTCTCCTCAGCCAGCGGCTCTGAGTGAGCAGTGGTTGGAGCTCGATTTGGTGCATCCGGTGTGGCCTCTGGTCACCACCAGCCCCAAGCAACTCATCAGTTTATCCCGGGGTGTCATGCAAACATTGCCCATTTCTATGTGAGCAGTGAGGTGGAGAAAGAAGTTGAGACAGCCCTGAGACAGGGTAAAAAAACAAACTTCAGAGTGAGAAGGTGAGAAGGAGAGAGAAGCAAGTGCCTAAGATGAGTCAAGGGAAGATACAATGGAACTGGACAGCAGGGTGCTCATCTGCACCACGGCCAGAAGAAGCTGGGAGACACAGATACCGAGGTCCCAAGAGAAGGTCCACGGTCCCTCTCCTGGTCCCTCCCGCATTCCTCTCTACACGCTTACAGAAGCCAGAGCCCTCCCTAAACCAAGCGAGGACTGCTGGAGCCCAGGTATAAGGGGGAAAGGATGCCAGCCCCACCGTTGGTTAGCTTCAGCACACGGCTAATTCCCCCAAGTCCTGGCTCTTCATCTGTAAAATGGGAATGACCATGCTGACAGAAAGCAGGAATTAAAGACGATAAAGGAGGAAGACAGAGCCCTGCCCTCCCATGGCTGGGCATGTCTGGCTTCCTAACTTGGGCTGAGACCTGGCTGCTATGGCAAGAACTGGGAACAACAAGAGTCTCTCTCTCCTTGCTGGCCAGATGCGTCTGGAAGTGACAGGCACCCTTGCTTAGCTCTCCATCCATAGAAACTCCAGATTAAAAAGTGTTCCTGTTGGCACCTGAGAACTAGAGTTCTTGCTATCTGCCATGTCTTCTCCATTGCACAATATTAGCCATCAGGTGGTTCTAAGTGTATAGTTTGTTTTATTTTTGTTTTTGTTTTTGAAATAGGGTTTATGTTGCCCAGGCTGTCCTCAAATGCCTGGGCTCAACTGATCCTCCTGCCGCTGCCTCCCGAGTAGTTTGAAGGTGCACAGCTTTCAAGAAGTTTGTCCAAGTGAGCCCAATTCTGACTTTCCTTCCTCACTCTGCTCAACCTGGGAATCAATGCATCTTTTTTTCCAACCCCATTCATCTGCATTCAGCCCTGCCCTCCAATGCCATGCCCACTTGCCTCCCCATGACACATCTTCTCATCCCCATGTTGATGGACAGGGCCACACATGGGTCAGAGCCTCAAATAGCCCCTTCTTGCTTTATTTTTCAACTTTTGAAGGTGATTATAAAAAAACTTTAGAGCCTCTCCTGGCATCCTTTGTTGGTTCTTTATTTTTTATTAATGATACATAAACACATTAGTACTGAAAAGCACCAATGCAAACTAGAGAAGAATATGAAAGTTCCCTCCACGGCTTACCCTTACTGTTCATACTAAGTTATGTGTTCCTCCAGTCCAATTTTATATGCAATTCCTCTGTCCCTCCTTGTCTCCTGTATTAAGAACTATGGTATCCTCTCAAGTTTCCAGAGAGAGTCAAATCCTAAGATGTACACAAGTCTGTAGCCAGCCCCCTCCTAAGGGCCTATAATTTTTTTAACTTCAAAATTAAAATGAGGAGCCAGGTGTGGTGGTGCACACTAGTACTTGGGAGGCTGAAACGAAAGGATTGTAAGATCATGGGCCAGCCTCAACAACTTAGAGAGAACCTCTTCAACTTAGGAAGACCCTGTTTCAAAATTTAAAAATAAACCAGGTGTGGTGGCACACACTTGTAATCCCAGCACTTGGGAGGCTGAGGCAGGAGGATTGCAGCCAGCCTCAGCAACTTAGTGAGGCCTTCAGCAAAGCAGTGAGACTCTGTTTCAAAATAAAAAATAAAATTGGGCTGGGAGTATAGCTTGGAAATAGAATGTCTCTGGGCTCCAAACCCAGGAAAACTAAATCTTAATACCCTAAATGAGGAAGGGGCGTGTTTGTGTGCTTTACAACTAAGTCTACACAATGCACAGCTCCATTTGCCTGAGACTAAATCACCTCAAGGTCTACTGAGTTTTCTCAAGCCTAACTGTCAAGCAAGACTTTACAGTTTATGCTTCTTCTCTTTCCCTCAGCTTTAGCAGCCCGTCACCACTGCCCTTGGCAAGCTTTGAGAAGCCACAGGGCTCCCAGATCAGTGTTTGGAGCATGAGGTTCCCTCCTTCCTAAAATTTCTTCCTCCTAGGACAATCACACCTGCTTGGAATTTGAGACTTGGTTGGGGTGACCCCGAAGGCCACTTCCTTCTTCTGGGTTAGAGAAAAGTGATCCCGTTTCAATGCCACTTTGTGGTTTTACAAAAATCAACCTTCCTTCGTACTCTGAGGAGGCAACTTTTTCAAGATTTCAGTTCAAGACGAGAGAAGCCCCTGGACCGCCTCAGACCTTCTATTAATATGCCCAGACTCAGGGCCCCTCATCCCCTGTATCCCTGCCGCAGACCTGTGATCACTGGAGCTCCTGCCATCAGTTACCCACAGAACTGGCAGAGTACTTAGAAAAGAGTCAACCCTAGCCCACTTCCTGATGCCTTGGCTTTTACCTCATCAATACCAGCTCTGGTTTCCTGAACTCAAAACCACATCAAGCAGAGTGTAGCAAAGCCCAGGCTGCTATCCTCCAGCTGATGGGCTGTCGGGGGTGGGGGGATATGGGATCTGGGAGGGTGAGAAGCCTGGAAATTGTGAGGGCACATGGAAACGTCTAAAACATCGTGGTCTGAAAATGCAAACAATAATAACAAAAATACAAGATTTTTTGGTGGTGGTGCACATCTGTAATCCCAGTACTTAGGAGACAGAGACAAAAGAAACACTGGTTCAAGGACAGCCTCAGCAACTTAGCGAGACTCTGTTAAAAAAATAAAAATGCCACCATGCTGGACATAGTGGCTCACGCTTGTAATATCAGCATCTGGGAGGCTGAGACAGAAGGATCACTGTTTACAGACAGCCTCGGCTACTTAGTGAGGCTCTTTGCAACTCAGTGAGACCCTGTTTCAAAATAAAGAATAAAAAATAGGGCTAAGGGTGTGGATCAGAGGTAGAATGCCCCTGGGTTCCATCCCCAGTACCTCAAAATAATAATAATGATAAAAATAAAAAATAAAAATATAAAAGGCTAAGGGTGTAGAATGCCCTTGTGTTTAATTCCCAGTACCAATCCTCCCTCACCTCAAATGTAGGTGGCAACGATGCCCACTAGCATCCCTACTGGAGCTACCTAGAGCTAGTAGGAGTAGCAAAGGCTCATCTGCTCCTAGATCAGATACCATACAGAGCACTTTATATCATCACAATCATTTTGTATAAGGGACAACTGAGACCCACAAAGGCTAATGTGCAAACTGGTCCAAGCTGGGGGACAGATCTTTGAATGCAGAGACATCTAATTTTACATCCTTTTCTCTTTTTACCACGCCAACTCAGTTGGACAGACTGCCAACTGAGCCCTCCTCTGCCCACCCAGGTAGCTGATACCCCAGAGCCAACAGATGCACAATTTTTAAGACAACACTCACTGGTACACCAGTAACTCTTTCATAAGTAACACCCATAACTCTTCCATAAGTAACATTTGGCATAGCTCAACATCCCTCTAGAAAGCAGGAAGATAAAGACAGCCTACCGATGGTATACAAAGAAAATACAGATGTGGGTGGGACCTATTATGGCCATTGGCTGGAAAGAAAACCTTCCCTTCTTAGGAGAATTTGTGTGGCTGAGGGAATGAGCCATATGGGTAAGAAATCAGCACTGGAGGGAGAAGCTAAGTTTCTCACACCAGCAAGAATACAAGACCCAGGAGTTTCCACGGCTGGGCTGGGTGGTCCATGGACTGCCCCTCAGCCTGAGAGACAGCAAGAGGGGGCACAGCCTTGACTTAATCAAGCCCATTATTCCTTGGAAAGGAGTATGTCCAGGATAGGGCTGAACATATTACACCAGCCTCCAAAAGATCTCGCATTCAGTGCTGAACACATACAAACCTTGAGAGAACTGTGTCACCTGTACAAGCATGATCCTGGGTTTCTAAACTAGGCCAGCAGCGGGACTTGCTGGCTCTCCTGCCCCCCCCCCCGCCGCCAGAGAAAGTGGTATCAAGATCTCTTAAATCTTGTGTAATTGACAAATAAGGACTATATATATTCAAAGGGAATGATTTGATGTGTATATGCATTATGTGATAATTATCATAATCGTTAAGAAATATTCATCACCACCTATTGTGTGGATTAGATCTCCAGAACATGTTTTGTGTTTGAAACTGGGACTCATTCTGCTGCCCAGGCTTGTCTTGAACTCCTGGGCTTCAAGTGATCCTCCTGCCTCAGCCTCCCAACTGGGACCACAGGCTCATGCCACCACATGCAGTTGAACATGCTCTTTTATATTTTTTTAATGGTACTAGAGATTGAATCCAAGGGCATTCTACCTCTAAGCTACACCCCAAACCCATTTTCTTGCTATACTGTCAAGGCTGGACTTGAACTTGCAATACTTCTATTTCAGCCTCCCAAGTACTAAAATCGTAGGCATATGCCCCCACACCTGGCCACCTTACCAATGAAGGTTTGTACCTTTTGACCAACATGTCCCTGGCAAACCCCATTCTACTGTTACAAGGCCAACTTTTAAAATTCCACATATAAGTGAGATCATACAGTACTTGTCTTTTTGTGATGTCTATCTCATTATTTGGGAATACATTGTGAAAAGGAAACACTTTAAATATAGAAATAGAGCATTCCATGTCATTACTTTCAATGACACCGAGACACGGGCTGGCTCAGCAGATGGCCCCAACCAAGTTCAGAGCATCGCAGGGACAGCTAGATAGAAACTGGCTGGCAGGACCAGCAGCTGGGCACAGAGGACAGCTGTGTGCCACTGCATTTTCACAGAGCCCCCCGCATGGAGGGTGGGGAAAGGACAACACAGGCTGCAGCAAAAGGAGGAAAAGGGAGAGTCCTAGCCACCCGCCCTGGGCCAGTGAGGAGAGTCCCCATCGTATCTGTGCTTTGCATTAAGATGTGGGTGGCCTTCACGCTCAGGTGCAGATCACTGTGGGGGGCACACACATCAACCCGACTAACATGCAGTATATGCCTGCTGTACACAGCACATCATCTGTATCACATGCCTGCTGTACACGGTACATTACATGAAGAGACACTGGGTATCAAAGAAGCTGGGCGATTTAGTGAGCTGCTTTGTAACTCAATTCCTTACTCGTGAAATGTGGGGAAAACAATGCCTTTCCCTTACACCACAAGACCAGTGTTCTGGTGACCATGTGACATAATTATATAAGAAAAGAAGGACAGAAAACCAGGAGTGCTATTTCTGAGGTTTGGGTTTCAAATCCCCAAGCTGGTTCCTTTCCAGGTATGTCTCAGCATAGTAGCAAGAGCTGAGACAGAGGAAGGACAGAGGAGTGTGTGTGGGGGGGTCTATGTCAGACTGTTTCCCGAAGACTCAGATCCCCACTATTATCTTTTAAATAACATTCTCTATCCCCATCTCTTCTTTGAAAACAAACACACCTTCCAATTACAAATAAAAAAAGAAGCAGAAGGGTCTACGGTCACACTGAAGGGTGCAATCCTGGCTCCACCAGCTATGGCATCTTGGTCTCGGTTGACTCATCTCTCCACTGGGAATAAAAGTACCTAAACCAACACGACCGCTGTGTGGAATAAACGAGATTTTATAAACTAGGTGTGGTGGCGCATTAGAAGGACTGCAGGTTCGAGGATAGCCTTGGCAAGTAGTGAGACTCTCATCAACCTAGCAAGATCTTGTTTCAAAATAAAAATAAAAATTGAGGTGGGGATGTAGCTTTGTGCTAGAATGCCCCTGGGTTTAATTCCCAATACCACACCAAAAAAAGTAAAATAAATAAATAAATGAGGGTATGTGTGTGCGTGCGTGCATGCGTGTGTGTGTGTGTGTGTGTGTGTGTGTGTGTGTGTGTCTAGCTTAGCAAACTGTAAAGCACTTGCACATGGGCTATTCTCACTCTTGTTTATCATTTGAATGAAGAGAAAAACATCAAATGGAAGACCCAAACAACAAATTGTGATCCTTCATCTCGAGCCAGAGGCGGCAGACACAAGTGAGACCAGAGCCTCTCCACCTCTGTGGGGTGAAGGACTACTTTTTGTTGGCTTTTTCCTCCTCAATCCAACCCAACTGCAGCCCTACTATGCACATCTAGCAGGCAGCATGCCCACTTTCCACACCAGACCGACAACACACATCTGAAAACACACATCTGAAGTGTGTGACATGACCTGGCGCACTGGGCCTGCCACACTGTCAGAGCGCTGCCAGTGTTTACACTCTCTCTCAGCTCTGGGCCTTTCCCATCATGGGTCAGTATGAGCTTGTGGGCTCCTGTGTGAACCTCACTTTTAAAGTACTGATCTCGCCGGGCGTGGTGGCGCACGCTTGTAATCCCCGCGCTTGGGAGGCAGAGACAGGAAGATCACGCAGGTTCGAAGCCAGCTGCGCGCGCTGGCTTAGGAGACCCTGTTTCCAAATAAAAATGTAAAAATAGGTCTGGGAGTGTAGCTAGAAGGGCTTCCAGGAACCCCAGTACCACCACCACCACCAAAAAAAAAAAAAAGTACTTGCAGATACCAGCTACAGCCACGCCCTCTCGGTATCTACATGTAAATTATTCATGCAGTCCATAGGCAGAATCTCAAAGTGAGAAATAGCCCTGAGAGAAGGTGTGCTCGCTGGCCAAAAGCATTCTCCACTCTTAGATATTCTTTCATAACTATTATTCTTTTAATAATGATTCTTTTAACTCTCCACATGAATTGCTCCGGTGGTGTAAGATCAGGACTGTGAGAGAAACTGAGTCCGTGGAAAATAAAATTTCTGGTAATTTGTCCAAACCTCTAAATGTCCTTGGCTTTGTTCAGATGGTAAAGAACTTAGTTAGAGATTAGATGCAGTGGTAGCATTCCAGTCAGTAATTACAAACGCAGATTTCCTCTCAATCTTTGACCTTCAACCTAATCAATAACTAACCTAGAGGGGGAGGCGACCCAATGCCTCTATTTACCTCTCTTTGTGATCCTGCCCAGATACGGGAAGACAAACGTTGGGTGTAACATCAAAGCAACCCAGTTTATGAGCAACTAATACTGCCCGATACAATGGAGCTGAAGGCTAGGAAGATTCTTGACCTTTACACCCAGTATGAGCCCTGCCTGAGATGGGAGAGGCGCCACGTGGCCAAAGAAAGGATATTGCAAAGGGTCTGAGAAAGGAATATGGATTAATTTTAAGATAAATAGGTTTCTAATAAGCCTATCGTCTGGGGAAAAGTGTTTCACAGCTAAGGAAGTATATCTGACAACTAAATCTAAAAACTACATGGTATTTTTGGTGTTTGTCTGCCAAATTGTGTTGTGAGTTTGCTTAAGCTTTCAGATTTTAGAAAGTAAGACGGCAACACCTGAGAAAACTCTATCACATCCACCTGAATCACCACATCTCCCCATGCCTGCCATACGGACTGAGCCCAAAAGATGGAAAGTTCCAAGAAAGTTCAAGAAGATTCCCCGAGAGGCCTCCAAGCCTTGGGCGTGCCCATTTCTTCTGGGAGATTACCCTTTGGAACTGCTTGTCTGCAAGATCCGGGAGAAGATCCAGAGTTAATCTCTTGAAAGCCGAAAGCCCAGACCAGTTTTTTTTTTACCTTTGTTTACGTGTTATTCACTATTGTTTCACAGTGATTGCATTCACCTCCTTTTCTCTTATTATTAACTTTACTGGTGAAGGGTATAAATTTTTCGGGGTTCTTGTAATAAAGTGTCATTAGCTCAAGAAGCTCTTGTCCATATCAGATTCTTTCCAGAAAGCGCCGCCAGTAGGAACTTAAGGAAATTTAGTTCCTAGAAGGGAAAGAATCGCTGCAGATAAGAGGCTGCAGTACGTCACCCTATCCTTCCCCATCTTTTCTGAGATTCTCGATCGCGAGTGGACTCGCGCCCCATTTAGACTGAGCAAGGTTTGCGGCAAGTACTGATCTCAACAGTCCTTCCCTCTCTCCACACTGCCATTTTAGAGTGAGGAACTGCCAATAAATGGCTGCAAGTATTTTTATTTTTTAAATCTCAGGAAATAGCAGAAAACTTCACCCCAAGTGCCCATTAGGAGATCTCAAAAGAGGAAACAAAAATAATGGCGCTGACCAACTCAGTCACAGATCTGAAGAAGAGAATGACTGAGCGCCAGCAGGGAGACTGCACCTTCCAGCCTGGCCCTTGCAGGGACTCCCCTGACCTTGGGGCGATCTTCCTTCCTCAGTGCCACGGCTTCCAGTCTGGCTTCATACTCCGCTTGAACTTGGTCCCTCTTCTTCAGCACATTCTGTGGGAGGCATAGAGGAGAAGATTGTAACGTGGAGTCCACAGAGGGGCCCCCAACACCCCAGCAGTAGACTCTTTACCCCAGCCCTCCCCAAATCACAGCACCCCATGGCCCAGCCACGAGCTCCAGGACAGTCTGCTCATGGTAAACTACAGCATGACACGTGACCCCGATTCTAGAGGAAGCAGGAGAAAGGGAGAAGAAAGGATGGAACTCCACAGACAGAGCCAGCTGAGAGCCAGCTCTGCTGATGCCAAAGGTGAGAGCAGTCTGGGGAAGGGTCAGCAGGGGAGACGGCGTCCACCTATCACCATGCTCCACTACTGTGCTGACAGGAGGACCAGCCTCACTGCGCAGAGGCTCGGCCCTGTGGAAGAACACAGCTTCACGGGTGACTGTGGGAAGCTCTCAGAACTCAATGGAAAAGTCTATGTCAATCTTATTCTTAGCATTCATTTATTTTAATAGACAAAAATAGCAGAGATTCATTGTGTGCGACATATTATTTCAAGATATGTATGACTAAAATAAGCTATTTAAAATATGCGCTACCTCAATTACTTAACTTTTCTGTGTGATAAAAACACTTAAAATCAGCCGGGCGTGGTGGCGCGCGGAGGATTGCGCAGGTTCAAAGCCAGCCTCAGCTACTTAGTGAGGCTCTCAGCAACTTAGTGAGACCCTGTTTCCAAATAAAGTATAAAATAGATCTGGGAGTATAGCCTGGAGGTAGAAAATCCCCTGGGTTCCACCTCCAATGCCACACACACACACACACACACAAAAAAAAAAAAAAAAAAAAAAAAAACCCAGAAAATCACCAAATAACCTAATGATACACCTCAAGGACTTAGAAAAGCAGGAACAGTCTAATCCCAAAGCCAGTAGAAAAGCAGAAGATAATTAAAATCAGAAAATCAGAGCATAAATCAATAAAATGAATAGTTTAAAAAATATAAAGGATTAACAAAACTAAAAGCTGGTTCTTTGAAAAGACCAATGGAACAGAATAGAAGATACATTAACATGTCCACACATTTATAGCCAATTGATTTTCAACAAATGCCAGACACATAATGGAGAAAAGAGAACCTTTTCAACAAATGGTATTGGGAAAACTGGTTATCCATCTGTAAAGGAACTCTTCTCACCCTGCACAGAAGTCAACTCAAGATGGACAAAAGACCTGAAAGTTAGACCAGAGACAGTGAAGATACAAGAGGATGGCATATGTCCAACACTCCAGCACAAGCTCAGGCAGAAACCTTGTCAACAAGATCCCTAAGGCTCAGGAATTAAAACAAGAATTAATAAGTTGGATGGCATTAAAGTACAAAATTTCGCCGGGCGTGGTGGTGCACGCTTGTAATCCCCGCGCTTGGGAGGCGGAGACAGGAGGATCGCGCAGGTTCGAAGCCAGCTGTGCTGGCTTAAGAGACCCTGTTTCCAAAATTAAAAATAGGTCTGGGAGTGTAGCCCGGAGGTAGAAGGGCTTCCAGGAACCCCAGTACCACAAAAAAAAGTACAAAATTTCTGCACATCAAAGAAAACCATTAAGAGTCTAAAGAGAAAGCCTATGGAATGGGATATCTTTGCCAGTTATCCTTCTGATAGAGGACTAATATCTAGAATATACAAAGAACTTAAAAGATTTTAAACTAAAACAAACAAACAAACAAATAACCCAATCAAGAAACGGGCATCTGAGTTGAATAGACACTTCACAAAAGAAGAGCTACAAACGGCCAACAGATCCATGAAGAAGGGTTCAACATCATTAGTAATAAAGGAGATGCAAATCAAAACTACACAGATTCCATCTAACCTCAATCTGAATGGCAATCATCAAGAAGTCAAATAACAATAAATTTTGGTGAAGGTATGGAGAAACTAGAATTCTTTCTATACTGTTGTTGCGATTGCAAACTAGTTCAGCTGCTATGGAGATTAGTGTGCAGATTACTCAGAATACTGGAAAGGGATCCACCATCTTATACAGCTATACAACTCCTAGATCTCTTTCAAAGGAGCCAAAATCAGAGAAAAACAGTAATAGATCCATACTCATGCTTATAGCAAGCAGCACAATTCGCAATAACCAAATTTAAAAACCAATCTGGGTGTCCATCAACAGATGAATAGATTATAAAATTATGGGAAATACACACAATGGAATTCTACTCGGCAATAAAGAACAAAATTATGTTATTTGAAAGGAAATGGAAGGACCTGGTGAACATTAATTGAGATGAGCCATTCACAGAAGGGTCGTATGTTCTCTCTAATATGTGCAGGCTAGGGAGAACTGGGATACAAGAGGGACTCCAGATAATGGAGAAGAATTCAGTGGAGCCAGGGAGGTGGGCTAAGGGAAGAGGAGGAGGACTGAGGTTCATTAATGGAAATACGACCATCGACTGTGTGCACATATGTGACTATAGCAACATCAATCTCAATACTTTGTGTTGGGAAGGGGATAAATGTGGAGGTGGGGGACACCCAGTGCTGTGTGCGTGTATGTCACTGTCAAGACACATTATGATGTGGGACTATAATGCCCCAATAAAAAGTATATTATAAAAAAATAAAAATGTGTTTTACAAAGGAGGTTTTTTTCTCTTCTTTCTGGTAAAATCACAAATGGCTAACCATGACTGATAAGAACATTTCTCCTCGCTAACTCCGAAGTCATGTAAAACATGGACTGTCGACCCAAGGGAAAGAGAGACACAAAGCTACCCACTGGGGCGATGAGACAGCGAGGGGGATGTCCTCCTCCACACCCCAAGCCACATTCTTACCCAGACTATGCACTTCCCTTCAGAGGCCACTGCACACTTTACTGGAAAAGGCACACATATCCAGTCCAGCTCTTCAAAGAACAGAGTGACATCCGCTGTTGGTGGGCAAGAGTCTCCTAACCACAGCCAGGAGGGCTCTTTAGACAATGCCTTGGCACGTGGCCAGCACAGTGTGGGGCTTTCTGTCCCTTGTTCTACTTCACTTCATCCTGCTGAGGTTGCCAAGGTCCCTGGGGAAAGCAGACAGCAACCCCGAATAGCTAAAACAGTCCAAATGTGTCTCCTCTCCCCACCTCCCAAAAGTGGTAAGGGGGCCTCAAGATACACACACAATGCCTTCCTCCATACTCTGAGTCACCCGCCTCGGCCTCTGCTGCCCTGACCTCCTCTGGAGTGGACACAATGCCACCCTCTACTGCCGGCTGACCAGAGGTCAGAGCTAACGTCCCTGTGACCATGCACAGCATAAAAGGTTTACGACAACCCTGCAAAGGCGAAGGCCACTGCCTGTTTTCCAGACATAAAGGCTTGGTACAGTGACAAGGGCACGACCTGGTTAAGGTGACACTGCTGGCTGACTCGTCCAGGCGCCTCCTGCTACATTCCAGCTTAGGGTTTCACAATCTGAGCATAACACAGCCATGATAAAGGATGGGAGGCAAGCTTTGAAAGGAGACAAACGATTCAAGGCAGCCATCCCTGTGGGGAGCGCCTCCGCACGCTGCTGGCTGCAGTCCAAGAGGATGGGCCTCCCACCCCCAAAATGAGCTCTCCTCATAATACCGGTCAGACCAGCCTACGACAGAGATGGTGCCAAGCCTCCAACTGGGTGAAAGGCCCAAACAGGAGAGCTCTGGGTCTTATAGAGAAGACCCTCCATCTTCTAGAGTTTCTTTTAGATGAGCAAATAAGGAGGTCTAACTGGGAGTGATGGGAGATAGGGAAGAGAGAAATTCCTAATGTATGTGATGTATATTCACAAACATATCAAAGTCAATCACTCAGCATTCGGGAGGCTGAGACAGGAGGATCGCGGTTCCAGGACAGCCTCAGCTACTTTGTGAGGCCCTCTGCAACTCAGTGAGACCCTGTTTCAAAATAAAGAATTAAATAAAATAGGGCTGGGGGTGTGACTCGGAGGTAGAATGCCCCTAGGTTCCATCCCCAGTACTGGAAAAAAAAAAAAAAAGTCAATCACTAAGCCAAACATGAGAAGGAAGGAATGAAGAGGGAATGAGGTGGGAATTGGGGAAGGGCTAAATAAGTGATGTGTGCATGTATGCCTCTACCATCTTGTACCCCATTAAGATGTATGACTACAGTACACCAATAAAAAATTTTAAAAAAATAACAGCTGGCCGTGGTGGCACATGCTTGTAATCCCCGCACTTGGGAGGCAGAGACAGGAGGATCACGCAGGTCTGAAGCCAGCCGTGCTGACTAAAGAGACCCTGTTTTCAAATAAAAATATAAAAATAGGTCTGGGAGTGTACCCCGGAGGTAGAAGGGCTTTCAGGAACCCCAGTACCACCAAAAATTTAAAAAAAAAAGAGAGAGAGAGAGAGAGGACCCTCCATCACAGAAGGACAATCACGAGACATTTCCCTAAGCCTCGTGGCACCTTACAGGAAACACAGACTTTAAGGGAGCAAAAGGATGGAGTTTGTGGAGATGCTCCCTCTTTCCTCAGCCTTCCTCGCTGCTTCTTCCCCTAAAGCATCTTCACTCATCTGTCTGGGCTGAGGGGGCAGCAGAGAATGACGCGTGAAACGCCTGGCTTGTAAAGACAGTTCTGTGCCGGGAGGCAGTGGGCAACGAGCAAGCAATACACACAGCACAAGTAGTTCTGGGCATCAAGAAGGAAAACCCAAAGAAGAAAAGTGGCTGTAAAAACCCACAGTGCGGAGTTCAGGAAGGGCCTCCCACTCACAAGTGCCTTTTCATTAGAGACCTGGGATAAACTCCTCTCGGACATGACGTTTTTTAAGGTAGAGCATTTCACCATGATTTCAAGTGGTCCTAGTAACCTGGAACTTCCCTCTTTCTCTTTGAAGAAGAGAGACAAATGGCTCAGTCTCTTTAACAAATGCATTGCATGGAAAAATAGATAGATGAAAAGATATTTTAAAATATTTAAGAAACCTATACATGTACAGCTCTTATTTGGATCCTGCCTGGAAGTGAATATTAAAAAAAAAAAAAGTGTCTGAGATAGTTGGGGAAACAGTGTCTGAGACAGCTTGAGCACTAACTGGATATAAAACCATGGTAGGAAAGTGATTTTTGTTTTTATAGATGTGATGTAAAAGTGTTTCCTTTTCCTTGTTAAAAGTACACTCGCATTTCAGCCAGGCGTGGTGGCGTACGCTTGTAATCCCGGCATTCGGGAGGCTGAGACCGGAGGATCGCGGTTCGTGGCCAGCCTCAGCTACTTAGTGAGGCCCTCTGCAAGTCAGTGAGAGCTGGTTTCAAAATAAAGAATAAAAAATAGGGCAGGGGGTGTAGCTCAGAGGGCGAATGCCCCTGGGTTCCGTCCCCAGACACACACACACACACACAAAGTACACTCACATTTCAAAGTTACCTGCTAAATATTTTTGTATGAAATGACATGATGTCAAGGATTTGCCCTAAAATAATCAAGGGAGAAGGATCTTGGGCATGGTGGGAGCAGAGGGCATGATGGGTCGTGAGTGGAAGCTGGCTGGAGTATGTGGGGGCCTGCTGGACTCTTATTCAACTTTGAGCATGTCTGAATTTTTCTACAATAAAAAGGTTAAACAATGGAAACATAATACCTGTCATCCAAAATGTTTACAGCAAGCTAATAAGAGCCACTAGGAGGCCTATAACTATGTCACTCATAACAGATTCATGGCACACAGCCTTTACCCCACAATGACAAAGCTGTCTGGAAGGGTCAGATCACAGGTGCGTTCTGCGGCTTGGCCCTCAGCATTGCCACTGGATTTCTTCCAGGAAAACACCCTATGGGCAGTATCTACAGGAAAGCTTAATAGTCCTTCCCCAGAGCTCATGCCATGTCTTCCCCTGGCAGGGCTGTGGGCTCACACCTCAGGGAGGGGGAAAGCAGCCCAGAGTCAGCTCAGGCAGAAGGTCAGCTGCTGAGGAACCACCTCAAGTCCTCCACGTTCACAGGCCTCCACTCTGTGTAGGAGGGACATGGGCTGCAGGGCTGGGAGAGCAGGTAAGGCAGCAGGACAGCCAGAGGCAGGCAGCCGTGGTGTGCCCGGGGCTGACAACCTCCAGGACCCAACAGCAATTTGTGTAGAATAATGAGTGTCCAGGAACAAAGAAAGAAGCTCAAGTGAGAATCAGACCAAAGCACCCAACGCAGCCCAGTGGCCTATTTAGGTTGACTCTAGGAAGGGATCTTCCCATTGGGAAAGGGCACGGCTGGGTCCTGGGCCGTCACGATTTCGGAATAAATGATGGAGTTCAGGCTGCCCCTCTAGACACGCTCTTTTTACACATCCACTTCCACTGAAAACTGGGGCCACCTGTGAGTCCAATGTTCTTATTTTTTAAGACCTTCAAGATCATTGTGCTTATTTCATATCCTGGTTCTTCTCATTTTCACCTTAAAATGCAAGAAATCAGCACCTCAATCTATAATTACTGTTGTTCAGGAAGAGGACTTTTTTCTTGACAATTCAACCTTGGTGGGGTAAGTGGGGTGGCTCCATTTCAGCCTATCAAAACTGGCAATTTCCCTGTGGTTTGGCTCACTAGCTCCACCTGGTGGTTCCTGAGAGGTGGGCCAGCTAGGGGAGGCTGACAGACGCACGTGTGTTTCGGCGTCTTTGCATTGGCTTGTCCCTCTGCCTAAGATGCTCCCTCCCTACCCCCACCCCCAACTCTTCCGTGCCAATCAAGTTTCTGGAAGCCATCGAAAACATCTCTAACTCAAAGATAAACTTTGTCACTGAGCCAAAACTTCTGTGTTCAAATCTCACAGCTGAACTTGCATTTTATTAAGTCCACTGGTCACTGTTTATCAGGCCCTTTCTCCTTAGAGAATTTTTTAGAGAACCTTAGAGAACCACTCTTTCTCAGGAGAGAGAGAGACAGAGAGAGAAAGAGTGTGTGTGTGTGTGTGTGTGTGTGTGTGTGTGTGTGTGTGTGTGTGTGTTTATACTGGGGACTAAATCCCAGGGGTTTTCTACCTCTGAGCCACAACCCTAGTCCTATTTTGTCTTTTATTTTGAAACAAGGTCTCACTAAGTTACTGAGGTCCTCCCTATGTTGCTAAGGCTGGCCTTACACCTGTGATCCTCCTGTCTCAGCCTCCCAAGCACCAGGATTGCAGGCATGCACCACACGCCTAGCTTACTTGTTCTTCCTTTTAACTGAGTGCGGGCCAGCTAAAAATCATCGTGCCTCTGGGCATGGGCCTGGACTTTCTACTCACCTCCATTTCATCTCCCCATGTGGTCTCCCTCAGTCTCATGGATTTAAAACCCATTCATACATAAATGGCTCCCAAGTTTCTATTCCTATACTGAACTATAACTTGCAACTCCTCCACTGTTATCACGAAAAAGCATTTTTGAACTTAATATGGACAGAACAACTTGATTCCCAATTGCCCAATCTTCCTCCCAGACCCTCATGCCAATACCTCAATTCAAATACTAAGTCCAAACCTCAATCCCCCCCCCACCCCTTTTTGTTGTACTGGAGACAGAACCCAGGGACGTTCTACCTCTGAGCTAGACTCCGAGCTGGTTTTTGTATTCTTTATTTTGAAACAAGATCTTACTGAGTTGCAAAGGGCCTCACTAAGTAGCTGAGGCTGGCTACAAACCCAGATCCTCCTGTCTCAGCCTCCCAAACGCTGGGATTACAAGCATGAGCCACCACGCCCGGCTCTCCTCTCTTTCTTACTTCATACCAACCTCTTATGTCCTATTGTCCTAAATATGGGACACTTAGAAAAACAAAGCAATTAAATGAAGCAATTTTATAGGTGTCCTATAAAGTTTTGTATGTTTTTGTAGGTGTCCTATATATATAAGACAATGGGACATAATAGATTAAGACAGCAACAAGTCTATTTGGTCCTGCATCCAAAATATGCCCCCAATCTATCTGCTTCTCTAGCGCCACTCAGCTCCACCACGCGTGGCTCCGTGACCACCTCCCAAATGGTCTCTCCACCTCCACTCTTACTCTCTACCATCGGGTCTGTACTACAGCTCTAAGTTACCTCCTGAAAGTAAAAGTCCTGCCATTCCCTGCAGAAAACCCAATGGTTTCCCTCCTATTTCTCAGGATAACATCCAGACTCTTACCAACTGTGGCCTTGACCCCAACCTCTGACTTTACCAGTTTACCACCCGTTTCCAAGCTCCCCACTTACAGTAGCCTTTCAGATCTGCAAAGACACCAAGTCCATGTCTGCCTTAGCACCTGTGCATTGGCTGTTGCGCTGCCTAGCATGCCCCATCCCTGGATCTTGCAAGGTTAACTCCTCCGAGCCATTCAATCCTTAGCCAAGGACACCTTCTCCACGTGGCAGCCCACGCCCTCTCAGCCCAGCTGTTCACCCAGACCTCTCAGATTAGCATACTTTTTAACTTACAGATAAATATGATGTGTGACATTCAAGTTATAGATTTGTAAATGTTCTGAATTCACTGACTGAATGCAATTAAATACTTGCAAACTACCTTCAACAGACAAGGCAGTTTGGAAGTAAGATGCTCCTTAAATAAAGCATCTCTACCTCTTGGCCTGGGTAAAATGACCCCAGTACTCAAAAGGCACTGCTGGGGTGCTGGGCGTGGTGGCACATGCCTGTAAGCCCAGTACTTGGGAGACTGAGACAAGAGGATCATGGGCTCAAGGGCAGCCTAAGCAACTTAGCAAGACTGTTTCCATGTTAAAAAAAGAAAGGACTGAGGGTGTAGCTCCGAGGTAGAATGCCCTTACACACACACACACACACACACACACACACACACGTCTACAAGCTATGAAATTCCATACAAGGGCTCACATTCTGGTGTCTGCAGGGTGTTTAACTTGACACTCCTCCCGCTCAGGCTCCCAACACTGACTCTCCACGCGTCCTTGGAATACAGGCCCTCAGCCATCTCTCGAGGACAAGCTGTTCTCAGTGTTTATCGCCTGAAAAGTCTCCCTGCTCTGTTTGTCCATGTGGCCAGGCAATGACCCCACTTTTTATATGCTCTCTCAGACTCCAAGGGGAAGAGAAGGTAGCCAGCCACAACTGTACTGAAAGAGAGGCCACTGGAGACCAGCCTCAGGAAGCCAGCGATCACCCAGGGTACTCTAGGTGAGCAGTGACCACAGAGCTCCTGGGGGACTGTCACTAGGAAGCTTTACCTGCAGGTTCTGTGTCTTCATCTATAAAGTGAACGGTTTGGACAGTATAATCCCAAGGGCCCTTTCAAACTCAGAGAGGAGGCCCAGCCACAGCCCTGTTAGGACAGGGCTCCCAGGAGCCACAGTCTCCTCCCCCAGGAAGAGATCAACCCTCAACTAGCCAAATTCCTAAAACAGAGCCCACTGATTTCAAATGAAATACTCTGGTTCACCCAAAGCCAAGATAAAAGAAGTAGACTTATGAAATACCACACCAATGGCTCTCACCAAAACATCTCCAGGACAGTCCTGAAGCCCATCCAGCAGGTGTGGAGGGCACGGCATGCCCAGGCCTCAGCAAGCCTGCCCTTCCAACTGTAGTTCTCACAATAGCAAGGTCTGTCTCATTATGTTGAGAAAATCAGAACATTATTTTGAAAATGGAGGTCAAGTGGAGTGCCTCATGCCTGTAATTCCAGCTCCTTGGGAGGCAAAGGCACCAGGATCAAAAGCTTCAGGCCAGCCTGGGCCACTTAGTGAGCCCGTCTCAAAAATAAAATATAAGGGCTGGGGGTATATCTCAGTGAGAGGCTTGCCTGGCATGTGTGAAGCCAGTATGGAAGGAGGGAGTTTCCTGGAGGAATAAAAGTAGTTCTGTGTGTGAAAAGTGAGAAATTTCCCAGGTTGGCCTCAAATTTACAATCTTCCTGCCTCAACTTCCAGTCACTGGGATTATAGGTGTGTACCACCACACCTGACTACAATTCAAAAAAATGAAGAATTTTGGGGGCCCTGGGGGTAAGAGGAGCTACTGGGGATTGAACCCAGGGGTGTTCAATGTCCAAGTTATATCCCCAGCCCTTTTTATTTTCTTATTTTGAAACAGGGTCTTGATAGGTTCTTGAGAATCTCGCTAAATTGTTGCAAAGACACCAAGTTCATGTCTGCCTGGACTCAAACCTGTGATCATCCTGTCTCAGCCTCCCAAGTACTAGGATTACAGACATGTGCCACCACACCCAACTGTAGTTAATGGTTCTTACAGAGCCACAGTGTTCCAAAGTAGGAGAGCCCCTGAAGACACTGCCAGTGCCTCAGTGACTCTAGTCCTGGGCACGCGACCCCAGACACTCCCTCATGCGGTCTAGGTGTGGCTGTCAAGTGCTCTGGAGAGATGTCTTTCTGTTCTTAAGAGCAGCAGCAGGTGGCTTCTTTTCTTACTAAGTGCCTTAGCTCAGCACACCATGGGGCAGAGTTCAGGTTTCTGGGAAGGCCAGCCACCCCTTTCTCTACCATGCCCTTCCCCAGACACCCCTGGGTACCATCACCTTCTCCCTGCCTCATCAACTGGCTATGAACTTCTCAGGCCCAGGAAACAAGAAACCCAGTGCACATGACTCTCAGCTGGGGTGAAGAAAGAGAGCAAAGAAATGTTTCTTTGATGTCCACCTTCAATTACTCACAGTCTATGTCTCACAGTGTAATAAAGTTTTAATAAAGATGCCAGATAAATCTTTGCTAAATGGCGAGTTCTGCTTCAAGTACAAATATAAATTAAGTACGAACATACTTGCCACACGTAAGAAAAAAGTAATTAGCTAGGCGTGGTGGCACACGCTTGTAATCCCAGTACGTGAGACAGGAGGATCGCACAGGTTCGAAGCCAGCCTCAGCTACCTAGTGAGGCTCTCAGCAACTTAGTGAGACCCTGTTTCCAAATAAAACAGGTCTGGGAGTGTAGCCTGAAGGAAGAAAGCCCCTGGGTTCCATCCCAGTACCACCAAAAAAAAAAAAAAAAAGTAATTAGCACTATAATATGGTAACACCCTACATGCACTAGGGGTCATTTTGATAAAGGATGAGTCTATATGATACAAATTCAAGAACACCCACCCCCAAGGATTATAAAAATTTATTTTTTCACAAAAACAGACTTTATTAATTTCAGAAGTAAAGTAAAATATTGTGGCTCCTTTTAAGCAAGTCAGAATGCCCTTCTATACTTGTTTCAGCCACAGGATTAAAAATGCAAGTGTGTATATCTCAGTTTTTTAAAACAAAGCAATGTTAGTAGAGGAGAAGGATCTGTGAATTTGGAGCCAGGCATTTTGGGTATTTGGCCTCAGTTTCAATAATTACTTTGAGCTTTATCCTCTCACCATTTCTACCCTACAGATAAGGAATTTCAGACCATTTTCTTGACCACTGTGAGATTCAGACACAAGCCTATCCTTGAAAGTATTTTATTAGCAGCTTCATAGGGCATATATGAGACTGTGTCTCATCCTACCAGGAACAGCTTCTCCACCGTTTGCAATTCAGCATGCATCAAGAGCCTTACACTATTCCTACCTGATGGGACGAGACAGGAGCAAAATGTCATGTCTGCGGTGTTTGCCAGACTAGTCTCTCTGCTCTTGTGTACCCTTAACATTTTCCATAATAAATTTTTACTTCTCTTCTCAAGCTATAGAATATTTTCATAATTCTGTGATTTTTCTGGTTTTCTGTTTTTACAACCAGCGGACTTGACACACTGCTCACTAGACTTGCATCAGTCCCTAGAAGGTCATGCTGAACAGGATATCCTCGCTCTACCCCACAAACAGATAATTCAGGTTTCCTTTGGAAGTAGAAAGGGGGCTACTCGGAGTTCCGGACGCTCAACACTTAGTTGCAGAGGTGTTGAGCCTCTCCTTCTGCACTCTACCCTCCTCTGCGTATCACTGGAGATAGAAATCTTTTGCCTTCATATTTCCTCCGTCTCCTCTCATCCACTGCTGCCAGAACAAAGCCATTCTGATTCTTATTCTTTTTGTATTTCACCTCTCTCTCCCTCTTTCTTTAAAAACTTTCACCAAGCGTGGTGGCACACGCTTGAAATCCTATTTCTTGGGAGGCTGTGACAGGAGGGTTGCAGGTTTGCAGCCTCAGCAACTTCGTGAGGTACTCTGCAACTTAGCGAGAACCTGTTTCACAATAAAAAATAAATAAATAAATAAAATTGGGCTGGGGGTATAACTCAGAGGTAGAATGCCCCTGAGGTTCAATCCTCAGTAATCCACAAAAATAAAATAAAAACTTGCACGATCATATCACTTTTGTTTTTCAATTTCGCAAGGGTCTGCTCTGGGTTGCTTCTCTTTTCATTCCTCTGTAGGCAATTAGCTTGTCGTTTTCATAAGAAGACTGTGTCTTTAGCTTTAGAAGATTTTCATCTCTATTGTTTCTCAGTCAGGAACTCTTCTCAGTCTGATTCTGAGCCTTTGGGATTAATACCTATGTTTCTTACATTTCTTTCACACTTTTGATATTCTTGCATTTTTATTTTACCTTCCAACTAATTTTTTATTGTTATTTATCTTATTAAGGTTTCCCCAGTGTCATCTTCCAATTTAACCACTTGATTTTACTGTATTAATCCTATATCAACTCTGAAGAGCTCTAATTGTCTAGTCTTTTTTCCATAGCGTTCTGTTCTTGCTTAGTAGCTGTGTTATCTTTTTGAACTCTTAGCGTATGCTATTAAGAATTTCTCAGGCTGGGAATGTAGCTCAGTGGCAAAACATTCACCTAGCAGGTACAAGTGCCTGGGTTCAATCCCCAATGCTGCAAAAGGTAAAAGAAGATCATTTCTCCCAAATTATTGTTTTTTCCATTTACTTCACATACTCGGTTCACCATGTGATCTATTTATAGGTCCGTGATGTCAGTCCACATGACTGATTGCGACCACCTAGGATAAAGGGACTTGTACCACATGCAAACGGGCAACAATCCATTACGTTTTTTGATAATGACTATTACAAAGGAAGCACCTAAGTGAACAAGAAGCAAGCTGGTTTACCTTCATGGAGTCGGAGTATAAAATATATTCCCTGAGCACAGGTAGAAAGTCCTCTGTCATGTCATCCGTCAGCTCTTCCAAGGCTGTAGAACAGTTCCCGATGCAAGCGGACACTCCCTCCAGGGGCTCAGCCAGCTCCCCTTCCAGGGCGCTCCACGTAGAGTACACAGGCCCGTATTCTCTCAGCTCTACGAGGTATTCTAAGGGCAAGAGAAATCAATTTTGATCTGGCTGGGCAGCAATCACTGGTATTCCTGACTTAGTAATCCCCACAGCCAAGAGCTCTCCATCCTGAGATGTGTTTCCCTAGCCGCTCACCCACCCGAGCTCACTCTGCTATAAGCCCAACACTGCTGCTTTTAACATAATGTTTTAAGACCTCTAGAAACCGATGTTACACATCGATATCAGGACATCTGGGCCAAGGCCAGGCGTGGTGGCGCACACTTGTAATCCCTGTGCTTGGGAGGCAGAGACAGGAGGATCGCGCAGGTTCGAAGCCAGCCTCACGGGCTGGCTTAGGAGACCCTGTTTCCGAATAAAAATGTAAAAATAGGTCTGGGAGTGTAGATCGGAGGTAGAAAGGCTTCCAGGAACCCCAGTACCACCAAAAACAAACAAACAAACAAACAAACAAACAAACAAAAACAACATCTGGGCCTCTAGATAACCAGACCCATAATCCCTTATGAAGAAAAATGGTAGGAGCCACATCCTTCAAACATCTTCATATATATATATATATATATATATATATATCCATTCACCTACCTATACTGTGAAGTAGCAATCTTTTGGGGGGGCTTGGGGGGAGTGGAACTGGGATTGAACCCAGGGCATTCTACCACTGAGTAACACCTCCAGCCTATTTTATTTTGAAATAGGGTTTTGCTAGGTTGTTAAAGAGTCTCGGTATGTTGCTGAGGCTGGCTGTGAACCTTGGGAAGCAATCCAGCTTCCCAAGTACTAGGATTGCAGGTGTGCAACACCACACCTGGTTTTGAAGCAGTATTTTAACTGGCAATGAGGACAGACTTTCACATAGGTTCAGGGTTTGTTTGTTTGTTTGTTTATTTTTGTGGTACTGGGGATGGAACCCAGGAGTTCCAAGCTACATCCCCAGCCCTATTTTTTTATTATTTATTTTGAAACAGAGTCTCACTGAGTTGCCAAGGGCCTCACTAAGTAGCTGAGGCTGTCCACAAACCGTGATCCTCCTGTTTCAGCTGAGTGTTTATAAAGAAAAAGAAAAAATAAAGAGTCAGTCACAATGAGAAAACAATGGAATTTTAGAAAACATTTTGCTGAAAGATATCTGGTCTTCCATGGGCTGACTCATTCAGTGGTCATCCCAACACCTCATTCCCATCTGAATTTATTCCACATGGTATAGGTGTGGGTGGTACTGATATCATTTCTGCAGGTCCCACTGGATACTACCAGTGGGGAAATGATGCGAGACACACAGGAAAAGAAATAAATGTTGATTGTTTTTCTCTCCCATACAAAGAAAATATTCCCCTTCGCTTGTCATTAGAGAAGAATATCTCTGCCATTGTTTAAAGACCAATGAATGGGACCCACGGAAAAATCCTTTCCAACATGGCTGATGCATCAGGTGGCCGTTAACCAGGAGGCTGAAAAGCAGTTGTCTGGCAGGGTTTTAAGCAAACACAAGGTAAGATGCAGGACAAAGGATGAGGTGCAAAATTACATCCCAGTCACAACTGGCCCTGTGCTCCCTGTCTTTGTTTGTTTTGCACGTAAACTATGGCCTCGTTCTACACTGCAGTACTCCGACAGCTTGAGTCTGCTCTGCACGTACGAATGCCACCCCTGGCACGTGGTCCCTGGGCACCATCAACACAGAGCGCACCTATTTCTTCTTTGATGATCCGCTGGGCTATTCGATCAATGGTTCCCAGTTTGAGTGCGAAGGTGTCTAAGTATTCACCGATGGCTGCGAACTCGAGAGGCCGACTTCTCAGCTTGTAGCCGCCAGTGACGTGCTTGACCGACTCGCCGACTCTGGTCAGTAACGCCATCCCCTGCTTCTTGTAGGCGTTCAGGTCCTAAGGATGGCACAGGGACACAGAGCAGGACTCACTCCCACAGCCAGGACTGGGTGAGCAGCTCTGAGAGGCAGCCCCTTTTTGTAAACAGAAGACTGAGACGACAAAGAGCTGAACCAG
Organism: Muscardinus avellanarius; assembly: GCF_963383645.1. NCBI lineage: Eukaryota > Metazoa > Chordata > Mammalia > Rodentia > Gliridae > Muscardinus > Muscardinus avellanarius. The sequence goes on from NC_137799.1 coordinate 23,133,187, forward strand.
AGAAGAGCGGGGATTCTGAGCCTCGTTTGATTCATTTATTTATACCCCATCTAAAGCCGCCTAGGAGAGCCGAGAGCAGGGAGCAGTGACGGACAAGGACTGACGCTCTGAACTGCACCGCACTTTAACCTAAGTTTCTTGTTGGTCCAGGCAAAAATGGGAAGTACGTTGAAGCTTAGAGTCCTTCATATCTAAATTTAAAAAGCAGATTCACCTGCCAGGCAAGACAAACTTCTTCCTATCACTAAACGGTAAGAGGAATATACACTATCTTTAGGCTGTAAAATGCTTTTATAGAAAATGCTGCTGTCTGTTTCTCATATCTGTCTGTTATACAAGCAGAATTAATACTGAACTAGGGTTAGAATATATTCTGGTTAAAGGTACCTCTCTCCTGCATTCACGCACATGAAGAGGTTTTTTTTTTTTTTTGGTATTACTGGAGATTGAACTTCTGAGTATTCTACCTCTGAACTATACTCTAGACCTTTTTTTTTTTAAAAAAAAACAGGACCTCAGTAAGTTGCAAACGGCCTCATTAAGTTGCTGAAGCTGGCCATGAACCTGAGATCCTCCTGTCTCAGCCTCCCAAGTACTGGGATTACAAGGGTGCTGCCATGTTCAGTTTGAAGTAGGATTTTGATTGAAACATTGAAAGAACTATACATTGTGTGTGTGTATGCATGTGTGTGGGGGTACTGGGTACTGAACCTAACTAAGGGAACTCTACCACTGAACTACACCCCCAGCCCTTTTTATTTTTTATTTCTTATTTTGAGACAGTGTCTCTCTAAGTTTCCCAGGCTGGCCTCAAACCTGTGATCCTCTTGTCTCAGCCTCCCAAGTACTGGGATTTAAGGAGTGCGCCACCACACCCAGAGACCTTACACACTTTTTAAAGCCTCTTTATACTGCTTGACTCATAAATAAACACTCCCCCCACCAACACACACATTGTAGGACCAAAGCGGAGCCATGACAGGCTTCATCCATACAGCAAACACGCTAGGCCTAAGGTTCAGTTCCCCAGGAATACAACTGACACTTAAGTGCCAGATTTGTCACCTGGGTCAGGATGAAAAACTCCCAACCAACCCCAGGAGGCACGAACCAAATGGGAGGCACCAAGTATCCTGCCCATTGCTTGTGATGACAGCAGCAAAAATTCCTCTTGGTCTAAAGATAGCTCCTTTGTAAATCACAGCCCGAGTGACTGAAATGTATAAAACTGCCTTGGAACAAAGACTCGGGTCCTTGTCAAGACTCCAATGTGTTGGATGAGACTCAGACCCAGCTCGAGCTAGTTCCCCAATAAACCCCTTCCTATTGTTTGCATTATTGTGTGTGGTGGTGGTCTATGTCACCCTGGGGTCCCGGGCTTTGAGTATAACAACATACCCTCCACAACCTTTCCCACTTATTCTTTATACCGATTCCTAATGACCAGGGGTCCAAGCAGCCCTACTTCTTTCTCCTTTGTGCAAAAGAGAAGATAGCTAAAGGACTCTCTGAACAATGGCCCTGCAACTTGAGTGACAAGGTGAATCGCCTTTTGGAGAACAGGAGGAACTTTACTTAGAATACAGTGTGAAAGAACTATACCTGAGGGGTTACTTCACCAGGAAATACTTGTAAAAGTGCACAATCTGTACCTGTGGGAGAAAAGGCTTGGTGGGGGTTGGGGGGGATAATGAATGGGATTTTATCAACAAGGCTAAATGCCAAAGGAGGTTAAAAAACAAAAGGAAAGGACTTTGCCAGGTGGTTTCCACTGAGTAAAGAGTTAAACCCTCTCAAAATCCTTAAACATCTACTGATGTTATCTACAAATATTTCACCGTTTTGAAATTTTGATAAAGAAAATGGGCAGTGCGTGGATCTCAGTGTCATTGCCACTTGAAGTGCTCTGCATGCGCCCCAGACACGGGAACATGACACCCAAAGCTCAGCCCAGGGCCGGGGAGGAGGCTGGCATGCGCATCTTGAGAGGAGAGCCCCCGGGCTTTCTGGCCCATTCTTCCAAAAAGGGAAAGACAGAGAAGAGCCAGTGAGCAGCTGCCTGTGGTGGACACACAGGTTGCTCAGTGTGGTGAGCTCCAACCGCACTCTGGAAAGCGCCCGGAAAACACACACAGCTAACAGGAACAGGGGTGCGGGCAAGCAGCGACTGGGCAGTACGGCAGAGGAGAGCGTGGCCTCAGGAGCCCACGGACCTGACATCAAGTCCTCGTGATGCCACTTGGACAAAGACGAACACTCTGAACTCCAGGGTCCTTGTCTGTAGAGTAGGGCTGTGAGTAATTACTTCTAGGGTTCCTGTTAGGAACACCTTAACCAAATTCAATAAATACACTTTCCCTCTTGTGCCCACTAATGGTAAGGCTGGCCTAGCCCAGTACTAACCACCCAGAAGTGTTTAAGGAAACACTTATCTCTGCTTTAGGCAAGTAAAAAATATTCTAACTTCCCCTGCCATTGCAAGGAGGTGAAGAGGATGGCTTCCTACTGAATTCAAACACACAAACCATGCTAATACAAAGTGCACGCCTCCAAAAAAGAAAAGAGCGATTATGTGAAACCTACTGCAGAGAACCATTCATGCAGGTGGCTGGTGAGAGATCAAGACAGATTTTATGAAAGGCATGTCTATAATCCCACTACTTGGGAGGCTGAGGCAGAAGGATTGCAGGTTTGAGGCCAGCCTCAACAACTTAGCAAGATCCTGTTTCAAAATCAAAATAAAATAGGGCTGGGGTATAGCTCAGAGGTAGAATACCCCTGGGTTCAATCCCCGGCACCACCATGAATGATAATTTGGGGAAGGAATATACAAAATTCTGTCTTTACCTTAGCAGTAAGAAAAACATTGAAGTGTTCATTGAAAGAGAGCACAGGATGATCCGTGATTCTTTTTAGGAATTTATCCAAAGCTTTTCTTCTGGTCTCCACAAACTCTTCTGAAAAACGATCCACGACACCTTTTACCACAAACTTTTCAGGAAGTGGCTATGGAAACATGGAGAAAAATATCACAGTGAATGGTGAGACGGTGTAAGGAAAAACCACCAGGCTAGCAAATAACTCCTACTGCCCATCAGTCCAAGTGCACTGCAGAAGTGCTCAGATTTTTCTGTAATCACCAGTATAAAGATTTCTGGAAAATATAGATGGAGAGAATCACAACTGCCCTGTTAACTGTGTAATGCAGGGAATACAACACTATATCACAGCCCCTGAAATATAGCGAGGTCAACACTTATCTAGTAAATGGAATACTACGGTCAGCTTTACACTGCTCATGCACAGATGGTGTCATGGGAAAGCTGCAACAAGATAAAAAGATACTCTAAGGAAAGAAGACAGGCAACCCTGACCACACACCAAAATAACACCTAAATATCTTAAGATTCTACACCCACACCAAAGGGTAAAAGAATTTAGTGAGTATCCCAGCGTGGTGGCGCACACTTGTAATCCCCGCGCTTGGGAGGCTGAGACAGGAGGATCGCACAGGTTCGAAGCCAGCCTCAGCTATTTAGCGAGGCCCTCAGCAACTTAGTGAGACCCTGTTTCCAAATAAAGTATAAAATAGGGTTGTGGGTATAGCCCAGAGGTAGAAAAGCCTCTGGGTTCCACCCCCAGTACCATAAAATAAAATAAAATAAAATAAAATAAAATAAAATAAAATAAACTTAGTGAATGAAGAAATAAGTATCCAAACGCACATACCTGAAAATAATTTTGCCAAGACAGCATTTTTTGTTCTAGGTTTACACTCAAAATGTAATTTCTTTCACTCTCCTTCTGAAATTTCCCTATCATACTTTAGTCCGATGCGACGGGCAACTTAAAACTATGCCCACCAAGGGATCTTTGAGCTTTAATCTACTTCCATAGAATCCTGTACCAATGATCTGATTAAAGGTCTTCTTCCTTACTACTACCACACGGGGAAATATAACTGCTATGCACAATTTTTGAATGTTTGAGTTTGGAAAAGTTAAAAAGAGAATTTGTGCTTAAAAGAATGAGCAAGTTATCTGATAGATACTTCTCCCAAGAAGATACATAGTGGGCAAAGAGCACATGAAAAACTGTTCACCGTCACCATGAGATACCACTTGCTATCCAACAGGATAGGGAATGCTCTGTTGGAGAGCATTTGCTTCCCACATGCAAAGCCCTGGGTTCACTATAAAAAAAAGTGTTGATGAAGACGGAAGAAATTAGAACCCTTCCACATAACCGACCATGTGACGACTCGCCCACCTCCTCTCCTAACCGTGCACACGTGGCTGGTATACAGCTTTCTGGCACCACGCCAATAGCGAAGACTCAGGTATATGTCTCTTGGGGGCATACGCAAGTCTCTCTAGAGAATAAACCACAACGAGGATGGCCACGTCAAGGAGCGTGTGCTTTCTTAGTTCTATCCAGACAATCATATGCTTTTTCCTTAATATGGTCAGTGGTTAATTCACATACGTTTCTAATGCTAAACCCATCTGGCAGTTCAAGTTCAAAGTGGGAGATTAAATATAAACACTTAAGTCTGAAATATCCTCAAACCCCATAAAATGGCAACCAAGAGTTTTTTTGTTTTGGGAGTGTGTGTGTGTGTGTGTGTGTGTGTGTGTGTGTGTGTGTGGTAATGGGGATGGAACCCGAGGACATCCTACCTCCCAGCCCTATTTTTTATTCTTTATTTTGAAACAGGGTCTCACTGAGTTGCAAAGGGTCTCACTAAGTAGCTGAGGCTGTCCACAAACTGATCCTTCTGGCTGAGCCTCTCAAATGCTGGGATTACAAGTGTGCACCACCATGCCAGGCTAAGAGGTTTTTCTTTTTTTTTCTTTAAAGTTATAAGCCCTTGAAGACAAAAATAAGTAAGTAAGTAAGTAAGTAAGTAAGTAAGTAAGGAAGGAAGGAAGGAAGGAAGGAAGGACGGACGGACGGACGGACGGACAGACTGGTGGACTTAGCCAATCCCCAAAGTAAAATAGAATGACACTTGGAATGGAAAAGCCAAGATGTACCTTAGCTGTAAAACTCAGAACTATGAAAAGATTTACAGCTTGGTAACACCAGAAGCCCTGGAAATGAAGAGCTGGGGAACGAGGGACTGGACGCCTTGACTGGAAAGAGCTTTAGAGGCCCGTGTGTTCCCATCTCAAGTGTGAAGACTCCGCTGCCTTGCTTCCTGACTCATCTTCTACCTCTGCCGCCTACGAGTTGGCCAAACTCTATAACATCTTGGCACCTGTTTCCTCATCTATAAACAAAAGTCCAGGTGACCAAAGCACCAACCTTAAAGGGTGGTGTTGTAAGGATTAAATTAGTTAACATGCTGAAACATGCTTTGAATGATTCCCACCACAGAGAAACACTTCCTAAAGTCTGGATGATTTTATTGTAGCAGGAACAGTAGCTTCAGGGACACCCAGTGTACATTAAACATGTTTCAAAATAAAATATGGCTGGGGGTGTGCCTGGAAGGTAGAATGCCTCTGGGTTCAATCCCAAGAACCACAAAAATGAAAAAAGAAAAGGAAGGAAGGGAGGGAGGGAGGGAGGAAGGATGGAGGGAAGGAAGGAAGGAAATCAGGCATGGCTGTCCTGTAGGCTAACTGCTTCATTCTGGTCAGTTCTTCTCCCACTTCCTTAGGCAGCCACTCTAATTCCCCAACTTTTCATTCTAAGCAGATCGCCATCTCTCTGAAGCAGGAAGCAGGTGTCAGAGCATCACATGGAAATGTCACTTCTCCATAGACACCCCTCTACTGGACGCCTCCCTCGCCCCACTCCTCAGGTCCCCGTGGACAGCATGGCCTTCCACACTGCTGAAACGTGTTTCATCTGTGTCCCTGAAGCATGAGTTCACTGAGATACACCTGCCAGCAACTAATTATACCTCTCCTCTCTGTATCTTCAGTATCTCCTGCTCATCCAGTCTCAGTCTTAAGAGCCTACAAAAATACGGTCAGTTCTCTACCTGAAAAAACAAACAAACAAAAAATCCAACCACCCCTCGACCATGCATCTTCTCCACTCTCCTTCCTGTCTTTTTATGTTTTTTAAAAGAACCACTTGACATTCACTCTTCCCACTCATCTCTCAACCCCCAGGCTTCCTCCCACCACAAAGCAAAACTGGCTTCAGTACTGCCTTCAACACCACATCTCTCTGCCCCGTCCCCACCCCGTGCAAAACTGCTCTTTCGGATGACTACCATGACGTTCTAACTACCAAACCTAAATACCAAACTTCTGTTCTTAAGCCACGAGTGTGTTCACCGAAGTCTCACTTACTTCTGCTGAATAGGAAGGGGACCTCATGAGCTAGTAAGTGGTTCGGGGGCCTCATTTCCCCAACAGATGACTCCTGAAATAGTTGCCCATTCTTCAGATTTAATACACTGAATGTATACTTAATGAGCGTACTATTTAAAGAAACCCTACGGTGAATCCTTCTGCAAACAGAACAATGCTCCTGTAATAAGCATTATTATTCCCAAGCATATATGGCTTTGGAAACTTGTTTCTTCTGCCCTTAATGGGACACACCAGCTCTCAGCCTCGCAGTTATTTTCCAGGTTGTTTCACCCACAAGAATCTGGGTTGCTGATGAAATCAAGTGCATGCATAACCTGTATGTGAGACTGTGAAGAGCTCAGCGCAGCTCTAAGCACACAGCTGATGCCCAACGAGTACTAGGTTATTCTTTATTACTTTGCAAACATTGAGAACAGAAGCAGAAAGGAGAATAGAATATAGAGTAGAAATTTCATCTATCTTTTAGGCCAAGATGTTTTCAAAATTACTCTGGGATACCACTTCACAACTACCAGGATGGTTATTTAAAAAATAGAAAATACATGTTGGCAAATATATTTTTTTAAAAAAACTAGATCCTCGCACATTGCTGGTGGGAATACAAAATGGTACAGCCACCGTGGAAAACATTTGGACAGTTCCTCAAAAAATTAAACATAGAACTGCCATATGATCCGGCAATTCCATTTTACAGTATATAGCCAAGATAACAAGCAGCAAGTGTTCAAACAAAATCTTGTATATAACGAATGTGCATAGCAGCATTATTCGTAATAGTTGAGCTAGGGAAGGGGGTACAGGGAGTGATTGTCTAATGTGACTGGGATCGTTTTTTGGGGTGATGAAAATATTCTAGATTAAATAGTGGTGATGGTTGTGCAACATTATAAATGTACTTAAAGCCATTAAACTATACATTTTTAAATGACTAACATGGTGAATTTTATGTTATACAAATCATTCATTCACTTATTTTTCTGATTCTGGGGACTGAATCAAGGGACATTCTCCCTCTGAGCTACACCTCTAGCCCTATTTTATTTTGAAACAGGATCTTGGTAAGTTACTGAGCACTGGCCTTGAACCTATAGTCCTCTTGTTTCAGCATCCCCAAAGTACTGGGATTATAGGGCTGTGCCATCTGGACACCTGGCTTACCTCCATTTGTTACTGTGTTGGTGGAAGCAGACATCAGAGAGAGGAGACGATGCTACAGTGCTGGCTTGAACACAGAAAGAGGCCACAAGCCAAGCAATGCCGGTAGCCCCTAAGAGCTGGAAACGGCAAGTGCACAAATTCTCCCTGGAGACTCGAGAAGGAACGCAGCCCGGGCCTGCACCTTGAGACTGATTTTGAACTTTTTACCTACAGAGTGTTAGCTAAATAAATATCTATTGTTTAAGCCACTTGTTCAAAATATCACTTGGGATGGGGGCAAGACAGTGAATAGAAATGAAACGAGACGGGTGATACAGCAGTGAGCTGCACAGTGGGGTCTGTTATGCCCTCTCTCACTACTTGCATATATTTGTTCTTTTCCCCGATGAAAAGAACCAATTTGTTGTTGTTGTTTCTTCTGTTTTATTTTTTGCTTTTGGTGCTGAGAATCGAACCCAGAGGCATTCTATCTCTGAATTAAACCCACCCCCACACACACACTTTTTGCAGTACTGGGATGAAACCCAGGGCATTGTATCTCCCAGCTACATCCCCAGCCCTATTGTTTAGTCTCTTTATTTTTGAAACCAGGTCTGACTGAGTTGCAAAGGGCCTCACTAAGTAGCTGAGGCTGTCCGCAACCCATGATCCTCTGGTCTCTGCCTCCCAAATGCTGGGATTACAAGTGCCACCACACCTGGCTCCCTTTTTTTTATTTTGAAAGAGGGTTTCATTAAGCTACCATGTGCTGGCTTTGAACCTGCAATTTGACTGCCTCGGCCTCCCAAGACCAGGATTACAGGTATGTGCCACACTTCCTAATGAAAACTTCTTAAAAAAAACTATGTGAATAAATCAGGCATGGTAGCACATACCTGTAATCCCAGGAGGAATGCCAGTTTGAAAACAGCCTCAGCAATTTAGTAAAGCTTTCAACTTATTTTATTTTTACTTAAAAAAGAAAATAGGACTGAGGTTATAGCTTGGAAATAGAATGCCTCTGGGTTCAATCCCCAGTAACACACACACACACACACACACACACACACGCACGCACGCACACACACGCACATGCACATGCACACACACATGCACACACATACACACATGCACACACATACACACATGCGCACACACACGTGCGCACGCACACGCACACTCACACACACACACACACACACATCAGGTGTGGTGGTGTACACTTGCAATCCCAGTACTTGGGAGACAAAGAGGAGGATCGCAGGTTCACATCCAGCCTCAGGTACTTAATGAGACACTGCAATTTAGCAAGACCCTGTTTCAAAAATAAAGACTAAAGCCGGGCGTGGTGGCGCACGCTTGTAATCCCTGCGCTTGGGAGGCGGAGACAGGAGGATCACGCTGGTTCGAAGCCAGCCTCGCTGGCTTAAGAGACTCTGTTTCCACATAAAAATGTTAAAAAATAGGTCTGGGAGTGTAGCCCGTGGGAGTGTATCCCGGAGGTAGAAGGGCTTCCAGGAACCCCAGTACCACCAAAAAAAAAAAAAAAAAGACTAAAAAATAAGGATTGGGGTGTATCAGGAAATTTGACACAGGGGGGGGGTCACAATTTTGAGGCCAGCCAGGCCAGACACTTGTAATCCCCACGCTTGGGAGGCCAAGGCAGGAGGATCACGCAGGTTCGAAGCCAGCCATGCTGGCTTAAGAGACCCTGTTTCCAAATAAAAATATAAAAATAGGTCTGGGAGTGTAGCCCAGAGGTAGAAGGGCTTCCAGGAACCCCAGTACCACCAAAAAAAAAAAAAAAAATTGAGGCCAGCCTGGACAATTTAGCAAGACCCTGTCTCAAAGATAAAAAAAAAAAAAATTAAAAGGGCTGGGAGCTGGGTGTGGTGGCACACACTTGTAATCCCAGTACTTAAGGGGCTGAGACAAGAGGATCACAGGTTCGAGGATAGCCTTAATAAGAAGTGAGACTCCCGTCAACCTAGTGAGACTGTTTCAAAGTAAAAATAGAAAATAAGACTGGAGATATAGCTCAGAGGTAGAATGTCCCCAGGCTCAATCCCTAGTACTACAAAATAAAAAAATAAATAAATAAAAATAGGGCTGGTGGTGTAGCTTGGAGGTAGAATTCCCTTGAGTTCAATCTGAAGCACCAAAAGAGAAAAAAGGGAGGAGGGGTGCTGGTATGTAGGGGATGTAGTTTAGTGAAAGAATGCTTGTCTAGCAGGCATTAAATCCTGGGTTTAAAAGCCAGCACAAGAAAGGCAGAGACAGAGAGAGATAGGGAGAAAGGATAAAAGAAAGAAAAAAGAACACTGAAGGAAAAAGAGTCACAATAAAGACTTGCCAGTGGCTCCAACTATTACATAATAAAAACACAGCAAACGGCCTTAATGAGATGACAAACACACTCCACACGCTTTAGTTTCAAGATGGCATTTTAAGCACATATGGTACTTTTTTCTGCTTTAAGAATTCCAGAGGAACAAAGTAATATAAAAAGAAGATAAATCTGTCACAGCCCCATGAAACATAAAGGGTGCTGTTCTGGGCTGAAGGTGCGGCTCGGTGGTAGAAGGCGTACTTAGCATGTGCAAGGCCCTGGGTCCAATCCTCAGCTCCAAAGTGGGAGGCACTGTTCAACAGGCCAGCGTTTGTTAAGACAAAGTAGAAAAGATTGGATTGAGAGAAAATCCAATCAATATAAACCATCTTGAAATTCTACTCAGGCAAAGGAAAGGTGGGTCTAGGAAGCAGAGCGTTGGGTTTCTAGTAGAGTCCAACAGCAACTAAGTTCAGAGCCACAGGGACTGGAAACAGGGCAGGTTACGGCAGCCCTGGGGAAGGTGGCCAGAGCCACGGCTGTGCGGGGTCACTCGCAACCTCACACGGCTGCAGCGAAGCTCAGGCACAGGGGGATTTTACCTCCATGCTCTTAGCAACATAAGCAGGACTGGGAAGCTCAGTAATTCTCATAGATGACTTAGAATGGCAAAAACAAAAACCCGGAACTCATCGCCATTCCCACAAATATCCTAAATCATTCAAAAAGAAGTTTTGAAAGTGATAGCCGAGGTTTCATTCTGGGGTGACAGTAAGGTTCTAAAGCTGATTTGCTGGTTGCACAACCCTAGACATATTAAAAGCCTGTGAACTGGCTGTTTATTTAATTATGGTATTAGGGGTTGAACCCAGTGGCATTTACCTCCAACCTACACCCCCAGGGTGTTTTGGTTTTTTTTTCATGTTTTATTTTGAAATAGCTGTTGAGGCTGGCTTCAAACCATCAGTCTCAGCCTCCCAAGTTCTGAGACTATAGGCATGTGCCACCCTACCTGGCTGCAAGGTAATTTTAAATGAGTGAGTCCATCTGACAATAGTTCCAAGGGCATGTGTCCTTTGTCTACATTATAGCCCCTCGCCCCACCCTCTGAACGTCCCCTAAGTCATTTACCCGGCCTAGGAAAAAGATGAACACAAAGCTGATGCTTAATAACAAATAGAATTCTCCTGGGGCGCAAAGTGGCTGTAAAATTATTTTTGGGAGCCAGGAACGGTGGCACATGCTTGTAATCCCAGTACTTGGGAGGCTGAGAGAGGAGGACCACAAGGTCAAAGCCAGCCTCAGCAATTTAGGGAGGCTGTCAACAACTTAGTGAGACCTTGTTTCTAAATAAATAAAAAGGGCTGGGGATGTAACTCAGAGGTAGAATGCCTCTCAGTTCAATCCTGAATACCACCAAAAAATACACACACACACACACACACACACACACACACACACACACGGAGGAGAAAAAAAAAAAGATTTGTTTCAAATTTAAATCAGAGATGCAGGCCTGCATGGTGGCACATGCTTGTAATTCCAGCATTTAAGAGGCTGAAACCAGAGGACCATGGTTCGCAGACAGCCTCAGCTACTTAGTGAGGCCCTTCACAACTCAGTGAGGCCCTGTTTCAAAAAATAAAAATACTAAAAAATTGGACTGGAGGTGTAGTACAGAGGTACAATGCCCCTGGGTTCCATCCCCAGTACCACAAAAGAATAAAAAAATAAATAAATCAAAGATGCTCTCTTAAATTGCCTTTTACTTCAGCTGCATATCAAGAATTTATGAAGAAGCTGGGTGTGGTGACACACACTTGTGATCCCAGTACTTGGGAGACTGAGACAGGAGTATTTCAGGTTCGAGGTCAGCCTCAGCTACTTAGTGAGGCCCTCAGCTACTTAGACCCTGTTTCAAAATAAAGATTAACATAGGTCTGGGAGTATAGCTCAGAGGTAGAATGACCCAGGTTCCATCCCCAGTACCGCAAAAAAAAAAAAAGAATTTATGAAGAAACTTAAGTCTCTGCCTGCTTCTAAGTACCTCCCTACTCCCATTTCTACTCAGAGCATAATAAATCGTACTTAAGGATGCCCTAGATCCACTCAGGCATCCTGGAGACCTCCATCTGCTGGAGCTAGCTTCAGGGTTCAGGCAAGTGCCGCCCGGCTTCACCAGCAGGTGTCGCTCTCTAGCCTTGAGCCTCAAGCACCAAACCTCAAACCCTGTAGCTGCCAGGAGGGGGAGCAGAGGGGCTCTCTACGTGCAGACACTTCCTTCCTAGTATTACTCAGTATGGAGAGGAAGAAAAGAGTAACCGTAAAGAGAAGGAACAGAAGGAGCTCGTGCTCAGGTGACCTGGAGTGACCTCAGGTCAGGTGATGGCGGTTAATAACAGAGATACAGTGATAAGAAAGATACTTTACCTCTGTGGTTTTCTCTCCAAAACACATTGCTCCAGTCTAAACCAGGAGAAACACATCTGACAAATGTCAACTGACGGACGGCCTACAAAATACCTTGCCAGTGCGCCTCAAAACCGTCAAGGTCACAAAAAACACACGGACAGCCCAAATGTGAACTGTCACAAGTAAAGAGAACCAAGGGGGCACGACTACAAAATGTCATGTGTCGTCCTGTACGGGGACCTGGGAATGGGAAAATGACCCTACGCCAAACCACACATATCAGAATGAAGTACTCGCAGTGAATAACATTCATTGGACAATAACCGTGAAGATGACAAGCTCAGAAATGTGTCCTAGGAATGGAAAATGTTAGTGGTCTGCAAAACTTGGTGTGGAATGCACAAGCACTGTCTGCTACCTTTACAATAATTTTCTAATTCTAATATGGTTCTAAAATAAATTTTTTATTTATTGTGTGTGTGTGTGTGTGTGTGTGTGTGTGTGTGTGTGTGTGTGTGTGTATAGCAGTGGGAACTGAACCCAGGGGCATTTTACCTCTGAGCTACACCCTCAGCCCTACTTTTTTTTTTATTCTTTATTTTAAAACAGGGTCTTACTAAGTTGAGGAGGGCCTCACTAAGTAGCTAAAGCTGGCATGAACCTGCAATCCTCCTGTCTCAGCCTGAGTACTGGGATGACAAGCTTGTGCCACCATGCCTGGCAATTTTATTTCAAAATATTATTCTTGAGCTGCCAACTTTGCCATATTAAGATTCAATTTTAAGAAAAAATTCCAAGTATTTAAAAATGACTGTAAACTTTTTTTGGTGCGGTGCTATTATGTGATAGTACTAGGGACTGAACTCAGGGGCATCCTACTTCCAAGCTACACCCCCCAGTCCTATTTTATTTTTAATTTGAAACGGTCTCACTAGGTTGCTGAGTCTCACTACTTGCTGAAGCTGTCCTTGAACCTACAAGCCTTCTGTCTCAGCCTTCCAAGTACTGGGATTCCAGGTGTGTGCAACCACTCCTGGCTCAGGCACATTTTTAATTGGTCAGAAGGCAGAAAGGAAAACCTCAGGCTTGGTGAGCAGAGAAGACATGTGACAAGAAAGAAGAAAATTTCCCTGGGAAAGAATGGAGTCCCAGGGAGTCCCATCACGTCTGTCCCAGCACTAGCAACATGGCTCTTTCCACCTTGAAAACCAAGATACTGCAGTAGGTTCGTGACATATACAGCCTCTGCCAAACACAGAGGGGAAGAAGGCTGGAAGATACAGTGGTAACAGAATAACTGGTAATGCCAGGAGTTATCCAAACAAGGTTTTTGCTGACAGATAAATGACCTCTCTGAAGAGTTTTATGACTCAAGGTGCTCTGAAGCCCTCAAAATTCCAAGAAATAAATGGGGTTTAAATAGTTATTATTTCCTGAGGAGAAACTCCCGTGGAGCCAGGAGGTGGTCTAGGGAAAGGAGGGAGGGAAAAGGGAGGATCAACGAAGGAATCATTTCCATCAACCTATGGGAGAACATCAATGTCAATCTCAACACCCAGTGTGGGGAAGGTGGGGAGGACGGGGAGGGAGCCGGGGAAAGCCCACCGAGTGCAGGAGCATGTACGTCTCTACCACTGTGAACCGCATTAGGAAATGAGACTGCAATGCACCAATAAATCGATAAAAATAAAAATAAATAAATAGTTATTATTTCTACATTCTTAAAATGTTGTCAGAAATACGTAATATGTACAGTGATTTATGGGGGGGGGGGGAATTAGAGGTTGAGCCCAGGGCATTCTACCAAGCTATACCTCTAGACCTTTTTTTTGTTTTGTTTTGTTTTGAAACAGGGTCTTGTCAGGTTGCTGAGAGCCTTGCTATGTTGCTGAGGCTGTCTTTGAACCCGCAATCCTCCTGTCTCAGTCTCCCATGTACTGGAATTACAGGCATGCACCGCCATGCCCTGCTCCGTGTTTTGGCTTTTCAGGGGCTTTGGGAAGTTTTTGTTTGGGGCAGTGCCGGGTATTCGAACCCAGGGCCTCATGCAGACTAGGCAATTTATTGGTCTCTGAAATTTTATTTGCTCTGGTTCTGTAAAAACATAATGCTATAAACAGATAAATATTATGCTGCATCAATAATTGAGGTTAGGTGGTTTTTCTTGTTTGTTTTATAAATTTAAAAACTGTGGTTGAAATGAATTGTGTGCTAGATTCCTGAGTTGCCCATGTCCAAAGAAAGCCCAGCCAGCCAATCTGAGAAGGCACCATCCCTCACCCGGTGGCTGCTCTCCAAACCTCATAAACAGTGTCTACTGAGGGGGAAGGAGACACCTGGGGTACGACTTACACTTCCAAACCTCGACTTTTAAAGAGGCAGCGAGTGAAAACTAACACTCTTCATCCCTCAAATAATCAGCACAGTGAAAGTGAGAACCTATCCCACCCACCCAAGGAACTGGTGCGCTGCTCAGAAAAAAAAGCCAGAAACCAAAACCCAAAGGCGAACATACTCTGCCTGCTGTCTGACTTAACCTGACGGGTGAGTCTGGTATACAACACGCTGCCTGCGAACCGCACCCGGAGGAGCAAGGCCGAGTGAGCGTCCCGGGAGAAGGGGGCAGAGCGGTAAGGAGGCACTACCTACGGGAATGAGATGAGTGGGCTGCGACTCTTCCAGTTTGCTCCTCAACCAGTCAAAATCCTGGTATCTTCGCCGAACGGAATATTCTGGCAAGTCAAACTCCACCCGAGTGCTCTGAAAATAAGAAGAGAATGGAAAAAAATGAGCATAAGGGAATAGTCGCATATCTTGGCTGAAAGGAAGGAAAAAAAGCCCTCTTAGGATAACCACACAGGGCAGGAGCACACTTTCCTTCCCCGACCTCGCAGCCAAGTGGCACTTTACCAACACGCAACCACCGGCCTGGACGAGGCCCGGCCAGAAGCTCCAGGGGCTAGGATGAAACTGTCAGGTTTTCGGGTTTCTTGTTTTTGTTTTTCCTACGGTCAGAAAATGGAATTCAACTATCCCTCAGAATTGTTTAGAACATTTGATTCATTTCCTCCACGTTTAACTGAGAATTTCTAATTTCTTTTCACAGAATAATTCCACTTAGGGTATTGCTACCGAATCCAAATCCGTGGAAAGAAATTACATCTCCACGTTCTGCTAAGTATGCTGACAAGCTCTGTCAAAGGCAGAGCGGAAATAAACAAAAAGGCGAGATAACGAACCATTGCTCATTTAGGAGGCAGGTTCAACGAAAATAGAAAAGGTTTTGCTTAATCTGCCATATTCTGCCAGAACCATGACCCTGAAAGTACATTGTATTTTAAAGGCATAAGAAAGTATCTAGAAGAAAATAATCACATCGTAACACAGTGCTAGCCTGGATGGTGGAGCACACCTGTAAGCCCACTATTCGGGAGGCTGAGACAAGAAGATCCCAGGTTGGAGGCTAGCGTGTAACTTAGTGAGACCTTGTTTCAAAATAAAAAACAAAACAAGGCTGTGGTTTAGCTAGGTACTAGAACACACTAGTAAAAAGCATACACAAACACAATGTAATGGAGAAAAATATTAATAACTTTATCCCCTTTTTTGCAGTACTAGGGATGGAACCCAAGAGCATTCTACCTCCAAGCTACACCCCCAGCTCTATTTTTTATTTTTTATTTTGAAACAGGGTCTCACTGAGTTTCAAAGGGCCTCACTAAGTCATAGCTGAGGCTGTCTGCAAACCGAGATCCTCCTGTCTCAGCCTCCCAAATGCTGGGATTACAAGTGTGCGCCACCACACCCTGCTTACTTTATCCCCTTTCTGAAATGTGATTGCAGCACTTTTAATAATCAAGCTACTGTTAAACAAAATTAAGCTGACTTATACCAAAACAAGAATTTTGCTTATTAATTAAAATCTTGTCTCAAATAACGCCACTTTTTCTGTAGGAGGGTCCAAATGGTGACTAATCTCTGGAGGTAAAGTACAAGATAAAAATGATTCACACTACATTTTATAAATTCACTCTTTCTAGCCAAAAGTCTGTTTTAATACAAGACACCAAGAAAATTTCAAAAACACATATGGAAGAGTCATCCACCACAGAAAAAGCTGTGAAAGCTTTGGAGTTGAAAATTACGATCTCATCCTCCCCAGAAACTGTGCTCACAGTCCAAGCAAGGCAGTGAGGGCTCCAGCTTGGACTGACCCCCAACTAACTCTTTCTGCCTCATCTCTCCTTGTCAAAGCCCCATCCACGCACCACACAAACCCGTGAAACCCAACCTCACCCCAGGGAGAGCCACTCAGCTTAGCTATTTGTAAGTTTTTAGAAGACTCCCCAAAGGAACTGGAATTGCAGGACTGGGGCAGGGGGAGGAAGAAAATGTTTAAATCCAAAGAACAAGTGCTGCTGATGGCTTTTCAGGCACAGCATGATAGAAACGTGGGGGACAGGCTGCCTGAGTCCCCGAGGGGCACCTGGGAAGAACTCTACTGCATTGTCCCAGCACCACACCAGGTCTCTCAGATGCCAGCAAGCCTCCGCAAGCCTCCGCAAGCCTCAGTTTCCCCCACAATAAGGAGAGACCTGAGAACTAAAAAGGGCATTCTTTAAGACCTCTCCCAGTCCACAGGCTCCAGCAGAGGACCCACTGAGAGCTGCAAATTTCAGTCATGAAAGGTGGATTCTGGAAGATGACCTGGACTGAAGGCAGCTCCCCCTGCCCTCTTAAATGTTACGTGATCACCTGACCATTTCGCTCTCTTAGGCTTTTCAAACTCATTCCATAAATTATAGTTTCTATAACATTTCTACTCTAACTCTGAAATTAATACATGGTAATTACAAGATGTAACATGATAAAACACAACTTTCAGCCGGGTGTGGTGGTGCACGCTCGTAATCCCAGTACTTGGGAGGCTGAGACAGGAGGATCTGGGTTTGCGGTCAGCCTTGGCTAAGTTAGAGAGGCCTTCTGCAACTTCTCAAGACCCTGTTTCAAAATAAAGAATTAAAAAAAATAGGGGTGAGGGTGTAATTCGGAGGTAGAATGCCCCTGGGTCCAATCCCCACTACCAAAACAAAACCCACAACTTTATTTTGGGGCAACCAATTTCACATCCGGGAAACTGCCCCCCCTTCTACTTCTATTTACTCAGGCTAAATATACTATTTTTTCTTTCTAATTTGTTTTTGTGGTACTGGAGACTAAATCCAAGGTCATCCTTCCTCCAAGCTACACCCCCAGCCTTATTTTTCGTCCTTTATTTCAAAACAGAATCTCAATAAGTTATGAGGGCCTCACTAAGTAGCTGAGGCTGGCCGTGAACCTGGGATCCTCCTGTCTCAGCGTCCTCAAGTACTGGGATCATAGGACTGTGCCGTCACACCTAATTTATATGTTTCATTAACTTCAGAAAAGGATAGCAAAAAGTTTTAAAAAAGAACCATAATCCTCTAAATTAAAATTAATACCAAGGTTTATATCTTCCCATATTTTTCTATTCATATTCATCCAGTTAAGTCATTTTCTGTCAGTTAAGTCATTTTCTTTTTTTTTTTTTTTTTTTTTTTTTTTTTTGGTGGTACTGGGGTTCCTGGAAGCCCTTCTACCTCCGGGCTACACTCCCAGACCTATTTTTACATTTTCATTTTTGAAAACAGGGTCTCCTAAGCCAGCGCGTGCAGCTGGCTTCGAACCTGCGCGATCCTCCTGTCTCCGCCTCCCAAGCGCAGGGGATTACAAGCGTGTGCCACCACGCCTGGCAGTTAAGTCATTTTCTGACTCACTTTACTACCTCTTGGACATGTTTCTATGTTAGTAAATTCAGGTCTACATAAACATTGTTAACACATACAAGCTGGGTATGGTGGCGCACACCTGTAATCCCATACTTGGGAGGCTGAGATAGGAGTATCGCAGGTTTTAAGGACAGCCTCAGTAAGTAATGTGACTCTAACCAACCTAGCAAGACCCTGTTTTGAAATTATCAATAAAATAGGGCTGGGGGGTGTAGCTCAGAGGTAGAATGCCTCTTGGCTCGATCCCCAGTAACACACATACACACACACACACACACACACACACACACACACACACACACACAGAGTTTCATTGAATGGCTAGACTATAATTAAATCTCAACTTGTCTCCAATTTTTCAACCAATAAGCAATGTTTATTGATTGGGCACGATGGTGCACATCTATAATCTCAGTACTTGGGTGGCTGACAGGAGGATCATAGCTTAGAAGCAAACCTCAGTAACTTAATGAGTCTCTCAGAAACTTCGTGAGACCTTTTTTCCAGATAAAAAATAAAATGGGGCTGGGGCACAGCCCGGAGGTAGAATGCCCCTGGGTTGCATCCCCATTCCATTTTTAACTAACAAACTGCTTCCAAAAATAAAGCAATTTCTAAGCCCAGTGTGGCGGCACATGCTTGTAATCCCGGTACTCGGGAGGCTGAGACAGGAGGATCACAGGTTCGTGGCCAGCCTCAGTAGTTTATGAGGCCATCTGCAGCTTAATGAGACCCTGTTTCAAAATAAAGAACAAAAAAAAAAAAATTGGGCTGGGGATGGAATTCAGAGGTAGAATGCTGTGGGCTCAAGGTCCAGTACCACAAAAAATAATAATAGTAATATAAAATAAAAATTAAAAAGCAATTTTTATTCTTACCACAAATTCTCAGGAACTAATTATCTTTGATGGTTATATCTCTGAAAAGTAACATATCACCTTTCTTTGATTTCTCTTTCTTTAATGACTATAAGCCTGAAAATCCTTTCAAATGTTTGTTGGTCTACTTTTTTTTTCTTTTGTCAAGATTCTCATTCATTTTCTCTCTCTCTCTCTCTCTCTCTCTCTCTCTCTCTCTCTCTCTCTCTCAGGTACTAGGGATGGAACCCCGAGGCATTCTGCTACACCCTCAGCCCTATTTTTTATTCTTTATTTTGAAACAGGGTTTCACTGAGTTGCAAAGGGCCTCACTAAATAGCTGAGGCTGGCCATGAACCACGATCCTCTGGTCTCAGCCTCCAAAATGCTGGGATTACAAGCATGTGCCATCATGCCTGGCTTCTCTTTTTTTTAATTGTGAGACTAAATGGTTTCTGATACTGAATTTTCAGTTGCATGAGCAATTTCATCCTACCACCCCTTTTTGGTATAGGGGAGTGTACTGTGGGTTGAACCCAGGGCCACTCTACCTCAAAGCTATACATCTCAGTACATCCCAGAGTCTGGCCTATAACCTGCAATCCTCCTGTCTCCGCCGACCAAGTACTGGGATGAAAGGCATGTGCCACCATGCCCAGCTTTTTTTCCTTTGAGGTAGCTGCTGTGGTGTCATCAATCAGAAGGCCACCCCCACTGCAAGCTTGTAAGCACATTCACCTGCAACCTCTGTTTATGGTTTTCTTTTATACTTATGTGTTTAGGCACTGTTATTATACTGCTAGGAATTTACCATTGGAAAATAATTTTTCTTTTGGTACTGGGGATGGAACTCCAGGGACATTCTCCCTCCGAATGGGCATGCTACACCTCTAGCCCTATTTTTAATTTTTCATTTTGAAACAGGGTCTCACTGAATTGCAAAGGGCCTCACTAAGTAGATAAGGCTGTCCTCAAACCACAATCCTCCTGTCTCAGCCTCCCAAATGCTGGGATTATAAGCATGCATCACCATGACTGGCAGAAAATGAGCAGGCACCTGTAGTCCTAGCTCCTCAGGAGGCCAGGGCAGGAGGATTGCATGAGCCCAGGAATTCAAGACCAGTCAGGGCAACATAGCAAGACTATGACAGACAGACAAAAACTTGTCAGGGATACTCGATAGGACCAAAGAAGAATCCACAGAGGGTGCCAGTGCTCAGCCTCCAGCACTGTAAACATGAGTATTCTTCATGCAGACATTTTTCTTTAGTTACCTATTCTTAGACCTCATCTCAAAATAAAAACCAGCAAATATAATTGTATAATGAGCTACATTACAATATTAATAACAAAGGAATCAAAGCAACCTAAATGTTCAACAAGAAAAAATTATGGCATATTTATTCTGTGGTTGTCAGTAGTTACGTCTATAAGATATTTTTAATGACAAAAAATGCTTCAGTAGTGTGTGTGTGTGTGTGTGTGTGTGTGTGTGTGTGTGTGTTACTGGGGATTAAACCTAAGGACCTTCTATCCACCTCTGAGCTACACCCCCAGCCCTATTTCTTTTTTTTCTTTTCTTTTTCTTTCCTTCTTTCTTTCTTTTCTTTTCTTTTCTTTTTTTTTCTTTCTTTTTTTTTTTTGTGGTACTGAGGGTGGAACCCAGGCCCACTTCAAACCCTTCCCTCGCCCTGAGTGGAAGACCTCATCATTTATTCCCAGAGAAAACTGCAGCTATCTACAAAGAACCCCTCAACTTCCTGCCATGAAAAGAACTTCCCTTCTTTTTCCAGAAACAATGTGAAGTGTGCCTCCCCGGCTGGCAGCCAGGCCTCCACTTGTGCTCTGAATACTTTCTCTTTGTACCTCCCGGAGTTCCCATCCTACTCTCCAATATCCAGCCTAATGTCCCTCTCTCTACTCAAGCTGCCCACTTGGAACTGAAGTTTCCTTCATTCTTTAAAAAGCACACACACAAGCCAGGCGTGGTAGCACACACCTATAATCTCAGGATTTGGTAGGCCGAGACAGGAAGACCGAAGCTTTGAGATCAGCCTCAACAACTTAGCCAGGCCCTCAACAACATGGTAAGACCCTGTTTCAAAATAAAAAATCAATGCCGAGCATGGTGACACATGCTTGTAATTCCCGTGCTTGGGAGGCAGAGACAGGCAGATCGCGCAGGTTTGAAGCCAGCCTTGCTGGCTTAAGACACCCTGTTTCCAAATAAAAAATATAAAAATAGGTCTGGGAGTGTATCCCGGAGGTAGAAGAGTTCCATCCCTAGAACCACCAAAAGATAAATAAATAAATAAATAAATAAATAAATAAATAAATAAATAAATAAATAGGACTGGGGGATATAACTCAGAAGTATAATGTCCCTGGATTTAATCCCCAGTACAAACACACACACACACACACACACACACACACACACACACACACAGCCTCTCCCACCTCGAGTCCACACTTCACCCCTACTCTAGCTACTGCTCTTGCTCTGTGCTTTATTCTTGCTTCACCGCCACACTACCAACATTCATCTCGTCTCTTGCTTACATCTCCTTCACTCTAACCCACTCTGGACCGGGTGTTGCCTCACCACACCAATGAAACTGCTCTTACCACGGGCATCCGTGACCTCATCTTTAAATCTAACATCCACTTTGTGATCCTTACATACACCCTGAACTCTGGGCGGCATTTGTATTCTCCTGTCCACTGAGCCATCTGAAAAGACGAGCTAGTCAGAGGACAAGAGCTGGTGATGACTGTCAGGCTGACGGAGTTAAAAAGTAAGTTTCTAAGGAATTAAAAACCTTCTGTGTTTCCACAATCTCAAGTCTACTTCTACAACAACCGTTTCAACAGCTGGGCCATCTTATCGGTGCCCGTGCTGGGTGAGAGCCATCCTACTCTGGTAAAGCATGTCCTCCGGGACTGTAGAACACAGTGATTTAGGGAATGAACTCTGGAACCAGACACTCAAGCTCTCGTCCCACCACATATTAGTAACATGTCTTTCAGCAATTTCCTTAATGTCTCTTGTGTCTCAATTTAATTTGTAAAGTAAGAACAGTACCAGTATTTATTGCACTGAGTACAGAAATTTATAAAACACTTAAAGAACTTAGCACAAAATAAACGATGGTATAACCATCCAAAAGAATGCCACTGTAGTCTTATAAACAATGGCATGGACATTTGCTTGCTGGTACGTACTAACAAAAAAAGATACCTGCAATGTCTTAAAGTGACTTGGTCACATTCAAAATACTTGCTTTTAACCAGGCGTGGTGGCACATGCTTGTAATCCCAGCATTTAGAAGGCTGAGACTGGAGGATCGTGGACAGCCTCAGCCACTTAGGCCCTCTGTAACTTAGTGAGACCCTATTTCAAAATAAAGAATAAAAAATAGGGCAGGGGATATAGCTCAGAGGTAGAATACCCCTGGGTTCCATCCCCAGACATGCAAAAAAAAAAAAAAAAAAAAAAACACTTGCTTTTATAAAAGAATAGAGAAAAACAGTACAGATCATTATCAATCATTATCAATGATCATTCCTGGCTCCCGAGCTTATAGGGATTATTTCAATTTATTGCTTTAGCTTTTGTACATATTCTAACTTTCCTACAATGAACATATATAAAATATTTTTACATAAAATAAACAGCTTCTATTGCAAAAAAAGTATAGCACATAGAAAGTGTCCAATAATTAGCTATTATAATAATGTTACTTTCTAGGAGTCCAGAGAGGAAAAAAGCCAGGAGCTGCCTGCCCTGAGAAGACCTAGGTTGGCTTCCACCGCTGGTGGCATTGGGTGGAGCCCTCTCTGCCTGCACCAGATCTCAGCCTTAGGCTCATGTCTGCTCAGGCAAATAAAGGTCTGTACTCTGTCCAGCTACAGCCATCAGGAATCTGACTTAGGACTGGGGAGTCGAAGCCTCAAAGTAAAAAAGCAAACATTTGTACAACCTCATTCCCTAACCATCAACTTTGCCTGAGGACCTCAGTAGAAGTACAAGTCCTAGGACAGGACTACACGTGGGACCCTGTGTCCCAGTGTGCCCTCCCTTTCACCACCCCCATGCCCCTACATATCCTTTAACGCAGCTTTCAGGAAGAAGGCTCCAAATGCAGCACCAAGATAAAAAAAAAAAAAAAAAAAGCCTGGTGCTGCTTTTAGAAACAGGAAAGGCAGACAACTCTGGAACCAGAAGTGGGAAAGAAGAGATGGTAAGGAGAGAAGTCCCCAACAGGTTCATCCTGAGACGCTGGTGCTCCAGCCTCATGAATGTGGGGCGGGAACATGGAAAAACTTCAGACATTCTCTCACTTACAGAAAACCAAATAATCCCAAGAGAAGAGAAATAAGAACATGAAAGGAAGGGGTAAGGGAGGAAGGGAAAAGAAGCCGAGGAAAGACTGGTGAGGTTTTAGCAGGTGCATGGGCCCAGGACTCAGTCAACAGAAGTCCTGTGGGGTTTGCTTTCTCAGGGGAGGTGGGGGGTGGGGGGCAGGTGAGCTGCAGAGCAGGGAACTGAAACGTCCCGTCCCGCAGGCAAGCATCGCTGTGCCAGCCAGCTAGTCACCTTGTCACCTGGGCGCTTACAGCACCAATTCCAGAAAAACAGGTTTTGCATTTCACTGACTACAGGGTAAAAAGTAAGTGCACCCTGGGGGAAAAAAATAAATGAAAATAATTCCTGGAAATATGTATACCAACCCAAGACCTCTGAGGAAAAAATACACATGCAGGTGCCTGTCTAGGGTGGCGATCAGGGAAGACACATGTGAAGAGAAAGATCTTCAAGTGTGAATGAGGTGAGAAAAGACAGAGCAGTAGCTTCAAACGACTGAGAGCCAGACGGGCATGGTGGCATTCGCTCATAATCCCAGCATTCGGGAGCCTGAGACAGGAGGATCGTGGTTCACGGACAGCCTCAGCTACAACATAGTGAGGCCCTTTGCAATTCAGTGAGACCCTGTTTCAAAATAAAGAATAAAAAATAAAGCTGGAGTATGGCTTGGAGGTAGAATGTCCCTGGGTTTTATCCTCAGTACCACAAAAATAAAGAATAAAGAATAAAAATTAGGGCTGGGGGTGTAGTTCAGAGGTAGAATGCCCCTGGGTTCCATCCCCAGTATTGAAAAAAAAAAAAAAAACTGAGAGCAGGCACGGTGGTGCACACCTGTAATCCCAGTACTTGGGAGGCTGAGACAAGAAGATCACAGGTTTACATCCAGTCTCAGCAACTTACTGAGACTCTGTTTCAAATAAAAAATAAAAAAAAATAGGACTGGGCTATCACTCAAAGGTAGGATCTCTTGGGTTTAATCCCTAGTACAAAAAAAAAAAACACCTTTTTTTAAAGAAGGGCTTTAGTATCCCAGAGAAAAGATGTTGTATAATCACTGCATAAATAATTGGCTAGTGACTGAAAGAACATAAGGGCCTTGGAAAATGGAAGGAGAAGTGAATACATTAAAATATAAATAGTATATATTCCAACAGTCCCTGTGTGTGTGTAAGACAAGGGTCAGAAGGACACATACAAGTTTTAGCAGTTGCTTCTTTTGAAAAGAACATCTAAGTGGGAAGGACCATGGAAGACTCACAGTTTTCTGCTCTGTAGCTGGTCTTTAGCATTCTTTGTTTGGTTTTTTTTTATTATGATATATTTCTATTACTAAATAATCTTTTAAAATAATCCAAGTACTTGGGAGGCTAAGACCACATGATTGCAGATTTGAGGACAACTTCAGCAACTTAGCAAGACCCTATTTCAAAATAAAGAAAAATAAAAAGGACTAGGGGTATAGCTGGGAGGTAGAATGCCCCTAGGTCCAATCCCTAGTACCAAAAAAATTTTAAAGAAAATGTAGATATGTGTGTGGGTGCGTATGCATGTGTGTGGTTTTTATATGTATGTGTGTGTGTGATATTTTCGTCCAATAAAAGATGAAGAAGCAAAAATCTGAGTGTATTTCATTCTGTTTTTCTTTACAAAGAATTTAAACAGGCTCAAAACCTACTAAACTTTCACAATGAAAAAGAAATTTTCTTCTACAATGAGAAAAAAAGCATAAACAGAGAAAACTGTGTGTCCAGGTCTCACCAGCCATAAGGCCAACTCCGCCTACGAGAACTTCTGAGACCACTGGTAAATCTTTCTGCATTATGATTTGTGGCAGAGGAAATACCAAGAAATAGGAACATTTCCTGACTAAAGCACTTTTTTATTTCAAAACACAAACCAATAATGTGAATTTCCTCTCTAATAAAGTAGATAATCTGGAACAGGGGTTTGCAACTAGGGAGCAATTTTGTTTCCCAGAGAACAGCTGGCAATGTTTGGAGATATTTTTGGTTGTCGCAACTAGGGTTTTTTCTTTTGGGGGTTGGGGGGCTGAGGGAGATGCTGCCAGTATCTAGTGGCTGGAGGACAGAGATGCTGCTAACATCCCACAATGTGACAGCTCCCCACTGTAACAACAAAGTATTATAAGTCTAAAATTTCTCTACCACTAGAGTCAAGCAATCCTGCTCTAAGCCTAAATTTTTAGTTCTATTTCAAATATTCAAAATTAATTTTCAGAAGCAAAAACAGTAATACAAGGCCCGGGGTACAGCTCAATGGTAGAGGGATTGCCTAGTAGGTGCAGGGGCCTAGGTGTTCAATCCCCACCACACACACACACACACACACACACACACACACACACACACACACACTTTCTCTTTCTCTCTCTCTCTCTCTCTCTCTCTCTCTCTCTCTGTAATGTTATTCCTTTATGGGTGTACATCATATTATGTAAAGACGATGGGTTTAAAAATTAAAATGTAGCCAGGTGTGGTGAAACACCCTTATAATTCTAGTACTTGGGAGGCAGAGACAGGAAGATTGCAGGTTCGAACCTAATTAATCAAGTGAGACCCTGTTTCAAAATAAAAGTAAAATAGGAATGGGAGATATACCTCAGAGGTAGAATGCCTCTGGGTTTGCCCCTCAGTACCACAAAATTAATTAACTGATTAGCTAGTTTATTAAAATGCAGACCTTATAAATACAAGTTAGAAATCTTACTTAACAATTCCCTAGCCTTGAACAAATTACTCAAACTTTCTAGTTTAGTTTCCTCATCTGCAAAGCTGTAACTAAAAAAGAAAGACCTCTTAGGATTTCTGTGAAAATCAAATCTCTGTCCACTACCTGACTGGAAGATAGTGAAAAATTAATAAATATCAGTTCTAATCTTCTAATTCCTTGTTCCCCATTAACCTCAATTAGGCCAAATTACAATTAGGTCCCATGACAGAAATCTAGGTTGATACAAAAATTAGTAAATTTCAAGAGTAAGGAGGTATGAACATGTTAAATAGCATCATGAGAGAAACCAAGGGAGAGTATAGGGATGAACTGTTTTACTTAGAAGTCTTGAGTCACGATTTCTGCTTCATCTTAAGGTTTAAAAAAAAGAAAACTACCATGTGCATATAATCCTCCTATTTTTAATGCACCCACTCTCTCCAAAAGCCACACCACAACTGCAGTTAAGGTAAATGAAGCTGACAAAGGACAAGTTAAAACAAAGACAGCAGTCACGGAGGCAGGACCCCAAGCTTCCAGACCATGAATCCGGCACTGTAAAAACAAAGAGACCTACCTTGGTGGTGATCCTATAGGTGATGTAGGTCTCCATGGTACACACGTGCTTCTTGGGGTCATCAACTGTGACGAAGAGATCTCTGGTCTCACCATCAAGGTCATCGTCAAGTTGAAGTCTATTTAGAAGGGAAGACGAAGACGCCGGACTCGAGGTGCCTGCTGGAGTACCGCCATTGGGCAGGATGAGATCCTGAAAGAAGAAAAGGGTTGCCTTTAACAAACATATCAAAGTCAATCACGAAGCCAAACATGAAAAGGAGGGAGGGGGAGGAAATGGGATAAAAATTGGGTAAGGGCTAAGTGGGTGATGTGTGTAGGTATGCCTCTACCATCTTGTACTCCATTAAAATGAATGACTACAATGCACCAATAAAAAAGGAAGTTAAAACACCAGGCGTAGTGGTGCATGCTTGTAATCCCAATACTTGGGAGGCTGAGACAGGAGAATCGCACAGGTACAAAGCCAGCCTCAGCTACTTAGTGAGACACTGTTTCCAAATAAAAATATAAAATAGGTCTGGGAGTGTAGCCTGGAGGTAGAAGGCCCCTGGGTTCCATCGCCAGTTCCAAAAACGTTTTTTAATTTAAAAAATAAAAAATAAGCCGGGCATGGTGGCGCACACTTGTAGCTCCAGCATTTAGGAGGCTAAGACCAGAGGATCACAGTTCGCAGACAGCCTCAGCTACTTAGTGAGGCCCTCTGCAACTCAGTGAGACTCACTTTCAAAATAAAGAATAAAAGCCAGGCGTGGTGGCACATGCTTGTAATCCCTGCGCTTGGGAGGCAGAGACAGGAGGATCGCGCTGGCTTAAGAGACCCTGTTTCCAAATAAAAAAGTATAAAATAGGTCTGGGAGTGTAGCCCGGAGGTAGAAGGGTTTCCAGTACCACCAAAAACAAAAAAAATAAATGGGTAGGTGAGACTATAAATGATAACAGGTGCCCAAGGATGATTGCTGAAGATGGTGCTTACAAGCTCATCATGCAATCTGCCTTCCTTTTTGTCTGATGAGTTTTCCATTCCTGGGTATCTTTCCAAAAGAACTGAAATCAGAATCCTATAGTGATATGCATACCCATGTTCACAGCAGCACAATTCACAATAGCAAGGCATAGAACCAACCTAGGTCTCCATCAACAGATGAATGGATTACAAAATTATGGGAAATACACACAAAGGAATTCTACTCCGCAATAAAAAAGAACAAAATTACATCATTTGCAGGCAGATGGATGGAACTGGAGAACCTTATATTGAGTGAGATCAGCCAGTCACAGAAAGCGAAGGGGCATACGTTTTCTCTCACATGTGGAAGCTAAGGACTGACTGGGGTACCAGAGGGACTTCAGGTAAAGGAGGAGAGACCCCAGTGGAGCACAGAGGGGGTCGAGGGAAGGTGGGGGTTAATGAAGGAAAATCTCCCATTGATGTTACGTACATGTAAGAAACGATGAGTGCCAGTTCCAATATCATGCATCTACAGGGAGGGGAGGGGAGGGGTTGGGGAAGCTCGCCAAGTGCTGTGTGCATATACGTCTCTCTCACTCTGAACTTCATTATGATGTGGGACTGCAATGTGCCAACAAAGGTACATTGAAAAAATTCCACAATAAAAAACAAAGGGAAGAGAGTTTGTCAGAAAGCCAAATGCCAGGGGAAAAAGGAAAGATTTTTAAAAATGATAAATCTCATTCCATTTATGCCTTAGAAGGCAAACCTAAAGCTATCTGAATAAAGGATGTCCTCACGATACTCAAAATAGTCTGTGAAATTTAAAGGCCCAGTGTTACAGCTACCCTTTGGGGTTTTATGGTCTAATAACAGAACAGAGCCCTGTCTCTAGTAGATGTGGAGCCTCTGACTGTCACCTTGGAATCACTGAGGCTGGTGGAGGGACCCCAGGGAGAAGGCCCTGGAGGCCTGTGGCTGGGGGCCTGGGCTGCCCCCTCCCCATACGCTCTCCTCCTGGAGCTCAGCGGCTAGGATGTGACCTAGACCCCAGGTGAGCCGCATACAGCCAAGCGGAGGTCAACAGGCAGCCATATCCGTGAGCTCAGCACATCACAGGCATGTGGGAGGAGGGAGGGGATCAGAGAAAAGCTCGGCCTGTGTCACAACAGGAGAGTAGCAAGAGGCACACAGAAAAGGCACCTTCCTGTGTCTCCACCTCCATCAACCACACATCGCTTAATCACAAAAGTAAGCAACATTCAAAATATTTGTAATTACTGAAAGGGGTCATCGACGCAGCAGGGCCATGGCTTCCCCTCCCTGTGCTCCTGCTCCAGCAGAGCACCTGGGCGGCCACGCTGGGCGCTGCCGGGACAGCGGGGCCCCATGTGGGCAGCCACCGGCCCCTTTGGTCCCATACGGCAGGCAGCAGCATGCCCAGCATCTGGGATATGGCAGGGGACATCATCTTCTGTGGCACTCTTGAGATAACCATCGTGTCTCTGTCATTTGAGTAAATATTTAACCGCTGACCCAGGGCAAGACCAGTGCTAGGCCACCCTGACCCTCAACGCTAGGGTGCCAGGCCTCAGAGCAGCTGTCGGTGGCTAAACACTGCACGAAGGAGGAAAGTTAAAACCTTTGGTCAGATAAACTACCATCAGCTCAGACGGTGGTTTTCTGCCCGTCTGGCCAAGACTGCTGTAGCAGCCCGGCTTCTCACCGCCCCCTGAGCCACCCCAGCCACACACTCTTTATTTTCATTTTTTATGAGGTTGTTTCCAAATATTATATAGGAATCCACCAAATGCTCTGTCCTCCTAAGCCTTCCTCGACCCGTCCCTAGCAGAATCTACCCCAATACTTTGAAGGTATCTACATTGAAACAGCTTTTAGTTTTAACTATTTTATTTACACTTCCAACTATTCACAAGCACCGAGACCATAGTGGCTGTGACTGTGCCTGGTTCAGGTATGTGTGTGTGTGTGTGTGTGTGTGTGTGTGTGTGTGTGTGCATACACCTGTGTGATTATCTGCTGCCCTGGCAACTTCAGCCAATAGCCTTCCAGACACCTCCCATATAAAGGTTTGAAATGTCTGGGCAGGACAGGGTGGACGGGGAGAGTCAGTCCGTGGATCTTGTCACACACTCGGGACTCTCCTGCCGAGGACATGGCGGCGATCCCTGGAGCGCTCCTGTGGCCTGTACTCCCCCGGGGCGACGCTGCCACCCCCTAGTACTGGCGGGTGTGCACACGGCCTTCAGTTCTCATTCCATCATGCCTTATGACAGCCTCGTGAGACCAGCGCAATAGATGTTTACTGATGAGGAAGCAGGCTTGAATAGATTAAGTAACTTGCCTAAATGTAGAGACGCTAGTATTTGCCATGCCAAAGCCTGACTCAGGGTTCTGGTTCCTGGTTTCTTGCAAGCTGAATACCCTCTGGGGGGGGGGGGGGGTTCCTGCTCTACACTGCCCTTCATCTCAAGCCTTGGTCGAGAATCCTCCTGGGTGAACATGAAGCTGCTGTGTTTAAAGCCAGTCAGGGAAAGCCAACTGGTTTTGTTACGGTTTCGGGAAGGTGTTTTGTTTTCTTTTCATACTAAGGATCAAACCCAGGGACTTGCTACCCCTGAACGACACTTACAGCTCCTTTTATTTTTTATTTTGAAACAGAATCTCACTAAGTTGCTAAGGATGGCCTGAAAGGTGTGATCCTCCTGTCTCAGCCTCCCAAGTACTGGGATTACAGGCATGTGCCACCAGGCCCGGCTAGGATCCTTAGGGTCCTAAAATCAAGTTTATTCCAAAATGACTCTCCTAAAGATTTTGTCTTCATGAGAAATAAAAGCAGAGGGGAAACATGAAACTCTTCAGGGAAGAGGCAAGGAGTCAGGTGAACTGAGCGGCCAGGTGTCCCCGCTCACGGGGCTCCTTGAGCGCAGCCCTGGGAGATCTGGACTCTGGGGCGGGTACGGCCTGGGGAAGCACCTTTGAGAATGATAAGAATTACAGAACCCAGGAGGTGAGGGAATCCCCGGTGCCACACAAAGGACTCCCGCCTTTTATTTTGGTGATGCTGTAGTGAGCTCTCTAAACCCTAGCTGTGGGCATGCGTGTCCCACACCCTCTGAACTTCATTATGATGTGTGGTCACAATGCACCAAAAAAATATATTAACTTTTTAATATAAAAAATATAAATTAAGCCAAGTGTGGTGGCACACGCTTGTACTTCCAGCATTTGGGAGGCTCGAAGACAGCCTCAGCTACTTAGAGGCCCTTTGCAACTCAGTGAGACCCTGTTTCCAAATAAAAAACAAAAAATAGGGCTGGAGGTGTAGCTCAGAGGTAGAATGCCCCTGGCTTCCATCCCCAGTATCGCAAAAAAAAAAGTACACATAAAATTAAATAATAAATATATATATATATATATCCATGTATTTAAACATAGTACTCCCTTGCTCAAAACTCTCACAGACACCCCTTGACATTCATAAGGAAGTCCAGAGTTCCTCAGACATGACTGGCCCTCCCCTCCCTCCACCGCATGGCCACCACTCACCCTGTCTCGTCCACTGGTCTTCCTGTCGCCCCTGCACTGCCCGGCTCGTTTGTCCTCAGGGCCTTCGTACTTGCTGCTCCCCTACCCAGGACTTTCCTCTCACCCACATCCTGGGGTGGCTGGCTCCTCTCTCCAAACAGATTTCTGCTCAAATGAACCTACTCTACTCTGCTTTCTTCACCAGGACTTAACACTACTGAAAATGTATTATACAGCTGTGGATTGATAGCCTAACTCCCCAGTGATCTGTACATGCCATAAAAACTGGGCACCATACTTCCCCCAGCACATACTAAGTCCTCTAAAGTAATTGGTAAATAAGAGTCTTAGAAAGAGCCTCATCCAACTTCTTGACAATAGGAGATTTCTCGCTAAATGTCTGCAAAACGACGACAGGACTGGGATAAGCCCGAGCCGCACGGCCCGGCTGCACACCAGCCTCACGATCTACTAACTAGCAGAACCACCTGAGAAGTGCTCAATCTCTCTCTGCCTCCGTTTCCTCATTTATAAAATGGGCATAATGGGCCGGGGTGCGGTGGCATTCACCTGTAACCCTGTACTTGAGAGATGAAGACAGAAAGGTCGTGGGTTCAAGGTCAGCCTCGGCAAGTTGTGAGACCCTCGTCAACCTAGTGAGACCCTGTTTTAAAATAAAAATAAAAACAGGCCTGGGGGTATAGCTCAGAGGCGGACTGCCCCTGAGTTCAACCCCCAGCATCGCAAAATAAAAAGAAGTTGATGTCTCTGTTAAGCATTCTTCCATCCCCTCATATACTATGGGCCTGGGTTCACAGTAAAAAATAATAACTTTAATTAGTTTACTCTAGCAAGAGATACCTAGAATTGCCCTTGTGGAGAGTTCCAGCTGATGCATAAGTGAAAGTATCCACTACAAAATGCCGACCTTACCTCTAGGTTTCACAGGACATTTCTTCCCTGCCCCCTCCCCACTTCAACCCTAGGAAGGCAGACTGAGAGCTGGGTTGCTCTGGAAACCCCACCGGAGCCAGGCACGGTGGTGCACGATGGCAATCCCAGCACTCGGGAGGCTGACACAGAGCATCCCAGGTTTGTGTCCAGCCTCAGCAACTCCGTGAGGTCCACAGCAACTTAGTGAGACCCTGTTTCAAAATAAATAATAAAATGAGGCTGGGGTGAAGCTCAGAGGTAGAATGCCCCTGGCTGGGTTCAATACTCAGTATAGAAAGAAGAAAACAAACTCCCTACCGACTCAAAGAATTTCAGTTTTAAGGTCCACTATTGGGCGGGGCCTGGTGACACACATCTGTAATCCTAGAACTTAGGAGGCTGAGACAGGAGGATCATAGGTTTGAGAACGGCCTCGGCAATTTAGGAAGACCCTCAGTAACTTAGTGAGACCCTGTTTCAAAATAAAAAATAGGGCTGGGGCTGGGGATATAACTCAGAGGTAGAACGACTGGGAGTTCAGTCCCCAGTACCTCCCCACACACACACACACACACAAAGATCCACCACTGCGGTCAAGGAGCCACAAGATACAGTAACTAACACAAACCACTAACAAAATTCTATATTACGTTAAACACATGGTTAATGAAAACAGAGTGTATTAGGGACCAATATGGATATAATATAAATGAGTCGTGCTAAAATAAATCAAGTTTCTCTTTTTAATACTCTTGGATAAAGGTGGGCAACTTGGTCACCTCATTTTCCAAGAGATCGATGGAGCCTCTCAGGTGTCTTCAAGCCGAGGGGAGAACGAGGCTCTTGGCGCCAGCGCCTCGCTGGTCTTAATTCGCCCCCCTTGTGCCAGGCTCACGGCACACGCCTGAAGAGTGGCGGTACCCTACGCACACCAAGCCAAACACTCCTGATTGCTGATTCTGCTGCAAAGTTACATTTAAACACACTTTGGAGAATAAGCCCAAAAGGAAAAAGCTCAAAAAACGTTCTGTTCAAAGATGCTCATAACAGAACCAAGAACACAATGAAACCTGGAAAAATCCCAAAGGCTCAATAACCAGGAAATGACCGTGTTTACATTAAAAGACAGAATGCTATGCACTCATTTAGAAATGGTAAGTCTAGACTTCTAGATAAACCAGCAAGTCGGCCAGCGGCCTTTGCTTGCTCCCTCTTTATCCTCCAGAGAGACACTAACTTCAGAGCGGGAAAGAAATAAGCAGCGGGGAAAATCAAAAACAAGAAAAGCAGTGGCTGGAGTCACTGGAAACTAGGAAAGGGTTCATCCAAACTCCAAGCTTCTAAGAGTTTCTACTGTGTGTAGCGGAGACACAACTCAAAAAGAAACCAAGAGGCACCTTCAACCCAAGTCACTGAGCTTAGAGTTTTCAAGGCTAAGAAGTAGAAAATGTCCCAAATCCCCTCACAGGCACCCTAATTTGCAAGTGCAGTTGTCAAGTGGAAGGGGAAGTGGAAGACCTGACTGACGTGGGATAATAGGACCCCCAGGTTTCTAGCTGCTGTGCATAAAGGATGCCAAGCACAGGCAGACACCCTGACCGAGGACCACCAGCAGGGGGCACCCTGCCCACGGGGCTTCGTCTAGACCCAAGGTGCAGGGATGCAGGATAACCGTCAGAGGAACAAAGGCATCTGGATCCGCTGCTCTGGAAATGTCCAACAAGCACAGAACAGGCGAGGCTGCAAATGCGGGAGGGCGCTCACCCTGACAGCCTTCCTTCCTCCTCCTCCCCTGCTGAAAGACCGCGCAACCAGTAACAATTTAAAGACCCCCGCAACATGGAGTAGAAGCAGAGGCGATCCAGGCTTCCACTGGTCCCGACAGGAAGCTAGTCACAGGGCTATGTTACTGCCTCAACAGATGCGAGAAGACAAAACCCAGAAGAAATAAACAGTGTGTGTATGCCTCCACCATCTTGCACTCCATTAAAATGTATGACTACAATGCACCAATAAAAAGTTAAAAAAGAAACACAAACGCCTAAGTCTACATTACCTCATTACTCAGACCCAAGAGCACAGAAACATGAAGCAAGAGCACAAAGTCCTCAGAGCAGACAAGCAGGCAGCACCTGGAAAAGCGTCAGCCCGTGAGACCCAGCGCTGCAGAGCACGTCCACTGTGTGCCCAGAGCCAGGGGGGAGAGGGGAAACCCAAGTCTACACTGGGAAGAGTAAACGCTATGCAGATGTGCCACGCACCTGTAACCCCAGCACTTGAGAGGCTAACTGGGAGGATTGCAGGTTCAGGACTAGTGAGCAATAACTTAGCAAGATGCTGTTTAAAAAATAAATAAATGAAAAGGGCTCAGGGACAGAACACGCATGGGTACAATGTACCACCAAAAACGAAAGGAAAAAAAAAAGATGTGTAAATAACTACACCAAAAAATGCGGAAATCTGTATGAGCTAAATAAATATGTAGACAAACTGAAATTAAATAGAGGTAGAAAGCCTGAAGATAAATAGCCACAGAAGTGAGTTGGAGAACCTCCAACCGAAAGGTAAACTTGGCCCCAAAGAGTTTACAGTTGAATCTAATGAACCTTCAAGAAGCAAG
Organism: Muscardinus avellanarius; assembly: GCF_963383645.1. Classification (NCBI taxonomy): domain Eukaryota; kingdom Metazoa; phylum Chordata; class Mammalia; order Rodentia; family Gliridae; genus Muscardinus; species Muscardinus avellanarius. The sequence continues at coordinate 23,167,793 of NC_137799.1, forward strand.
TCCTACTTCATTCAAATATTCTAAGATACGTACTTTTTAAATGGAGAAACTTTTCAAATCACTTTGTGAAGGCTACCTAATATCTAATATCAAATTAGGATTTTAAAAGCCGGGCATGGTGGTGCATGCCTATAATCACAGGACTTGCGAGGCTGAGACAAGAGGATCACAGGTTCAGGACCACCTTCAGCAAGTAGATTCTCATCAACCTATTGGGATCGTATTTCAAAATGAAATAAAATAGGGCTGGGGCTGCAGCCCAGAGGTAGAATGTTCCTGGGTCCAATCCCCAGTACCACCCAAAAAAAAAAGGATAAAAAATGAAATTAGATTTAGGTATAAATCTCATTAATAAAGTAATAGTTAATGGTACATTAAAAATAATTGTTAAAAGAACATATCAAGATCAAGTCAAAGATATTCCAGGAAAGCAAAAAATAATTTAACATTAGGAAGTTCATTAATGCAATTTATTACATTAACTGATTGTATATATAATCACCTTTGAAGACAACCATATCCACAACTACCAAAATGTTTAATGGTATCATTCATTGGTAAGTAGCTTTCTATTAAAATCACTGAGTAAAATTAAGGATTTGTGCTGGGCATGGTGGTACACGCTTGTAATTCCAGCATTCAGGAGGTGAAGACCAGAGGATCATGCTTCAGGAACAGCCTCAGCTACTTAGCAAGGCCCTTCACAATTCAGTGAGTCTCAGCTACTTAGTGAGACCCTTCACAATTCAGTAAGATCCTGTTTCAAAAACTATAAAGACTAAAAAATAGGGCCAGGGGTGTAGCTCAGAGGTAGAGTGCCCCTGGGTTCCATCCCCAGTACCAATAAATAAATAAATAAATAAATAAATAAATAAATAAATAAATATTTACAAAAGAAAAGTTTTTAAATGTTTGGGTTTTGTTTGTCTGTGTGTGTGTGTGGTACTGGGGATGGAACCCAGGGGTATTCTACCTCCAAGCTACACCCCCAGTCCTGTTTTATTTTTTACTTTGAAAGAGGGTTTCACTAAGTTGCTGGGGTTGGTCTCAAACTTGCAATCCTCCTGTCTCAGCCTCCCAAGTACTGGGATTCCAGGCATGTGCCACCACATCCAGTTAAAGAGTATATATCAGAAAATATCAGCCATGAACCCTAATCACATTATTCTAAATGAAAGAAACCAGACACATAAGGCCACACATTATACGATTTCATTTATATGAAATGTCAGAAAGGCAAATCCTTAGAGACAAAAGGCAGACTTTTGGTTGCCAGGGGATGGAAGGAGGGGGAAACGGGGAAAGATAACTTAATGAGGATGGGATTTCTTTTAGGGATGAAAAACACATCCTGGAGGGCTGGGGAGATGACGCAGTGGTGCAGCCCTTTCTTGCCTGGTGAATGCCCAGCACCACACACACACACAACACACACCCCTCTGGAATTAGATAATGTTTACACAACCCAGTGCATATACTAAATATCACTCAGCTACATACTCTTAAATGGTGATTTTCACAGAATGAAAAATTTTATCTCAATAACGATCATCAAAAGCAGGCAACAGTGTGAAACTCCAGAGCATATCTACTGAGTTCAGAAACAAGACCCTGATGCCTCGTATCTGCCATTATTCAAAGTCTCTGGAGACGGTAGGTAATGACGATGCATGAAGGCGCCCTTGGACATACGCAGTGCCGTGCCACAACGCTGCCCAGAGACAGGTCGGGTCTCCCCAAATTAACCTAAAAACGAATACACTCATTGGGGTAAAATGCCTTTAATGCATTTTATAATGATAAATGCAAAAGGCAGCAGACACAGACTACATGCTTCAGTGAATCAACGTCTGCCACGATTAACCCGCCTCCATCGGAGGACTGCACACTTTGCTGTAGCCAAGTGACTCCCACGGGAGGCTCGGCCGCCGCTGCCTCTGCACTTGGCCCCGTGGCCTGGTCTGGTCAGCGCCCGTGACTGAGCAAACACACACGGAGGTGGCAGTGGCGGAGGCGCTATGGGCCTTTGCGTGTTTCCAGCTGGTCATGTGCTCTCCTCTCTGCCTTAAAACTAGCAACTAGCACACCCCAAATAGAGCGACTCCTTCAGACCGGGACGACAGAACGGGATGACCTGTTGGAAAGAGCCAGCAGAGGGGACTCGACAGCCACTGACATACAACAACAGAAGCTGATGTTTGTTGCAAACCTTCACGTTTTTTAGAGTTATTACCATAGCAAAGATGACTAGTACATGCAATTAAAAGTCTACATCATTCTTTTTTTTCTTGGTGGTACTGGGGATGGAACCCAGGGGCTTTCTACCTCCAGGCTACACTCCCAGACCATTTTATACTTTATTTGGAAACAGGGTCTCACTAAGTTGCTGAGAGCCTCACTAAGTAGCTGAGGCTGGCTTCGAACCTGTGCGGTCCTCCTGTCTCAGCCTCCCAAGCATAGGGATTACAAGCGCATGCCACCACACCCGACTTATCACTTCTAAAATCCAGGTAGGAAACATTGATAAAAGTAGAATTTTAAGATGCAGAAATTTACTTCCCCTCCACCCCCCAAGAGTTGTGTGCACACACACACATGCAGTACTTGGAAATAAACCCAGGGACATTCTACTTCTGAGCTACACCCCTAGCCTTACTTTTAATTTCTTAGTTTGAAACAGAGTCTCACTAAGTGGCGGAGGGCCTCACTAAGTTCTGAGGTTGTCTGCAAACCTGCAATCCTCCTGTCTCAGTGTCCCAAGTACTGGGATTACGAGCACACACCACCACACCTGGTTCTGGAGAGTTATTTAAATGTGCCTTCTAGTATGTCCCAAGTTCTGGGACCTTACTTGCTTATTAATAAGTTAACCCCCCCTCAACCTGACCCAGAATCCCCATGTCAAAAAGTCTCCAAAACTTCTTTTTTTTTTTTTTTTTTGAGGGTTTGGGGATGGAACCCAGAGGCATTTGACCTCCGAACTACTCCCGCTGCCCAGTTTTTTTTTTTTTTCCTTTGTTTTGAAACAGGGTCTCACTGAGTTGCAGAGGGCCTCACTAAGTAGCTGAGGCTGTCCGCGAACCGCGATCCTCCTGTCTCAGCCTCTCGAATGCTGGGATTACAAGCGTGTGCCACCACGCCCGGCTCGACATCTGTGTTTAAACAACTCAGTTTGGTCAGAGATACAAGCACAAACGCTAAGGATGCGATGACGCACTTTGGTTATAAGAAAGCTCCACTCACTGAAGGAGGCAACCAAAGGCCACTGAGGCAACCCCAGCAGAAGCTGAGCACGTGCCGACGAAACAAGGCTGGAGGAGAGTGGGCTGGACGTTCAGGGCTGAGGGATGCCCACCCTACAGGAGAGAGGCCGGCCCCAGCTCGCGCCTCGCTGAGTGGCAAGTAAGGCCCGAGGCACGAAGACCCCGCCTCTGCTGCTGGTCGAGCACATGCACGCCACCTGAGGTCCAGGCAGCCCGCTGCTTGGGGTCAGGCTAAATCTCCTAAAAAGGCAGAGGTCCAAGAAGACGACATCCTCCAAACTGCTCCTGCCTGCCTGCCTCAACTCTGGGCTCAGGGTCCTGCCAGCTGAAAACCCGTCACGCTAGGACATCCATGCCTCTGCTGACATTTCTGCCCCCACATCACACAGGGTTTGGGGTGTAGAACCCCTCAGGGGTCATCCGAGTTCTTTTATCCAAAAGGCTTAGAAGTGACATGCATGAGGTCACTCAAGTGGTGTGGGAGGAGCCCTGGGTCTCTAGTGGAGGGCTGTGCTCCTGCACCGCAATCCAGGCCCTCCTTCTTCTACCTTAGGTGGGAAGAAGGGCTCCGAATGAGCCCTTCATAATTCTAGTTCCTTTCCTACCCTTTGCCCAACGCTTACTCATTCATTCATTCATTCATTCTGGTACTGGGGATTCAACCTAAGGGCATTCTACCTCCGAGCTAGATAACCCCCAACCCTTTTCATACTTAATTTTTGTTTCTGAATTAGGGTCTTACTAGGTTGCTGAAAGTCTCACTACGTTACTAAGGCTGTTCTAGAACCTGCGATCCTCCTGTCTCAGCTTCCCAAGTACTGGAATTATAGGCATGAGCCACCATGCTCTGCTTATCCAACACTTAACTATACCGGTCATTCATCTTATAAAACCCAGTCCCACTTCACACATTTCCGCGCTGTATCCTCTGGCACACTGCTACACACACGGAACATGCTCAGTGTTTAATGAAACAAATCAGGTACCTAAGGAAAGTTCAAAGGAAAGGGCCTTCTGGATTTTCAGAACAAGATTGGGAGCAGCAATACACCATACAGAGCTATGTTCCTGGTGACCAAATACTTGTTGATTAATCATCACCCCAGACCAAACCCTCTCGAGGCAAAACCACTCAAGTGAGGAACAGAACCAACCGCAGGTGCCAAGTGGTTCCCGTGAAGTAAGCTCCGATGCTCACGCTTCTCCTGTGGTTAGAAAGGCCTGCGGCTTTAGCAAGACTAAAAGCGTCCTTGCCTCAGACTTTAGAAACTCACTACTCTGCTACAACACGGACTGCTTTGGAATCCACAGAGACCCGAAAGCCAAAAACTATGTGCCACGTTTTGTGTATACACGTGAAAATGTGAATCCCCCTTGGGAGAGAACCTATCATTATACCGTCTCAAAAATACCTATTCTAAACTGCCCCAGCTAGAAAAGAAACAGGAATACATCTCACCTTCCACTGGATACCCAAACCTGAATGCCCTCTAGGAGATTACCGTCACACTCAATGATTTGTGGCAAATAAACCCTACACTTTTGGGGGTGAGATGTCCTTTGACACACACCCCAAACCTAAAACTAACCAGAAATAAGAGTACACTAAACTGGAAGGAAAGGTCTGACTGTATTCAATTAAATCACACTTCCTTTAAAAAAAAAAAAAAGTCTCACTTCATTTCTCTCTCCTAGCACAGAGTAGACAAGATTCTCTCGGTCCTGGTTCTGAGGTATTAGACGATGCTGCGTTGATTTGCTTGTTGATTTGTTTGTTTGTTTTGGTGGCGCTAGGGATCAAACCCAGGGCCCTGCACATGAGAGGCAAGCGTGGTAACACAAAGCTACACCCCAGCCCTCAGACCTGCATCTCACCACGAAGGAGCTGTGGAATTCCTCAAGGCCTGAGACAGAATCCCCACGGCATCTTTAGAGGCACAGGGCTGGTACCTGGCCGCTCCAGATCTAGTTCCCACATTCCCACTCAGGATGACTGTGGCTGATTCCACTTCATCTCCATATTTAACACAGACACTGAAAAAGAAAAGCTGCTCAACCAAGAGCTTGGTCGCAGTCAAAACATCATAGAATAAAAGATAAAGCAGGAGTCATTCTAAACCAAAATCACTCAAAAGAGTTTTCACAACTAACCAACCACATAAGGACAGTAGAAAAAAAGCCAGGAAGGATTGACAAAAGAAAAGAGCCTTCAAGTCAACACGGTGGAGTACCACGTGATAATGTTTTGGTCAACAACTCATCACACGTGCAATGGGGTCCTCTGAGATCACAATGAAGCTGCAATATTCTTACTGCCTGCAGTGGGTTTGTATTTTAAGCTAGTGTTATTACAAAGGAGTCAAAAGGTTTTTTTAAAGCTTATAAAGTTAAAAAAAAGTTGCATTAAGCCGGGCGTGGTGGCGCACGCCTGTAATCCCTGCGCTTGGGAGATAGAGACAGGAAGATCGCTCAGGTTCGAAGCCAGCCTCGCTGGCGTAAGAGACCCTTGTTTCCTAATAAAAATATAAAAAAATAGGTGTCTGGGAGTGTAGCCCGGAGGTAGAAGGGTTTCCAGGAACCCCAGTACCCAAAAAAAAAAAAAAAAAAAAAGTTGCATTAAGCTGGGAGTGATAGCATATACCTATAATCCCAGTACTTGGGAGAATGAGACAGGAGGATCACAGGATCAAGGCCAGCTTCAGCAATGATGAAACCCTTAGCAATTTAGACCTGTTTCAAAAAAAAAAAAAAAAAAAAAGGTGTGAGGGGGTGTAGTGTAGCTTGGAGGTAGAATGCCTCTGAGTTCAATCCCCAGTATCAAAAAAAAAAAAGTTACACTAAGCAAAGGTTCATTTATTATTGAAGAAATGAATTTTGTGCATGTGTATGTGCATGGTACCAGGGATTGAACTCAGGGGCATTCTATCTCCAAGCTAAACCCCCAGCCTGATTTTTTTTTTTTTTTTTAAGGAGCCGGGCGTGGTGGCACACGCTTGTAATCCCCGCGCTTGGGAGGCAGAGACAGGAGGATCGCGCAGGTTCGAAGCCAGCCGCACGCGCTGGCTTAGGAGACCCTGTTTCCATATAAAAATGTAAAAATAGGTCTGTGAGTGTAGCCCGGAGGTAGAAGGGCTTCCAGGAACCCCAGTACCACCAAAAAAAAACAACAACAACAATAAAAAAAAGGAGCTCCCTAAGTTGATAAGGGCCTTGCTAAGTTGTTGAGGATGGCCTCAAACTTGTGTTCCTCCTGTCTTGGCCTTCCAAGAACTGGGAGGAAAAAAAAAAAAAAAATATATATATATATATATATATATATATATATATATATATATATATATGTGTGTGTGTGTGTTTTATATATATATATTTATATTTATATATATATATATATATATTTTTTTTTTTACAAATGTAGTGTAGTCTGAGTGAGGAGGTAGAAAGGAAATAGGCAGATAGGGAAGAGGCCTCTGTAGAAAAAAAAACTTAATTTCCTGAGGGGCGAGGAATACTAATTAACTTCCAAGGCTCCTAAGAGATCAGCTATTCCAAGGTTCAGAGATAAGAAGGACCAGAGCTTCACAAAACCATCTGTTTACTAATCAACAAACCCAGGAGACATCACTGGAGCAAGGCTGACACCTCTACTAAAAGGAGACCCCTCAAAGGACATGCAAATGACACTCCTACTGAAAGGAGACCCCTCAAAGGACATGCAAATACCCTATGCAGATTTTAAGAACTGCCTCCCAAACTCCAACCAACAGAGGACATGCAGAGATATATAAAACCCTAGAGCAGTCACCAGGATGGTTACCCACCCTGGGAACCCCTCACCGTTGGGGAGCTTCTCTCTCTCTTGCAGGTTGCGTTAGCTTTGAGAGAAAGCGGAGTGCAATTGAAGGCACTTGGCCCAGGCTACACTTGGGTAGTGACCTGAAGGCCTCTGCTGGACATCAAGGCCGACCAGGGCCCCTAGGGGTGACCTGTACTTCCTTTCTGGCAGATCGCGTGGACTTTGGGAGAAAGCAATTTGCAACTGAAGGCAGTTGGCCTGGGCTACACTCGGGTAGTGACCTGAAGGCAGCTGCTGGACATCGAAAGTTCTAACAGCCCTTAGGGGTGTTCAGCCACTTTTCCCAGTTCCTTGCTGCTTCCAATAAACTTTTTACTCTCCTTCCTGTGGTCTGCGGGTGTCATTCTTCGCTCACCACAGACAAGAATCCAGTAAGGAAACACCGAGTTTCTTCTCAAGAAACTCCGTTTCATCTTAAGGAAACGCCGGGTTTCTTCTCAAGAAACCCCGTTTCATGAGTGTAGCACTCCTATCTACAGTAGTGTACAGAAATGCCTCTGGGCTTCCCACTCACTCCTCACTCACCTCTCACTCACCCAGAACAACTTCCAGCCCTGCATGCTCTATTCGCGATGAGAGCCTTATACAAGTCATCACTTTTTATCTTTTATACCATATTTTTACTGTTCCTTTTATATATATATTTGAAGTACTAGGGATGGAACTCAGGACCTTTCTACCTCTGGGCTATACTCCCAGACTTATTTTATATTTTATTTGTAAACAGGGTCTCACTAAGTTGCTGAGAGCCTCACTCAGTAGCTGAGGCTGGCTTTGAACCTGTGTGATCCTCCTGTCTCAGCCTCCCAAATGCTGGGATTACAAGCATGCATGAACATGCCCGGATTCTGAAATCCTTATTTCTGACAACATAGAGATAGCAGGAAAACAGAGAAAGATGAAGGAATAAAGTCAAGGAATGAACGAGGGAGAAAAACTCTTACCGCCTCATTTGTCTCTAAACTATGAGGTGTAAAACCAGACCCGAAGGGAGAGAGCAGCAGCAGCTCTGGGCCACTCGACTGCCCCAGGGCAGGCTGGGGCCTGGGATGGCAGGGATCAATCACACCAAGGACTGCTGAAGGTGGCTTTATTTACAATTTACATATGATGGAGGAAAAGGTCATCTGTCAAACTAAAGAATATATATGCACATATAATCTACTTTTTAAAGGCAATTGTAGAGGAAGGCGCTGATAGATCATAGGAGAACTGACTCGCCTCAAAGCCTCTCCTGGGTATAGCTGCTGTCTGACAAAATTTAGCCAAAACATTACCTTCCTAAAACATACATAATTAAACATGATTTAAGCACCTTTCTTCAAGCAATGAGATACTTGATTACGCCTCTATGAAATGGCAGAGGGAGAGGAACGGAATAATTATTGCTCCCTGTTTACTCCACAGACCACAGTGTAGGTGTTTTCCAACACACGGGAGTTTTAAGTGGCCTAATTACCAGGGTGCAATACTCCCCCAAACCACAAATTAGAGGATATGGAAGCAAAACCTATTCATACGCATATTCACCCAAACACCAAGTTCTCACTGGCTGCAGGTGCTGTTCCAAACAGGAGGCTGAGAGGGAATCTACTGGAAGAAGCAGTCAGGGAACTCTGGGGATGGAGGGGCAAGATGAGGTAATGATAAACACAGGAATAAACAGAAATCTGCCATGCCCGAGCCCAGAACCCAGAGTAACTGCTCTCCCAGGAAGGCCTCAAAGAAAACATGGGACCTTTGTAGGATGGCAGAAAGTGACATTTAAATTCCACCTCTCCAGCTGGGCATGGTGGTGCACACTTGTAATCCCAGTATTTGAGAGGCTGAGATAAGAGGATAGCAGATATGCAGCCAGCCTCAGCAACTTAGTGAGATCCTGTTTCCAAATAAGAAATAAAATCAGGCTGGTAGTGTAGGTTGGAGGTAGAATGCCTCTGCCTCTGGGTTCAATCCCCAGTACCAAAATAAATAAGTATAAAAAAAAAAAAAAAAGGGCTAGGGGTATAGCTCAGAGGTAGAAAGCCCTACCAAAAAAAAGAAAATCTAGCTCTCCTACCAACTCTGAAGTGGTAAGAAAACTCCTCAAAGTCACCAACGTTGGCTGGCAAGGCCCGCTATTCCAGCGAGGCTGCACAGAGATTCCTAAGAATCCAAGATCCTATAAGAAAAGGGAAAAGCCACTCCGTGGAAGAGAAAGGCGTTCCTGGCACAGAGCCCCGAATCTGCAAAGCTGCCAGGGGATGGAGCTGGACGTGGTGGCACACACTTGTAATCCAGTACTTGGGAGGCTGAGACAGGAGGATCACAGGTTCGCGGCCAGCCTCAGCTACTTAGAGACCCTTTATTTTGAGATCCTGTTTCAAAATAAAGCATAAAAGTTGGGAGAGGGGTGTGGCTCAGAGATAGAATGCTCATGGATTTAATCCCCAGTAATACACACACACACACACACACACACACACACACACACACACCTACCTTTTTAAGATCTTTAAGATCAGGGATCTTAAAAAACAAGTTTAAAAATTAGAGAAATGGCCGGGCGTGGTGGCGCAGGCTTGTAATCCTCGCGCTTGGGAGGTGGAGACAGGAGGATGGCGCAGGTTCAAAGCCAGCCGCGCTGGCTTAAGAGACCCTGTTTCCAAATAAAAAGTATAAAATAGGTCTGGGAGTGTAGCCCGGAGGTAGAAGGGCTTCCAGGAACCCCAGTGCCACCAAAAAAAAAAAAAAAAATTAGAGAATTGCTCCACAGCTTCAGAGGCAATGGCTAATCTTTTTTTATCTTTATTTATTTATTTTTTTTCCTTTTGACAGTCCTGGGAATCAAACCTGGGCCTTGCACATCCTAGGCAAGCTCTCTACCGCTGAGCCCAATGGCTAAGCTGTGAAGCAGGAGAGCAGCGACCACTCATCAAGTATTACAGAAAAGACCTTGGGGAAAGCATGCAGGAGTGAAGCCGACAGCGCAGGCGCTATGAGGGGGCAGCCGGGAGCCGCTGCAGCCGACAGCACACAGCGCCCCACCCTGGGGACCTGGGCTGGGTGGGAGCAGCCAGGAGAGGAAGGATGCGAAGCGGCCTCAACTCTCAGGTCAGGCGACCTGGGATACTCTAATGAACGCTTCCCAGGCAGGAAAAACAGTCTGGCCAAAGCGGGAGGAATCATGTTTCAGACACAGGTGAAGTAGAGGATTAGAAACTGCTGGAGGGCCAGCTACATCAAGTAAACCCAAGTTCCACAGCCCCACACACTGCCGGCGGTGCCATCCTTAGGACGAGAGGATCCCCTGAGACAACCACGTCAGCAGAGGCCTGGACCAGGCTCACGGGGCGTCTGACATTCTCTCATCCCCTTGCATCATCTGTTTCAGGGATGCCTGATTCAGGCCATTTCCCACCGTCACACACTGGCAGCCCTCCCCACGAGGACTCGCATGGGTGATCTTGACCACAGTTCATTTGAGAAGGCCAGATGCACAAATAGCCCGCAGACTGTCATCACACCTGGCCCTGACACCAGGCCAGGGAGTTCTCAGGGACATCTGAACCCAACCTTGGCAGAGAGCAAAAGGTGGCCAGTTGAGCTCCCAGGAGCCTGTGCTATGAGGTGACTCAAAAACAAAAACACAGCAAAACCTGGAGATAGGAAGCAAATGCTTGGTATTAAGAAAGATTACTGAGCCGGGCGTGGTGGCGCATGCTTGTAATCCCTGCGCTTGGGAGGCTGAGACAGGAGGACCGCGCGGGTTTGAAGTCATCCTCAGCTACTTAGTGAGGCTTTCAGCAACTTAGTGAGACCCTGTTTCCAAATAAAATATAAAAAAGGTCTGGAAGTATAGTCTGGAGGTAGAAAGCCTCTGGGTTCCACCCCCAGTACCACCAAAAAAAAAAAAAAAAAAAAAAAAGCCGGGCGTGGTGGCGCACGCTTGTAATCCCAGCATTCAGGAGGCTGAGACCTGGAGGATCGCGGTTCACGGACAGCCTCAGCTACTTAGTGAAGCCCTCTGCAACTCAGTGAGACCCAGTTTCAAAATAAAGAATAAAAAATAGGGCAGGGGGTGTAGCTCGGAGGTCAAATGCCCCTAGGTTCCATCTCCAGACCCGCAAAAAAAAAATAAATAAATTTAAAAAAAAGAAAGAAAGAAAGATTAGATTGGGAGACAAAATGCATACTCCCCACAGCAATCTACACCTACAGCTATAAGCCAAGGGAAAGGAAGATGAAGAAATTAAGTGTGCTCATACCTTCTGCCAGGCACTGTGCAAGCAAGCCTCTTCACACACTGGATCTGACTTAGCCCTTAAAATTACATGAAACAGGGAGCCAGGCGTGGTGGGCATGCTTGTAATCCCAGCATTTGGGAGGAGGATCGCGGTTCGTGGACAGCCTCAGCTACTTAGTGAGGCTCTTTGCAACTCAGTGAGACCCAGTTTCAAAATGAAGAATAAAAAATAGGGCTGGGCCAGGCATGGTGGCACATACTTGTAATCCCTGCACTTGGGAGGCAGAGACAGGAGGCTCGCACGTGTTTGAAGCCAGCCTCAGCTACTTACTGAGGCTCTCAGCAACTTAGTGAGACCCTGTTTCCAAATAAAATATAAAAAAAAGGTCTGGGAGTACAGCCCTGAGGTAGAAAGCCTCTGGATTCCATCCCCAGTACCACCAAAAAAAAAAAAAAAAAAAAAAAAAAGGGCTGGGGATGTAGCTTGGGGATGTAGCTCGGAGGTAGAATGCCTCTAGGTTCCATCCCCAGTACCACAAAAAAAAAAAAAAAAAAAAAAAAATATATATATATATATATATATATATATATATATGGAGAGAATCTATTATCTCTGATGAACTAAGAGGTTAGGAACCAATAGTATTAGAAGATGGTCCCACAGTTACTCGTCAGTGAGAAGCAGAGGCACCAGGAACCAGCCTCCGGATCAAAGGCCAGTTCCCTACCATCTGCCTCACACACCAGAGGACTTCATTAAACAGGCACCTGCTGGACAAGAAGCTCCAACTACACCACATCCCCCTGCACTGGCGGAGCCTGGAGAAGTGCCTGCTCATGAACGGTCCCTCAGAGGTGCTCCTGAAAACAGTGCAATCCCTAGCCAGGCTGGGATGTAGCTTAGACATGGAACGCCCCTGGTTCAATAAGATACATAGACAGACAGAAAAAAAACAGGAAAAAAGAGGAGGAGGAGGAGGAGGAGGAGGAGGAGGAGGAGGAGGAGGAGGAGGAGGAGGAGGAGGAAAGGAAAGAGTCCCAGTCCACCAGTGTCAGAGTAATCAATCAGGCCACATCTCCTCTCGAGATTTGAAGAGCTAGCCAGCTCCAGAGAAGATCCAATGTAAAGTGCCAGAAACCATGAACAAACAGTTCCATTTGGCCCTCATCAACCCCTATGGACTCCAAACGCATAAAACAAGACCCTCACTGTCGTCTGCACTTAGAAGCAACCCGGTGGTCAGATGCGTCACTCTTGGGCATATCAGGCGTGCAGGCTCAGGGTTGATGTGGGTGGCAGGGGGCTCTCATCCCCAGGGAGCTCTGGGTAACACAGATCTCGTCCAAAGGGCCAAATGACTCACCCTGTCACCCCCTAGATGGATGGAACTGATCTGAGTTTTAATATATGAGAACTGGAGAACTTCACATAGGAAGAGAGGACAGATTATTCAGAAAGTGTTTGATTATTTAGAGAGGATAAAACAGGTAATAGCCTTCTCTTATACAAAAATACATGTCAATATAAACAAGAAACAGAGCCCAATGCAAAAACGAACAACAATGTAAATACATCCAATAAACAGTTGTTCAACATCAATAATAAGCAACATGAAAATGAAAACATATCTCGCTCCAAATAAGCAAAGATTAAAAAATCTACCTGACTCCAAAGCCACTGTACCACACTAAAAACATATGTAGAAATGCGTTGCGGTGGCACACGTCTGCAATCCCAATACCTGGGGCAAGGCGTGAGGTAGGAGGATCACAGGTCGAGGTCAGCCTCAGCAACTTGGACCCTGCCTCAAAAAATAAAGTAAAATAAAATAGGGCTGGAGGTGTAGTGTAGAGGTAGAATGACTCTGGACTCGATCCCCAATACCATACACAAAATGTATAGGACAACGCCACCAAATTAAATGGCCTTTTCAGAGCCCTGTTCAGAGCCCCAAGCTCAAGGACTCTGCAAAGGAGCAGGGAGGCTGTAGGCTGGACGGCCATGCTCTGGTTAAAGGACTCTGACAAGCCTCTATCTGAGCTAAGGCGAAGCCGCTGGTAATAGAACTGATGCCCCTGATGCCCCTTCTTCAATCTCCAGCCTTGCCCATGCCATGCCTACGCGTCACCGATGCCCAGGTCAAGGACAAAGATTCAAAATACATGACTGTACTCATTTGTTTTCAATGACCCAAGCACTTTTCCTCTGTCAGTTGTGACTCACAGCAGATGGTAATGTTTATATCTACTGAATTTCATCTTACTATGACACTCTAGCCCCAAGAAAGCAGACAGCCCTCAAAATCACCCAAGGTGGCGCAGGACGCGGTGGCTGTCAGCCAAATGCGGTGCTGCAGCGAGGAAGGAACGTTTGTGGCTCTGTGCATGACGGTGTTACGACGCCAAGAGAGGGCCCCCAAGCGCAGGCTCAAGATCCCAGCGCTAGGAAGGCTGACTCAGGAGGATGCCAAGATGCTCGGCGTGCTCAGCAGAGCCTCTCACTGAGTTAACTTCTCCAACTCTAGCTCCTGCTTGCCCTTCCCTACCCTTCAAAACTGCGCATAGCCGCCTTCTATGTGCACATTTGAGCCATGAACTGGGAAGGAAAGATTAAGGAACAGGAGGAGAAATGAGTGATGGAGAATGGGGAGGGGCCAAGAAAAGATGCCCAAAGTGAAGCTGATGGGGCCTGCTCTCCCATCAGCCCGACCCAGCCCACCCACCACCCCTACGGAGATACCCAAGCTTCCCTCTAAGATGCTCTGGACACAGGCCAGCGAGGGCCCTCACAGGCAGGGCCAGGCCTCGCCTTGCGGCATCTGAAGGCAGACCCTCCTGTGCCACCTGGTCTCGTGCGTGACAGCAGCACCCGGTTACCTGGCAACCCCCCAGGTGCCACAAGTTCTCACCCACCTTTACATAGGTGCTTCCTCTCCCCAGAGACCTCGTTCCTCCTGTTCACCCAGACAATGCACATTTTTTCTTCCAGGCTCAGCTCCAAGGACACCCCAGGTAAAAGAAAATGCCTTCCCTCAGCCCAGTCTGGTGGAGCATGCTTGTAATCCCAGTACTTGGGAGGCTGAGACAGGAGGATCACAGGTTCATGGCCAGCCTCAGCTACTTAATGAGGCCCTGTTTCCAAATAATAAAATAAAACGGGGCTGGGGATGTAGCTCAGAGGTTGAATGCCCCTGGGTTCAATCCCCCAAATAAAAAATTAAAAAAAAGATTCCTTCCTTCTCACACACCACCCCACCTGCCAGCACTTGTCCAGTCTGCACTTAAACACCTCTACAGAGTTCTTATCGTGCCCAAATTTAGTCTTTCAGTCACTTTCCATCTGCTTGGTCACAGCAGCTTATCTACCTGGCCCTGTGGAACAGGAGGTATGAGGAAGCCTGGACCAACCCTTATCTCCATCCAGCATGGCCTTGGGGCAGTTCCCCCTGCCCCAGTACTAGAGATGGAACCCAGGGGCATTCTGTATCCGAGCTACACCCCCAACCCAATTTTTTATTATTTATTTTGAAACAGGTCTTGCTGAGTTGCAAAGGGCCTCAATAAGTAGCTGAAGCTGTCGGCAAACCACGGTCCTCTAGTCTCAGCCTCCCCAATCCTGGGATTACAAGCGTGCGCCACCACAACTGGCTCAGTTTGTATTTTTACATTCCTATTTGTTTATGTGTATGTTTGGTACTGGGGACTGAACCTAGGGGCATTCTACCTCTGAGCTACACCCCTATCTCTTTTTTAAATTTTTTATTTTGAAACAGGGTCTCGATAGGTTGCTGAGATGGTCTTTGAACCTGTGATCCTCCTGTCTCAGCTTCCCAAGTACTAAGATTATACCTGTGGGCCACTGCTCCTGGCTGTATTTTTAAAAACATAAACACAAAGCCGGGCGTGGCAGCGCACCGCTTGTAAGCCCTGAGCTTGGGAGGTGGAGACAGAAGGATTATGCAGGTTCGAAGCAAGCCTTGCTGGCTTAAGAGACCCTGTTTCCAAATAAAATATAAAATAGGTCTGGGAGTGTAGCCCGGAGTAGAAGGGTTTCCAGGAACCCCAGTACCACCAAAAACAAAAAACAAACAAAAAAAACACCACAACAACATCTCTACCCCACAAGCCTTATCTATCGAGTGACCTAGCCACTTCTTCTCAACAGATGGAGTCCACCAGTCCACCCTATTTGGGCGGGCCCTCCAACTGCTCTGTACATCAAAGAAGTGATTTCAAGCCAGTGCTGGGCACAACCTGCCCAAGGCCCAGAACGTCCCGTTTCCTGACTCTCGGGGTGCTCAGCCCTGGGACCTGCCCTGCAGGCACCCATGCCCCACCTGAGGAGCACAGGCCACTGGTGATCCCCCCGCGGGCACTGCGGCCCACCGCCAGCCACGCGTCATCCTGGGCAAGCATCCCAGCGGGCCTTCAGTGGATGGCAGTCCCAGCCAAGACCTGACTCCAACTGCGTGGGACCCCCTCTTCCTTGCCCACAAAACCTGAGGCCCATCAGCCTGCAGAACCGTGAGATGATCATAAATCTGTGTTTAACCTACTTAGTTTGGGAACGGCCTAGTAAGCAACAGTATATAACCAAAACAGTGTCTAACTGGCAAAGAGGTAAACCGTGAAAGAACAGTGAAAATTAGCTATGATGTGAAGTCTGGCACATGGCAAACACTCAAGTTAATAGCTGCTGCTAGTGTGTGTGTGTGTGTGTGTGTGTGTGTGTGTGTGTGTGTGTGTATCAAATGCAGGGACATTCTAAGGGTATTCTCTAAGCTATATCCTCAGACCTATTTTATTTTATTTTTTTGAAACAGGACCTCACTAGGTTGCTGAGATTCTAACTCTTTTGCTGAACTTGCTATCCTCCTGTCTTGGCCTCCCAAGTACTGGGGTTATAGGTGTAAGGCACAAAGCCTGGATCTTCTATTATTAAAATTCCATGAAAGGGCCAGGCATGGTGCCATAGGCTTGTAATCCCAGCATTTGGGGGGCTGAGAGAAGAGGATCACAGGTTTGAGGCCAGCCTCAGCAACTTAGCAAGACCCTTAACAACCTAGTAAGACTCTGTTTCAAAATAAAAATAAATTTTTTTAAATGGCTGGGGGTATAGCTCAAAGGTAGAATGCCCCTGGGTCCCAACACCAAAAAGGAAAAAAAAATATGTGAAAGGGGGACAAAACTAGGGGAGAACCTGGCTCAAGAGGCCATTGCTCCCGCCGGCGAGAGCCAATGAGATACCGCGTCCGTGGGGATGGCGGCTGAGCTGCGTTTGACGCTCATGTTTCTTCAAGTTCCAGGGAAACGACAGAAGAAATACAAACAGAAGAATTAACCCGCAGAAAAGCCAGAAAACGGGGGTGGATGCCATCAATCAATAAGAAATTCTGAGGAATTTCTGGAAGAGATTCAGCAGACAGGATCAAATTCACAGAAACATCGAATTGAGCCCAAGCTAAAAACCAAACCCTAAATGGGCCACAAGGGGGAAAGATGGATATGGCGAAAGACAGGTTTTTTTTTTTTTTTTTTGGTGTGTGTGTGTGTGTGTGTGTGTGTGTGTGTGTGTGTCTGGGGATGGAACCCAGAGGCATTTGACCTCCGAGCTACATCCCCTGCCCTATTTTTTATTCTTTAACAGGGTCTCACCAAGTTGCAGAGGGCCTCACTAAGTAGCTGAGGGTGTCCGCGAACCGCGATCCTCCAGTCTCAGCCTCCCGAATGCTGGAATTACAAGCGTGCGCCACCAGGGTTTCCCATACAGAGCCTGGGGACCCCAAATCCAGAGACGACAGTGATGGAGAGCAGAAGACAGCACTGGGAAGGGCGGTGGCGGGGCTCGAGGGCTGGGAGTGCTAAATTGCTAATACCAGTCAGTTGAAGAAAGAAAACAGGAAGGGTATTTTGGGAAGAGCTGTGAAATTGACCATCTGCAGGGAAACTCTTTTCACACTTCCTCGGTAGAGAGGGGTCCATCAGCCACGTCCAGCAGGAACCAAGGCCAAGCTCCAGTCCTCCCCCTTCCCCCACGGCACCCCACACTCCCTGCCGGGTCCCCACAGCCGGCGCCCAGGCTGACGGGAGCCTCGGAGCAGAGGATGGAAGAACGATGCGCCCTGCACGCAGGGTCTGCTGTGTAAGGCACACCAGCGGGGGTTTGGTTCCCCCTTAACTTACGCACACAATACAGCATATTGAGAAGTCAATCAGGATAGAGGTTCAGTCAAGAAAGAAGACATGAGGCTGGGGGTGCAGCTCAGTGGTCGAGAACACACGCTCATCATGCACAAGGCCCTGGGTTTAATCCCCAGCACGGAAGGGGAAAAAAAGGGCATAAAAGGAAAGAAGACGTCATTTAACAGAGACCTGATGTTTCTGTCAACGAACCAGGTGTGGTGGTGCACACCTGTAATCCCAGCGCTTGGGAGCCTGAGACGGGAGGATCATAAGTTCTAGGACACCCTCAGCAACTTAGCAAGACCCTCGGGAACCTAACGAGACCCCCTGTTTCAAAACAAAAAAACTAAAAACTAAAAAGGGCTAGGAGTATAGCTCAGAGGTACAATGTCCCTGGCTCTATCTCCAGTACCACAAAAAAAAATTATAAGCAGAAACATCAATTTTATAAAAATTAGCCACAATTGTGAAATCAAATTTAGGAACATATAAATAATACCCAGAAGGGAAGTAAAAGCAAGTCCAAAGGCCCCTTCTTGCTCTAGAGAGTTATATATACTAACTAAATTTGCCTATGGTAGAAAAATATAATTGTAAACGCTCAAGCAGAAACAGGAAATAGAGCCATAGAGAAAAATAAAACTGAGCACTCAAGGCAAACTTGATTAATTAAACCCAAATGAGGAGGTGGAGAAAAGGGAGAGAAAAGAAAGCAAAATGAACAGAAAATAAAGAACTCAAAATCCCATGTAAAACATTAGCAAGTTGAACCTACGACCAAGCAGGATTTATCCTAAGTATAAATGGAAGCACAGTTCAATATTAAGAATAAACTAAGCTGGGTGTGGAAGGACACACCTATAACCCCAGCATCAGAAGGCTGAGACTGGAGGATCCCAGGCTTGAGGCCAGTGCCGGTAACTCTGTGCAATCCTCAGCAACTTACCAATTTTATTATTTAATTTAAATTTTTATTTTATTATTTAATTTAAAAAATAAAAAGGACTGGGGGTGTAGCTTGGAAGTAGATTGCCCTGGGGTCCAATCCCTAGTAGCACCCCCCTGTAAAGAAACTAGTAGCAAACATTATATATAATATAATGGGAATAACTCAGCTGGGTGTGACGGCGTGCTTGGGAGGCTGAGACAGGAGAATCACACTGGTTTGAAGCCAGCCTCAGCTACTTAGTGAGGCTCTCAGCAACTAATAGGGCTAGAGTATAGCCCAGAGCTAGAAAGCCTCTGGGTTCCCACCCCCAGTACCACCAAAAAAAAAAAAAAAAAAAAGGAAAACAATATCTCAATATCTTCCCTTTACAAGGAACAAGAATACCTTCATTGTTTTAAGAATTCCAAAGGTCTAGGCCAAGGCAATTTTAAAATTTCTAGCTTTTAAAAGAAAGTTTTAAAAATTGCAACCTCTGAGTCTCTTGTATTTTCTAAGTAGACAATAAAATTATTCAAATGTATTAAGAATTCAATAAGATGGCTAGAATCAAACTAAAATTCAAAAACACAGAGCTTTCCTGCAAATTGGCAGCAACCAAGGAGAAGCTGCAAAGCACACAATTTTGGTGTTACACCTTCATCTTTTAATCTTGGGGAACAAGAAAAGAAACTGAAAAGCCCTGAGCTCTCACGGTCTGTCCAAAGGGGATTTAGCCAGAAGCTACCTAGCACATTACCCGGCACTTGATAAATATTTGATGGATAAATGAATGGAACATGAACTTCCTGATTAAGTCTACTTTCTCTCATCTATTTCCTCTGGGGGAAAAAATTCTTTTCTTGCCAGTTGAAATAACCCTTTCCTCTCAAGGTTTAGCTCGCATGGCTGAAAGATTTCTCCTCTGCTTTTCAATATCATGATGTTGAATGAGCCAAGGGTAGTTTACTCTTATTCACGGAAGATGAAAATCAAATAAAGGAGAGGAAATGTAATCAGATCATAGGTAATGTAAATATAACAATTAACAATTAGGTCATTGTGAATATTAATTACAGGGTGGTTGTTGTTGTTGGTGGTGGTGGTAGTGGTGGTGGTGGTGGTGTGTGTATGTGTTACTGGGGATTGAACTCCAGGGCCATTCTACCTCTAAGCTACCCCCCAGCCCCTTTTTGTCGTCGTCGTCGTCGTCATCGTCGTCGTCGTTGTTGTTGTTGAAATCGGGTCCTGCTATGTTGCTGAGAGTCTCACTACGTTGCTGAGGCTGTCCTCAAAGCTGTGATCTTCTTGTCACAGCCTCCTAAGTACTAGTATTACAGGATTACAGGCAGGGGCCACCTCACCAGGCTGTTTGTTTTTTAAAGCTATCTAAAATTTGGCCTTGAAACCAAAGTATCCTAGAACTGACTCAGGATATTCTTCCCCACAGTTTATAGACTTTTTCTTAGATACCGGGCCTACTTCCTCTTCCTCTCATGTAATATTTGCATGGGGGAGGGAAGAAAGGGAAAGAAGTAAGAGGCAAGCCTGGGGATTGAGCTCAGGGGTGTTCAGCTACTAAGCTATATCCCCAACTCTTTTATTTTTTATTTTGAGACAGGGTATCACTAAGTTGCCAGGTGGGCACTTCTGTGATCCTCCTGCCTCAGCTTCCCAGGTCGCTAGGATTATAGGCTGCACCATGGAGTGCACCAGGCTATGCATTCAATTTTTATAATAATCTTCCACTATACAACCATGCTATTCTGGAAAGCATTTCTTTTTTCTTTTCTTTCATCTCGTACTTGTTGGCTGTTCAGGGTACCTGATATATTGCAAGATGTACCTGTTCCTACTATCAGAATCTATCAATAACAGGCAAAGAATCCTCTACAGACATCTAAAATATGTTGTTCACATGAGTCATAAGAATCACTTTGACTTTTGAAAACTTTTTTTCACTATTTTGACTTTTGAAAACTGCCTTTGGACCCTATTCTAAATACACTCATTGGGTTACTAGGACAACCTTATGAGATAGGTTATTAGTTTACGACCCCGTTTTATTGATGGGACATCAGAGGTTCAGAATGACAAGAGCTGCAGAGGACAGAAGTGGCTTGCCAGTCAGTGCGTGATTCCATCAGGCCTCCCTGGGCTGGCTCTCAAGGGGCCATTCTTCCGCCTCCTCAGCTCCAATTGCCTTGGACCTACACTGCTCTCAGTAACCTCTCTAAAGTGACAGTCCTAAACTTCTACAAACTGTATACTGCCTTATTTTGGAACAAACACTTGATAACAGATATACTTAATTCATTTGGCCACTGGCAACATTGATTCTCACGAAACAAAGTCTCTACCAACTTACAGCAATATTGTGAACCTATAGTTGGATCAGGATTTCCTCAACATAATTTAAACACAAAGAAAGCTTCAAGTGGAAAGTGTTACATTTTGTTTGTTGTAAATTAAGAGGCAAATAAGCCAAGGTCAACACTTAAAAACACATAAACACATTCATCTATGTGGTACCAACACTGGTCCACCCTGAAATGCAAATACTGTTTCTACATTTATAATCTTGGAACGCTTACAAAGTGTCTTTTGTAAATATTACACTTTTTACTCACACTCAGCACTGGATACAGTAAGGTCTAAGAGAATAAGAATGATTAGAGGGGAAAAAACAACAGTGGCTACTTGTTCTGCTGTCTGGCTGAAAGTGGAAAAATGACCAATTTGCTCAAAGCATGCACTCGAGGCAGGCTTAGAAACCTGCGTGCAGACTCACAATTGTGCCACAACCCCACACCTGGACCTCATTCCATCCAAAAGTTAACAGTGTCTAGTCTAGAAGGCAATATTTTCTGGGTTACTCACAAAACTTCAGGATGCCCTAGAAAACCATTCCAGGCCTTTGAGCACACTGGGAGTGAAAGCAAGCCAATCACACCATCTTAGAAACAGCTATCCAGCCAGGCGTGGTGGCGCGCACTTGTAATCCCAGGATTCGGGAGGCTGAGACAGGAGGATCGCGGTTCGCGGACAGTCTCAGCTACTTAGTAAGGCCCTTTGCAACTCAGTGAGACCCTGTTTCAAAATAAAGAATAAAAAATAGAACCGGGGGTGTAGCTTGGAGGTGTAAGCCCCTGGGTTCCATCCCCCATACTGTAAATTAAAAAAAGAAAAAAAAAAAGGAAAGAAAGAAAGAGCTATCAGTCAAGTGACTAATACAACCACCTCACAGAATATTCTTCATTCTCACCTGTTCAAAAGTTGACTACCTCTCTCTGGGCAGAAGCTATAATGCAACCAGACTAGCCCCTAAGAGGATTATGTGCTGCTATGAGGTTAATTAAGAAACAAGTCACTGGGCAGAAAACATGGCCTTCTCCTTCACAGAGACAGGGGACGTCCAGGTAGGCCTGTGCCAAGAAGGACAGAGGCAAGAACAGGACGTGAGGGTCCAACAAAGTCTGAACAACTGTGACTCATGGGAGGTTCTGTTCCTCCACCATGACCTGGGCCAGAAGAGAAAAGCATTTCTCAACCCAGGACAAAAAGATATTTCCTGTGGGGCGTGGGGGTGCACACCTGTAATCCCAGTACTCGGGAGGCTGAGACAGGAGCATCGCAGGCTTGCGGCCAGCTTCAGCAATTTAGCGAGGCCCTATTTCAAAATAAAAAATAAAACAGGGCTAGGGTTTAGCTAAGAGGGAGAATACCAGTGAGTTCAATCCCCAGTGCCACCAAAGAAAAGTAAGTGATAAAATAGGTACTTCACAGAATTGACTGACTATATGGAGAAAAGGTAAGACTCATGATATTTAATCAGACAGATTATAAACTACCAAAAGAACATTATCTTTTATTGCCTTACTTAGAACTTAGCCCTATCTCTCTTGGATTTTGGGCAGTTAGGACTCAATTTCCTACCAAGGGCAAGACACAAACATCTACCCAACAGCAATGTTGGGGAGATCGCCCCCCCCCCTTTGAAACATGATGAGAACTTGGGGTTTATTAGTCTGGTTTTTTTCTTTATAATCAATATCAACCATTGCTAACCAAATTAGAAAGCTAGAGAGCCAGGTGTGGGGGTGCACCGGTGTAATCCCAGTACTTGGGAGGCTGACACACGAGGATCACAAATCCAAAGCCAGCCTCGGCAACTTAGTGAGGCGTTCAGCAACCTAGTAAAACCCTGTTTCCAAATAAAAATAAAATTTGGCTGGGGGTATAGCTTGGAAGTAGAATGCCTCTGGGTTCAATCCCCAGGAAAGAGAGTGAGCGAGCAAGAGAGAGCAAAGAGTGAGAAAGAGAGAGAAAGACAGATAGATGGAGGGAGGGAGGGAGGGAAGGAGAAAGAGAGAGAGAGAGAGAGAGAGAGAGACAGACAGACAGACAGACAGACAGACAGACTTCTTTCCCCCTAATATAATCAACCTCAAAGAGAGAAAGACCACACTCTCAAAGGTCAGAAAATGTCCCTTCTGAGACGCAGTGTTATACCCTTCCAATGACAGAACAGACATTTCCATGTGTATCCATACATACATATAAATGACAGTAGACTATACACTGTATATTGTTAATATATTTGTCATTGTTGTATATCAGTATATACAGGGCTACTATCTTTTTTTTTTTTTTTTTTTTTTTGGTGGAACTGGGGATTGTACCCAGAGACATTCTATCTCTGAGCTATGACCCCAGTCCTATTTTTTATTCTTTATTTTAAAAGAGGATCTCACTAAGTTACAAAGGTACTCACCAAGTAGCTGAGGCTGGCCATGAACCTGCGATCCTCCTGTCTCAGGCTCCCAAGTACTGCGATTACAAGCATCCCCCACCACGCCCGACTTGCCATATTCTTCTTAATACTGCCCTTCAAAAATCACCATAATTTGTACCAGCATTTGGGAGGCTGAGACAGGAGGATCATGATTTGCAGACAACCTCAACTAAGTGAGACCCTTTGCATGTCAGTGAGACCCTGTTTCAAAATAAAGAATAAAAAATAGGGCTGGGGATGTAGCTTGAAGGTAGAATGCCCCTGGGTTCCATCCCCAGTACCTCCAAAAACAAAAACACCATAGTTTGTAAAAAACAACTCCATGCTGATGGTCACTCAGGCCGTATTGCTGATCGAATATTTCAACAAATATCTTTGTACACATATCATTTAGTACAGGCACATTATCTGTGTACCTGCCCCATCCTAGGTTTTGTTAATACACTGAAATTACCTCAAAAAGCAAACCAAAAAAAACCCTTGAGCTCAAGGCATTTATAGTACAATACAGAAGACAGTAAACAAAATATGTCTGGGGGTTAGTAAAGGAGGAGAAGTAGGCAAGAAGGGTATCACTGCTACAGCAGTCCTCTTCCTCATCGGTGGAGTTTACATCCAGTGAATACCTGAAACCACGGGAACTTACCACATTTTTCCTCTACATACACCACTAGGATAATGTTTAACTTATAAATAAGACACAGTAAGAGATTAACAATATTTAGTGAAAATAAAAATTTTAACAATATGCTATAATAAAATTGCCACCATCACTATTTGGGGGCTTTTTTTTTTTAAACTGGGGATTGAACCCTGGAGAATTCTAGCTTCAAGCTATACCCCAGCCCTTTTTTTTTTTTTTTTTTTTTTTTTTTTTGGTGGTACTGGGGTTCCTGGAAGCCCTTCTACCTCCGGGCTACACTCCCAGACCTATTTTTGCATTTTTATTTGGAAACAGGGTCTCCTAAGCCAGCGCGCGGGGCTAGCTTCGAACCTGCGTGATCCTCCTGTTTCTGCCTCCCAAGCGCGGGGATTACAAGCGTGCGCCACCACGCCCGGCAGCCCTTTTTATTTTAAAGCAGGATCTCACAAAATTGCTGAGGCTGGAGCCAGGTATGGTGGTGCGCACTTGTAATCCTAGTACTTGGAAGGCTGAGACAGGAGGATAACAGGTTCACAGCCAGCCCCAGCTACTTAGTGAGGCCTCCACAGCTCAGTGAGACCCTGTTTCCAAATAAAGAATAAAAAATAGAACTGGAAGTGTATCTCAGAGGTAGAATGCCCCTGGATTCAATCCCCAGTAACATACACACACACACACACACACACACACACACACACACATTGCTAAGGCTGGCATGAAACCTGTGATCCTCCTGTCTCAGACTCCCAAGTACTGGGATTACAGACATGTACCACAGCACCTAACTTGGGGCCATTCTTAAGTAAAATAAGGGTTACTTGAACCTGAGCTCTGCAGCACCACACCAGTAGGTTTGATAACCTAGACAGCTCCCCAGGAACTAAGGAAAAACATACACAGAACGGATACACAAGCTGAAGGATGACTCATGTCCCGGATGGGGCAGAGTAGAGTGTGAGATTTCATCATGCTACTCAGAATGGTATGCTGCTTCAAACTTATGAATTGTGTGTTTCTGATATTTCCATTTAATATTTTAGTCCATGGGTAACTAAAACCTCAGAAAGCAAAACTGTGAATACGGTTTTGTAGTCTGTGAATAGAGAATACAGGGAAGTCTGCTGTAGTTTATAAATTGTGGTTTAGGGAGGCCCATGTGATAAGGTGACATCTAGAGGCTCAAATGAAATAAAAGAATAAGGCTGGATGCTGTCTGGAGACGGAGAACCTGCCAAGCCAAGGGAACAGCAGATGCAAAGGCCTGGGGCCTGGAGTGAATAGTGGGTGAAGGATGGAGAAGCAGGAAGGAGGGCGCCTGCGAGGCCCAGGGGGGATTGCAAGGGAACTGCAAAGTCTCTGAGTGGTTTTGAGCAAAGGCAAGGATAGGTCCTGGTGTGAGGTGGGTACGCTGGAAGCAGGAAGACTAGACTACTACGGTAACAATAACCCAGGCAAGCCAAGGATGACCGATCAGACTCTACATACATTTCAAAAGAACTCCGTCAATAGCTGGGTGAGGTGGCACATGCCTATGATCCCAGTACTTGTGAGGCGGAGACAGGAGGACCACAGGTTCAAAGCCAGGCCCAGCAACTTAGTGAGGCCCTCAGCAACTTAGGAAGACCTTGTTTCAAAATCAAAAGGGCTGGGGGTGCAGCTCAGAGGTAGTGGCAAAGGAAAGGCAAGGACTTGTTGATGGATTGGTTTAGACTGAGAGAGAGATAAGGATAGTTCCAAGGGTATTCAAGGTTTTTAGTTTTCATTGGCCTAAGAAACTAGAAAAATGGAGGTGGTAATTTCTGAGGCAAGAAAAACTAGAAGTGGTTTCCCCATCTCCACGGTGATGAGGAATGAGGAGCAGTTTGGACAGGCTAGCTTGAGATGCCCGTGAGAAATGCAGGTCTAGACGTCAAGACAGCAGCGGAAGATAGAAATCTGGGCCTCAGGAAACAGGGTTTTAGCATGCAGTCAACGGCACACAGGTGATATTTAGAGCTGTGAAGATGGATACGATTGCTTAGGGGCATCACGCACATGAAGGGAGGCCAGGTCAGAACTGAGGGGTGCAGCACCCCAATATCTAGAGGCTAGAGGAACCCGCAAAGGAGGACTAAGAAGCCATGGCCAGTCAGGGGCCGGAGGACCAAAAGAGAGCAGAATCCCAGATCAGGTCTTCCATGTGTGCGACGGTGGCAACTGGTCCATCAAGCAACAGAGATACACTGGCTGAGCCCTCGGGACGACTGTGTGGGAAGCAGCCGCACCTGCGGCAGGGGAGGCCCCTGACGGCAGCAATGATGCGCAGGGCAAGGGCTTTGCCCAACAGTGAGGGGCATCGGTGAGCGCCGCGTGCCCCACGAGGCCCAGGAGAAGGATGAGAAGACAATGGCTCAATAGAGACGTGCACAGTGGTGCTGACTGGGGGTGGAGGACGGCCTCTCCTTTCCCACGCTAGTTTACCAGTAGCATAGATATGAATGGAAAGAATTTTATTAACTAGAAATACAAATGATTTTTTTTTTTTTTTTTTGCAGTTCTGGCGATGGAACCCAGGGGCATTCTACCTCCAAGATATACCCTCAGCCCTAATTTTTATTCTTTATTCTGAAACATGGTTTCATTGAGTTGCAAAGGGCCTCACTAAGTAGCTGAGGCTGTCCGTAAATCACAATCTTCCTGTCTCAGCCTCCCTAATGCCGGGATTACAAACCTGTGGGATTACAAACCTGCGCCACCACGCCCGGCTCACAAATTGACAATCTTGATAGGTGTCGTCAAATTGACTTCACGGTGTCGACACCATTCGTCACACTGAGACTTCACTTTCAAGGCAAGGATGAAGGGAGAAAGCTGAAGGCACGCGTTTCTGATTGAAAAGTGTGGACTTCAGAGTTCCTGTAAGGTGTTAAGAGTTTGGATCTGGAACATCCACCCGGAAAAGCTCCTGTGTTGGCGATGCAGCAAGGTTCAGAGACGGGCAAGACTAGAGGAGGTGGGCCGCCCCGGCCATGGCGGTGAGGGCTGTATGTGTCCCAGCCCCTCTCCTTCTCACTTTCTGCTTCTGGCCACCAAGAGCTGAGCAACTTCCCTCGGCCACGCCCTGTGCCATAGTGTCCCTCTGCCTTGGAGCCGGCTGACCATGGACTGAACCTCTGAAACCATGAGCTGAAGGAAGCCTTTCTCCTTGCTAAGTTGTTCTTGCCAGGTGTTTTTGGTCACTGTGATGAAAAAGCAGGTAAGTGGCTGCAATCATGGCTGCCCATTCAAATTATCTGGAGAATTTTAGAAAACAAAATCCATGGGTCATCCTCTTAGATCCAAAGTTCCTGAGCTAGTGTCCAGGCATCAGTGTTGACTCAGAGATCCTAAGATGACCCAGATGCGGAGCCAGGACTGATAACTGTGTTCTGAGGTCGGGCTTGTAAATTTCTAGCATGCATACGAATCACTGAGGGATCATGTCAAAGTGCAGATTCTGACTCCATAGATCTGAAATTAGGCCTGAGACTCTACAATTGCAACAATCTCCGCGGTGAAGCCAATGCCCTATTAGCAGGGTTTTAAGACAATACAGTAACCTCCCTTGTTCACATTTCGGTTACTTGTTATCAAAAGCAATCCGATAAACATTACAGTACAGTAAGACATTCTGAGAAAGAGAAACCACATTCATATAACTTTTACTACAGTATATTGTTATAATTTTTTTATTTATTGGCGCATTGTAGTCATACATCTTAATGGAGTACAAGATGGTGGAGGCACACATGTACATATCACTCAATTAGCCCTTACCCAATTCCTGCCCCATTTCCTCCCCCTCCCTCCTTCTCATGTTTGATATGTTTGTTAATGTACATCATGTACATTAAGAAATGTCCCTCTTCCCCTCCCACCCCCCTCAGTTAGATCGCCTTATTTGCACATCTATACTATCTCCTTCATCTAGTTCCTCCTATGACCCACTTTCTCCCTGGCTTCCACATATTAGGTGAACATCCGATTTATTTTTTGTGAATGACTAATTTCACTTAGCAAAATGTTCTCCAGTTCAATCCATTTCCCTGTAAATGATGTAATTGTATTTTTCTTTATGGCTGAGTAAAATTCCATTGTGTACATATCCCATTGTTTTGTAATCCATTCATCTGTTGATGGACATCTTGACTGGTTCCATAGTTTGGCAATGGTGGATTGTGCAGCTATGAACATAGATACGCATGCATTAGTTTGGTAGTTTGGTTTCCATTCTTTTGGGTAGATACCCAAAAAGTGGTATCGCTGGATCATATGGTAAATTCATTCCCATTCCTCTGAGGATACTCTATACTGTTTTCCAAAGTGGTTGTACTAATTTACAATCCCACCAACAATGTACTAGAGTTCCCACTTCTCCACATCTTCACCAGCAGTTATTGTTGTGTTTGGGGGTTTTGTTATTGTTGTTGTGTTTTTGTTTTGGGATTTTTTTGCTTTTTTGTTTTCTTTTGTTTTGTTTTTGGTGGTACTGGGGGTGGAATCCAGGGGCTTTCTACCTCTGGGCTATACTCCCAGACCTAATATATATATATATATATATATATTTTTTTTTTTTTTTTTTTTTTTTTTTTGGTGATACTGGGGTTCCTGGAAGCCCTTCTACCTCCGGGCTACACTCCCAGACCTATTTTATATTTTTGAAACAGGGTCTCTTACGCCAGCACGGCTGGCTTCGAACCTGCGCGATCCTCCTGTCTCTGCCTCCCAAGAGCAGGGATTACAAGCGTGCACCACCACGCCCGGCTATTTTATATTTTATTTTGAAACAGGGTCTAAGTTGCTGAGAGCCTCACTCAGTAGCTGAGGCTGGCTTCAAACCTGTGTGATCCTCCTGTCTCAGCCTCCCAAACGCGGAGATTACAAGCGTGCGCCACCATGCTCGGCGTTGTGTTTTGAATGGTTGCCACTCTAGTTGGAGTTAGGTGAAATCTCAGGGTAGTTTTGATTTGGATCTCTCTGAATGGTAACGATGTTGAGCATTTTTTCAGGCACTTATTGGCCATCTGAATTTCTTTTTTCATGAAGTGTCTATTTAGTTCACTTGCCCATTTTTTTATTGGATTACTTGTTTTTTGGTGGGTTTTTTTGTTTTTGGTTTTGGTTTTGGTTTTTTGCAATCCTAGGAATGGAGCCCAGGGGCATTTATCTCCAAGTTACATCCCAGCCCTATTTTTTATTCTTTATTTTGAAACAGGGTCTCAATGAGTTGCAGAGGGCCTCATTAAGAAGCTGAGGCTGTCCACAAACTGCGATCCTCCCATCTCAGCCTCCCAAATGCTGGGATTACGAGTGTGCACCACCACGCT
Organism: Muscardinus avellanarius; assembly: GCF_963383645.1. NCBI lineage: Eukaryota > Metazoa > Chordata > Mammalia > Rodentia > Gliridae > Muscardinus > Muscardinus avellanarius. The sequence continues at coordinate 23,197,028 of NC_137799.1, forward strand.
CGGCTGATTGGGTTATTTATAATTATTTTATTTTATTATTAGTTATTGTTGTCCATCTTTTACTCTGCCTCATTTAAAACTTAAAAGCTTATCATAGGTACATGTGTATAAGAAAAAGCATAGTATAAAAGGGTTTGGGCCTATCCATGTTTTAGGCATCCATCAGGGATCTTGGGACTGGACCCCCACAGATGACAGGGGATAAATGTACTAGAAGGCAGAAAGAAATGCACTGGAGGAGACAAGCTTAGCAAAACTGAGCAAGCAAAAAATCCTACGCCATGCCAGGCAGCTCATGAGGAAAGCACGTGACAGGTTCATGACTTCCTAAGAGGGAGCACTCAGGCCATGGCTGCGGAAGGCGTGGAGTCCCCCAGGTCTCCACAGAGGGCAGTGGCAGGCGCAGACAGTTCTCAGAGGAGGGGACTCTGGTGACAGTGCTCAGAACAGACTGGACAGGAGAGGGGGCCTGGCTGAAGAAACAGGGAAGCCAGTTAGATGACCACAGACTTTGGGCGGGTATTGACTGTAACAAGAGAAATGGAAATGTGAAAAGCAGTGACGCTTATGCAGGAAGGGGATTCACAGAGAGGGGAAGAGAGGAATGGCTTTTAAATACTCTTCCCAGAGAGTGATTATCAGATACTAAAAGCAAAAAAACATAGAAAAACATGGGCAGATGAGTTTGGAACTAGAAATGAAGTTGTGAGAACCCTACGCCCCGCCGTTGTGCTGAAGCCCATCCAGATATGCTCCATAAGAAAGGAGCAAAGGACAGGAACTGACTGGGTGAGTGCACAGAACTTAAAAGGGAAGAGAAGAGGCTGCAGCCACACAGAGGCGGACCAGGGAGAACCAAGTAAGAATCAAACAGTCAATTTTTTATTTGTATTAGGGGATTCGACCTTCAAGCTACACCTTCAGCCCTTTTCATTATTTTTTATTTTGAAACAGGGTCTTGCTAAGTTGCTGAGACTGGCTTCAAACCTGTGCTTCCTATCTCAGCCTTCCAAGTACTGGCATTCCAGGCACGTGTCACCACACCCGGCCACTGAATATTTATTACAGGCAGTAGGGTGGGGGAAACAGCTGTAAACAGAAGAGAGCCTGAGAAAGGGCAGAGAATAAGAAATAAAAATGGAGGGGGATGGTTGATGGTATCAATCAAGGAAAGTGAGCACTGAACCAGAAGTCTAGAAACCTGGGTCCTAACCCCAGCTCTGCCAGGAGCTAACTGGGTGACTCTAATCTGACACATCCCATCTCTGTCTGGGCAACAGTTTCCTCAACTGAAAAAAATAAAATAAAATGGCCTCGGTGTAGATGACCTCTGAGGCCTCCTAATGACCCCCCATGGCCTCCTAGCTCTGGCGGCCTAGGATTCTAGAGCAGAGAAACAGCATCGGGGCTTTTCATGGCCTGAGCAATGGGTTAGGCCTGGGCCGTGCAGGGATGATGTCCCGGCAAGAGGAGACAGATGGTGAGGCAGATGGAAGCAGTGCAGGGACCGCTCATCTCAGGGGCCCCGGCGCTGAGGCGGGGCGCGAGCAGGCGGCCTCGGAAAGCTCCTCTAAGGAGGCAGACAGGTAGTGTGAAAAAAGAGGCCAAAAACGGCTAGAAACTGAGAGGAGATGAGGGGAGATTTACAGGCCAAGAATAGTAGAGGTTAGTCTGAACGCTGCATTCCATATAACCAATGCAATCTGGGAAGAAGAGGCAGGGGAATGGGCGATTTTAGCAAGAGCTTGTCTCAAATAAAATATGCAAAAAGGGCTCAGAGGGTCTTGTGCCTAGCATTTCCAAGTGTCTTTGCGAGTCCCTGAGATCAATCTCCAGTGCTGCAAAAGAAAAATAAAGAAGGAAATGTAACATTGTCAACATAGCCAATGCCACCCTGAGCCAGGCACAGGGGTGCACACCTTGGAATCCGGGACCTGGAGGCTGAGGCAGGAGGAATGCAGGTTCAAGGACAGCACAGAGTGACTTGGATAGAACCTGTTTAGAAGTAAAACAGTAACAATAATGAGAGCTGGGAATGTAGCTCAGTGGTAGACATCACCTGGGTTCAATCTCCAGCACCAGGGTGGGAGGGAGGGAGAGAGAGAGGAGAGGAGAGGAGAGGAGAGGAGAGGAGAGGAGAGGAGAGAGGCAAGAGGGGGGGTAGAGAGAGGGGAGAGAGAGATAAGAGAGAGGAGAGAAAGAGAGAGAGGAGAGAGAAGAAGAGAGGAGAGGAGAGGAGAGGAGAGGAGAGGAGAGGAGAGGAGAGGAGAGGAGAGGAGAGGAGAGAAGGGAGGAAAGAGAGGGGAGAGGGAGAGAGGGAGGAACTGTCTTGAAGTTGTACAGGCTCAAGTTCAAACCTCGGCCTCACTCTCTTCCAGCTCTGTAACCTTGAACAACTTCCTTTACCTCAAAGCCTATTTCCCCAGCTGTCAAAAAGGAATGAGATAGTAGCTACATGATAGGGTAGTACACTGAAATAATGCAGGAAAGCTCCATGGATGTCAGGGCTCTGTAACCTGTTAGCAGCAATCACAGACGTACACATGACTATCACCTGGGGGAAGGTGAGGATAACTGAGGGAGCTTAAGTCAGATGACCTTGATGCAGAAGAGACAAGAACAAAGGGAAAAGAAGAGCAGAAGCGACAGCTACGGATGACAAGCAGTGGCGAGCGCATACTGAACACGAAGGGCTGGGCCCAGGGGAGACCACGTTAAGTTTTTCTACAAACAGGGAATGTTAAACAAGGATGGTGATGCCAGGGGATGCTGCAGTCCAGGCGAGCACAGATAACCTCAGCAAGTAATGAGACTCATCAAACCCAGGAAGACCCTGTTTCAAAATAAAAATAAAACAGGACTGGGACAGAGGGTGGCTTGGAGGTAGGATGCCTCTGGGTTTAATCCCCAGTACCACCAAAACAACAACAACACACACACACACACACACACACACACACACACATCTTTGAGGAAAGAACAAAATGTCCAAGTCCCCTGTGCAATTGCTGATGCAAGTCATGAAACAAATGATGCAGAGGACGCTGCCCTGCTGCACTTCTGCGGCGGAGATGCTGATGCCAGCAGGTAGCAAGCCCAGTGCCTCAGAACCACCTCCGTCTCCTCCACAGTCCTGAGGTGCGAGCTTCATCCTCGCGATAGAACAGCTAAGCCAAGGCCATATGTATGCTAATCACAGTAAAATGTTGTTTATATTTTATCATTTACAAATAGTGTGGGCTACTAGGATTGAACCTAAGGGCATTCTACATCTGAGCCACACCTCCAGCCTTATTTTTTATTCTTTATTCTGAAAAAGGATCTAAGTTGCAGAGGGCCTAAGTAACAGGCTGTCCAAGAACCAGCGATCCTCCTGTCTCAGCCTCCCAAGTACTGGGATTACAAGCGTGCACCACCATGCCTGGCATAAATATTGTTTATATAGCTGAGACCTGACCTGTGACAAAATAATGGCATGTTTAGAATTTATCTAATTCCCAAGGAACATAATGCCTTACAAAGGCACTCAAAGTCTGGTAGAAGACACTTAGCCTCGCACTTCAAGTATTAACATAATAAGGTGGGTGAGATATATGTACATATATATACAGATATATAGATATACACATATGTATATATATACATATATACATATATATACATATATACATATGTATATCTATATATCTGTATATATGTGAAATAAGTCAGCTTTAAAAGTATATACAACTTCCATGGGGACAGGGCAGTCCTGTCAACAAGTATTGGGAAAACAGCTCACCCACATGCAAAAGACTGATGTTGGATCCTTGTCTTACACCATACACAAAAATTAACTCTAAAAACAAAAAGACCTAAACCCTTAGGACCTCAAACTATAAAGTCCTACAGTTGTCATTTAACAGGTATATAGTTTCAGTTTTGCAAAATGAAAGAGTTCTAGAAATCTGTTTCACAATAATGTGAATATACTTAACACTACTGAACTGAACACTTAAAAATGGTTAAGATGAGCCGAGCCTGGTGGGCACTTGCCTATAATCGCAGGAGGATCGCAGATTCAAGGCCAGCCTCAGCAACTTAGTGACACCTGTTTCAAAATTTAAAAAATAAGCCGGGCGTGCTGGCGCACGCTTGTAATCCCCACACTTGGGAGGCAGAGACAGGAGGATCGTGCAGGTTCGAAGCCAGCCTTAGCTACTTAGTGAGGCTCTCAGCAATTTAGTGAGAGCCTGTTTCTAAATAAATTATAAAATAGGGCTGAGGGTATAGCCCAGAGGTAGAAAGCCCCTGGATTCCATCCTCAGTATCAAAAAAAGAAAAAAGCCACTGTAATGGCACAAGCTTGTAATCCTATTGCTTGGGAGGCTGAGACAGGAAGATCTCACAGGTTCAGTCACCGTTAGCAACTTAGTGAGACCCTGTTTCAAAATAAAGAATAAAAAAATAGGAATGGGAGTGTATCTCAGAGGTAGAATGCTTCTGGATTCAGTCCCCAATGCCATAAATAAATAAATAATAAATAAATAAGTCAAGGCACTAAAACCATCTTATTGTACATTCATTTATTTACTCACCTTTGTGATGTAGGGGATTGAACCTGGGGCAATTCTACCTCTGAGCTACATCCCCAGACTTTTTATTATTTCTTTATTTTGTTTTGTTTTGAAACAAGGTCTCACCAAGTTGCTGTGGCTGTCCTCCCAAGTACTGGGATTGCAGGCCTGCACTTCTAAGACACCACCACCACTGAGCACCGGCATACAAAGCTGAGTATCCCTTATGTGAAATGTCTGGGACCAGAAGTATTACAGATTTGGGAGATGCTTCAGATTTTGGAATATTTGCATAGAGTTTACTTAGTAAAATCCTTAATCCAACAAATTCAAAACCTGAAATGCTCAGAACTCTAAAAAGTTAAAAGTTCCATATTTCAGAGCATTTTGGACTTCAAATTTTCAGATTTGGGATCTCAATCTGCAGCGATTACTATCCCCAAAACACTTTTTTAAACACTCAAGATTCACAAAAGCCAGACATGGTGGCGCACTCTTGTAATCCCAGCATTTGGGAGGCCGAGACAGGAGGATCGCGGTTCGCAGACAGCCTCAGCTACTTAGTGAGGCCCTGTGCGACTCAGTGAGACCCTGTTTCAAAATAAAGAATAAAAATAGGGCAGGGGATGTAGCTTAGAGATAGAAAGCCCCTGGCTTCCATTTCCAATACCGCAAAAAAATAAATAAATAAAATTCACAACAACCCTGTAAAATATTCCAGCTTTTATATGGGGAAATGAAGACATTAAAAGGGGAAGTAAAAACCAAGTGCAGTGGTTCATGCCCACAATCCCAGTACTGGGAAGCCTGACAGGAGGATCACAGGTTCAAGGCCAACTATAGCACTGTAGTGAGACTCTCAGCAACCTAGTGAGACCCTGTTTCAAAATAAAAAATAAAATAGGGTTGGAAGGTGTATCTTGGAGGTAATATACCCCTGAGTTTTTTTTTTTTTAATAAATTTTAAAAGGGGAAGGTGGTCTAAACCATGCGTGGTGGATCACAGGTTCACGGCCAGCCTCAGCTACTTAGTGAGACCCTCCACAAACTTAGTGAGATGCTGTTTCAAAATAAAGAATAAAAAATAGGGCTGGGGATGTAGCTCTGAGGTAGAATGCCCCTGGATTCAATCCCCAGTACCACCAAAATAAAAGAAAACAAATAAAGAATAAAAATAGAGCTGGGAGTGTAGCTCAGAGGTAGGATGCTCTGGGTTCCATACCCAGTGCTGCACAAAAAACGGGGGAAGGGTGGTGATTGGAATTGTAACTTGGAGGCAGAACGCCTGGGTTCAACCCCCAATACCAAAACAAAACAAATAATTAAAAAAAAAGGTCAAGTAATTTGCCACAAAGGCCACAGAGGTACTAAATACATCCAGCCCTCTTCACATTTACTGCAAACATCTGCTGATGTGTCTCCTTCACTGGACCACGAAGCTCTCAAGGGAAAGGCCATTTTTCATCTTTCTCTACACCCAGCATTGAGCACAGAGCCAGGCATGGGGCAGGTGCTCAAGAGATGGGGCACTGAAAGGTCCCTGCACTCCAGGCACCCGAGGGCTCTCAAATAGGGGCCTAAAGCACCTCCATACACCTCCTCCCTGCTCTCACTTGCTCTCTCTCTTCTCTCTCTCTCTCTTTCTCTCTCTCTCTCTCTCTCTCTCTCTCTCTCTCACACACACACACACACACACACACACCCTCTTACATAAATTCACACAAATGGCATTAATTCATTAATTCCTGACCCCTGCTCTGGCAGCCAAAAAGCACAATTCTGTGAGGCTAGGTAGACACGAGACAGTCTATGACCCCTGTGATAGTTAATAAACGAGCTCAATTGCTCCTGCATGAATCAGAGCCCCTTGTTTGTGAATCCTGCCCTGAGAGGCTCATGGCAGGATGGGACACCTGCCCTCATCCCAGTGGCCTCCACTAAAGCTCCGTGCTGCCGCTCCGACACCCTGCCCTCCTTCTGTCATCAGTGTCCACTCTGTTAAACTCTGACTAGACTTCTTCATCTTCTCTGTCTGCCTCTACCAGGATTACACACCTACTTCATAAGGAAAAAATTATAAAATGTGGCCCAGCAGGCTTTCAACAGAGGACAATCTCTGTCCTCAAATCCTCACTTTTCTTTCTTTTTTTTTTTTTTTTTTTTTTTTTTTTTTTTGGTGGTACTGGGGTTGCTGGAAACCCTTCTACCTCCGGGGTATACTCCCAGACACCTATTTTTTATATTTTTATTTGGAAACAGGGTCTCTTAGGCCAGCGAGGCTGGCTTCAAACCTATGCGATCCTCCTGTCTCCGGCTCCCAAGTGCGGGGATTATAAGCATGCACCACTACACCCGGCCAAATCCTCACTTTTTAAAACCGTGTTCCAGCCGGGCGTGATGGCCCACGCTTGTAATTCCAGCATTTGGGAGGCTGAGACAGGAGGATCGCGGTTTGTGGCCAGCTGCAGCTACTGAGTGAGGCCCTTTGCAGCTCAGAGAGATCCTGTTTCAAAATAAAGAATAAAAAATAGGGCTGGGGGTATACCTCAGAGGTAAAATGCTCCTGGGTTTCATCCCCAGTACTGCAAAATAAATAGATAAAACCGTGTTCTAGTCATCAGGCCACGTCATTCACACACTTCCTTCCTAGTGTGTGCCGCCCCTCATCAGCGAGGGCACATTCAGCATCAGTCGCCTGGACTAGGAAACCAGCCACCCATCACACCAAAGCCAGCCATCAACACATTGCCTGCCCTTTCTTCTCCCAGGCAGCAGCTCCAAGCTCGGCCAGGCTATGCCCTCCCTACCATTCCCACAGCCCTTCTATCCCATCCCAAGCACTGACCACATACTTCCCTGCTCAAAACCCCTCCAAGGCTAACTACTGCCCAGAGGAAAGAAGCTAACCTCCACTGGCAGCATCCAGAGCCCTCTCTGTCCCCTCCTGCCCGGTCTTCCCACGTCCTCCAATCCCCACTGTGAGATGCTCAAAGGCCCTCCTCACAGAGCCCCACCCGACCCTCTCCCCAGAGCTCAGGCCTCTCCATCCCCGCGTCCCCAGACCTCAAGGACCTGGTGAAGACACAGCCTCTGCATCTCACCTGCTCTGGTCTGCAGCCCTTCTCCTCAACAGTGGGGCTCATCAACACGGACTAAACACCCCCGTGAACACTCCCAAAGTGGAACTCAATTCCCACTTTGTAACGTAAGGTCAGTGTGCTAGTCAACCCCCACCCCACACACACACACATTTAAATTAACAAACCAAACAGAAAGTCATGTCAACGAGAAGCCAATTATTATCACCCATAACCAGGAAGCCATGGCACAGCTGGTAGCAGAATGCAAATCATCTTGTCCCCTTCCTCCCCCAGTCTACTGCCCTCTCTGACTTTAGAGTGAGTGAGTGTGTATGTGTGTGTGTGTGTGTGTGTGTGTGTGTGTGTTAATGGGGATTGAACCCAGGGGCATTCTAACACTAAGCTACATCCCAAGCCCTATTCATTCATTAATTTATTTACTTACTTATTTTGTGTGCAGTACTGGGGATTGAACCCAGGGGCACTCTACCTCCAAGCTACACCCCAACCCTTTTTTCATGTCTTATTTTTGTTTTGTTTTGTCTTGAAACAAGGTCTCACTAGGTTGCTGAGGCTGCCCCTGAACCTGTGATCCTTCTGTCTCAGCCTACCCAAGTAGCGAGATAAAAGGTGTACACCACCACACCTGGCTTCGGGCTTCATTCTTAAGCAAGCGCTCTCCACCTCGTGGCCAACAACTGTTCACAATCTGATAGAAGAGTTTCCCCCCAGCACCCATGAGACAAATCTCAAGAAAGACAGACTGGCTCTGCCAGGGCCGCGTGTCCACCAAGGACGATATTTGGGCCAGTGGGAGATGAAGAAAGACCAGAAAGCAGGATGAGGGGAGAGAAGCAAGCCTCTTCTCCCTCCAGTTCCAGCGTGCCCCTCTCTGTGTGCTTCTTCTCCAGGGCTCCCTCCCTCTGGGGTCCCAGCCCTTGCAGAGGAGCCCTGCCACCATGCTAGTTCCCACAGAAGCTCCTGGTTCGGAAACCACTTCTCCGGCGACTCTCCAGCCCTGCGATGGCAGCAGCTTCCTGCTGCTGCTGCTGCTGCTCCTGGGTTGCCTCACCTGCCCTCGGTGACATCTCATGTTCTCCAGCACCTACATGACTAATTCCCTGCACTATAGCCTCTCCGTTTGAAGTGCCTTCAGTGGTTTTTATTCCCTGATTGCATCACAACAGAAACTGACAGAGAATAGACAAAAATGTACAAAGAAAATCTGGAGAGTACCATACCAAGGAAAAGTAACAACCACCTTCCACTTCTTAAAGGCTCACTCTGCATCAGGCACTACTCTGAAATCGCACTGGCTCTGCAAACCAACCCAGTCATGTGGGTACTTCTGTTACTCTCGTTTTATGGGTGATGAAACTGAGGCTCAGAGGGGTTGAGTAGTTTGCAGTTACCCAGACTGGAAGTGGTGGAGCTGAGATTCAAACCCAGACAACTTGGCTGCAGAGAGCACACTCTAAAACAGGAAGAATGCTGCCTACCAAGAGGACAGGTGAGACCAAGGATGGGGAGCACCCACTGGTGGGGGTCCCTGACGGGCAAAGACAAAGCCCAGACAGCTGGAGCTGAGGAGTGAGCCAGGGGTCACCACGCAGAGACAGAAGAGCAGCCCTTCCTGTCAACGCTGGTGCAGACAAGTCAAACTGGGCGCCAGATGGAGGGAAAGTGGGCAAACAGCAGAGTTTTCTTCACTCACTCTGAGGGTGTTTAAATACAGATGAGAATGAGCTTGATGAGAGACAGAATGTCAGATGTGTGTCACTACAGAGAAACACCTGCGCCAACTGTATAAAGAGAGAAGGTTTAAGAGCCAGGCGTGGTGGTGCACGCTTGCAATCCCAGCATTTGGGAAGCTGAGACAGGAAGATCCGGGTTCGCAGAGGCTGTCTGCTACTTAGTGTGGCCCTTTGTGACTCAGACCCTTTTTCAAAATAAAGAATAAAAAACTAGGGCTGGGGGTGTAGCTCGGAGGTAGAATTCCCCTGGGTTCCACTCCCAGTACCACAAAGAGAGAGAGAGGGAGAGAGGGAGGGGGAGAGGGAGAAGGCTTAGGCTGGCCATGTAAGTCAGTGGTAGAGTGTACACTTAGCATGCATAAGGCAAAAAGCAAAGGTGAATGGTGGTGGTTTAAGAGCAAGCACTCACATCCCAGGCCAGGAAGCAGAGACTGGAGTCCCAGCAGGCCTCCTGAGCTGAGGCTCCCCCACCAGGTCCTACCTCTTAGCCATCTGCAGCACCTCCCAGCACCACCACCCTGGAGACCAAGTTCCCAACATATGAACCTTTGGGGAGGGGGCCACAAACCATGCTGAAACAGTAACCCAGGGAGTCTGCAGACTTAGGAGTTAAGGATCTATTTTTTAGGGTCTGGGGACAGAACCCAGGGGCATTTGACCTCCAAGCTACACTTCTGTCGTCTTCTTTCTTTCTTTCTTTCTTTCTTTCTTTCTTTCTTTCGAAACAGGATCTCACTAAGTTGCAGAGGGCCTCACTAAGTAGCTGAAGCTGTCTGCAAACCATGATCTTCTGGTCTCAGCCTCCCAAATGCTGGGATTACAAGTGTGCACCACCACGCCTGACATTAGGAGTTAAGAATCTTCATGAAGAAACAGGGTGGGCTCTACCCAGCATCAGCCTTAGCAGCTCTTCTACAAGAACAAGGGATGTCAGGCGTGGTGGCACACGCTTGTAATCCCCGTGCTTGGGAGGTGGAGACAGGAGGATTGCGCAGGTTGGAAGCTAGCCTCTCTGGCTTAAGAGACCCTATTTCCAAATAAAAATATAAAATAGGTCTGGGAGTGTCGCCCGGAGGTAGAAGGGTTTCCAGGAACCACAGTACCACTAAAAAAAAAAAAAAAAAAAAAAAAAAGAACAAGGGGCAAGAAAGAAAAGATGGCTAGGAAGTCAGATTAGTTTGTGACTTGGTGAACAGAAGTTCTTTTCTGCAGGCTTCTATCTTCTCTAAGGTGTCTGGTTGGGAGTGTGGGGTAGAAGGTGGAAGGTAAGAGGAACAGAAGAAGCCTGGCCTCTGTGCAGACGGCCCCTCTGCAGGGGTAGTGGGAGGAGCACCCAGCATCACCAGCAGCAGCACCGGGGCCCCTGCTGGGGTTGGGGTTGGAAGAACCTGCAACCTTATGCTGGAAGCAAATGCTGGAGGTGCTCCACACCCAGGGTATAGGTCAGAGATGTGAATACAAGTGATCCAGGTTGGGTGTAGGAGGAGGAAGGCGAGGAAACTGAGTGAAGGAAGGCAGCAGGACGGCTGATGAGAGACTGAGGGACAGAGTGGGAAACTAGAGGTGAGGATGGGCAGGATCGGTTGTTACTGATTCAGAGACCAGAAAGACAGCCAAGTAAGGCAGGAGATGACAGGGTCTGGGCAGAAAAGGGAGCGCTTGTGCACCGTGAGTGGGAATACAGATTGGTACAGCTGTATGCAAATGGAATGAACTACCAGATGACCCAGCAATCCCTTTTCTGTACCCAAATCCGACGAAGTCATCACCGGGTAAAGATACCTACGCTCCCGTGTCCACTGAGGCACTGTGACGACAGCCCAGATACAGAAACAGCCTATGTGTCCATCGACAGATGAATGGATAAAGAAACTGTGGCTATGTACACGTGGAAAGTTATTCAGCCATAAAAACAGCAACATCTTGCCGTTTGCCACAATGTGGAAGTGCCTGGAGAACATTATGTGGAATGAAGTCAGCCAGACACAGAAAAGTATTGCATGATCTCACATATATGTAGAATCTAAGAAGCAGAGTTCAAACATACAGAGATAAAAGTCAAAACAATGGCACCCAAGAGCAGGGAGGAAATGGGAGGTGTGGGTCAGAGGATACAACATAGCAGATATATAAGATGAACACGTCTAGAGATCTAATGTATGACATAGGATTATAACTAATAATTGTAGTATATTTGGGACTCATACTAAATAAGTAGATTTTAGCAGCTCTTGCCACAAAAAAAGAGATTAACTAAGTGAGATAAAAGATATGTTAATTTATCCAGGCATGGTAGCCCACACTTGTAATCCCAGCATTTCAGAGACTGAGACAGGAGGATCACGGTTCGTGGACAGCCTCAGCTACTACTTAGGCCCTTAGCAATTCAGTGAGACCCTGTTTCAAAATAGAGAGTAAAAAATAGGGCTGAGGGTATAGCTCAGAGGTAGAATGCCCCCGAGTTCCATCCTCAGCACCACAAAAGAAAAAAAACAAACATAAGTTAATTTGACAGCTGGGCATGGTGGTGCACGCTTGTAATCCCAGTACTTGGGAGGCTGAGACAGGAAGATCACAGGTTCACAGCCAGGCTCAGCTCCTTAACGAGGCCCTCTACAACTCAGTGAGACCCTGTTTTAAAATAAAGAACAAAATCTCAGAGGTAGAATGCCCCTGGGTTCCATCCCAAGTACTGCAAAAAAAAAAAAAAAAAGTTTAAGATATCTCATGGCCTCATTTCAGAGCTGGGGTAGTTCTAGGTATTAAAAGGAAGAGTGTGGTCACAGACAGGGCAGATGAACTGTAAAATGACAAAGGTGACTGGAGGTAACCAGGTTAAGGAACTGATTATTCTGGAGATGTGGGCAGATTAGCCGTGTGAGTAGTTAAGTCCCCACTAAAATAAGGATTGTTTTGTTTTGGTTTTTGGGGTGTGTGTGTGTGGTTTTGTTTTGTTTGTTTTGCGGGTCTGGGATTGGAACCCAGGGGCATTCGACCTCCGAGCTACACCCCCTGCCCTATTTTTTATTCTTTATTTTGAAACAGGGTCTCACTGAGTTTCAGAGGGCCTCACTAAGTAGCTGAGGCTGTCCGCGAACTGCGATCCTCCGGTCTCAGCCTCCTGAATGCTGGGATTACAAGTGTGCGCCACCACACTCAGCTGTGGTTTTGTTTTAAAACAGGGTCTCACTAAGTTGCTGAGGCTGGTCGCGAACCTTCAATCCTGTCTCAGCCTCCTAAGTACTGAGATTACAAGCGTGCACCACCACACCTGGCACAAAAATATGATTTGAAAAGACAGGAAGATGATGTGTTAAATTGAGGTCTAAAGACTTTAATAAATGAGAATTAAAAGCAGTGAGGTTAGAAAATGACAGGGATAAACCGGGCGTGGTGCAGCACGCTTGTAATCCCAGCATTTGGGAGGCTGAGACAGGAGGATCGCAGTTCAGGTCAGCCTCAGCTACTTAGTGAGGCCCTTTGCAACTCGGTGAGATACTGTTTCAAGAATAAGAAATAGGGCTGGGAGTGTAGCTCGGAAATAGAATACCCCTGGGTTCCATCCCCAGTACCGCAAAAAAAAAAAAAAAAAAAGACAGGATATAATAGCTAAGTGGCAAAGTGATGGCCAGCACACACAAGACCGTAAGTTCGATCCCCAGCACCGCGTGAAAATAAGAAAAAAAAAAAATGGGAAGAAAAAGATAGTAGGTTTTTAGTGATCATTGCTTCCTATTTGTCCAACATGTACTTCTTCTTCTAATAACAGAAAAATCCTGATTTTACTTTGCTGTTGTTTTGTTTGCTTGGGGGATTTGTTTGTTTTGTTGTGCTGGGGATCGAACACATGGCTTCATGCACCTCACACTATGCAAGTATCCCACCCTAAGCTAGAACTCCACATCCTCGTTTCTTTTTTTTTTTTTTTTTTGGTACTAGAGATGGAACCCAGGGGCATTCTACCTCCCAGCTACACCCCAGCCCTATTTTTTATTTTTTATTCTTTATTTTGAAACAGTGTCTCACTGAGTTGCAAAGGGCCTCACTAAGTAACTGAGGCTGTCCTAGAACCGTGATCCTCCAGTCTCAGCCTCCCAAATGCTGGGATTACAAACGTGCACCACCACGCCCGGCCTGATTTTACTTTAGAAACCATCTGCTTCCTTCCCAAACACAGAGGGATTTCCAAAATATTAGTAGCATTCTATGTCATAATACAGGAAGTTAGAACATGAAGGTTCACTTTATTAATTTAACTCTACTGTCAAATTTTTATATAATTCATTTGTGTATTTCACTATTTTTTTAATCCCTCTTCTCGTTTCAGAGGTGAATCGCCTGATCCAGGTCTGAGCAATTTGAGTCACAAAGACGGGTTTAGGCACCTGACCTAGTCTAAGCCAAGGAGACACGAGCCCAAAGCTTTCGCTGGAATTATCAAGAAAAGAGGCACGCTTCACCTGCTGGGGCTGTTAAGCTTGTCAGTAGAACATACCCTCCACTACTTTGAAGGGGGTAAAAAGCTAGTACGGAAGAAAGCCAAGACAAGAGAGGGCAAGTAACTCATTCCCGGAATCATTTGAATACCTTGTTTCAGCCATTCCTGAAGCTAGAATAATTGGGTCTTTTCAACGGGAGCATTTTTCCCCCTCTAATCAGTTTGTTCTCAGTTTATATGCTTTTAAAAGAACCCTAATGAATTCAAGCCAGGAGTGGTGGCAGATGTCTGTAATCCCAATACTTGGGAGGCTGAAACTGGAGGCTCACAGGTCAGAGGCCAGCCACAGCAATTTAGCAAAGCCCTCGGGAACTTAGCCAGACCATTTCAAAATAAAATAATAGGACTGGAGGTGTAACCCAGAGATAGAATGCCCCTGGGTTCAATCCCCAAGGCCATAAAAATTAAAAGAATTCTAATGAATGCAATAGAAGAGCTAAATAAGGTATTCAATAGCCCGTGCGTTTCTTTAGCACAAATCCAACCATGCCCTCTTCCTGTGGCGGACCCCGTAATGCCTCCACCCGCCTGGCAGCAATGCCAGGCCCGTCACAATGCCGTCCCTCCTTCCCTTGGCTGTCCTGTGACTCCACAGCTCACTCTGCCCAGCCACACCTGCTGCTCCCCCGCTTCCTTCAAGTCTGCTCAATTTTCTGGTTCTCAGTAAGGTCTACCCCACCCCTTCCCCATGGTCAGTGATCCTGAAGCCCCCCCTCTGCTTTTTCTTCCTTCCACAGCATCTATTGGATAACGCAGCACACACGCTCCGAAATGTACCCCATGAGGGGAGGATCTTGGGCTGGCTTATTGGTCTCAAGTTCCTGGAACAGTGCCTGGATCATTGCAGGATTGTAGGCCCCAAATACTTTCTTCTTCCTTCTTTTCTTTCTTTCTTTCTTTCCTTTTTTTTTTTTTTTTTTTTTTTTTGTGTGTGTGTGTGTGTGTGATACTGGAGGTTGAACCCAGAGGCAATCTGCCTCTGAGCTACACCCCCAGCCCTTGTTTGTTTGCTTGTTTTAAACAGTGTGTCGCTAGATAGGAGAGCCTTCTTACTACTTGTTGAGGCTGTCCTCCAACTGCGATCTTCCTGTCTCAGCCTCCCAAGTACTAGGATTACAGGTGTGCACCACCACACCCACCTCTCAAATACTTTCTGGATGAACAAAAGAATGATATGAGCCTCAAAGGAGCAGTTTTTTAATAAAGGCAATGGAGAATGGAGGAAAAGGACCCTAAGATAAATGGAGTATAGGCAGAAAAGACACCTCCATTTTAAGGCTTCAGGGCAGTCTAGGTGACCAAAGTGGGCAGGGAGTCAGAGGAAGAGTTCTGTGAAGAGGGTGGGGATGTGGGAAGAGGTACTAACCACAGAACAAGCCTTGAGAGGGGTCAGGTATTCTGTCTGGGGAGGCACAGAGAAGTCAGAAGCTGAGTCAGAAGAGAAACAGCTCCAAGTACTTTCATTTGCAGATGAAAGTAAAAAAGGCCAAAGAGATCAAGTGATTTATTTACAATTTAAGTTGTGCTAAAAGGGCTGGTGGGTTTAGCTGGCATGGGGAGAATTAGTCCTAGCAACCCTTAGTAAACTGAAAGGACTCCTTCCATCCCCCACCCCACGGTTTCAAGGAGTCGAGACTTCTGTGGATGGAGCAGCCACCACACTTGGCCCTTCTGTCCCAAGGGACACCACAGAGACCATTCAGGGTCAGCTAGACCAAGATACAAGGCTTCCCAATTTAATGGCATCACGCTGAGCCACAGACAGCAATTCCCCTCTGCATGAAAACCCTGTCCTCAGCTCAGCCTGTCAACCCTTCACTCCCCCTGCCCAGAACTGACCCTGAATCCCTGTCATTCCAGATTACAAACCCGATGTCCAGGAGGCAAGAAGAAGGCATTTTGCCTTCCCAAGACCACAGCACTCAATTCTCCCACCTGTTCCCCAATGACCCCCACGCAGCCTCGGCAAGAGGATGCAGGGCAGAGGGAAGGCTTCCTTCCACCCTTCTGACTCACTCCCCCCTGTGGCTTGCTAGCGTCTCTCGACAGAAACTGGCCATAACACAAATGTATGCCAAGACTCAAGGAAAATGTTACCACAGTCAGAGAAAGAAATCACAACGCCTAGCCTCTTAGGAAAAGTGACTTTCTATAAATCAGGCCCTTGGGACTAGTGCCATTTAGATGATTCCCCACAGCTGTTAGGAGACTTATTAAATGCTCAATAATTAATAATAGTGCCTTCAAGACTGTCTCTCTCAAAGACCCGATCCTGTGAAGGAAGCCATCAGTAGTCAGACTTGGGCTTCACTTCTTGTCAACCCACCAGATCCGTGGTGGTCCTGAGCATGTGTCCTCCAAGGGCCTTTTAGTGAAGTGCTCACACTTCTGAATCAGGTATCGTCCAAGGGTAGCCCGCAAAGCAAATATTTATTCTATTTATTTACTTATTGATGTTCTGTACTGGGGATTGAACCCAAGAGCCTTTTTTTATTTTGAAACAGGGTTCCACTAGGTTGCTGAGACTGGCCTCAAATCTATACTCCTCCTGTCTTAGCCTCCCTAGTGCTCGAATTAAAGGCATATGCCACCCCACCTGCCTAGCAAATATTTAAAACATCGATGTGTAGTAGCCTGCCAAGATGGCCCCAATGACCTCCACCTCCTGGTATCCACTCCCTGGTATTCATACTCTCCCCCGGCATGGTACCAGCGTTGGCCTGTGTGACTCATAGCAAACGACAGGGGCTGGTCCGAAGACTGTATGGAGTCTCGGGCGCTCTTGGGACACTCTGGGGAAAACCAGCAACCATGTCAAACAGCCGCAGAGTCACCAGGCTTGCCAAGACCCACAGGAGTGAGCTAAGAGATGGACCTCCCCCAGTCCAGCCTTCAGATGAACGCAGGCTCCTCCTGAGAGACCTGAGTCAGGACGGCAGGTGAGTGCTCCCAGATTCCTGGCCCACATACTCTATTTTCCAGCGCTACGTTTTTGGAAAAATTTGTTACACAGCGATAGGTAACTGACTATTCAGAAGTGAGAAAACGACATGATTGAGAAGAAAGCCAGGCTTCACCTTAGTTCCTCTCCTACACAGAGCCACTGTAGACCAGTTTCTCTGTCCATAAAAAACAACAAAGTATTCATTTAGTCCTTCAACTTTGCCTAATTTCCTAACATGGGCAAGATATTTCCGAACTATTTACAAGCCTTCATATAGTCTATAATCTTCTATAAAAATGAAGGGAACCACAACTACACTACCCCGTCTTGAGCTGCGAGATCCATTGGTTCAGTTAGCCTAAGTTTTCTCGGATGCTTTACAAAGCCCTCCAGGTGGATCAGCCTCTCGCCCTTGCTATCTTGAGCGCTCAGGGTCCTGCCCGCCGAGAGGTCAGCAAGCTATGTCCTCCGTGCTCCGGTCCACTGTATCACACGCCTCCCATCCAAGAGGAGAAGAAAGTTAGGTCTCCTGATTCTATACTGGGACAAGAAGGATTTCATTCCGTTCTTTGCTAGGAGGAGGGCTTCTGATCACCGGTGCTGAGCACAATTTGAATTTCTGCAGTCAACGACGAAGAGGCGACCGGTACGGATAAGAATCACAGCTCCAGCGCCGGTGACAGCTGCAATGGCGCTGGGGGCGAGGGAGCTGCCCCTCCTTCCCCTCCGTGGACTCCGCAGTCCCTCGGAGCGGCGGGAGGGTGGTGTCACTCTAAGAAAATCAGGAGCTTCCCTCTGCACAAAGAAGGTCAAAGGGCGAGCTTTCTCTCCAGCGACCACAAAACCAGCCTCTGCCAAATCTAAACTGCGGTAGGCGAGCGAAGCCCCAGACAGAAAACCACACCGCGAGCGAGTCTCTGTCCCCCACCCCCGCCGCCTGGGGTCTGGGTCAGGTGACGCCCGGGGCAAATAGCAAACCTAAGCAAAGCTCACTCCCCACAGGTCGGGGGTGGGGGAGCGGCTCTCGCCCCCAGCCCGAGGCTGCCCCGTCCGACTCTTGCGTCTCTGCAGTCCCAGGAAACTAGAGGCGCTACAAGTTACTGGGCAGCTCGGCCAGCAGCAGGCACCTGGAGGAACTTGAGACCCCCACCCCAGGACACCGACGCCGAGCGCCGCGCACACGCCCCCGGCCCCACACGCAGGCAGGCCCCCTCCCCGCCAGCTGTCACAGCCCGAGCACTCGTCCCCGGCGCTCCCCGCTGCAGCCGCGACCCCACGGGGGCGGCAGAGGGCTCCGGCGGCGAGGGCACGCGAGCGCCCGGGAAGGGGCGCCAGGGTGGGTGCGGCCCGGCCCAGGACGGCTCGGGGTCCACCGTGCACCTCCCCCTCCCCCGCCGGGGCCCCCGAGGTGGAGGAGCCCCCCAGGCCCCAGCCCCGCGCCCCACCTTGTCACCGAAGCTGCGGGCCATCAGCAGGTCCGGGCTGGGCGTGCTGTCGCCGCCCACGGCCTCCTCGCTGCTGGAGCCGGCCAGCGGGTGCGGCATGTCGCGCAGGGAGTAGGGCCCCGAGGACTGCAGGGCCTTGGGGGGCCCGCCCGCCATGGCGCGCGCCGCCGGGGGCCCGCCGCCCGCCGCCGTGGTCTCCCCGCGCGCCGGGGCTCGGGGCCCTGCACCGGCCTGGGAGCAGCCGGCGCCCGCGGGCTCGCGCGGTCCTGCCTGCGGGGCTGGGCTGGGCTCTCCGCGCCGCGCCCCGGCTCCGCTCCCTAGCCCGCCGCCCGGCCGCAGCGCCACGCCGCCCCCCGCCCCGCCCCCGCGGCCGCGCGGGAGGAGGAGCCGGGGAGGGGCGGGGTCGGGGAGGGGGCGGAGCCACGGGAGGCTCCGCCCCCGCCGCCGGCCGGAAGTGCGCCCCCGCGCTCGGCGCGGTCCTCCGGGGTCCCGCTCGCCGCAGGGATCCGCCCAGCGGAGGCTGCGCGCCGCCCCCCAGTCAAGTTGACTTCGGAGGGAGGAAGGATGCTGGCGGCCCCCGTGCCATTCCGCCCGCATTTACCGATGCGCCCGCCCGCAGCCACGCCGGGGGCTACGGGCCTTGGGGACGCGCTCCTGAGTCAGGGTCTCTCTCTGGCCCCGAAGGCACACGCACAAATAACCCAGAACAGAATTCCGACGCCTATCCAGGGAGTAGCATAAAGGGTTATGAGGCTCAGAAGAAACTAGCAGGGAACTGAAGGAGAAAGTGCGGGGCAGGGAGGGGGGTTCTTCACATTTACGCTGAGATCTCCTGCTTCTAAGCTAAACTGGGTTTATGTAACATGAAATCTCCGAAAAGGGAGCATCTGTACATAAAGAGTGTATAGGCAGGTGTCCTGGCCTACGCCTGTGGTCCTAGTACGTGGGACATTGGGACGGGGGGGGGGGTGCGGGGGGGGTCACAGATTCCAGACCAACTCAAGCAATTTAGCAAGATGCACAGCAACTTATTGGGACTCGGTTTCAAAATAAATAAGATAGAGCTGGGATCTAACTGAGAGAGCACCCTGGGTTCAGTCCCTGGTACCAAAAAAAAAAACGAGAGAGAGAGAGAGAGAGAGCGCGCGCGAGAGAGAGCGCGCGCGCGCGCGCGAGTGCGTGCGTGTGCGTGCGTGTGTGTGTGTGTGTGTGTGTGTGTGTGTGTGTGTGTGTGTGCTGTAAATGATGTATGGCTTTTAAACACATTTGGGTCAAACAGCCTTTGGCAAGAACGGCTTGGTCCCAGTTATTTTTCATGCATCTGTGCTTCCCCCCCAGGCCTTTGGCCGAGCTAGAGTCTCAACTTCTTTGCCAGCATGGTGAAGAAAATCAAGGTTTACTTCTTTGGGTGTAAGTTCACCTCCAGTTTCCACCTTACCTGTCTCCGGAGCCATGTTTATTAGGCCAAGGAATTACAGGATCATCCATCCCCCTACCCACGTAATGAGTAGGATAAGGGAATACATGTTCACCAGCATCCATCCCCACACTCTTAGGTTTGCCCAGTTTTGCCTGCTAAACAGTGCCCATCTTTTCTTTTTTTTCTTTTTTTTTTCTTTTTTTTTTTTATTATGGTACTGGGGATGGAAGCCCTTCTACCTCTGGGCTACACTCCCAGACCTATTTTATATATTTTTTTGGAAACAGGGTCTCTTAAGCCAGCAAGGCTGGCTTCGAACCTGCGCCATCCTCCAGTCTCCGCCTCCCAAGCGCGGGGATTACTAGCCCGCGCCACCATGCCAGGCTCACAGTGCCCGTCTTGAAGTTGGGATTCTCTAAGGTCTCTACCACACTGTTTTCTCTAGAAACAAGTGGCAGAGAATGCAAAGTTGAAACAGACTCAGTGTATCAGTCATCCACTCACTGAGCTTCAAAGGCCCTCCCTTGCCAGGCATGGAGGAACATGCCTATAATCCCAGTACTTGGGAGTCTGAGACAGGAAGCTAGCAGGTTGGAGGCCAGCCTCAGCAACTCAGACCTTCAACAACTTATCAAGGCCCTGTTTCAAATTAAAGATAAAAAGGGCCAAATTAAAGATGGCAGTGGCATGCCCATGGGTTTAAAACACAGTTCAAAAAAAAAAGGTCGGGCATGGTGGCATATACTTGTAATCCCAGCATTCAGGAGGCTAAGACTGGAGGATCACTGTTCCCAGACAGCCTCAGTTACTTAGTGAGGCCCTCTGCAACTCAGTGAGACCCTGTTTTAAAATAAAGAATAAAAAATAGGGCAGGGAGTATAGCTCGAAGATCAAATGCCCCGGGGTTCCATCCCCAGAACCGCAAAAAAAAAAAAAAAAAAACTTCCCTTGTTTCCTCTGGTGCAATCCAAAGGGTCTCCAGCTGTCATCTGTTACCTCCCTTCTAGGGGTCTGCCTTGATGGAAAAAATAGGGCTCAGAGGACACTGGCGGCAATTTATAATACTGCATCTGCTTCATAGGCGTGCCAAGGTCCAGTCTTCTTGAAGTTGGAGTTGATACTCTTATATTCAAAAGCTGCTTATGTTAGCATTAAAATAATAGTGGTCCTCCTGCCTCTGCATTCTGAGCAGTAGCTCGGACTACATGCCTATCCCACCATACCTGGTGTCCAGATGTACTTTACAAAAAAAAAAAAACTGTCATGTAATGAACATAATATAACATTTAAAGATGCTTTGGCCAGGTGTGGTAGTGTATACTTGTAATCCCAATACTTGAGAGTCTGAGACAGGAGGATTGCAGGTTCACTGACAGCTCAGCAATCTAGTGAAGCCCTCCACAACTTAGTGAGACCATGCTTCAAAATAAAAATAATGTAAGCCAGGCGCGGTGGCGCACGCTTGTAATTCCAGCATTTGGGAGGCTGAGACCTGAGAATCACGGTTTGCAAACAGCCTCAGCTACTCAGTGAGGCGCTCCACAACTTAGTGAGACCCTGTTTCAAAATAAAAAATAGGGCTGGGGATGTAGCTCAGAGAGAGAATAGCCCTGGATTCCATCCCCAATACCACAATAAATAAATAAAGAAAGAAAGAAAGAAAGAGAATTAAAATAGGGCTGGGGTTGTAGTTCAGAGGTAGAATGCCCTTTGGTTCAATCCCCAGTACCACAATAAATAAACAAACAAATAAATAAATAGCACAGATATAATAAAAAATGGATGTTTTATAGATATTTAAAATATTTTTTTAATTTTTTTTTTTTTGTGGTACTGGGGGTAGAACCCAGACGCCTTCTACCTCTGGGCTATACTCCCAGACCTATTTTTTTTATATTTTTACTTGGAAACAGGGTCTCACTAAGTTGCTGAGATCCTCACTAAATAGCTGAGGCTGGCTTCAAACCTGTGTGATCCTCCTGTCTCCGCCTCCCAAGCGCGGGAATTACAAGCATGTGCCACCACGCCCAGCTAAAATGTATTTTTATTAAATGGTGTTATTCATGCCGGGCATGGTGGCGCATGCTTGTAATCCCCGCTCTTGGGAGGCGGAGACAGGAGGATCACACAGGTTCATAGTCAGCCACGCTGGCTTAAGAGACCCTGTTTCCAAATAAATAAAAAATGTAAAATAGGTCTGAGAGTGTAGCCTGGAGGTAGAAGGGCTTCCAGGAACCCCAGTACCACCAAAATAAATAAATAAATAAATAAATAGTGTTTGTTATTTATTTTAACAACCAGACTATCTTACCATTAAGGAGATCTTAGTTTATTCAGACCACAGAGCTTTCAGAGCAGGACACCAGGAAAAAGTAAAAAAGAGATCTACATTTGAATTTCTGCCTAATCACTACAAGTGGGTGACCATGACCAAGTTAACTAACCTCAACAAACCTGTTTCCTAAACCGAAGAAGGAGGCGATGGAGCAGGTCGTGATAAGTAAGAGGTGGTTTCAGAGTGAAAGAGTACTCTTTATGCCACGGTCCTAGCAAAAGGTTGGCCTCAAAGGGTATTCCCTATGTGTCAACCCAGGAAGTCCCTAGTTTTCAATTCTTTGAATACTTCAACAAAATTGGCACAGGTACAGCCGGGCGTGGTGGCGCACGCTTGCAATGCCAGCATTCGGGAGCCTGAGACAGGAGGATCGCAGTTTGCGGACGGCCTCAGCTACTTAGTGAGGCCCTCCACAACTTAGTGAGATCCTGTTTCAAAAGAATAAAAAATAGGGCAGGGGGTGTAGCTTGGAGGTGAATACCCCTGGGTTCCATCACCAGACCCGCAAAAAAAAAAAAAAAAAAAAAAAAAAAAATTGGCACAGGTATATTAAAATGTCTTGGGAATCATAATCTAGGGCTTCTATATTACAATTATACACTATGTTTAGAGTCTTATAGGTGTGTCACATCTGGGACAATGTGACAAAATGGGCTCATTCCCTTCCTTTCCCTTGGGTTTTCTCCATTATTATGAAATAACAGTTGTAGGATTTTCGTAATTGAACATGCTGCAACCAAAACTCCATATGATCAGTTTGAGTCAAAGTACTGTTTTTCTATGCTCCCACTTTATTATTATTATTATTTGGTGGTGCTGGGCTTCCTAGAAACACTTCTACTTCGGGGCTACACTCCCAGACCTATTTTTATATTTTTATTTGGAAACAGGGTCTGTTAAGCCAGCAAGACTGGCTTTGAACCTGCACGATCCTCTTGTCTTCGCCTCCCAAGCGTGCAACACCATGCCTGGCCTATGCTTCCACTTAAAAAAAAAAAAAAAATCCTAGCCGGGCGTGGTGGCGCACGCTTGTAATCCCAGCACTTGGGAGGCTGAGACAGGAGGATTGCATAGCTTCGAAGCCAGCCTCAGCTACTGAGTGAGGCTCTCAGCAACTTAGTGAGACCCTGTTTCCAAATATAAAATAAGTCTGGGAGTGCAGCCCGGGGGTAGAAAGCCCCTGGTTTCCACCCCCAGTACCAAAACAAAACAAAAAAATATCCTAAAAGGTCTTATAAAACATTTTCTTTATTTTCCAATTTCCTGGTTGGTCAGTAGCATTTGGCCACAATGAGCCAGTAGGTAGTCATCAAAACTAAAGAAAGTGAACTTGTATGGAAAATATTTTGGTAGAAAGCTTCCACCATTCAAATTTAGCCCAGGCCTGCCTGTTCATATTCACCGCTTCCTGTTACATTTCAGTGTCCTTGCGGTGGGAAGTTGTCACTGTAATAACAAAAAGTGTCCCAGAGTCTGTGACTGTTTCCACTAAAAGTTTTAAAAGCAACTTGGTACCAGGCGCCGTGGTGCACGCTTGTAATCTCATTACTTGGGAGGCTGAGACCAAAAAAAAAACAAAAAGCAACTTGGTGAGGAAGAACTATGAGATCATGAGAAGTTTCTTTTTTCTTTCTTTCTTTCTTTTTTTTTTTTTTTTTTTTTTTTTTTTGTGGCACTGGAGGTCGAACCCAGGAGCATTCTATCTCCAACCTACATCCCCAGTCCTAATTTTTCTTTTTATTTTGAAACAGAGTCTCACTATTTGCTGAGGCTGTCTTCGAACCTGTAATCCTTTTGTCTTAGCCACCCAGGTACTGGGATTACAAGCACGCACCATCTTGCCTGGCTAGAAATTTCTGTATCAGAGCAAAAGGCCCTTGTGTTGATTGGAATTTATAGGCAGAAGCCTGGATTTCTGGGGCTGAGCTCTGAGGAAGTAAGGGTGTGTATGGAAGAAATCCCCATTACCACCAGAACCCAAGAACATCGCAGAGGGACCTCCCCAAGCCCATCCACAAGGAATGGGAGGCACATAGACTGATCTCTTTTGAGAGACAGGGCCTTGGCCCAGAACCCAGTATGCTAGAACCCTTTAACCTCACCAGCAAGCCCATCCAGGCTGTGAGGATACCCAGACCTCGGAAACAAAGCAGTCCCAGTGAAGCGTTCTGTCATTCTCTCCCCTGGTACAGCGTGCGCTTAGGCCTCCTTCATGTTTGTGTTAGCCGCTTATCCTCCTCTGGTCTTTATACAATCATGGCTTTATTCTATATGGCATCCCAAACCCTGCCCCAGAATAACACCACCACTTCTGAAGTGGACGGCTGGTGAGGACAAAGGGGGTTTTCAGAGAGCATTCACAGTGACATGTAGCAAACACAGAAGGGCTGTCTCGAACAAGGGGGGCAACAGAGGAGGCGCAAACCCCAACAGAGGCAAAATTGTGTGGACGATTTATCAGTCGATGGGGTCCCGGGAAAGAAGCAAGGTCCAAGCCAGACGCAGTGGCACACGCTTGTAATCCCAGCATTTGGGAGGCTGACACAGGAGACTCGCGGTTTGCGGCCAGCCTCAGCTACTTAGTGAGGCCCTTTGCAACTCAGTGAGACCCTGTCTCAAAAATAAAAGAGAATAAAAGCCAGGTGTGGTGGTGCACACTTGTAATCCCAGCGCTTGGGAGGCTGAGACAGGAGGATTGCACAGGTTCGAAGCCAGCCTCAGCTACTTAGTGAGGCTCTCAGCAACTTAGTGAGACCCTGCTTCCAAATAAAGTATAAAATAGGTCTGGGAGTATAGCCCAGAGGTAGAAAGTATAGCTCGGAGGTAGAAAGCCCCTGGGTTCCACCCCAGTACCACCAAAAATAATAATAATGAAAGAGAATTTAAAAATAGGGCTGGGGACGTAGCTTGGAGGTACAATGTCCCTGGGTTCCATCCCCAGTACTGAAAAAGAAGAGGAAGAGGAGGAGGAGGAGGAAGAGGAGGAGGAGGAGGAGGAGGAGGAGGAGGAGGAGGAGGAAGAGGAGGAAGAGAATGAGGAGGAGGAGGAGGAGGAGGAGGAGGAGGAGGAGGAGGAGGAGCACCAGCAGCACCAGCAGCAGCAGCAAGGTCCACTTGAGGCCAGGCTCTGCAAACAAGAAGTTGGAATTTGCCCCAGAACCAGCAAAGGGGTTTGTGGATAAATGAGAGGACCGTTTTTATCTCCATTTCAAAGACTCCGGTGTCCTCCCAAGCACGGGGACCTTCATGCAGATCCAAGCCATAACACCCACTAAGTAGGCTTTTCATCCTAACCAAAGACTTACAAGAAGACACAATGTCAGGCTTTCTGGTGCTTGTCTGCAACATCTTCCCCGGCTCAACCTCTCTGATGGGTGGCCACAAAAAAGGAATAAAAGGCATCTAAAAGATGAACATTCACACATCATATGATCCAGCCGTGCCACCCCAGTACACAGTAGAGCTGCATATGTGCATCCAGCAGAAGATGGATCCAGGAATCGTCGCTGCAGTATGATGTGTAATAGCTCCACCTAGAAACAACCCTCATAGTACTTAGCAGTGAAGTGCGTAAGTAAGTGTGACATATTTGCAGAATAGAATGTTCATGGGGTGGGGGGTTAACTGGAGACTGGCCCCAAGGGAATTCTACCTCTGAGCTACACCCCCAGCCCTATTTTATTAATTAATTAATTCATTCATTCATTCATTCATTTATTGGTTGTTGTTGTTTTGCTTTTTTGTTTTTGTTTTTGCAGTACTGGGAGTGGAACCCAGGGGCATTCTAACTCCAAGCTACACTCCAGCCCTATTTTTTATTCTTTATTTTAAATCAGGGTCTTGCCGAGTTACAAAGGGCCTCACTAAGTAGCTGAGGCCGTCGGAGAACCATGATCCTCCTGTCTCAGCCTCCTAAGTGCTGGGATTACAGGAGTGCACCACCACCTAGCCTCTATTTATTTTTTTTTTTTTTCGAAACAAAGTCTTACTAAGTTGCTGAGGGCTTCGCTAAGTTGCTGAGGCTGGACTTAAATTTGCAGGTCCTCTCATTTGGACTTAAATCCTCCTGTCTCAGCCTTCCATGTACTGGGATAATAGATGTGTACCACCACACTGGGCTCCACAAGAAAATTATACAGCAGTAAGAATGAGGAACACATTGTGCATTAATCTCATCAACATGGCGAATGAAAGAAGCCAAATACAAAAAGAGTATCTACTCTATGCTTCCACTTAAGAGTCCTAGAAGTCAAAATAGTGTTACCTTTGTAGGGTATTTCTAGGGTACTGACAGTATTCTGTTTCTTGAACTGGGAGGTGATTCTTTGTAAAAATCCATCAGGTAGTAGATTTATGATTTGTGAACCTTTATGTTCTACTTTAATACAAGTTCATGTAGCTGCCGGGCGTGGTGGCGCACACTTGTAATCCCCGCGCTTTGGAGGCTGAGACAGGAGGATCACAAAGGTTTGAAGCCAGCCTCAGCTACTGAGTGAGGCTCTCAGCAACTTAGTGAGACCCTGTTTCCAAATAAAGTATAAAATAGGTCTGGGAGTATAGCCTGGAAGTAGAAAGCCCCTGAGTTCCACCCCCAGTACCATCAAAAAAAAGGGGGGCATTTAATCTGCAACCCTCACTTCATAATTGAGGAAGCTGAGGCCCATAAATACTAAGTCACTTAAGCTTGAGGTTCACCATTCGGTGCCCCTTCCCATTGGATGGGCACCGCGGAACGCTGGGGTCTGGGGAATGCCAGTTAAGATAAAGCCACGATGGCAACTAGGGGTGTAGTTGAGAGCTACCAGTGTGTACTTACCATGCACAAGGTTCAGTCTCCAGCACCCAGAAAGATAAAGCCTCAAGGCAAAGAAATAAGGAAGTAAGCAAAAAGAGAGAGAAGGTGCCAGGCCCTCCCGTCCCCGCAGCCGCGTTCTCCTTCGCTGCCTCTCTCACTTCCCTTTCCCGTGCGGGCATGTGTAGTCTGATGCCTGGAGCTGCTGCGATCTTCCTGTGGCGACAGGCAGAGAGGCACAGAGAGACATTTCTACTGAAGAGATCTGAGTAGCTAAATGGAAAAACCTGCGCCTTTGATGGCATCATTGAGCCACTGTAACTACCTCCAGACTATTTTTTTGTACTAGGGATTAAACCCAAAGGCATTCTACCTCTGAGCTGCCCCCAGCCCTGTTCTATTCTCTATTCTGAAACAGGTCTCAGTAAGTTGTAGAAGACCTCACTAAATTCCTATTTCAGCCTTCTAAGTACTGGGATTACAAGCATGATCACCATGCCTGGCTCTAACTCCACACTTCTTAAATAAAAGATAAACATCCTATTGGGTATGGTAGTACACGTCTGTAATCCCAGCTATGTAGGAGGCTGAAGGCAGGAGGATCAGCGTTTCCAGGCTAGCATGTGGTAACTCAGCCAGGCCCTCTTTTAACATAAAAAAAAAAAATTTAAAAGGGCTGGAGGCATAACTCAGAGGTAGAATACTCCTGGATCCAATCCCAGCACCACTAAATAAATATACCAATAAATAAGACAAACATCTCTATCGTCTTAGGCAGTTAATGGAGGTCCCAGGAACTTGCAGCTGAACTTACTCCTTGTGGGCTGAGAAGACAAGGAGTCTAAGGCCAGGAGGAGACCATCTAAGGAGAAGATTCACTGTGGGTGCAATGTTTAAAAAAAAAGCACCACCCTTCGGTAACATGCATTTTCAACAGGGGCAGTATCACCATGCCCAAAGGGATGAAAATTGCTTTTTAACATAGAAAGATAAAAGAAATCTTAGGTATAATACAATGGTTTGTGGCCCTCCAAAGTTCAGCCCTAGCTGACAAGATCTGATTCCTTAGTATTTAATTTTTCTTGTTAGAGAGAATTTAAGCCTAATTAACTCTTTTCCCTTAGTGGCAGTGATAAGGGAAAATCTTATAAAGATGCAGGGACACCCGGCATGGTGATGCACACTTAAAATCCCAGTACTTGTGAGATAGGAGGATCACAGGCTTGAAGCCAGCCTCAGCAGCTTAATGAGGCCCTCCACAACTTGATGGAACCCTGTTTCAAAATAAAGAATAAAACAGGCCGGGCGTGGTGGCGCACGATTGTAATCCCAGCTCTTGGGAGGCTGAGACAGGAGGATCCCACAGGTTCGAAGCCAGCCTCAGCTACTGAGTGAGGCTCTCAGCAACTTAGTGAGACCCGGTTCCAAATAAAATATAAAATATGTGATGCACACTTGTAATCACCACGCTTGGGAGGCGGAGTCAGGAGGATCACGCAGATTCGAAGCCAGCCTCGCTGGCTTAAGAGACCCTGTTTCCAAATAATATAAAATGGTCTGGGAGTGTAGCCTGGAGGTAGAAGGATATATATATATATAAAATATATTATATATACACACACACACATATGTATGTATGTATATATATGTATATATATATAAAATAAGTAATAAGTCTGGGGGTGTAGCTCAGAGGTAGAAAAGCCCCTGTGTCCCACCCCCAGTACCACACACACGAATAAAACAAGGCTGGGGATGTATCTTGGAGGTAGAATGCTCCTGGCCTCAATCCCCAGTACAAATAATAATTAATAATAATAATAATAATAATAATAATAATAATGCAGGAAAAGGGCTGGGAGTGTATTCAGTGTCTGAAAGCCTTCCTACCATGCACAAGACCCTGGGTTCCTTCCAAGCATGATTGTGGGGAGTGGGGGAAAGATGGAGGAAGCATTCTAAGTAGAAGTAGAATGATGTTCCGGATTCCTTCAGCAGAACTCCTGATTCTTCTCGGAGCCTCTGAATGCCTCTGACTTCCCAAGATCTCAGTCCCAGTTTCGACCACGGGGTAGCTCCAGCCAGGCCTCTTTGCCCCGTTCTAGTTTTGCAAGCCAGGCGATAAACGACTGCTCAGGCCCAGAGATTGGTCCTCACTATGCAACAGTCAGACCTCGGAGGGCAGGGCCTTGTCATTCTGCTTAACCTGCAGACAGTGGAGCAGGACGGTGCTGAGACCACACCAAGAAAAGTATACTCAGTTCCCAGGTCAGAATTCCAGGCGAGGTGACTTGCTAAAGGCAGGGCTTCCTGACACCCCACCTATATGAGGCAATGAGTTATGCTGGAGTTGCAGGATTCTCTGATTGGCAGGGTAGGGAGCTTGGTTCACCCTGGTTTCCCCTCAGGCTTCCTGTGATGTAGTAAGCAGAACACCATCGCCACCACTCCTGCAGAAAATAGGAGGCTCAGAAGCGGGCGTGGTGGCACACGCTTGTAATCCCAGTACTTGGGAGGCTGAGTCAGGAAGATTGCGGTTCACGGACAGCCTCAGCTACTTAGTAAGGCCCTTTGTAACTCAGTGAGACCTGGTTTCAAAAATAAAAGAGAAGCCGGGCATGGTGGCCCACACTTGTAATCCCTGCCCTTGGGAGGCTGAGACAGGAAGATCGCACAGGTTCGAAGTCAGCCTCAGCTACTTGGTGAGGCTCTCAGCAACTTAGTGAAACCCTGTTTCCAAATAAAATAGAAAATAGGTCTGGGAGTATAGCCTGGAGGTAGAAAGCCCCTGAGTTCCACCCCCAGTACCACCAAAAAAAAAAAAAAGAACAAAAATAAAAGAGAAGCCGGGCGTGGTGGCACACGCTTGTGATCCCAGCATTAGGAAGGCTGAGACCAGAGGATCACGGTTCACGGACAGCCTCAGCTACTTAGTGTGGTCCTCTATAACTCAGTGAAACCCGGTTTCAAAATAAAGAATAAAAAATAGAGCAGGGGGTGTAGCTCAGAGGTCGAATGCCCCTGGGTTCCACCCCCAGACCCACAAAATAAATAAATAAATAAGAATAAAAAATAGGTTTGGGGGTGTAGCTTGGAGGTAGAATACCCCCTGGGTTTCATCCCCAGTACTGCAAAGTAAATAAATAAATACAAATAAAAAATTGGGCTGGGGGTATAGCTCAGAGGTAGAATGCGCCAGGTTCAATCCCCACTACCACAAAAAGAAAAAAAGAAAAGAAAACAGGCAGCCGGGCATAGTGGTACATGCTTGTAATCCCAGCATTTGGGAGGCTGAGACTAGAGGATCGCAGTTCCTGGACAGCCTCAGCTACTTAGTGAGGCCCTCTGCAACTTAGTGAGACCCTGTTTCAAAAAAACCCCATAGGGCAAGGGGTATAGTTCAGAGATCAAATGCCCCTAGGTTCCATCCCGAGACCAAAAAAAAAAAAATAGGCTAAGGAAAAGGCTAAGGAAGCCGTGCCCACCACACGCTCGCCCATCTGCTATCCTTGGCCTGCTGAAATAGTAGCTATGAATTTAGGCCAATAAAGGCAAACTCCTAGAAACTGTTTCTGTTTGTTTGTTTTTTTGTTTGTTTGTTTGTTTGTTTTAATCTGATGGAACATTCGTTTCTCCACAATCGAAGCCAATCCTTTGCAAGGCTCCTTAAAGCTCCCTGTCCTAATCTAGGGTAAAGGCTCATTCAGCTCTCATTTTTTGGGCACATAGTGATTCTTGGCTTCTCCAGGTCAGCACCCTTATGAAGTTGTCGCTTCCCAAATTTACTTACTCGATAGCTTCGGGTCAAGGTAGAACCAAGTTCTTCCTGGGAAAAGCCACACACCAATCCCGAAGGGTGCGGGGTCTTAAGAGCAACTTAGCCTGAAGTTACAGCCAAGTTGTAGCTTCTCCTTGGCCACTGGCTTTCTGTGATCACTGCTATGAACTGAACACACTCTTCAGAACTGATGTCTGTGCTGCTGACTCTGTCAACCCATCAGCACCCCTGCTGCCCAGCACACCCTGCAGCGCCGACATCTGGGCACCTGGCCGGTACCTTCTGGGGATCAGAGAATTTAGGAGGACACCAGAAACTAACCCATGCCATTGCTCACTTGAGACAAAAGAATGTAGGTTAAATCACGTTGATATGATTACCAATAGCAGACAACACTTTTTTTTTTTTTTTTTTTTTTTTGGTGGTACTGGGGGTAGAACCCAGGGGATTTCTACCTCTGGGCTATCCTCCCAGACCTTTTTTTTAAATTGTATTTTCTTTGGAAACAGGGTCTCACTAAGTTGCTGAGAGCCTGAGTAAGTAGCTGAGGCTGGCTTTGAACCTGTGTGATCCTCCTGTCTCAGCCTCCCAAGCGCGGGGATTACAAGTGTGGGCCACCACGCCCAGCTGACAACTCTATTTTTTGGAGTTACTCTTATCTAGACAGAAAGGATAAAGCTACTCTTATCCCAGAGCAGAAAGATGATATGACTAATGACAGTCATCACAGGAATAAAAGACAGTCCCTTCAGCTGAGGCCCGGCAGGGCTTGGGCGAGTGGGGCAAGTGAAGGAGGCTGGAAGGGGTAGCTCCCACTGCAGCTCCAGCCTGGAGGGACAGGGAGAGATCGCGCAGAGCTGGGGAAAGGGAGCAGCCGAGATCAGCAAGCCAGAGGAAAGGGTCTAAGGGCCTCTGAAGCAAGAGGAGAGGAGGTAGTTACAAGAGCAAGTGTCGAAGGTCAAAAAAAGAGCCCGGGTTCACAAACCAGGAGCAGAAAGTCCAGAAGATAAGGCTGGTAGTCCTAAACAGAGTGTGTGTGTGTGTGTTGGGGGGGTTAATATAATTAAACTACTGCACCCGCTAGGGTAGGAGGCACAACATAGTCAGGACAGCCAGAACTGATGGGCTGGAAGGCTTCCCTAGCTAGTGGGGGTGGGGATTTGGTCAGAGGAAATGACTTCCCAGAATTCCATCCCGACCACCTATATAATTTGCTCAAATTAAACACTAGGTTGTAGACACAGGATGCTTGCTTGGCTTTGATAGATTCCCTCGGGAAGGATGTGGCTGACAATAATACTCGGCCCCCTCCCCTTTTAATTTAAACTTCTTATTTTAGAAAGCTCTTAGATTTCCAGAAGAGTTGCAGAGAAAGTATGGAGAGTTGTTGCATACTGCTCACCCAGTATCTCCTGCTGTTAATATATTTATTTATTTATTTATTTATTTATTTATTTATTTATTTATTTATTTATTGCAGTACTGGGGATGAGACCCAGAGGCATTCTACCTCCAAGCCACAACCCCAGCTCTATTTTTTTTTTTTTTTTTTTTTTTTTTTTGCAGTACTGGGGATGGAATCCAGGGGCATTCTACCCCTGAGTGACACCTCTAGCCTTAATTTTTTATTCTTAATTTTTGAAACAGAGTCTCACTGAGTTGCAAGGGGCCTCACTACGAAGCTGAGACTGTCCACAAACCCCGAACTCTGATCCTTCAGTCTTTGCCCAAATGCTGGGATTACAAACTGGGGCCACCAAGCCCAGCCTATTGTTTATTTTTTGAAACAGGTTCTTACTGAGTTGCAGAAGGCCTCACTAAATAGCTGAGGCTGTCCACGAACCACAATCCTCCTGTCTCAGCCTCCCAAAATGCTGGGATTACAAATGTGCACCACCATGTCCGGCTTCAGTCCTATATTTGTTTCTTTTTTTTCTACCTTCCTTCCTTCCTTCCTCTCTCTTTCTTTCTTTTTTCCATCCATCTTTCTTTTTTCCTCTTTCTTTCTTTCTTTCTTTCTTTTCTTTCTTTCTTTCTTTCTTTCTTTTCTTTCTTTCTTTCTTTCTTGAACTGGAGATTGAACCCAGGGGCATTCTACCTCTGAGCTAACCCCCAGCCCTATTTTTTTATTCTTTTTTTTTTTTTTTTAGCGGTACTGGGGATGGAACCCAGGGACATTCTACATCCGAGCTACACTCTCAGCCCGATTTTTTCTTTATTTTGAAACAGGGTCTCACTGAGTTGCAGAGGGCCTCACTAAGTAGCTGAGGCTGTCCACGAACCACAATCCTTCTGTCTCCGCCTCCCAAATGCTGGGATTACAAGCGTGTACCACCATGTCCGGCTTCAGTCCTATATTTATTTTTTTTCTTCCTTCCTTCCTTCCTTCCTTCCTTCCTTCCTTCCTTCCTTCCTTCCTCTCTTTCTTTTTTCTATCCATCTTTCTTTTTTCCTCTTTCTTTCTTTTCTTTCTTTCTTTCTTTCTTTCTTTCTTTCTTTCCTGAACTGGGGATTGAACCCAGGGGCATTCTACCTCTGAGCTAACCCCCAGCCCCATTTTTTAATTTAATTTTATTTTTTTAGCGGTACTGGGGATGGAACCCAGGGACATTCTACATCCGAGCTACACTCTCAGCCCGATTTTTTCTTTATTTTGAAACAGGGTCTCACTGAGTTGCAAAGGGCCTCCCTAAGTAGCTGAGGCTGTCCGCAAACACAAATTCTCCTGTCTCCGCCTCCCAAATGCTCGGATTACAGGCATGCACCACCACACCTGGCTTTATTCTTTATTTTGAAACAGAGTCTCACTGAGTCGCAGAGGGCCTCACCAAGTAGCTGAGGCTGTCTGAGAACCGTGATCCTCCTGTCTCAGCCTCCAGAATGCTGAGATTACAAGCATGTGCCACCACATCTTGCTGTTAATATTTTATATCATTATTATAGCACATTGGTCACAACTGAAGAGCCCACACTGGTACGCAGCTGCTAACTAACCTGCATCATGTATCCAGGCGGGACCCACTTCCCCCATGTTTCCTTCCTGAGTTAGAATCCCATCCAGGATGCCACATTACATTTTGTCACCAAGCCTCCTTAGCCTCCTCCGTTCCGTGGCAGTTTCTCAGACTTTCCTTGTTTAGGAAGACCTTGCCAGTCCTCGACTGTTTGTTTTGCAGTACTGGGGATTAAACCTAGGGGTGCTCTACCACTGAACTACACCCTCGAACCTTTGTGTGTTTCATTTTGAAACAGGGTCTTACTAAGTCACCCAGGCTGGCCTCGAATTTGCCATCTCCTGCTTCAGCTTCCCCAGTACTGGGATTATAGGAGTAGAAAACTGCACTCTGGAATTTGGAATTTGGTTTGGAATTTGGCTCGTTTTTTACCACTGCCGTTGGGACGCCATTTTCAACTCTTTATTTGAAAAGGAAAGTCATGTGGTTAAGACTGGTTTCCAAGCATCTTCTGAGCAAATAGGATATACCCTGTAGCAACCACAGGCGGCTGATGGGGACTTTGCCTTTTGCAGGGGCCCCTCCTCCCTGCTCCTGCCCTTTGGGCCTGATCTTACAGGCTTTTCTCCTCCCAAATTTGTTAAAAGAAAAACTTCTCTCTCATTAGATACATTTCTTACCAAAATCTAGTCAAGAAATGGAAGTCTACTTGGTTAATGGCTACAGAAGGATTGGTAACTAATATATTCCAAGCCGGGCTTCATGATATCTATAATCATAAGCACTTGGGAGACTGAGACAGGAGGACACGAGTTTAAGGACCACTCAAGCAATTTAGCAAGACCTGGTTTCAAAAGAAAAAATAAGGGGTGGTGAATTGGCTAGGACCCCCCCCCATGCCATTCTGGCATGGGGCTGTAACTATCTTCTGTATTTCTATATTTTTAATAAACTTCTTTAAATCTCCAGCAAGTGTCTGAGCTATGTATACTTCTCCTTAGCTCAGGTAAAAAACCCGTGGTTTTTCTGGTTTTTTTTTTGGGGGGGGGGTTGTTGTGGTTTGAGAGAAATTGTGTCCAGGACCCCAACAAGGGTCCCCGGGGACAGTTCCAAAACCATAACATTCCCACACTGTAACATATTTCACCGTAACACCAACCTACTTATTAGTTTTAATTTTTCTGTTCAACAAACTTTAGTTGAATAAGAAAAAGAGCCCATAGCACCATTTAAACTGTAACACTGGGGGTGTAGCTCAGAGGTAGAATGCCCCTGGGTTCCAGTACACACACAAAAAAAGACTAATCCGGCATGGTGGCACACACCTGCAATCCCAATTTCAGCTTTTTAGTGAGGCCCTCTAAAACTTAGTGAGACCCTGTTTCAAAATGAAGAAATAAAAATGGAGCTAGAGCCGGGCGTGGTGGCGTACGCTTGTAATCCCCGCGCTTAGGAGGCTGAGACAGGAGGATCGCACCGGTTCAAAGCCAGCCTCAGCTACTTAGTGAGGCTCTCAGCAACTTAGTGAGACCCTGTTTCCAAATAAAATATAAAATAGGTCTGGGAGTATAGCCTGGAGGTAGAAAGCCCCTGGTTTCCATCCCCAGTAGCACAATAAATAAATAAATAAATAAATAAATAAATAAATAAAAAATAAATAAAAGGGGCTGGAGGTGTAGCTCAGTGGTAGAATACTTCTGGGATCAAGCCCCAGTACCACACACACACACACACACACACACACACACACACACACACACAAAGAAAAAATATATTCCAGATCAATTAATGATGTGAATGTAAAAATAGAATGTTGGAAGGATATTTGCATAATTTTGGGGGAGAGGAGCAATTAAGCAATACTGAAAACTAGAAAACTAGAAGCTGTTAGAGATACTAAACTATAGGAAAATTAAGAAGATTTGATATTAATAATAGGATATGAAGCCAGCCGTGGTGGCGCACACTTGTAATCCCAGCCTTCGGGAGGCTGAGACCGGAGGACCACTGTCTGAGGACAGCCTCAGCTGCTTAGTGAGGCCCTCTGCAGCTCAGTGAGACCCTGATTCAAAGAATAAAGAATAAAACATAGGGCTGGGGGTGTAGCTCGGAGTTAGAATGCCCCTGGGTTCCATCCCCAGTACCGGAAAAAAAAAAAGAGTTTCTTCATAAACTATTTACAGTGTTATTTTCTATAGAGTATAGAAGATGATGAAGTCTTTCTTCTAGTATGGCTGATTGAAATTTGCTCTTTTTCACTAACAGTTTAGAAAGGCTTATATCAACTTCAAAATTTTTATACAGGCCTGTAATCCCAGTACTTGGGAGGCTGAGACAGGATTGGAGTTCGTGGCCAGCCTCAGATACTTGGTGAGGCCCTCCACAACTTAGTGAGACCTTGTTTCAAAATAAAGAATAAAAAATATGACTGAGGGTGTAGCTTGGAGGTAGAATGCTCCTGGGTTCAATCCCTAGTACCACAAAAAATAAAAATAAAAATTCATACATAATGCTGTGTTGAGATATGGATGGAGCTGGGCATGGTGACATACACCTGTAACACCAACGCTTGGGAGGCTGAGACAGGAGGAACTCAGGTTCAAGACCATCCTCAACAATTTAGCAAGGCCCTCAGCAACTTAGTGAGCCCATTTCAAAATAAAATGAAATAGGCTTGGATTATAACTCAGAGGTAGAATATCCTTGGGTTCAATCCTTAGACACACACACACACACACACACACACACACACACACACACACACTGGTCATAATCCCAATACTTGGAGGCTGAGACCTAGAGGATAGCAGCTTCTAGGCCAGACTTAGCAACTTGGCGAGGCACTTAACAATTTAATGAGACCCTGTTTCAAAATAA
Source organism: Muscardinus avellanarius (assembly GCF_963383645.1). NCBI lineage: Eukaryota > Metazoa > Chordata > Mammalia > Rodentia > Gliridae > Muscardinus > Muscardinus avellanarius. The sequence continues at coordinate 23,233,461 of NC_137799.1, forward strand.
AAATAAAAGAGGGCTGGGAGTAGAGCTTAGAGATAGAATGTCCCTGGGTTTCCTCAGTAACACACACACACACACACACACACACACACACACAAACACACACACAATGCCAGATGGAGTTTGACATCCTTGGTGATCAGCTGTGTTGATAGCTTGTGCCCTTGATATGATGGGATGGGAATGACTCCTTACCTCCGTGGTATTCTTCCTAGAAACCCACTGTAGCCATGAGAAAAACATTCAACAAAACCAAATTGTAGGGCATTCCACAAAATATATGATGAGTAGGCCGGGCGTGGTGGCGCACACCTGTAATCCCCGCGCTTGGGAGGCTGAGACAGGAGGATCGCATGGGTTCGAAGCCAGCCTCAGCTACTTAGTGAGGCTCTCAGCAACTTAGTGAGACCCTGTTTCCAAATAAAATATAAAAAAAGGTCTGGGAGTATAGCCCGGAGGTGGTAGAAAGCCTCTGGGTTCCTCCCCCAGTACCACAAAAAAAAAATAAAAATTATATATATATATATAATATATAATAAAATATAAAATATAATATATATATATTATAATCCCAGCTACTCAGGAGGCTGAGGCAGGAGGATCATTGAATGTAAGAGTGTAAGACCTGCCTGGGCAACATAGCAAGACTCTGTCTCAAAAAAAACAACACACACACAAGAAACAGGGCTGGGGGTGTAGCATGGAGGTGGAATTGCTATGGGTTCAATCCCTAGTATCACACTAAAAAAAAAAAAAGCACCAGCCGGGCGTGGTGGCACACGCTTGTAATCCCCGCGCTTGGGAGGCGGAGACAGGAGGATCGCGCAGGTTCGAAGCCAGCCGCGCGCGCTGGCTTAGGAGACCCTGTTTCTAAATAAAAATATAAAAATAGGTCTGGGAGTGTAGCCCAGAGGTAGAAGGGCTTCCAGGAACCCCAGTACCACCACCAAAAAAAAAAAAAGCACCAACATCTAAGGATATGTGTGCAGACATATATTACAGCATTGTTTTTGGTTTGGTTTTGTTTAGTTGGCACTGGGGATTGAATTCAAAAGCATTCTACCTCCAAACTACACCCCTAGCCCAATATTTATTTCTTATTTGGAATCAGAGTCTCACTAGGTTGCTGAGAGCCTCGTTAAGTTGCTGGGGCTGGCTTTGAACCCGCCTCTTCCTTTCTCAGCCTCCCAAGTACTGAGATAAGAAGTATGCGCCCATGCTCAGCTTCATGTTTTGAATATAAAATATAATAGCATAATTCTGAATCACCTAGATGCCCATGATTTAACTGACCAGCAAATGGCTATCAGCTTCCTACATTCACATTGATTAAGATCAAGGAATTATCAAATATTTCAACTGTAATTTTCTTTATACTAATAACAAAAGAACAGCAACACATGTAACAGGCAAGCTCTTGCCCAGTCAAGCCTGTCCTGGGGATTGAACCCAGGGCATTCTGTCTCTGAATTACACCCCCAGTCCCTTTTACTCTTTGAAACAGAATCTTGATAAGTTTCTGAGGGTCTCAGTTCAGTTCATGAAGCTGACCTCCAGCCCAGGGGCATTCTACCTCCAAGCTACACCCTCAACCCTATTTTCTAATTTTTTAATTTTAATTTTTATTTATAAATTTATTGAGATTGAACCAAGGGGCATTTTACCTTCAAGCTACACCCCTAAGCCCTATTTTTTTTCTTTATTTAGAAACAGGGTCTCACTGAGTTACATAGGTCCTCACTAAGTAGCTAAGGCTGGCTGAGAACCTAAAATCCTCCTGCCTCAGCCTCCTAAGTACTTAGATTAGAAGCATGCACCACCACACCCAGTCCCCCCTATTTATTAAGTTGCAGAGGGCCTCACTAAGTAGCTGAGGCTGGCTGTGAACCTGCGATTCTCTTGTTTCAGCCTCCCAAGTAATGGGACTATAAGTATGCACCCATACCCAGCTTTCATTTCTATTTTGAGACAGCGTCTCACTAAATTGCTGAGGTTAGCCTCAAACCTGCAATCATCTGGTCTCAGTCTCTCCAGCAGTGAGATTACAGATTACAGGTATGTACTAGTATGCCCAGCCAATTTTTAAAAATTTATTTTATTTCATTTATGTTTTTTTATACTGGGGACTGGACCTATGGGTATTTTATCTCTGAGCTACACTCCCAGCCCTATTTTATTTTCATTTTGAAACAAGGTCTCACTAGGTTTATGAGAGTCCCACTACTTGCTAAGACTATCCTTGGACCTCTGGTCCTCCTGTCTCAGCCTCCCAAGTACTAGGATTACAAGCATGTACCATCATGCCTGGCTCCAATTTTTACTATTTTATTTTATTTTATTTTATTTTATTTTATTTTATTTTATTTTATTTTATTTTGCGGTACTGGGGATGGAACCCAGGGGCATTCTACCTCCAAAGTACACCCCCAGCCCTACTTTTTATTCTTTATTTTGAAACAGGGTCTCACTGAGTTACAAAGGGCCTCACTAAGTAGCGGAGGCTGTCTGCAAACCATGATCCTCATGCCTCATGTCTCAGCCTCCCACATTCACACTGCTTAAGATCAAGAAATTATCAAATATTTCAACTTTAATTTTCTTTATACTAATAACAAAAGAACAGCAACACGTGTAACAGTGTATGCCACCATGCTTTTTATTCTTTACTTTGAAACAGAGTCTCACTGAGTTGCAAAGGGCCTCTCTAAGTAGTAGCTGAGGCTGTCCATGAACCATGTCCCTCCTGTCTCAGCCTCCCAAATGCTGGGATTACAAGTGTGCGCCACCACGCCCGGCCTAATTTTCACCATTTTAAAGCAATATCTTAGCCATTATGATGGAACACACCTGTAATCCTAGTACTAGGGAAGCTGAAATAGGAAGATCACAGACTTAAGGCAGCCTCTGCAACTTAGTAAGACCCTCGGCAACTTAGTGGGACCCTCTTTCAAGATAAAATAAATTAAAAGGGCTAGGAGTATAGCTCAGAGGTAGAATACCCTTGGGTTTAATCCCAAGTCTAAAAAAACATTAAAAAAAAGAAAAGAAAAATATTTTGTCCCTTTATAACCAACTCGTGCTTCACTGGTGTTACGTATAAGCCTGTGTATATACAAACATAGCGGGAATATCAATTGTTTTACAAAACAGTGGCTGAAAAGTTCCCCAGCCACCAGTGCGACTGTTGTGAGCACTGCATTACTTAGGAAGCAGCTTCTTCTTTTTTTTTTTTTTTTTGTGGTACTAGAGATGGAACCCAGACACATACTACCTCCAAGCTACACCCACAGCCCTTTTTTAAATTTATTCTTTATTTTGAAACAGGGTCTCACTGAGTTGCAAAGGGCCTCACTAAGTAGCTGAGGCTATCCTCAAACCCAGGTCCTCCTGTCTCAGCCTCCCAAATGCTGGGATTACAAGCGTGCACCACCACGCCAGCAGCTTCTGAGTCATAGATAAGAGAGAAGCAAGGGCCTGAGCACGCAGGGACAACGACGGCTGGCTGGGCAGGAATCTACGGCAGTCATCGGATCTGCGAGGAGGTATTTGAAGTTAATGATTGGCCTTTTCTTTTACCTTAGAAGATCTGCTGTTCAGTTTTTTCTGTACTGAAAAGCAGGGTCCATTTCTGACATCCACAGAGGCATGACCTGTAAACCTCCACAGCATTCCAACCCAGCGCTCTTGTTTCAGGAACAAGCAGCAAAGCCGGGCGTGGTGGCGCACGGTTGTAATCCCACTCCGGAGGCTGAGACAGGAGGATCGCACGGGTTCGAAGCCAGCCTCAGCTACTTAGTGAGGCTCTCAGCAGCTTAGTGATACCCTGTTTCCAAATAAAGTATAAAATAGGTCTGGGAGTGTAGCCTGGAGGTAGAAAGCCTCTGGGTTTCATTCCCAGTACCACACACACACACACACACACACACACACACAAATTGGGCTGGGAGTGTAGGTCAGTGGTAGGATGCCTCTGGGTTCAATCCCCAGCACCACACACACACACACACACACACACACACACACACACACACACACACACCAGAATTTGCGGCAAGATTGCATGCCTATAGAACCTAGTACTTGGAAGGTTGAGACAGGAAGGTCACAGGTTCAAGGCCAGTGACTATGGTAACTTAGTGAGGTCATGTTTCAGAAATAAAAAGGGCGCTTGTAATTCTAGCATTTGGGAGGCTGAGACAGGAGGATCACGGTTCGAAGACAGCCTCAGCTATATAGTGAGGCCCTCTGCAACTCAGTGAGACCCTGTTTCAAAATAAAGAATGAAAAATCAGAGCCAGGTGTGGTGGTGCACGCTTGTAATCCCAGCATTTGGGAGACTAAGAAAGGTGGATCACAATTCATGACCAGCCTCAGCTACTTAGTGAGGCTCTTTGCAACTCAGTGAGACCCTGTTTCAAAATAAAGAATAAAAAATAGGGCTGGGGCTGTAGCTCAGAGGTAAAATGCCTCTGGGTTCCATCCCAGTACTACAAAAAAAAAAAAAAATTGGGCTGGGGGTGAGCTCAGAGGTAGAATGCCTCTGGGTTCCATCCCCAGTACTGCAAATAATAATAATAATAATAATAATAATAATAATAAATTAATGTTAAAAAGGGCTTGGAGTGTGACTCGGGTAAAATGCCCCTGTGTTTAATCCCCAGTAATAGACACACACATGGTAGGAAAAGATGTGAAGTGTTCCATGGGTCCTGTATGGTGTGAGTCACAGGAGAGACGCTCAAGGTTTCAGGTCGTTCTTGTCAGTACCAAAAACAGAACCTATGTAACAAGAGGTCCTCTTGTTTGTTTGTTTGTTTGTGGTACTAAGGATGGAACCCAGGGGCATTCTATCTCTGAGCTATACCCCCAATATTTAGGAAACCGAGAAAGAAGGATCACAGGTTTGAGGACAGCCTCAGGAACTTAGTGAAACCCTGTTTCAAAATAAAAAATAAAATCAGTAGTCTGGGAGTATAGCAAAGAGGTAGAATACCCCTGGGTTCACTCCCAAGTACCAAATACATACATGCATACATACATCATACATACATACACAAGGATCTTGCTAAATTGCTATGCATTGGCCTGGAACCTGCAATCCTCTGTCTCAGCCTCCCAGGTACTGGGATTACAGGTGTGGGCTATCATGTCTAGTTTGCAGTCCTTTGAATAGAGAACACTGTTGGGGGAACTGAGTCACTATAAGGCACGCACACGCACTAGCAAACAATCCCAAAGAACTCCAAGCCATTGCCAAGGGCATCCTCTGCACCCAGGGAATAGTTGTGGAGTGTGCCAAAACAGGAACTGTCACAAAAACCCAATGTATTGACTAGAACTTAGCCATTTCATGGTCTCGTTTAAGATGTTAACCTAAATTATAAACAATTCTTAATTTTGAGACCTTATTTTGGAAATCTTGTAAAGGTAATTAATCTTCATATTCAGGCAAAGGATTTGTGTTGATTGACAGCTATTAGGAGTGGATTATAGAAAATTATCATCCTCATTGCTAATTAATAAAAGATTTCTCACTTGGCATGGGGGCACGTGCCTGTAATCCCACAGTACTTGGGAGGCAGAACCAGGAGGATCGCAGGTTCAAGACCAGCCTCATCAATTTAGTGAGGGCTTCAGCAACCTAGTGAGACCACATTTCAACACAAAAAGTAAAAAGGGTTAGCTTTGTATCTCGGAAGCAGAACGACCCTGGGTTCGTACACACACACACACACACACACACACACACACACACACACTATATGAGCGGCAGCAAGGGAGATTGACATTTTATTAATTCAAAGCTACAGTACTACTTTTAAGTACTAGATGGCAGGATTCAGAGCAAAACCTCCTTTTACTTATTTATTTTTTTATTGTTGTGTTGGGGATTGAACCTGGAGACATTCTTAGGGACAAAATTAATTAATGTTGGTACAAAATGCTTTACCTGATGTTTTGTCTGTAGTCATCCACAATGCCCAACACGGTGCCTTTCCGGTAGAGCGTCTTTAATGAGCTGGTGTGGTGATGCACACTTGTAATCCTAGGGCTTGGGAGGCTGTGAGGCAGGAGGATCGCAGATTTACCCAACTTCAGCTACTAGTGAGGCAGTTCACAACTTAGCAAGACCCTGTATCAAAATACAGAATAATAATATAAAAAATAAAAGGTCTGGGGTGTAGCTCAGAGATGGAATGCCCTAGGTTCAATCCCTACTACTGCAAAAAAAAGGGGAAAAAAATATAAGGTCCCCAGTGAAAAATCAAGTTGCAAAACACACATGCAACACACACACACACACACACACACGCGCGCGCACACACACCAGCTCCAGCAACACAGAGTCCTTGTCTTCAAAAACAAAAAACAGCAACAGATTGTGTGTGTGTGTGTGTGTGTGTGTGTGTGTGTGTGTGTGCGTATCACAGGGGATTGAACCCAGGGGCTTTCTTTCTCTAAGTTACAATCCCAGCCCAAATTTTTAAAATTTTTTTTGGCGGGTCTGGGGATGAAACCCAGAGGCATTTGACCTCCGAGCTACACCCCCTGACCTATTTTTTATTCTTTATTTTGAAACAGGGTCTCACTAAGTTGCAGAGGGCCTCATTAAGTGGCTGAGGCTGTCCATGAACCGCAATCCTCCGGTCTCAGCCTCCCAAATGCTGGGATTACAAGTGTGCGCCACAACGCCCAGCTATTTTTAATTTTTATTTTGAAACAAGGTCTCACTAGATTGATGAGCATCTCACTACTTGCTGAGGCTGTCCTCAAACCTGTGATCCTCCTGTCTCAGCCTCCCAGGTACTGAGGTTACAGGTGTGCACCCCCACACCTGGCTAAGCAACAGAAATTTATTCTTTCAAGTTGGGTGTGGCGCGGTGGCACACACCTGTGATTCCAGTATTTGGGAGGTTGATAGCAGATTCGAGTCCAGCTTCAAGCAATTGAGCTAAATAAACCCTGTTTCCAGATTTTAAAAAAATAGAGCTGAGGGTGTACCTCAGAGGTAGCAAATCTCTGTGTTCAGCCAAGCATGGTGGCGCACGCTTGTAATCCCAGCATTTGGGAGGCAGAGACAGAAGGATCACAATTCACAGACAGCCTCAACTACTTAGTGAGGCCCTCTGCAACTCGGTGAGACCCTGGTTTTTTGTTTTGTTCTGATTTTGGTTTTTTGTTTTTTGGGGTTTTTTTTGTTTTTTTTTTTACAGGTTTGGGGATAGAACGCAGGGGCATTCAACCTCCGAGCTACATCCCCTGCCCTATTTTTTATTCTTTATTTTGAAACCAGGTCTCACTGAGTTGCAGAGGGCCTCACTAGCGATCCTCCAGTCTCAGCCTCCCGAATGCTGGGATTACAAGCGTGCGTCACCACGCCCGGCTTAGACCCTGTTTCAAAATAAAAAGAATAAGAAAAATAGGGCTGGGGGTGTAGCTCAGAGATAGAATGCCCCTGAGTTCCATCCCCAGTACCAAAAAAAAAAAAAAAGAAAGAAAGAAGGAAGGAAGGAAGGAAGGAAGGAAAGAAAGAAAGAAAGAAAGAAAGAAAGAAAGAAAGAAAGAAAGAAAGAAAGAAAAGAAGACACCTGGATTCAATTCTCAGCACTATAAAAGGTGGGGGGAGAAGAAAAAGAAATTTATCTTTTCACAGTTCTGGAGATCAGATGTCCACAATCAGACTCATTAGGACAGAATCAAGGTGCCTCAGGGCTGTGCTCTCTAGTCTCCAGGGGAGAATTCGTCCCTCACCTCTTCCAGTTTCTCACATTTGCCAGAATTCCTAGGCGTGTGCCTGCATCGCTCCAGTCTCTGCCTCTGGTCACATTGCCCCTTCTCTTCTTTCTAAATCAAATCAATCTTTCTCTTTCTCTTTCTCTGAAGAATAAGCCTAGGGGCATTCTACTTCTGAGCTACACCCCAGATCTTTTTAATTTTTTTGAAACAGGGTCTTTCTAAGTTGCAGAGGGTCTCATTAAATTGCCAAGGCTTCAAACCTGCAATCCCCCTGTCTCAGCCTCCCAAGGACTGGAATCACAGGTATGTGCAACCTGCCTGGCTTACCCTCTGCTTCTCTCTTATAAAGACACTGGGCATGGTACTTCAGGCTTGTAATTCCAGTCCCTGGGAGGCTGAGACAGGATCACAGGTTCATGGCCAGCCTCTGCAACTTAGTAAGATCCTGTTTCAAATTAAAAATAAAATAAGCCGGGCGCAGTGGCACACGCTTATAATCACTGCACTTGGGAGGCTGAGACAGGAGGATGACACAGGTTCGAAGCCAGCCTCAGCTACTTAGTGAGGCTTTCAGCAACTTAGTGAGACCCTGTTTCCAAATAAAATATAAAATAGGTCTGGGAGTACAGCCCGGAGGTAGAAAGCTTCTGGGTTCTACTTAGTGAGGCTTTCAGCAACTTAGTGAGACCCTGTTTCCAAATAAAATATAAAATAGGTCTGGGAGTACAGCCCGGAGGTAGAAAGCTTCTGGGTTCTACCTCCAGTACCACCAAAAAAATAAAATAAAAATAGGGCTGGGGAGTTGCCTTGAGAGGAGAATGCCTTTGGGTTCAATCTTTAGTAACACACACACAAAAAAAAACAATAAAGATACTCATGATTGCATTTAGGACCCATCTGGAGAATCCAGGATAAAATCTCCCATCTCAAAGTCATTAATTTAATCACATCTGCAAAGACCTTTTTTTCACCTAAAATAACATTTACAGGTTCCAAGGATTAGGACTTGACGTCAAGTACTTTACCTTTATCACTATAGGTACACAGTCCTTTCTAAGTTTGGGGCTGAATATAGTTGGCTCAGGGGTAGTGAATAAAAGGTACTGATTAACTATCAAGGAACTTTAAGAATGCTGCCGGGCATAGTGGCGCATGTCTGTGATTTCAGTCCTTGGGAGGCTGAGACTGGAAGATGGCAGGTTTAAGGCCAGCCTCAGCAATTAAGCAAGGCCCTCAGTCATTCAGTTAGACCCTGTTTCAAAATGAAAAATAGAAGGGAAAAAGGTGTAACTCAGCGGTAGAATGCCCCTGGGTTCAATCTCTAGTATAAAAATAAAAATAAAAAAAAACTCAGGATTTGTAACTTGCAGGATAGGGCTGGTATTTTGTCATTACTAATCTTCAATAAGCCGGGCGTGGTGGCGCACACTTGTAATCCCCGCGCTTGGGAGGCGGAGACAGGAGGATCGCGCAGGTTCGAATTCAGCCTCGCTGGCTTAAGAGACCCTGTTTCCAAATTTAAAAAAATATATAAAGATAGGTCTGGGAGTGTAGCCCGAAGGTAGAAGGGTTCCATCTCCAGTAACACACACACACACACACACACACACACACACACACACACAATCTTCACAATCTTCAATAAGAGTCCTTTAGCAAATTTATTAAATTTATAAATAGCACCAAGCCTGGAGTAACTATTAACATTGCTAGTGTAACAGTTTAAGAAGAGCAAACTCAGCCAGGGTGGTGGCATCCCGCTTGTAATCCCAGCATTTGGAAGGCTGAGATAGGAGGATCACGGTTCGTGGCCAGCCTCAGCTATTTAGGCCCTTCGCAACTCAGTGAGACCCTGTTTCAAAAAATAAAAAGAGCCGGGCGTGGTGGCGCACGCTTGTAATCCCCGCGCTTGGGAGGCGGAGACAGGAGGATCGCGCAGGTTCGAAGCCAGCCGCGCTGGCTTAGGAGGAGACCCTGTTTCCAAATAAAAATGTAAAAATAGGCCTGGGAGTGTAGCCCAGAGGTAGAAGGGTTTCCAGGAACCCCGGTACCACCACCACAAAAAAGTTAAAAAATAAAAAGACTAAAAAATAGGGCTGGGGGTGTAGCTCAGAGGTAGAATGCCCTCGGTTTCATCCCTAGTACCACAAAGAAAAACAAAAAAGAAAAAGAAAAGAAAGAAAGGGCTGCGGGAATGTGAGTGTGCTCTCTCTTGCTGGTCAGCCACATAAGGACACAGAGTTGGTCCTCTTCTGCCTGTCTACCCTCGGCTGTTTGAGGACGTGGCATGAAGGCCCTCAGCCACACCAAAGGCCATGCCTTCAGCTTGGACTTACTGACCTCTAGAATTGGTTTTACTTATTGATTATTGTTTGATTGATTCTGGGTGTTGCACCCCAAGGCCTTTGACCTCCATGCTATACCCCCAGCCCTTTTTATTTTTTTATTTTGAACAGGATCTCACTGAGTTGCTGAGGCTGGCTTCGGACCTGCGATCCTTCTTTCTCAGCCTCCCAAGTACTAGGATTACGGGCGGGTGCCGCTGTACCCAGCTCAGAATTGTTTTTACCTGGATCCTTAGGCAAAGGCCTCAACCCTGGTGGTCCAAACAGAACAGATGCACCCACCTGTCCCAATACGCCACCCAAAGAGATAGGCAGTGGTAAAGGGTAAGAAAGGTGTATTTATTTATTTATTTTGCGGTACTGGGGATGGAACCCAGGGACATTCTACCTCCAAGCTACACCCCCCTCCCTGGCCCTATTTTACTTTTTATTTTGAAACAGGGTCTCGCCTAGTTGCAAAGGGCTTCACTAAGTAGCTGAGGATATCCGCGAAACCAGATCCTCCTGTCTCAGCCTCCCGAATGCTGGGATTTTAAGTGTATGCCACCATGCCCAGCCTCATCAAAGGGTTTTTTTTTTTTTCCAGTACTGGGGATGGAACCCAGGTGCATTCTACCTTTGAGCTACATCCCCAGCCCTATTTGTGTGTGTGTATGTGTGTGTGTGTGTGTGTGTGTGTGTGTGGTTCCGGGGGTGGAACCCAGGGTCTTTTCTACCTCTGGGCTATACTCCCAGACATATTTTATATTTTATTTGGAAACAGGGTCTCACTAAATTGCTGAAAGCCTCACCAAGTAGCTGAGGCTGGCTTCGAACCTATGCCATCCTCCTGTCTCAGCCTCCCAACCTCCGGGATTACAAGTGTGCGCCACCACTTCTGGCTCCTTCTTTTTTTAAATTTATTTTTTTATTTTGGAAACAGGGTCTCACTAGGTTGTGGAGGGCCTCACTAAGTAGCTGAGGCTGTCCGTGAACCCAGATCTTCCTGTCTCAGCCTCCCGAATGCTGGCATTACAAGTGTGCGCCACCATGCCCAGCTAGAAAGGAGCTTTAATCAGCCTTTTGGCAAAGGGGACAATGGCAAAGTGGAGTAGGTCATCCTGGTCAGGCCTGGTCTGGTTGATCATTATCTCAGGGCTGGCTCTGTGAAGTTCTGGGAAGGTCATCTCCACGTGATGGGGGATTTGGTTCCCATCATGGGACAGTTGCTTCTGCTTACGAGGCAGCCTCCATTTCATCATGGGGCCACTGCTCCCTCGTAAGGGCTGCAGTTTCTGGAAAGTGTAGAACAAGGACTGAAGACTTCTAATCACCACTCCCGGGTCTGAAATAGGATGCTATGAATGTTGACAGTGGACTGTCCCTGGAGATTTTGTCTCCGTTAACGTAGGTTAGGTAAATTGAAGGGTAATGAACCTTGCATTACCAGTTTTTAAATGAACACTCCTTAAATTACTAACATGCCTACATGCAGAGCTGAGCAGGAACTGGAAGATAAATACAAAACGAAGGCAGAGATGCTGGGCTTTATCCTGCCTTTTTTTTCCCTCCTCCTTTGGTACTAGATACTGAACCCGTGGACATTCTACCTCTGAGCCACACCTCCAGCACTCCCCCACCGCGTGTTTTTTGTTTGTGTGTTTTTTGTATTTTTTGTTTGTTTGTTTGTTTTTGCAACAGGGTCTGGCTAAGTTGCTGAGCGGCCCATTAAGTTGCTGAGGCTGTCAGATCATGCTTTTAATTACCCACTTGGGCATCTGTAGGCCTAAGTCACTGCTTTTAGCGAAGACAGCGTAAGTCCCTGTTATATCGTGAGGAATAAATTTCTGTTCTTTATAATGATCCAGTCTCAGGTGTTCTATTATAGCAACACAAGGACAATTAAGACACCATGGGAACCTATAGAGTATTATTTGACTATAGACCTAGATCCACTTATTTTATTTTATATTTTGGTACTGGAGATTGAACCCAAGGACATTTTACCTCTGAACTATACCCCAGCCTTATTGTAAAGAAATTTTCTTTGGTTGGTCCTGGAGATTGAGCCCAGGAGCATTCTACCTCCAAGCTACACCCCATCCCTTTTTATTTTTTATATTTGAAGCTAGGTATCACTAGCTTACTGAGAGTCTTGCTACTTACTGAGGCTTTCCTCAAACCTATGATGCTCCTGTCTCAGTCTCCCAAGTACTGGAATTAAAGGCATGCTCCACCATGCTCAGCTTATTTATTTATTTAGATATTGGATGGCACCCAGTGGCATTCTACCTCCAAACTACACCCCAGCCCTATTTTTTATTCTTTATTTTGAAACAGGGTCTCACTGAATTGCAAAGGGCCTCACTAAGTAGCTGAGGTTGGCCGTGAACTGAGATCCTCCTGTCTCAGACTCCCAAATGCTGGGATTACAAGCAGGCACCACTATGCCCAGCTTTAGCTTATTTATTTTTAAAACAGGGTCTCATTGAGTTGCTGAGGGTCTTACTAAGTAAGTAAGACTGGCCTTGAACCTGTGATTCTCCTGTGTCAGCCTCTCAAAGTTCTGGGATCCTAGGCATATGCCACCATGCCTGGCTATCACAGTCTCATCATTCTTGATCATTGTTATAAACACAAGGGGCAGCTTCACCACTAGGTGAACAAACAACAAACATAAATGGTGGCACCTTGGACAAGATACTTTATTTCTCAAAGTCTCAATGTTTCCAGATTTTTTTTTTTTTTTTGGTGGGAATGGGGGTGGAACCCAGGGGCTTCTACCTCCAGGCTATGCTCCCAGACCTATTTTATATTTAATTTGGAAACAGGGTCTCACTAAGTTGCTGAGAGCCTCACTAAGTAGCTCAGGCTGGCTTCGAACCTGTGTGATCCTCCTGTCTCAGCCTCCCAAGCGCAGGGATTACAAGCGTGTGCCACCACGCCCGGCTTCCAGATTTTTAAAATAGGAAGAAGATAATTGTCTCCTTCTTAAAGGTTGGTCTTAACAGGGCATGGTGGCACATGCCTGTAATCCCAGTGCTTTGGAGGCTGACACAGGAGGAATGCAGGTTTAAGGCCAGCCTCAGCAACTTTGTGAGAACTTGTTTCAAAATAAAAAATAAAAGGGGTTGGGAGGTATAGCTTAGAGGTAGAATGCTCCTGGGTTTAATCCTCAGTACTATAAATAAATAAGTAAAGGTTGGTCTTGAGAGAATACATGTGAGTTCTATTGCATGGTAAAGATTTAATAAGGAGGTGAGCATGGTGGCACACGCCTGTAATCCAGTACTTGGGAGGCTGAGACGGGAGGATCACAGGTTCAAGGATCGCCTCATCAGTGTAGCAAGACTGGCAAGACGCTGTTTCAAAACAAAAAAAAAAAAAAATAAAAAGGATTGGGGGAGCCATGCACAGTGGCACATGCCTGGAATCCCAGTACTTGGGGGGCCGAGATAAGAGGATCACAGATCCAAGGACAGCTTCAGCAAGTAGACTCGCAGCAATCTAGAAAGACCCTGTTTCAAAATGAAAAATAAAATTGGGCTGGGTATGTAGTTTGGAGGTAGAATATACCTGGGTTCAAACCCTAGGACCACAAATCAAATAAATAATCAATACATATAAATAAATAAAAGTCACTAATTTCCCCTAGATTTTCCAGAAGTTTTCCTTTCATAATGACTGAGTTTAGTTTCCCTTACTGAACTATCGAACCAATTACCTTTTTTTTTTTTTTGTACTGAGAATGGCTCCCAGAGGCGTTCTACCTCCGAGTTACACCCCCAGCCTGATTTTTTATTCTTTATTTTGAAACAGGGTTTCACTGAGTTGCAAAGGGCCTCACTTAGTAGCTAAGGCTGTCTGCGAACCATGATCCTCCTGTTTCAGCCTCCCAGATGCTGGGATTGCAAGCGTGCGCCACCAAGGACGGCTACCAATTACCTTCTGATTTAATTGAAACCCATTTCTTCAAGGGTAGCTTCCCCTGTATTCCTGAAAGGTAGAAAATGCTCTTGTGTTCAGCCGCACACATTGATGAGGCATAGGGAGGGGGGAGAAAAGCTTCAGTATATCCAACAGCCACAAGTTAGGGTTCACTAATCCTGAAAGCTTGAAGAATTGGTTTCCTACAGGTCTCTGAGTCATATATAGAATGCTGAAATACACATATCGCTTTTTTACCTTTAATCAAGTTGCTGGTAAAAATCACAGTCCTGTGAGCCGGGCGTGGTGGCTCATGCTTGTTAATTCCAGCACTTGGGAGGCTGAGACAGGAGGATTGAGGTTCGCGGACAGCCTCAGCTACTACTTAGTGAGGCCCTTTGCAACTCAGCAAGACCCTGTTTCAAAATAAAGAATAAAAAATAAAATAGGCTGACAGCCAAGTGTGGTGGCCCATGCTTGTAATCCCAGCATTTGGGAGGCTGAGACTGGAGGATCGTGGTTCACGGACAGCCTCAGCTACTTAGTGAGGCCCTCTGCAACTCAGTGAGACCCAGTTTCAAAATAAAGAATAAAAAATTGGGCAGGAGGTGTAGCTCAGAGGTCAAATGCCTCTGGGTTCCAGCCCAGACCCGCAAAAAAAAAAAAAAAAAAAAAAAAAAAAAGGGCTGGGGGTATAGTTCAGAGGCAGAATACCCCTGGGTTCCATCCCCAGTACTGCAAAAAAAAAAAAAATACAGTCCTGCATGACTATATCCTCATTTGGAAGCTTGTCTTCATAGCTAAGTACGTCTTCTATACCTCCTGGCACATGCCCTTCATCAGGTACTAAGGGGCCCTCTTGAGCCTATGTATGTTATTTTCACTTTTGTAAACTATCCAGAAGTCTTTTATCATGAAAGTGACATTGTCAGCCAAAAGATAGTGGGGCTAAATATAATGATGTTTGTACAAATAAATAAGTAGGTAAATTCCAAACCCTTAGTCCTCTATTGTTCAGTTAAAGGCTCCAATCCTTCAGCGGGTTGTACCACCCGGCCCCTGCTCTTTGCTGCCCTCTACTGGCATATTCTTAGAAGACCGTGGCCCTTTCTCATCAAACCCTGCTAAACTGAAGACTATCCGTGTAGAGAATTCATTCTAAAGGAATCCGACCATCTTCCTCACTTAGACGATCCTCTAAAGCTAACAGTGTAAAAGGCCACTGGAGGTGGCTTAGGAGGTAACAGCACAGTGGGGGAAAGACATCCTGTCCATCCTGGTCTATCAGCTAAATACTGACGTGTAATAAATTATCACAAAATTTAGCAATCTTAAACAATGTATAGGAGTTGGGCATGGTGGTGCACATAATCTTGTAATCCCAGTACTTGGGAGGCTGAGACAGGAGGATCACAGGCTGGAGGCCAGAGCTCAGAAATTTAGCAAAATAAAAATAAAATACGACTGGGGGTGTAGCTCAGAGGTAGAATGGCCCTGATTCAATCCCTAGTGCCATAAATAGAGTACAAATTATTGCACAGTAGTAAGAACTTCTACCTGTTTAGTGATTTCCTTCTGTATAATTATGCAAACTGTAAGGATTAAAAATATTTCTGGGATTTGTGTGTGTGTTCAGATTCACAAGCCCAAACGGCTGTCGAAGCTTGAAAGCTAATCCAGACTTCCTACGAGGCCCCAGTGAGGCGGACTGGGACGGTCGCAAGCCCTGCGAGGTGCGGCTCTTCTCTCCCACACACCGCCAGGACTAAGAAGCAGACAGATCTCGGTGCTAGGGACCCGTCTATCCTCCGCCCCGCCCCGCCCCGCGCGGCCCCGCCCTCACCAGTACCGCCTGCATTTCCCATGAGCCTCTTCGGCTGTCACTCTTCGGAAGGGCGGTACTTCTGCACTGAGACGACCATTAGAATGCGACCTGCTGTGAGCTGCGTCTGTTGAGCTCCGGCGGGAGGCGGGACTTCCGCTCCCATCGGGGCACGTCCGTCAGGAGGCGGAAGTGTGGCGGGGGCGGGAAGGTTGTAGTGCCGCGCGTTGCGGAGTTTTTACTTGTCTCTAGGTGGTCGCGTCCGCTTTGACAGCTGCGATCCAGCAGCGAGGTCTCCCGGACGCCCTCGCGTCCCCGGTAAGTAGGACAGCCTGGCGGCGCCAGGGAGCAAAGGGGCGTGGCCCCGGCGCTGGCCTTTCCTGGAGCCTTTTTTTCTTTTTTCTTTCTTTTTTTTTTTTTTTTGCTGTGCTGGGAATTGAACCCAGGGCTTCGCGCGTGCTAGGCAGGGGCTCCATTACTGAGCGACACCCCCGGCCCATCTTCTATTTTGAGACTGGGTCCCGTGTTGTTGCACAGGCTGGTCTCGAACTTGGGGTGCCCCCGCCGCAGCCTCCCGCGTGCACACTACGCCCAGCTTCCTGCCATCTTCATTGCCAGCGGGCAGCGGCGTCCCCGCCGACCTTGCCACCGAAGCTTTCTCGCGTCCCGTTTTCATCCTCTCTCCACGCCTGCCCTCCTCGCCCTTCCGAGACGCCGCGCAGATCTGCCTCGTGTGTCCTCCCAGGACGGCCCTGACACGCTCCGCTCCCAGCGCCGCCTGCTCGCCCCGGGCTTCAGCCGCAGGAGACACTCGAAGGTTCATTTTTGAAAATTCAACATCTGTTCTCTAGCCTTTCTCTTTCCCGGCCTCTCTTGAAGACACCAAGTACTCCAGTAGAAGCAGTTCTCTACATCCCAGGCAGCGTTCACGCCTTTTAAAGAGCGCGTTTGTTAAGTTTTGTTGGTGTGGTTCCCACCGGATTCTAGGTTTCGTGGTAGCGTACGGTCTTGCTTATTTTGGGCTGTCCCCAGTATTCTTTTAGCTTTGTGACAGCGGGCCTCCACATCTATAAAGTGGTCATAAATAACACAACTAATCTCAAGCATTTCACATAGTGTATGATGCAGAGTAGGTTCTTGATAAATATTAGGCTCCTTTGTCTTTTTTGTTTTCGTGTACACAGTTGTTGCTGGGTAAGTTTTTAAATGAGGGAAGAAGCACCTGGATAAATTAGTGGGTTTTTTTTTTATTCCTAGTGTTGTGATCATATGGACTCTGTCAACTGGTTGGTAAATTTGGTACATACAACAAAAAATATATATTAAAGATAAACTAAGCTGACGCCTGGCGTGGTGGCGCATGCTTTTAATCCCAGCGTTTGGGAGGCTGAGATGGGAGGATCGCAGTTCACCGGCAGCCTCGGCTACTACTTAGGCTGTTTGCAACTCTGTGAGACCCTGTTTCACAATAAAGAATAAAAAATAGGGCTGGGGTGTAGGTCGGAGGTAGAATGCCCCTGGGTTCCATCCCCAGTATTGGGGGGGGGAACTAAGCTGGACATGGTGGCACATGCTTGTAATACCAGTAATTGGGAGGCCGAGACGGGATCACAGGTTCCAGGCGAGCCTCAGCAACTTAGTGCAGCCCTCCACAGTTTAGTGAGACCCGGTTTCAAAATAGAGTAAAAAAGAAAAAAAAAAAAAAAAAAGTCTGGGGTGTAGCCAGAGGTGGAATGCAAAAAAAAATAATAAAAAGAATGCAAAATGTTGGCATCAACATTCTCAACTGTTCTATATTTAAGTCCTTGAGGCACATGCAGAATTCAAGTTTGTAATTTAAGTCTGTTTACTTTTCAGATGTATCTTTCTGAATAGAGTAAGAAACAACAAACAGCATAGCTATTCTTTTTTGGAGGGGGCATTCTACCTTTGAGCTACATCCCTAGACTTATTTTATTTGCAGTACTGGGTATTGAACCCAGAGGCATTTTACCTCCGAACAACACCCCCGGCCCTATTATTTATCTATTTAATTTCTTATTTATTATTATTATTTATTTATTTTTATTTTATTTTATTTTATTTTTTTGCAGTACTAGGGGATGGAACCCAGGGGCATCCTACTTTGGAGCTACACTCCCAGCCCAATTTTTTTCAATTTTTTATTTTGGAACAGGGTTGCAAAGGACCTCACTAAGTAGCTGGGGCTGGCTGCAAACTACAATCCTCCTGTCTCAGCCTCCCAAATGCTGGGATTATAAGCGTGTACTACTATACCTGTTTCCATTTTATATTTTATTTGTTGGTGGTACTGGAGTTCCTGGAAACCTTTCTACATCCGGGCTACACTCCCAGACCTATTTTTTTATATCTTTATTTGGAAACAGGGTCTCTTAAGCCAGCGAGGCTGGCTTCAAACCTGCGAGATCCTCCTGTCTCCGCCTCCCAAGTGCGGGGATTACAAGCGTGCGCCACTACACATGGCTCCATTTTATATTTTAAAATAGGGTCTCACTAAGTTGTGGAGGACCTTACTAAGTAGTTGAGGATGGCCGCAAACCTGTGATCCTCCTGTCTTAGCCTCCAAAGTACTAGGATTATAAGGGTGCACCACGACACCCAACTTTATTTTTATACTTTGAAACAGGACTCACTAAATTGCTGAGAGCCTTGCTAAGTTGTTGAGGCTGGCTATGAACATGCATCTTCCTGTCTCAGCCTCCCAAGTACTGGGATTACAGGTGTGCGTCACAACCTGGCTAGGCTAGCTGTTCTCGACAACTTTTAGTTTGCAATTAAAATGCGGTACAAAATACTGGGGTTCCTGGAAGCCCTTCTACATCCGAGCTACACTCCCAGACCTATTTTATACTTCTTTTTTGAAACAGGATTTCTTAAACCAGCACAGCTGGCTTTGAACCTGGGAGATCCTCCTGTCTCCGCCTCCCAAGTGCGGGGATTACAAGCGTGTGCCACCACGCCCAGCTGTGGTATATTTTATATGCATGTATATTTCTTTTTTTAACAGGTGATTGTAAAGTGCTTATCAATTGCTATTGAACAGAACTGAAACAAAAACTAAGAGGATGGCAACAAACCCTTCAGGACAAGGTAATGCTTACTGGAATTTCTCTTATTAGCAGGAACTTTTCCCACATATACTAGATGTATTCATATTAGAGGAAAGTTGTGTATCAGTTACTGCAATCAGAATTTAAAAATAAGTAGCAAAGTGAAACCCAAATTTGAAGTTGTGTCCAACATTGTATCAGATATACTACATCTTTAATCTCTTTTATCTTCTCTTTTTTTGGTACTGGGGGTTGAACCCAGGGGCATTCTTCCTCTAAGATATGCCTCCAGACTTTTTATTTTATTTTATGTGGTAGTGGGAATTGAGCCAGGAGGGAGTCTACCTTCGAGCTATACCCCCACCCCAATTTTATTTCTCACTAGGTTGATGCGAGTCTTACTACTTGCGCAGGCTGTCCTTGAACCTGCGATCCTATTCTCTCAGCTTCTCAAGTACAGGGATTACAGGTGTGCGCCACCAAGCCTGGCTTGCCTTTAATTTTTATTTTGAAACAGGGTCTCACTAAATTCTGAGGCTGGCTTTGATTCTGCAATCCTCCTGTCTCTGTTTCCCAAGTACTGGGATTATAAGCATGCACCACCTTGCCTGGCTGATCCTGTGGGTTTTTTTTTTTTTTTTTAAATGTTTTGTTTTTTTCTTTTGGTGATACTGGGAATTGAGCCCAGGGGCATTCTACCTCCAAGTTATACCCTCAGCCCTATTTTTTATTTTGAAACAGTGTGGTCTTGCTAAGTTGTAGAGGGCCTCACTAAGTAGCTGAGGGCTGGAGGTATAACTTGAAGAAAGAATGTCTCTGTGTTCCATCCCTAGTAACGCAAGAAAAAAAAAATGGGGTCTAAGTTGCTAAGAGCCTCACTAAATTCCCGAGACTGGCAGTAAACCTGTGATCCTCCTGTCTCAGCCTCTCAAGTACTGGGATTACAAGTGTGCACCACCACGCCAGGCGTGACCCTGTACTTTACTTGTTCCGATTATTCACCTTGTGAGCCTGGCGTGATGGCACAGGTCTGTATTCCCAGTGCTTGGAAGGATGAAGCCAGAGGATCACACAGGTTTGAGACCAGCCTCAACCAGCAACGTAGCAAGACGTTCACAACCTAACAAGACCCTGTCTCAAAACAAAGTAGTGCTGAGGGTGTAGTTCAGAGATAGAATGCCCTTGAGTTCAGTCCCTAGTACCAGCAACAACAACAAAGAAGATTATTCACATTGTGAATAATTTTTTCTACTGCTAATATCTGCATCTTCTTGCTGTTTTACTTGTAATCAAAATCACTCCCCACCCTCTTCAATACTGGGGATTAAACAACCAAGTACATCCCCAGCCCTTTTTAAGTTTATTTTGAGACACAGTCTCACTAAGTTGCCCAGGCTGGCCTTGAATTCGTAATCCTCCTGTTTCAGTCTCCTGGGAAGCTCTGAGTAATCCTCTCAATTTTATGTGATTTGTGTGCTCTATGGACTATTTACTGGTCAACGGTCCCTTATCTTTGACTTTTTTTTATTATCATTAACTTCTTTTTATCATGAAGTTATAAGAATTCAGATTAAAAATCTTTTAAATTAGGTTTGGTCCTTAGCGTGCGCACGCATGCATGCGCGCGCGCACACACACACTAAAATAAATAAATAAATGAATAAATAAATAAATAACTTGAGTCACAATGAAAACAAATGTATTTCAGAAAATATGATGCTAAAAGTCACACAATACAGTCAAAATGAAATTAAAATTTAAATTATCCTTTTGTTCTAATACAAAGAATTGAGATTTATAACTTGCTGGTTATTTTTCTTTTTATCAGCTTCTATAAAAAGTTAACTAGTTTTAGTGTTACTTTTATTGGCTCATAGTCAAATCTACAGTGAAACATCTCCAATATAAAAAGTTAATTTAGAATTAGTCATCTGACTTATTCCTCTTGTCAGCAGTTTTATTGGTGTCATGGAGCTGTTGCTATTAGACACCAGCAGAGGGAGTCCATATCATGTTCTGTATACTAAGCACAATTAAAAATTCTTATTAGAATCTTTTTTTTTTTTTTTTTTTTGCGGGTCTGGGGATGGAACCCAGGGGCATTCTACCTCCGAGCTACATCCCCTGCTCTATTTTTTATTCTTTATTTTGAAACCGGGTCTCACTGAGTTGCAGAGGGCCTCACTAAGTAGCTGAGGCTGTCCGCGAACCACAATCCTCTGGGTCTCAGCCTCCCAAATGCTGGGATTACAAGCGTGTGTCACCACGCCCGGCTAAATCTGTTGTATTTTACTCTTTACATTAAATTATTTGTGTACCAAGACAGGTATGGTGGCACATGCTTGTAATCCTAGTACTTGGGAGGCTGAGACAGGAGGATTGCAGGTTCCAGGACAGCTTCAGCAAGTAGTAAGACGCTAATCAACCTAGTAAGACCCTGTTTCAAATTAGAAATATTAGAAATAGAATAGGGCTGGGGGTGTAGCTTGGAGGTAGAATACCCCTGGGTTCAATCCCTAATACTACACACACACACACACACACACACACACACACACACACACACACACACGTATTTGTGTACCTGAGGCGCAGTGGCACATGCCTGTAATCCTAGTACTTAGAGATCAAGAGAGGAGGATCACAGATTTGAGGTCAGCCACAGCGACTCAGTGAGACCCTGTTTTAAAACAAAAAACAGAAAGGGAAAGGGAAAGGGTTGTAGTTCAGAGGTAGAATTCTCTTGAGTTCAGTCCCTAGTACCAAAAAAAAAAAAAGAAGAAGAAGAAAAAGAATCCTGTAGAAAACTAGGACTTAATGGGTTGAACTATTCATGCTACAGGGTCTTTCTCTAATTACTAAACACAGCCATCTATGAGGCCTTGGGTAGAGACTACCCCCTATAAAAGTTCTTGTGTGCCGGGCGTGGTGGCACACACTTATAATCCCAGCGCTTGGGAGGCTGAGACAGGAGGATCACACAGGTTCGAAGCCAGCCTACTTAGTGAGGCTCTCAGCAACTTAGTGAGACCCTGTTTCCAAAAAAATATAAAATAGATCTGGGAGTATAGCCCAGAGGTAGAAAAGCCCCTGGGTTCCACCCCCAGTACCACACACACACACACACACACACACACACACACACACACACACGCCTGGTTCAGAGGTGGGCGTTGGTGGAGGAGGTGGGTCTCGGCTGTGGCCCTGAGGACTTCACCTGTTCCTGGCCTCCCTTCTCTGTCTCTGCTTCCTGACTGCCTTGGGGGGTCTGAGACAGGAGGATCGCAGGTTCACCGCCAGTCTCAGGAATTTAGTGAGGCTCTCAGCAACTTAGTGAGACCCCCCCCCCTTTTTTTTTTTCCAGTACTGGGGATAGAACCCAGAGGCATTCTTCCTCCAAGCTTTACCTCCAGCCCTATATATATATTTTTTTATTCTTTATTTTGAAACAGGGTCTCATTGAGTTGCAAAGGGCCTCACTAAGTAGTAGCTGAAGCTGTCTGCGAACTGCGATCCTCCTGTCTCAGCCTCCCAAATGTTGGAATTACAAGCGTGTGCCACCATATCCATCGTATGAGACCCTATTTTTAAATAAAAAATAAAAAATAGGCCTGGGAGTGTAGCCTGGAGGTAGATGGCCCCTGGGTTCCATTCCTAGTGCCTTACACACAAATAAATAAATTAATAAAACTGTAAGCCAGTAAACCTTTGGACAGAAAAGGGAAATGGAAGATAACATTCCTAAAATGGATGTAGCACAGTTTTGACCTGAATCTTGACCACAGCCAGTATGCTGATGCTCAGTTTAGAAAAATTTAATTGAAAACACAGTAAATCAACTGCTTCTAGTTTGGGCCAATCTTCGCATAAATGCCATTTGTATGTTCTGCACCAGCTAATTGCTGCCTCTCCCCTCATATCTCCTCCTCTTATTAGTCCTTTATAATCAACATAAAATTCTTAGAATCCCTCACATGGGTACCCTTTAGAAGTGCTAATTCTGCTCTGCTTGTCAGGCATGGGGTGCACACTTATAATCCCAGTACTTGGGAGGCTGAGACAGGAGGATCGTGTTCATGCCCACAACTTAGTGAGCGCCTGTTTCAAAATGAAGAATAAAGAATAGGGCTGGAGGTATAGCACAGAGGTAGAATGCCCTAGGGTTCAATCCCCAGTTCTGCAAAAAACATAAATAAATTACTAAATTAAAATCTTTTTTTCTACAGTTCTGTTTTCTAGTCCTTTAACCTTCTTGTTTCTTCAAGATTAGGGATCAGAAACGCAAATGCCCACCCACAGTACGAACAGTCCGGAGCGTGCCGGCTGAAGGGGACAGCTCGTCTTTGGCTCTAGTGTGTGTTGCCCTGGGTACATGCAGATCCCTTGTTGCCAGATCTTGAGCTTTGTTTCTAGAGAAGCTAGGAATCTGAGAGTTTAGTGTGCAGTCAACAGTGTTTACCTAGCAGTGTTTAATTCAGATTTTTTTTGTTTGTGTGGTACTGGGGATTTAACCCAGAGGAATTTGACCCCTGAGCTATACCCCAAGTCCTATTTTTAAATTTTTTCTTTTTTTGCAGTAGTGGGGGTTGAACCCAAGGCATATTGAACCCAGAGGCATGCTACCACCAAGCTATACCCCCAGTCCTATTTTTATTCTTTATTTTGAAACAGGGTCTTGCTGAGTTGCAGAGTGCCTCGCTACGTGGCTGAGGCTGGCCACGAACTTGTGATCCTCTGGTCTCTGCTTCTCAAGTACTGGGATTACAAACATGGCACTACCATGCCCACCTTAATTCAGATTTAAAAAATATAGCTGGATGCTGTCCCTGGCATAGGACTTTGCAACCTCTGCTCTAGATCTTATGTAAGGTTCACATTAACTATTTGATAAACGATGCGTGTCTTTTATGCCATCACTTATGCTCCATTTCTTTCTCAGTTTTGTTTTTTTAGTTGCAATTCTTTGGGTTATTCCTTGAAAGACTGCATGTCATTTCTGAATGAAAGTAATTGAGAAAAAGTATTATTTTGATCTGAGTATGCCTAATACTTTTTTCTCCATACAAGAAGCGTTTACAAAGAGGCCTCAAATTGAGAACTAAGTAAACTTGCACACCCGGGGATTTGACTGTGTAGGATAAAAACTGGTCCCTGTGCCATTTGGGGCTCCAAAAATTTCATTAGAGAACAAATAAATACTGTAGCCCATATCTTGGCAATTAAAATTACTTAAAACTAGGTCACAAGTCTTCTCTCAACCTGACTCAACCTTCCTCCCTCCCTCTCTCTCTTTCTCTCTCTCTCTCTCTTTCTTTCTTTCTTTTTTTCTTTCTATCTTTTGTGGTACTGGGGATGGAACCCCAGGAACATTGTAGTTTTGAGCTATACCCCCAGCCCTATTTTTTAACCCTTTTATTTTTAATTTTTATTTTATTTTATTTATTTATTTATTTATTTTTCGCGGGTCTAGGGATGTAAACCAGGGGCATTCGATCTCAGGGTTACACCCCCAGACCTATTTTTTATTATTTATTTTGAAACAGGATCTCACTGAGTTGCAAAGGGCCTCGCTAAGTCGCTGAGGCTGTCTGCAAACCGAGATCCTCCAGTCTTAGCCTCCCGAATGCTGGGATTACAAGTGTGCATCACCACGCCCGGCTCAGCCTGACACTTTGATTATGTATTCATATATTATGCCCTTAAAGCCCCTAGGAAATAGGCAGCAGGAGGGAGAGTACTTGTGAGTGCATTGTGGTAGATATTAGGAATTTTGCTTTCAGGTTCTAGATGGTCTAGGTATATAAAATAGATGTAAAATGTTTTTTATTCCCCCCTCCCCTATAGGTTTTCAAAACAAAAATAGAGTTGCAATCTTGGCAGAGCTGGACAAAGAGAAAAGGAAATTACTTATGCAGAACCAGTCTTCAACAAATCATCCTGGAGCTAGGTATGGATTGTGATTTTTGGGTACATTATCATAGTTTTCAAGAGAATATGCTGTTTAACACTCTTTGGAGGTCTCCTATTACTGTTATGATACATTCTACATTTTATAACACTTAATCAATGTCCTAGCTGTGTTAAGAGTCCACTAATTCTATCATAGTGTGTGCCATATTTAATCATAATTACTATTGTGGAAGCTTTTCTTGCTTAATTTTATATTCCTAGTGTTTAGCACAGAATTCAGTGTCTAGAATCTGCTCTAGAATCTGTTAAGTGCCTCTAAGTTTGCTTATTCATAATGGTTCAGCCTATGGGGAACATGGCGAAGGTAATTTCAATTTAATTATTACATAAACAAAAAGGCCTGGTTTTACTCTTGATAAATATTGTATAATTTTTTAAATGGTTTTTAAAAGTAATGTTGAAGCCAGGCATGGTGGTGCATGCTTATAATCCCAGTACTTGGGAGGCTGAGACAGGAGTATCACAGTTTGAGGACAGCCTTAGCTGTAGCCTCAGCTACTTAGGCCCTTTGCAACTCAGTGAGACACTGTTTCAAAATAAAGAATGAAAAATAAGTCTGAGTGTGTAGTTTGGAGGTAGAATGCCCCTGGGTTCCATCCCTAGTACCACACTAAATGAATGAATGAATCAATAAATCAATAAATAAATGTAATGCTGAAAAGCTGAGTGTGGTAGTGCATGCTTGTAATCCTAGTACTTGAGAGATTGACACAGGAGGTGAACAAACAGGTTTGAGGCCAGCCTCAGCAACCTAGTGAGATCCTGTTTCAAGAAAAAAAAAACGGGTTGGAATATATCTCCAGGTAAAATATACCAATCCCCAGTTCCAAAGTAACAACAGTAATAATAATAATAATAATAATGTTAACAAGGATCATGATAGTAGTACCTCAAATCTGTTTGATGGTAGAGGAGCTTAAATTACAAATTAAAAAAAAAAAGGCAGGCGTGGTGGCACACGCTTATAATCCCCAGTACTTGGGAGGCTGACACAGGAGGATTGCAGATTCATGGCTAGCCTCAGCTATTTAGTTAGACCTTGTTTTAAAAATAAAGAATTAAAAAAAATAAGGCTGAGAATATAGCTCAGAGGTAGAATGTCCCTAAGTTTCATCCCCAGTATTGCAAAAAGAAAAAAAAAAAATAGATAATTTGAAATCTCAATAAATAACAGACTTTCTTAATATAAATTAATGTAGACAGTGAGAGAAGGGAAATAAAACACTTTTTTCTGGAAAATATTTTTTTTAACCTCTCAAAAATATATAATGGAAGCTGGATGTGGTGCACACACTTGTAATCCCAGCATTTGGGAGGCTGAGAGAGGTGGATCATGGTTCACGCCAGCCTCAGCTACTAAGTGAGGCCCTTTGCAACTCAGTGAGACCCTGTTTCAAAATAAATACAAAATTTTTTAAAACAGAATATACAATGGAGCCACGCATGGTGTCACATGCCTGGAATCCCAGTACTTGGGAGGCTGAGACAGGAGAACCATGGGTTCTAGGACAGCCTCAGTAAGTAGTGAGACTATCATCAACATAGTGAGACCTTGTTTCCAAATAATAAATAAAATCGGGCTGGTGTGTAACGCTAAGGTGGAATGCCTCCATCATTCAGTACCATGCACACGCACAAAGAAAGAACATGTAGTGGAGAGCTGGGGCTATAGCTCAGCAGCAGAGCTCTTGCCTAGCATGAGCTAGGTCCTGGCTTCAATCCCTAATACCACAAAACAATACAAAGAATATATAATGAGAAGTGGTATTCAGAAGTAAGGACATCAGGAGCTAAGTGGCACAGTATGTGTGCTTAGAGTGCTTGAGGCGTGGGGATGATTCACAGCATTACAGAAGAAGAAAACCAGAGGGAAAGACAGGAGATGTATTGAACGGAATGATGACTATTGTTAATAATGACGTGTATTTAAAGATTGCTAAGAGAGTAGATCTTTAACGTTCTCACTATAAAATATTATCATCAGTATATCCAGGCCTGCTGGTGCACCCTGTAATCCCAGTACTTGGGAGGCTGAGACAGGAGAATTGCAGGTTTGAATCCAGGATAGGCAACTTACCAAGACCTGTTTCAAAATAAAAAAAGTCTGCCGGGCGTGGTGGCGCACTCTTGTAATCCCTGTGCCTGGGAGGCAGAGACAGGAGGATCCCACAGGTTCAAAGCCAGCCTCACTGGATTAAGAGACCCTGTTTCCAAATAAAAATATAAAAAAATAGGTCTGGGAGGGTAGCCCAGAGGTAGAAGGGCTTCCAGGAACCCCAGTACCACCACCAAAAAAATAAATAAAAAGGTCTGAGGTATAGCTTGGAGGTAGAATGCCCCTGGGATAAATCGCCGGTCCAAAAAAAAAAAAAAAAAAAAATCAGTATGTGAAACGATGAATATAATTTTTTTTTTGTGTGTGTGGTATTGGGGGTAGAACTCAGAGGCTTTCTACCTCCAGGCTATACTCCCAGACCTCTTTTCTATTTTATTTGGAAACAGGGTCTCACTAAGTTGCTAAGAGCCTCACTAAGTAGCTGAGGCTGGCTTTGAACCTGTGCGATCCTCCTGTCTCAGCCTCCTAAACGCAGGGATTACAAGTGTGCGCCACCACGCCCGGCTGAAACGATGAATATAGACACAATAATTAGCTTGACTAACCATTTCACAGTATATACAAATATCAAAGCATGACATCAGACACTATAAATATGTAAAATTTTTATGTGTCAAGTATACCTCAATTTAAAAAAAAATCATCTACCACATCAAAAAGAAAAAAATTAAGGATGTCTCTGCCATAAGCAGCCAAGTAACCAAGATTTCCATTTTAGCATCGCACTCTCCAGACCCTCGCTCAATAAGGACTTCCGGGATCATGCCGAGCAGCAGCATATTGCAGCCCAGCAGAAGGCAGCTTTGCAGGTGAGCAAAGCGTAACTGACGTCTCGGCTCGCTGGAGATTTCCCAGGTCTTAGAAGCCAGCACAGTAGAAGGCGGCACAGGAGTTATCTTATATTTCAGTGGAGCAATATCAATAAAAATGTTCTACATGTAATTGCAATGGTTTGCTGATGTTCAATCGTGCCCCAAGGATTTGAAGGACCAATACAGCAGTAATGAGAGCATCTTCCACGGTGTGGACGCGGTCACGATTGAGTCTGTGCTATACCTGCCAAGGGATTGCTTGTGCACAAAAGAGTTTAAGATATTTGGATGAACAGTATGACCTAGAAAATTGAACTGGCTGGTTAATAGTACATCTTATATTTTCAAATTTGTCATGTCATTACATCATTTGATAGTGTTATTGGCTTATTGCTATTGTTTTGACTGTTTTTTTAATGGTCAGCACAACTGGTATGGGAAATGTTTAAAAGCTTAATTTACTATAGGATTAGGACTGTGATGCTCCATCAGTTTAAAAACATATTATTCACAGTAATAAACAGTTTGGGTATTTCATTAATCTCAGATAATTTAAGATTCCCATAGACCTTGGCTGAGACATCAAAATTTTTTTTGAGGGGTGTGTATAATGTAATTGCCTATGCTGTTAAACCCTTAGGATTCCAGAATTGGAAAGGACATTATAAAAATCATCTTTCTTTAGAAGACTTAAAAATAGTCCTTTTTAAAAACCATTATGTCCCATTATCTGACATATAGGACATCTATAAAAATCTTACATTGAAAGCCGGGTGTGGTGACACACGCTTGTAATCCCAGCATTTGGGAGGCGGAGACCAGAGGATCACGGTTCCCAGACGGCTTCAGCTACTTTTTTTTTTTTTTTTTTTTGGTGGAACCCAGGGGCTTTTCTACATCCGGGCTATACTCTCAGACCTATTTTATATTTTATTTGGAAATAGCAGCGGGCTATACTCTCAGACCTATTTTATATTTTATTTGGAAATAGCAGCCTCAGCTACTTAGTGAGGCCCTTTGCAACTCAGTTAGACCCTGTTTCAAAATGAAGAACAAAAAATAGGTCTGGGGGTATAGGTCGGAGGTAGAATGCCCCGGGTTCCATCCCTGGTACCGCAAAAAAAAAAAAAACTTACATTGAGCCATGAATAGATCATTTATGGTCACTTTGAAAATAATATTATGGGCCAGACATGATGACACATGCCTGTAATTCCTGTAGTTAGGAAGCTGAGCCAGGAGGATCACAAGTTCAAGAACAGCCTCAGCAAGTAGTGAGACTCACATCAACCTAGCAAGACCCTGTTTCCAAATAAAATCGGGCCAGGAATGTAGCTCATAGGTAGAATGCCTCTGGGTTCAATCCCCAGCAACACACACACACACACACACACACACACACACACACACACACACACACAGAAAATAATATGGCTTTAGATTATCTATTCTTTTGAAAAATAGGAGAATGTTTAGAGTTCTTGAGAGCCTGGCATGGCGGTATACGCTTGTAATCCCACTACTTGGGAGGCTGAGATGGGAATCTGGGTTTGCAGCCAACCTCAGCTACTTAGGCCCTGTTTCAAAATAAAGAATAAAAAGCTGGGCTTGGTAGTATATGCTTGTAATCCCAGCATTCAGGAGGCTGAGACAGGAGGATCATGGTTCATGGCCAGCCTCAGCTACTTAGTGAGGCCCTCTGCAACTCAGTGAGACCCTGTTTCAAAATAAAGAATAAAAAATAGTGCTGGGGGTTTAGCTTGGAGGTAGAATGCTCTTCGGTTCCATCCCCAGGACTGCAAAAAAAAAAAAAAAATTCGGGCTTGGAGTGTCACTCAGAGGTAGAATGCCTCTGGGTTCGATCCCCAGCACTACAGACACCAGACACACACACACACACACACACACACACACACACACACACACACACACTAGAGTACTTGAAAATATATTCATATAAAAATACTTATAAAGGATATATAATCTCTATATTACTTCTTTTTTTCATTATTTTGAAATAGGGTCTCACAGAGTTGCAAAGGGCTTCAGTAAATAGCTGAGGCTGTCCACAAACCCGCGATCCTCCTGTCTCAGCCTCCCGAATGCTGGGATTACAAGCATGTGCCACCATGCTCGGCTCTACGCTATCATTTCTAACCCATTTTCATGCACCTGTCTCAATTTCATTGGAATATGCACAGAATTGAAAACTTGGAGGCTAATTAATGACAGAGGGAAGTGACTGGTGGTTTAACCACTTATCTTTTTGCCTCTCCTAACTACGATCCTTCTTTCTCATGCTTCTGCTTTGTTGACCAAAAGCAGAGGACTTTGGGGCCTTTTGATGCTAGTTTTCTTCACTACAAGGAACAGGGCAGCTCACTTCTGACTCATCTGTTGACTGAAGAGCATCACGGGGAGAGTGGGGCACCTGAGGAGGGCCTGGTTATTGTATAACGTGGTAATCCGGGTTCTGTGTTCCTGTCGCTCTCCTGTGTGTGTAGACAAAACTAGCAGCAGCAGGACTACTAGTTAAATAAGTTGGATGTCAAGCGTTCAGAAAGCATAAGCTTTCTTCTTCCTTGAAGAGGTGTGACTTTTAATAGTGTGGTGCTTTTCTTTAATCCCCTCAGCATGCTCATGCACACTCATCTGGATACTTCATAACTCAAGACTCTGCGTTTGGGAACCTGATTCTTCCTGTTTTACCGCGTCTTGACCCAGAATGAAGAAAATACCTGGCGAGAGTGACTTTGACATCAAACGCTAAAGCTTCTCTCATTCAGTGCTGTACAAACCGTGACTTTCAGAACTTGGGTGAACTTACATACTTTTTATTTCTTTAAAAGAAAATGTGTAAGTGAAAGCAAAAAGAAAGGAGACCGGGATAACGGACACTTGGGAGCTGTGTCGTCTAGGGAGTTGATTGTGCTGTGTGCGACTGTAACTTTTTTGTGATGCCATTTGATTTTTAAATCAGACTGAATTTCATCCTCACATAAAATCAGCCTCCAGACCCCAACAAGCTGAATTAAGTGTATCATAACCACAGTAGATTTCTTTTAAGAACCAATTATAGTACTGTAAAGAAACAAGGGTGCTTTTTAAAAATGTGAACCGATAGATTTAAATAAGTTACCTTTATATTTGCAGTATCGAAGACTGACGAAGTATCCAGAAATGTTCTTTATGAACTCATAACTAGTTTCCTTATTCTAAATTTTAAAAGGAAATCCAAGATAAAACTAAATTACCAACCAGTCTTAAACATCCTTTAGAAACAAATGCCATTATAAATAATGTAACTAAATGCTATTAAAAACAATTATAAGGAATGTGGTAGCCTTAAAATTTGTAAATACTTTTATTTCGTGTTACTACATAAATGGTGTGCTTGTGTGGTTTAATTGCCCGATTTTTATCTAATTAAAAATTTAAGCCAGGCATGGTGGTAATCCCAGTACTTGGGAGGCTGAGACAGGAGGATCACAGGTTCATGGCCAGCCTCGGCTATACTTAGTGAGGCCCTCCGCAACACAGTGAAACCTGTTTCAAAATAAAGAATAAAAAATAGGGCTGGGGGTATAGCTCAGAGGTAGAATGCCCCTGGGATCAATCCCCAGAACCGCAAGGGGAAAAAACTTAAAATTATGCAAGTTGAGCGCTTTTTTATACCACTTTAAGTAGCAGGGAGTTAGGCTAAACATGCTGTTCAACACGACCCATCTTTAATAGAATCTAAGATCCTTACTTATTTTACGGGTTACTGGGGATTGAATTCAGGGAAATCCTACTGCCAAGCTATATCCCCAGCTCTTATATTTTTGAAACAGGGTCTTAATGAATTGCTGAGGCTGACCTTGAACCTGGAGTCCTGTCTCAGCCTCCCAAGTACTGGGTTTATAGGCATATGCCACCATGCCTGGCTAGGGGTATTTATTTAAATGTGTAGTCCGGCTGGACATGGTGGCACACTCCTGTAATCGCATAGGCTGGGGGATTTTAGAAGTCTGAGATAGGAGGATTGCAAGTTTGAGACCAGCCTTGGTACTTAGGGAGACTCTCCAATCTAGTGAGACCCTGTTTCAAAACATAATAAAAGGGCTGAGGGTATAGCTCAGAGGTAGAATGTTCTTGGGTTCAAACCCCAGCACCAAAAATAAATAAGTAAATAAATAAATAGGATCTGATTCAAAGCAAAGCCTTGTTACTTAGAAATTCCACATGGAGTTAATAATACCTCCTCTGTCAGGTACCGTCCTGTAGAGGAGGGGAAGATGAGTGAGCTCTGTTTGCAGGTGGTCCCGGTGCAGAGGAGCTCCCCAGGTTCACCACTGGTCACGAAATGAGCCAGCAGTGGTGGCCAAGCGTGTCCTGCATTATGCTGCGGTCTGGCCAGGCTCAGACGTTCCTGTGGTTGTACCTGGCCAAGGAGTGTAAAGCTGCTCCAGTGAAAAGCAGGCGAGCACATCAGAGGGAAATGGGAGCCAAGCCAGGTGCGAGGAGACAGCAGCAGAGGCACCCCGTCTGTAGAACAGGAGTGGCACAGTCTTACTCATTCCTGAGTCGAGAAGCAGACTTAATAGCTTAATGGAGTGTGACCACCAATTTTTGTTTTCTGGGTTTTTTTGGTAGGGGGCATCTATTGGGGATTGAACCCAAGGGTGTCCTATCTCTGAGATATACCTCTGGTCCTTTTTATTTTCAGACAGGGTCTTGCAGAGTTGCTGAGAACCCGATCTCCTCTTGTCTCAGCCTCCCAAATACTGAGAATACCAGTGTACACCACTGTTGTGAGATATAATATATATATATATATATATATATATATATATATATATATATATATTTTTTTTTTTTCCCCCCCCAGGTCTGGGGATGGAAACCAGGGGCATTCAACCTCCAAGCTATACCCCTGCCCTATTTTTTATTCTTTATTTTGAGACAGGGTCTCACTAAGTTGCGGAGGGCCTAAGTAGCTGAGACTGCGAACCACGATCCTCCAGTCTCAGCCTTCCGAATGCTGGGATTACAAGCCTGTGCCACCACCCCCTGTTTAAAACTAGTTTTTAATTTTTTTTATTTTTTATCTTGAGACAGCGTCTCACTAAGTTGCGAGGGCCTAAGTAGCTGAGGCTGGCCGCGAACCTGGATCCTCCTGTCTCAGCTTCCCAAGTACTGGGATTACAAGTGTGTGCCTACACACCTGGCCTTGTGATTTCTTTTTTTTTTTTAATTTTGTTTTTGAGAACTTCAGAGTGTGCTACATATGGCAGGGTTAGGTGATTTTTTGAGTCTAGGTTTCTTTTTTTTTTGTGGGTCTGGGGATGGAACCCAGAGGCATTCTAACTCCAAGCTACACCCCCTGCCCGATTTTTTATTCTTTATTTTGAAACTGGGTCTCACTGAAATAATTGCAAAGGGACTCACTAAGTAGCTGAGGCTGTCCGTGAACCATGATCCTCCAGTTTCAGCCTCCCAAATGCTGGGATTACAAGCGTGCGCCACCACGCCCGGCTGAGTCTAGGTTTCTGTGCGTTCCCGTGTGTGTGATTTTTTGAGTCTAGGTTTCTGTGCGTTCCCGTGTGTGTGTATTTTGCTCATTTTGTTTGTTTCCCTTTTCTACTTCGTTCACAAGCGCATTTCACTTACAGTAGTATTTGGCATAGAGTGGGAGTTAATTCTTACTTGTTGAAGGAATGAATGAAAGAACGTGTATAACCTGGTTGCAGTGTGAAATGTATTCTTTAACTGTGAGTCATGGCAAAGAGGTTTTGAAAGCCATTGCTAAATAATTCATAGGATGGTGTTTTATGTCGTCCTGGGACTTAAACAGAAATGACTTGGTAATTTCAAAGGCACATTTTTTCCCTGAACAGTTTTTGATTTGTCTCATTAAGCTGCCTGGAGTCTGCTTCACTCGAGTAATGGAAACTGCTAGGCATGGTGGCACATGCTTGTAATCCCAGTACTGAGGAGACTGAGGCAGGAAGATTACAGGTTCTAGGCCAAGCTCAGCAGTTTAGCAAGAAGCTCCACAGCCATCTCAGTGTGAGCTGACCAGTAAACACCCTGGTCCCTGGGCCTTGCCATCCTGCACGCCCAAGGCGGCCTTCTCCACTGCAGGTTGCCACGCCCTGGTGACTGTTGAACTGGAACTGCATATCCCTCCCTGATTTCTGCAGCCATACTCCCTGAGATGGCACAAAGTTACCTATTGTTCCTGCCGTCTACAGAATCATGCCTTTGCTCATCTCTGCACCCCAAGTCCTTCCACTGATGTCCTGTCCTTCTCGAGCCCCAAAACACTGCCCTTCCCGCCTGTACCGTGCTGTTTGTACCACACGGCTCACCACCACGGCCGACCACTCGCCCTGCATTCGCAGCCACATACTCTGCCTGTCTTCCTGGAGGCTGAGTGGCTGGCACTCCTTTTGAAGGTTGTCTGATTTCTTTTCTCTTGACTTACATCCCATCCCTTACTGCCCGTTCATTGCCCCTCTCTGACAAAGTCCCTCAAAAGACCGCTTTCCTTTAGCGTCTCCAGTTCCTCTGTGCGCCTTGTCTGAATCCCACTCCAGTCAAACCGATGTCTCCCCAAGTTCATGGACATTTTTGTGAAATCGGTCATCTCCACTTGTCCAGACCCAATTTTCAGGTTTCATCTGTCTTACTTGAGCTCTCAGTAGCATTTTACTCTGAACCTCCACTCTGCAGCCTTCGGCACGCTCTCCTGATACCCCCTGACTTACTAGCTGTGCCTTCGTGGCCTACTTGTTGGCTCTACCTCCAAGTAGGAAATATTGGAATACCCTAAAGGCCAGCCTTTTCACCTCTTTATCTAAGCTATCCCCTGTATGATCGTATCCAGTAGCATGGCATTAGTACTGTTTTATTACTTGCAAATTTATACCACCAGCCCTCTCTTGTGTTTTGTCTCCACACAAACTGTTACAGATTTCTCCCATTCCTGTAGGCATACGCCATTGTTCTCACCAAAAGGTGGAGTCTTAGCAGGTGTGGTGGTGCATGCATGTAATCCCAGTACTTGGGAGGCTGAGAATCAAGGATGGCAGGTTAGAAGAAGCCAGCCTCAACAATTTAATGAGGCTCTTAGCAACTCAGTGAAGACCCTGTTTCCAGATTAAAAAAAAAATAAAATAGGGGATGGGGTGTAGCTCATAGGTAGAATGCCCCTGGTTTAATCCCAGCACCACACACACACACACACACACACACACACACACACACACACACACACACAAGAAAAGAAAAGAAAAGAAATTAGAGGTTTAGCTGGGTGTACTAGCAGGCATCTTTAATCCCAGTACTTCGGAGGCTGAGACAGGAGAATTACAGGTTCACAGTCAGCAATTTATTTATTTATTTTTGACTTTGCAGGTTTCTTTATTGTTTTATAATTTAAGCACAGATGTCTGTTACATTCTTAAAGGAACCAGATGTTTTGCTTTTGGACATTAAAAAGCAAATATATATATATCTCACAGTCAGCAATTTAGCAGGTCTCTCTATAACTCAGTGAGACTCTATTGTAAAATAAAAGGTGAAATCGGGCTGCGGTGTAGCTCAGAGGTAGAATGCCCTGGGTTTTGTCTCTAGCACCACACACATACACACACAAAAAGTGAAGGTTTCTTTTTCTCCCTTACATATGTGCTGGCCCCGTGAATTGTTCTGACCAGCAGAATATGGCAAAAGAGATGTTATGTCAGTTTGGACTTAGTCTTAAAGAGGCCTAGCACTTTCTGCTCTTGTCCTCTAGAGAAGTCAGCCTAGGATTTGCACTTACTGGGATTTTCCCAGGAAGCAGGGGGGATGGCTGGTGGAGGCAAGGGGTCACTCAGGAGGGTTTTAAGTCATCACAGACAAATTGGTGCTGGTTGGCCGAGTTGGTGGCAGTGAAGAGAAGAGATTCAAAGATACTGAGGCAGGTCACGTGGTCTGATAATGGGCACCACTATGGAAGAGAAAGGAGGAAGGTCCTAGGATAACTTGGGTTTCTGGCTTGGGCCACAAGGTGGGCACAGGTGCCATGCTCTGAAGAAGGAAACAGGTGAGACATGGGCGTGAGGGGCCTTTCTGAACTGAGGGTCCCCTGGAGAGATGAGCCCTAAGGCCCCAAGCCTTCACTACCTGGAACACATTAATGCCTGCCCCTGGCCCTGCCCCGAGAATGATGAGCTGTGCCTCTCAGTTCTGCTCGGGGAAATGAGAAAGTAGGCCCTTCTGTGGTACTAGGGATTGAACCCAGGGGCACTGTTTGGGCGCCTGTTTGACAAGCAGCATATGCTGAGGCTGGCCTGGAACCCGAGATCTCCTGTCTCAGCCTCCCAAATACTGGGATTACAGGTGCACATCACACCTGGCAATATATTAATATTCTTTACTCCTCCCAACAACCCTAGACAGCAGGTATTATGTTATGCTCATTTTAAACACAAATTGAGAGAGGTCAATAGGCTGCCCAAGATCTTGGAACTAGAAAGAGACAGCTGGAATTTGAACCTGAGTGGTTTGATGCCAGGACCCCAAAGTTTTAAAAAGTTTTTATTATTTTATGGTACTGGGGATTGAATCCAGGGGCATTCTGCCTCCAAGCTACACCCCGCCCCCCTGCAGCCCTATTTTTTATTCTTTTTTTTTTTTTTTTGTGTGTGTGTGTGTGTGTGTGTGTGGTACTGGGGTTCCTGGAAACCCTTCAACCTCTGGGCTACACTCCCAGACCTATTTTATATTTTTATTTGGAAACAGGGTATTTTAACCCAGCACGGCTGGCTTCGAACCTGCACGATCCTCCTGTCTCCGCCTCCCAAGCGCGGGGATTACAAGTGTGCGCCACCACGCCCGGCTTATTCCTTATTTTGAAACAGGGTCTCACTCATAGCTGAGGCTGGTTGCGAACCTGTGAGCCTCCTGTCTCAGCCTCCCAAGTACTGGAATTACGAGTGTGCGCCACCATGCCCGGCTTTAAAGTTTTTATTTTTTGCTTTAATGTAAATTCAAGTAAAAGAAGAAGAAATGTAAAGGAAGATATTGAGCCAGGTGTGGTGGCACTCAGTTGTAATCCCACTACCTGGGAGGCAGAGACAGGAGGATTGCAGGTCTGTGGCCAGCCTTAGCAACTTAAAACTTGCTATCACAAAAAGTATGAAAGTGGCCCATGAATATGACTGACACTGGGACGTAGCACCTGGCTGGAGCAGTGTACTGAGAATGAGTAAGAAAGCTGCATGTTAGTGAGCCGCACATAGTCTACGCACGTACTGAAGACACAGGGCAAAAGGAAAAGCCCAAGGCGAGGTCACACTGCATCCTTTCAGTTCTGGGCCATTATCCCAGGGACAGCCATCAACAGCAAAGCATAAACAGTATGAACTATAGCGGTCAAAAATGTGTTTGTTACTGGTAAGGGTTAGGTTCTTTAATACTGTCTCCTAAAAGATTTACTGGGTTATTTAAATTTGGCTAAAATCTTAAACATTATTACCATGTTTAAGTATATTAGAAATGTGCTGAATTGCTTCCTTGATTGCATTTTGAACATTGTAAAAACTCCAGCAGGAATTTTTATTTCTCATCCTTGGTTCTTTGGGATCCCATGAGAAATACAAGGCTTTTGTTTATTGTTCAAATATATCTTGTTTACTGTCGTTCACATCTGTCCTTGGTGCCTTCCCAGCAAAAATGGCAGTGAAAATGCTCATAAGCAGAGGAAGGAATCAAACCAAGGAGAAGAGGAGAAAGGAAATGCACGAAGGAGGAACAAGGGGCAAACAAACACCTCGGGAAGCAGCCGGCTCGCGGGCGTGGTGGGCACGCTCGCAATCCCAGCATTCGGGAGCCCGAGACCGGAGGATGGCAGTTCGCGGACAGCCTCAGCTACTTAGTAGGCCCTCCGCAACTTAGTGAGACCCTGTTTCAAAATAAAGAATAAAAAATAGGGCAGGGGTGTAGCTTGGAGGTCGAATGCCCCTGGGTTCCATCCCCAGAGCCATAACAAAACAAAACAAAAAAAGAAGCCCAGCTCGTCCTGCTCTTGAGAGAGCCCTTGGGACATTAAAGTCACCATACTAAGTGCGAGCGGGCAGGCGCGGGCAGCAGAGGCCCGCTGCCCCAGCCTGTTCCCCATGCCCCTGCAGGATGCCCTTCCCCTCCCTCCCTCCCCCTCCTTCCTATTGAACTCAGGGACATTCTACCTCTGGGCTATGCCTTCAGCCCTTTTTATTCTGAAACAGGATCTCACTAAGTTGCTGAGGGCCTTGCTAAATGGCCGAGGCTGGCCTTGGACCTGGTCCTCTGTCTCTCACCTTCCTAAGTACAGACATGTGCCACCACAACCAACTCAAAATGTGTGTGTGTGTGTGTGTGTGTGTGTGTGTGTGTGTGGTGCTGGGGATTGAACCCAGGGGAATTCCACTTCTGGGCTACAATCATATCCCTTTTTTATTTTGAAACAGGGTCTCCCTAGGTTGCTGAGGCTGACCTCGAACCTTCAATCCTTCTGTCCCAACCTCCCAAGGACTGGGAGTAAGGGCCACCATGGCGGGCTTCCCCTCAAGGAGCGCTTGTCCTCAAGACCCAGGCAAAGCTCTTGTGCTCCGAGACCCGAGCCTCCTGCCTTTGTCTCCACAGTGCTCTGTCATGATTTGGTCAGTAGTCTGTCCATAAATACAGCTGTCTCATAACTGCGGGAATCCACCCTCACATGGCCACGATCTACTCCATCAAAGAACAGGCTCCACCAGGTGAAGACAAGCATGGCCAGTGGAAAGCGGTGATGCCATCTTCCTGGCTCTGGTCATCGCTGCTCCAGCCCAGTGTCTCACGGATCTGGTGTGGGCCCATCTGCCCACAGCATCCGCGGCCCTGTGCAGCTCCCGCCTTCCAGCTTGCAGACAGTGATTCCATAAATTGGGTGAGGGCTATAGAATCAATAGCATAAGAGAGTTTTGGTCTTCCTCCCTCCCTCCCTTCCTTTCTTTTTCTTTCTTTTTTCTTTGGTACTAGGGATTGAACCCAGGGCATTCTATTCCTGAGCTACAGTCCTGCTTTATTTTTTATTTTGAAACAGGGTCTCACTAGTTGCAGAGAATCTGCCTAAGTTGCTGAGGCCGACCTCAAGCCTGTGATCCTCCTGTCTCGGCATCCCAAGTACTGGGATTACAAGTATGTGTCACCAAGTCTAGCTCTTTTTTTAACTCTTATGGAATTTTTGGGGGGAGAATACTGGGACTGAACCCAGGAGCATTCTACTTCTGGTTTATACCCCCAGCCCAGCCTTATTTATTTATTTATTTATTTATTTATTTATTATAGCACTGGGGATTGAACCTATGGGTATCCTACCTTTGCGCTACACCCCCAGTCCTATCTTTTTCTTTTTCTTTCTTTTTTCTTTTCTTTTTTTTTTTTTACAGTACTGGAAATGGAACCAAGGGCCATTCTACCTCTGAGCTATACTCCCAGTCCTATCTTTTATTCTTTATTTTTGAAACAGGGTATCACAGGGTTGCAGAGGGCCTCACTAACTGAGACTGTCCTCCAACCATGATCCTCCTGTCTCAGCCTCCTGAATGCTGGGATTACAAACGTGTACCACTATGTCCGACTCCCAGTCTGATTTTTAACTTTTATTTTGAAATAGGGTCTCACTAGGTTGATGAAAGTCTCACTACTTTCTGAGGCTGTCTTTGAACCTGTGATCCTCCTGTCTCCAACTCTCAAGTACTGGTATTATAAGCATGTACTGCTAAGCCCAGCTTATCTTTTATTTTCAAACAGCGTTAAGTTGCAAAGAACCTCACATTCCTGAGGCTGGCCATGAAACTGTGATACTCCTTGTTTCAGCCTCCCAAGTACTGGTATTACAAGCGTGAACCACCATGTTTAACTACATTTTTTGGGGGAGGGTAGTGGGGATGGAAGCCAGGGGCATTCTACCTCTGAGCTACACCCCCAGCCCTTTTTTTTTATTCTTTATTTTTGAAACAGGGTCTCACTGAACTGTAAGGGGTCTCAAAAAGAAGCTAAGGCTGTTCTCGAACCTGGATCCTCCTGTCTCAGCCTCCCAAATGCTGGGGTTACAAGCGTGCGCCACCACACCCAGCTCAATAATTTAAAGAACAGAAAAACATTAAAGGCATGCACACATAAGATTACCAAGAGATTTTTAAATGGGGCCTCAGCCGCCCAGTGACCCATCAGAGGAACAGAGGGAGCGTGGGTCAGAACAACTATTTCACTAAGAATATTAGCTCAGAAACATCCATTATGGGTATGGAATTGCTTATAATCAACACTGTAAAACATAAAAATATCACTTTCAGGAATGTGATACTAAAAAAGTATTCCAAAGCCATATATTCTGCAGGTTAAATTAAGATACTAGATTATTTTAAGAAAACAGACATAAAATATACATTATTTTTTATTTTTCAAAAGATCTGAGTTAAACAGTTAAGCTGTGTGTACATAAACGAACAACAAAAATTTAAAAACAAACAGACCCAGAGCCTTGACAACTGTTAACAGTCTTGACTAGACTACGACTAGAGGGCTAGACCAGAAGAACACGAAAATCTCTTCTAACACTGACATTCGGTGATGGAAAAGAGAAGTGACAACTGCTTTCATGCTTATTGTCCCCACATGCACGTGTGCCTGGGTGTGGCAATCACTGGGATAAGAAAAGGTTGGGAACTGGTATAATAAACTCACTCAAGTTACTGCACATCAATGTACGTGATATTTCCAGCACTAAGAAATTATGGGCATCCTCTAAAAAAACAAAAACATGTATCCAGAACAGTGAACACACTTGAAATAGTCTTGTTCTTATTCAAAAACTACAACTACATAAAGATGTTAAATTATTAAGTAAAAGCATTTTTTAAAAATTTAAGTGGTTAAATCAAACAGACTTTTGTCAGTCACAGTGAGGCAAGAGGACCCTGGGGAAGGTTATACTTGGAATCTACCCACAGGAGATTCTCTCTATCTCTTTGGGAAGAAGTTTTGTTGAATTTTGGAGTGAAAAACGAATCAAATACAAAGCAATCTATGAATTATTTTATTGCCAAGTTTAAAGTAAACCTGCTGGTGTCACTGAGAACATAGTTAAGAGTTTAAACTGGCAAGCCAACTCGGTGCACAGATTGAATTTTTATATTGCCAGGAAGGTGCTGAGCATTGAGTCTGATGCAACTCTACATTCCTGTGTGTTTTCAAGTCCTTCCAGTATAAGCAAATGAAAAAAAAAAAAAAAAAGAAAAGAAACCAACCCAGCTCTAGTGATAATGCTGACATAAACTCCAGAAATAACAGATTATTACAAGGTCCTTGTGCATGCTACACGGGTATTCTCCCTCTCACTACACCAGCCCTTAATTTCTGAACTTAAACAGAATTCCATAAACTTTAAGCCCAGCTAAGGAAAACACCTCACGGCCCTGACCAGTTCCTGCAGTAAAGCCGAACCTTCCTTGCATTTGCGCTTTAAAACAAGCTTCATTTTTCCTGATTGCTTTGTAAAACAGACATACATTCTGCAACTGGCTTTGGACCTGTTCTGTTGGTCAGCTTTTCCTTGCTGTCACAAAATACCCAAGAAAATCAATGGAGGAAAGATTTATTTTGGCTTGGGGTTTCCGTCCATGGTCAGCTGACTCCATGGCTTCCAAGGGTGGCAAGGCAGATACTTAATGGCAAAAAAAAAACATGGTAGTGGAAAACTGCTCACTAGGCCGCCCGAGAGGAGAGAGAGGAGGGAGAGAAGGGGCCAAAACAGACCTGTCAAAGTCACGTTCCCAGACACCGAGCTCTTCCAGCGAGGGCCCACCTCCTAAAATGTCCACATCCTAAGAGTGTCACCAGCTGGGGACCAAACTTTGAACCCATGAGCGTTTGGGAGACATTTTAGGTCCAAACTAACCAATTCTGCATTTGAGGAGAGCAGCGCAGCACATGGGGCGAAGTCAAGCTCCAGTTGAGCCCACAGCGAGGGTGGGACTCGGGCTCCACTCGCTGGAAAGCAGGGGGCTTCTTCACAAGTGTTTTAATTGGCCATGGGGACAACTGAGGGCAATTTAATATATTTCATTTGTAAAAGTTGGATATAAGTTTTCTGTTTACACTATATGCATTAGTTTTAGTAATAAAAATGAATAAACACAACGCTATGGCATTACAGTTGTTTTCAGGAGTATCCTGTATTAATTTAACTCAACCATGCGAGGCATTTGGCACTTAACAGTAAATGTCCAAGGGGCTTCTAGACATATTGTCTACTCAGCAGCATAGATACTATTCTTCTGGTAGATAATGACCTGATGTCTAACACCCCAAAGTCCTCAAAATATATATTAAGTGTGTAGTGTTTTATTTAAACCAGGCTTTGGCCGGGCGTGGTGGTGCACGCTTGTAATCCCCGCGCTTGGGAGGTGGAGACAGGAGGATCGCGCAGGTTCGGAGCCAGCCTTGCTGGTGTAAGAGACCCTGTTTCCACATAAAAAAAAAAAAAGGTAAAAAAAAAATAGGTCTGGGAATGTAACCCATGGGAGTGTATCCCAGAGGTAGAAGGGCTTCCCAGTACCACCAAAAAACAAAAACAAAAAAAACAGGCTTTGTAGGTTGGAGTACTGTTTAAGAATAGTACATAGCAGGTATATTAACACACAAAATGTGTATAAAACTACAACACAACTTTCCCCCTTAAGATCTCCTGTTTTTCTAGGCATCTGGAGCTACAGAGTAGAAGTGTGAAGTCAAATACTCTCTTGATACTCTCTTGTTTTCTTATAAGCAACTTGGTACCTTTTGACCAGATGCCCTGAGGACTTTTTTTTTTTTT
This sequence comes from Muscardinus avellanarius, assembly GCF_963383645.1. Lineage (NCBI taxonomy): Eukaryota > Metazoa > Chordata > Mammalia > Rodentia > Gliridae > Muscardinus > Muscardinus avellanarius. The sequence goes on from NC_137799.1 coordinate 23,276,106, forward strand.
TTTTTTTTTTTTTTTGTGGTACTGGGGATGGAACCCAGGGACATCTACCTCCAAGCTACACCCTAGCCCTATATTTTATTTTTTATTTTGAAACCGGGTCTCACTGAGTTGCAAGGAGCCTCACTAAGTAGCTGAGGCTGTCCGCGAACCGCGATCCTCCTGTCTCAGCCTCATATATGCTGGGATTACAAGCGTGCGCCACCACGCCTGGCTGCCCCAAGGACTTTTGCTTCTCTATGTGTGGTAGTTTAAAATGTTTGCTAGAAGTGCTGAGTTACTGGTCTCACTTTTTTTTAGAGGGGAAGGGGCTGGAATGCAGGGAGTCTTTTCAATCTAAACATCTTCACTTTGTTCAGGCAAGGTGCTGTGCATATAGCCACGTCCATTTTCTAATTAATCGCTTTTCTATTCAAGTATTTTTTCCTTCCTATTGCCTGTTTTTCTGGATCTCTAAACCAGCGTCGTATATAAATCACAAATAATCACGTCTGCTCCTCAGTCATCTGCTTCTGCCTCCACCCCACAGGCCTTCCTCCCGGGACACAGCATGTGTCGTCTACTAGTCCCGCTCTGATTTCTGCTCGTGTTTTAGCCCTAGGATTTGGAGTCTTGGGCTGAACGAAGAGGAGGTGTGTTGGGGAACTGGAAGAGACGGTGGGACCTGGAACCTTCTCTTTATGTCACAGCATCTGGGAAAGAGGATCCGTCAGTTCTCTCTCTGCCTGGGAGGACAACACATGCTCAGTAACTTTGACATCTTTCATTTCTCAGGGCCTCTGTTTCATGAGTGGAGCCAGCGCAGTGGAACTGCGCCTCCATCTCTCTGAGTCTGCCGGCTCCTTCTACATTCCAGAATTGAGACTTGGTTTTCTTCTGCATCTTTACCAGGGTCTTCTAAGATGCTCACTGGGGATTTCTGTTGGCCAGAGTTCATTTTGCCAGATGCAGTTTTCTAGCTTTTAACTTTTATTTTCTTGTGGTACCGGGGACTGAAACCCAGGGCATTTTATATCCCAGTTACACCCCCAGCCCTATTTTATTTTTATCTTGATACAGGGTCTTGCTAGGTTAAAGAAAGTCTATTTGCTGAGGCTGTCCTCAAACCTGTAGTCCTCCTGTCTCAGCATCCCAAGTACTGGGATTACAAATGTGGGCCACCACGTCCATCTCAGTATTTAATGTATAAAAATCTCAATCTGCAGCAACTTAGTGAGACCCTGTTTCCAAATGAAGCATAAAATAGGTCTGGGAGTATAGCCCAGGGTAGAAAAGCCCCTGGCTTCCACCCCCAGTACCCCTCCCTCCAAAAAACCTCACCTCAATCTTCCTAGCTACGATACGGAGGAAGGGGCTCCAAACTGCTCTCCTGGTCCTCGATCTACTACTTCTTGCCTGGCTCAGCTCAAATGAGTCCTTTCCATAGCTCGGGGCCTTAACTTCCTCATTAGTAAAATGATGGAACTTACTGTCTTTTATTTATTTATTTACTTACTTATTTATTTTTTGTGGTACTGGGGATGGGACCCAGGGTCATTCTACTTCCAAGTGACAACCCCAGCCTATTTTTTATTTTCTTTCTTTCTTTCTTTCTTTCTTTCTTTCTTTCTTTCTTTCTTTCTTTCTTTCTTTCTTTCTTTCTTTCTTTCTTTTGGTGGTGCTGGGGGTGGAACCCAGAGGCTTTCTACCTCCAGGCTATACTCCCATGTAAAAATAGGTACAGTTTATAACTAATTGACGTGTGTATGTGTGTGTGTTTTACTGGAGATTAAATCTAGGAGCATCCCCCCCCTCCCAAGCCCATTTTATGTTTTTTATTTTATTTTTATTTTTTGCAGGTCTGGTGATGGAACCCAGGGGCATTTGACCTCTGAGCTACAGCCCCAGCCCTATTTTTTATACTCTTTATTTTAAAACCGGGTCTCACTAAGTTGCAGAGGGCCTAAGTAGCTGAGGCTGTCCGCGAACCGTGATCTTCCGGTCTCAGCCTCCCAAATGCTGGGATTACAAGAGTGTGCCACCACGCCTGGCTTATGTTTCTAAAATTTGAAACAGGGTTTCACTAAGTTTTGCAGGGCCTTGCCAAGTCACTGAGGCTGTCTGTGAACCCATAATCCTCCTATCTTGGCCTCCCAAGTACTGGGATCACCAGCGGGCATCACATCTGGCTAGTGATGACTATTAAAGAGCCTGGCTATCTGCCCTTTAAGGTGTGTAATAGATGATATAAACTCCATAACAGACGAGAGAGTCTCAGAAGGCAGAGGCTCTTCAAGAACTATTAAATGGACCCCAATCAATTAGTAAGAGAGACCAGATAAGGAGTGACAGCATGGCTTGAGGATGGGACAGTCCCCATCTCAAACCACCAAGCAGAAACTTAATTTGTAAAAAGTTAAATGGTCAGCCAGGTGTGGTGGCGCACGCTTGTAATCCCAGCATTTGGGAGGATGAGACAGGAGGGTCACAGTTCGTGGATAGCCTCAGCTACTTAGGTCTTCTGTAACTTAGTGAGGAGACCCTGTTTCAAAATAAGGAATAAAAACTAGGGCTGGGGGTGTAGCTGGGAGGTAGAATGCCCCTGGGTTCCATCCCCAATACTAAAAAAAAAAAAAAAAAGTTAAAGTCTTCCGTGCACCTAAAGTAGGCTATTTTTTCGCTCAATGGACTGAGTACTGGATTTGGAGGCAGAAACATTCAAATCTACATTCTCTTACTTATTAGCTCTGTAAGAAATTGGGGAATTTAATGAACTTATCTGAGCCTTGGCTTCTCAATGAGTAAAATGGACTCATTATTAGACGCATTTGCAAAACAAATTAAATGAGAATAGGAGGCAGCTATAGGAAGTTTTTTTTGTTATTTTATTTATTTATTTTTTTTTGCGGTACTTGGGATGGAACCCAGGGGCGTTCTACCTCTGAGATACACCCCAAGCCTATTTTTTTTTATTCTTTATTTTGAAACAGGGTCTCACTGAGTTGCAAAGGACCTCACTAAGTAGTTGAGGTTGTCCACAAACCGTGATCCTCCTGTTTCAGCCTCTTGAATGCTGGGATCACAAGCGTGCGCCACCACACCCAGCTATTAAGGAGGTTCTTGTTATGTAGTAGTCAGATGTGAACCTTCTAGAAGCTTTTCTTAGTAATCTACTAATTATTTAACCAATTAGTAGATATAACAATAAGCAGTTCAGTGCAAGTTAATAATCAGTTATGCTGACCATTAAGTCGTCCTCTCAATATGGAGGATCTCTCAAATCTCTATAAACAGTAACAGAACTCCTCTGCATCTACACATTATCCAGTGAGTTTTTTGGTCTTAAGTCCCCTAAATGGTTAATTTCCATATAGGCCACATTAGATCAATTAAAAAGCCACTTTAGTTGAATGTAACAATCTGATTCTAATAAACAACCAAAGACAGAGAATGTCCCTGGATTTCTTGAACTGTAAAAACTAGAAGTTCTCAAAATCAAAACAGACAAACTTAGCTTGAAGGCTGGCAGCCTCCCGCTGAGGAGTTCTGGGAAATCCTGTGATGTCAGAGACAACACAGAGCTGGGAGTTACCGCAGTGTTAGCGAATCATCACAGCTGCGGGTCTCGCAGGGAGGGGGGGCAGCTGCAGGTCGTCACCAACCCACCGCCTCGTGTTTTAATTAAGTTGATGTATTCATATGGGAAAATACAACAAAGACCTTGACTTACACACACCAACTAAACAACTAAATGGTGCTCTTTTAATACAGAGCATCAAAAGTTCACCCTCAAAGCAAAACTATTTAAAGCTAGATATAGGCTTGAAACCTTTAATGTCTTCTGTGCAGAGCTAGTAACAACTTCTAAGTACGTATGGGGCTCGTCCAGAGAAAATGAGGTAATTCTTCTTTCAGGTCTTCACTGTTGCATTCATTGATACCTAAGGGCACCTGCTTACTAGCTCAAAATTATTTAGCAACCCATATCTCATAAAAACAAACACGGGTCTTTTCCGGAGAACCAGCAAGATGGCAGAAGAGCGGGAGACGACGCGGACCTTCCGCATGCTTACCCACCGCGGCGTGGACCTCAGCCAGCTCCTGGAGAGAAGCTGTGCGCAGCCGACGCGCTGTCCCGCGCACACCAGCAACACTTGCTGCTACAGTGCCCGCGCAGAGCCAAGAGGAGGCGCCGCCCAGGGAGGAGCCAGGTGGCCAAGGCCCACCCACGCACCAGCTTCCTCCTGCCCCAGAGGGTGGGTAGCGTGGTTGGCGTCTACAACAGCAAGACCTTAACCAGGTGTAGATGAAGCCTGAGATGATCGGCCGCTAGCTGGACGAGTTCTCCGTCACCTTCAAGCGGGTGAAGCGCGGCCTGGCACCAGGGCCCACTCCTCCCGCCTGGCCCATCAGGGACACACGATTCTGGCCCTCCCCCCAAAAGCAAGCACAGTGACGCATAGTTGATAAGAGTAATATTTAAATGTTATTTATTTAAGTAGTAGTAACAATGTAACCAGTGTTAGCCAAAACTGAGAAAAATAACCAGCATTTTGTTGTCTGGAGAGAGCAAAATAGTTTTAGAAGTTGTAGAACTTGGATTCTTGAAAAACAAATAAGAACTTGTTCCTAAAGAAGGCATTCCAGCATAGCGAGAAGCACTAGTTAGCTGAACCATCTGACCTTGAAGAATTAGGGCCGATGCCCTTACTTTGCCTCTTCCCAGCCGTGCTGCTGAGGAAGGTCAGAAGTGTGCCACGTGTCCCCGGGGCCCATCCACGCCACGCCCCCACCCGGAGCAAGGCAGGTGATGCCAGACTGTGCCCACGCAGTGAGGCAGTGCCCAGCAATCTTTCAACTACAGGAAGAAGTTTCGGATTCTGCATGAATATTCCTGTGTTTTCTTAATGACTTTGTCTACAAATGTGCTGATAGCGTTTGATGCTTCTAACACGAATGAATGAAACCAAAACCAAAGCAAAATAATTTCACATTTCTTCAAATACCATTATCAGTCAGGGCAGACTAACGCAGGATAAAATCCAAGGAAAGCTAAATGGTGCTTACGATTGAGGAGACCATTTCTTTCACAGCTTTGGTTAGGAACTTCCATAATATTCCTTCTTTGCAAACACAAACAACAATGGAAACACTTTTCATGAAGCCCCTAGGGCTTTTCTGTTCTGTCTTCACTTGTTTTTGCTTATGTGAGGTATCAGGACTTGGTTGTACTGGAGGTAGAATTCACCGGCATAAGTGTGTTAACTTGACCAGACTATTGGGCTTGGTTTCCTCTTCAGGTTTAATTGTTGAGGGAGACAGAATCTCCACAGTGGAAGACACAGTCAGAGAACGGTAGATTAGTTGGCTAATATTATTACAGAAAGTTATAACTAAGAAAGCTAACACTGCATGCTTAGGATGCCTGTGTTAAACTCTTCACATTTAGCCGAATCCATCAAGTTCACACCCTCTATCTCTCAGCAGGGATGCCTACTGGATTCTGGGAAGGTGGTACCCAGAACTCCTTTTATCTTACTTTTTGTGGCACTGGGGATTAAACTCAGGGCCATTTTACCTTCAAGCTAAGCCCCCAGCCCTATTTCATTTTTATTTTGAAATGGTCTCGCTAGGTTGGTGAGAGTCTCACTACTTGCTGAGGCTGTCCTGGAACCTGCGATCCTCCCGTCTCAGCCTCCCAAGTCCTAGGGTTACTGGTGTGCACCACCACGCCTGCCCCCAGAGCTCGTGTTGGAGGAGATGCAGAAGGTGCTGCAGGTGTGGGTCTCCCCGGGCTCCGCAGGTCCTCTGAGACTACGACACTGCCTCCATTCCTCGTGCAGGGCCCAGGGGCAACTTGTGTCTAGGTGAGCTTGCCAATTCTTGATCCTCCAAATGTGGAGCACAAAACCCCAGGGAAGTGGGGAAGAAGCTCCCAACTCCCCTTTTCTTCCTCTTGCATCCTCCTTCCCCTGCCTTGGCCCAGAGCAGAGCGCCAGGGGGTGGGCGGTACCGCACTGCACGGAGCTGCCTGCACTGAACAACAGCAAGAACAAGGTCCTCTGGCCCTCCTCCAGGCCTGAGCACAGGCTCGGCCACAGCTGCGGACAGGGGCTCGCCAGGCAGGCAGGCTCACCGGGCTTTAAAGTGTGCGCACATACACACCTCTACACGGACACACGACAGACAAAGTAGCCAGACCAAAGGGTGGCGCTGGGTGGAGGCGGTTTCATCCTCACGCCCGCTCCCCAGGGAGGCATGCCGAGAAATAGTTCTTTCTTTCCATCACATCACTGATGATTTGTCCTCCTGATTTTTTTTTTTTTTTTTTTTTCTATTTCAGAATGCTAGGGGTTTAGAATTCACCACGCTGGGGACAGGTGACTTTACCACGTTGGGGACAGGTGGTTATCCAGCTAATACAGAGCTAAAGTTTGCCGCCCCTAGGTCAGTTACTGCTACTGCTGGAAACATTAGCATCTGAAAAGAGCCCAGTGATTCCTACTGGCAATTTCTTAACACTATTTGAAACAAAAATGGAGGGTTTATTTAATTCGGCTACAGGCTGTGCCACTAGTTCACATTGGTTCTATCTTAGCTGAAATGCAGAACTGACCAAAATACAATGAACATTTGCTTTCCATAAACAAAATATCCTTTGGGTGTATAGCAAATTAAAGGAAACTGCACCTAAGGTTTCATGTCTATTTCTTCTTAATGAAAACACTAAAATCACTACAAGAAACCATTACAGAACAATACATGATATCCAGTTACAACACTGATTATTAAGTATTACCTATTTATATACAGAGATAAAAACTAATCTCTACATAGGAAAGATCGACCAGTAAACAGAACGATAGATGTGCAACCACTAGAGAGGGAACATTAGACCTTAAGGCAGCACTGGCTGAGTCTTCTCTGGTAAAGTATCACACATTTCAATGAGCAGTGAAGATTTTAAAAACAAGTAATTAAAATAAATGCTAAAAGAATGCTTTAATAAGAAATAGGACTGACTTTTAAGACTCCAAAATGAATTTGTATTGGCGTTTTAATTTGGGATGAGAGAGTATACACAGGAACACAGTGGTATAAAGTTATAGCAATCTTTCCTTGAATACAAAATAAAGATACCTAGAAATTAAAATTATTATCAATTAGCACTCTTTGGGCTCCTTTTCCCCTTATAGTTACATTCAGAGTAGTTGTTAGAAAATTCTGATATTAAATAACATGTGGTCAGGTTGAGTTTCACCTGAGTGAAATGGTTTCAAACGGAATTACTAACCCGTGATGGCGCTCTCGTGTTTCAGCTCTGTCTTAATGCTGGGTTTGCTGACCTGGGTAGGCTGCCTGAATCATAGTGTCCCAAGCACTGAGGCCAACCTAAAACAATAACATCTACTGTGGCTGAAAAAGTCATAGTTTGATAGAAAATATTTCAAAGCTCTTTAATAAACACATTTGGGGATTTGTTTTCTTTCTTTTTTTTTTGCGGTACTGGGGATGGAACCCAGGGGCACTCTACCTCCGAGCGACACCCCCAGCCCTATTTTTTATTCTTTATCTTGAAACAGGGTCTCACTGAGTTGCAAAGGGCCTCCCTAAGTAGCTGAGACTGGCTTCAAACCTGCGCCATCCTCCTGTCTCAGCCTCCCAAATGCTGGGATTACAAGCGTGCGCCACCACGCCCGGCGGGGATTTGTTTTGTTGGGATTTTCCTAGATAAGCCTGAACATCACCATTAGTCGTTTTACAAATCCAAGCGCTATACGCTAATAGAACAGCTGCATGGCATGAAGAACGGATTCACCAAAACTCTCCAAGACACGTTCCAATGAGGAGCACCCTCACGTGTGCTGAGAACGAAGACGTAGGCACTTCAGGAGGCTCTCACACCGATCACGGCAGCGTCCCCAGGCCACTTCCTATGCTACCGGAGACTCCCTCATGGCACAAACCATCGAGTTCACTGGAACTCTGTCCTCACAAACACCCTTCTGGTGCGTGAACCGTCTTTTCATAAAACCATCTCCACTGACGGCAGGGATGGATCCTCCACGGCAGCACGGCGCTGCCTCCTGCCAGGCGCTCCAGCGAGGTGGCTGGCTCCCCAGAACCAGGTCGTCCACCCACAATACTACAAAGGAGCGTCGGGTGCGATTTCTCTCTCATGTGTCTGCCTCTCTCTAGTTCCTTATTGTGAGCACAAGTCAACAAAGTATGTAGTCTTCATAACATTCTAAAGCTACTGGGCTACTGGGACTTTTGGGACTTTTTTTTTTTAATGACTCTTAAACAGTTACCTTTTTTCCTTTTTTTTTCCCTCAGGAAACCTGTGCTAAAAAGGCACTAGATAATATGAAATTCCTCACTCTTGTATGTAGCAAGTTTACATTGTGTTGGGTTCTTAACAACAGTGACACACATTTGGATAACACATCTGAGTTATTCCAAACCATCTACTTTCCTTTAAAAACCAAATTCCAAGTCAGAGGAAGAGCAGGCCACACGGACAGAGCCCAGCCCGAGGAGGGAGTCCCAGGCGGTCAGCGGTGGCCTCCTCGGCCCCCGGGGTGGCTCTGCCTCCCAGGCGCGCGGGCAGCGGCCCGGACCCAGGACAGTTCACTGGCAGCAGCCGTGGGAGCCGAGTCTCCTGGAGACCTGAGTGAACGAGACGAAGGTGAAGTTCTCACAGTTTTCCAGCTTGACTTTCTTGGCTAGGTTTGGGACAATTCCGCGAAGAGACCGCAGTCCCATCCTCTGCTCCTCGTACCACACGCTGCCCATGTCTGTGGCCTCCTTCCTCGCGGTAAGGTAGAAGGGGGACTTGGCCTCCATCTGGGTGGGCGGCCGGTGGATGTACATGTACTTGTAGAGGAGGCAGTACGGGCACTGCTTGTGCCCCCTGGAGTGCTCGTGGTAGATCTTCCCGTGACACACTCGAGTGGAAGCGCTCCGACTCTCCCGCTTCACGCTATCGGTCCGGGCAAAGTAGGGCTGGTTCTGGGGGTCTTTGAGCAGCTCGATGTCCCCGTACATGAGGTCGGCATGCTCCTGCAGCGTCCGCATGTTCAGGTACTGGCTGTTGTACTTGACCACAGTGGACAAGAGGGTGATGGGGCTGTCATCCCCGAGACACCCCGCCTGCCACATCTCCTCCTCATCAGAAAGGGAGAAGTAGACGATGTTGCGAGAACGGGCCCCCGACATCCCTGCCTTACTCAGCACCCACAGCTTCTCCTTGAGCTTCTTGGTGGAAGAGCTGAAGGTGCTGCTGGTGATGGAGAAGCCCACGCCCGCGTTCTTCAGGATGCGGTCCAGGCCTCTGCGGATGGCGTGCAGCGAGGTGGCCAGGAAGTCCGAGCCGTCGCTCTTCTTCACGGTGACGTAGAAGTTCTCCAGCAGCTCGTTCAGCCTCACCGCAGGGATCTCAAATGACACAAACACTGAGGTTAGACGCTGGGGATGCCTACGCGGCCAGGCCCCGCTTCCTTCTTTTTTATGGGTTTGGTTTTTTTATTGGTGCACTGTTGTCATACATCGTAATGGAGTACAAGGTGGCCGTGAGCGATGCGTGCATGTGTGCCTCCACCACCTCGGACCCGCCTTCCTGCTAGTCCTCTCCTCGAGCTCTGCTCTGGACAGGACAGTTTGGTCTCTAGAGGGCCGACCTCAGCATGACAGTAGAAAGAACAGTGAACTGAAGCTGGAAGACCCAGCTTCCATATCTGGCTCCCTCTAACCTCTTTAAACCTCAGAGTTTCAATTTGTAAAACAGGGCATAATAATAGATCCTTCTCCAAGGATTGTAGTAATGCTTAAAGTAGTTGATCATGAAAGGGCTTGTATACAGTAATGAACATACGCCTCCAACACACATACAACATACAACATATGTGTGTGTCTACAAATGTATACATACACTGTATATACATCTAAATTATTATTGGCCTTTTGTAACTTTTTGTTTATTTAGTGGTACTGGGGGTGGAACCCAGGGGTTTTTCTACCTCTGGCTATACTCTCAGACCTACTTTATTTTTTTATTTGGAAACAGGGTCTCACTAAGTTGCTGACACCCTCACTCAGTAGCTGAGGCTGGCTTCGAAGCTGTGCGATCCTCTTGTCTCAGCCTCCCAAGCACAGGGATTACAAGCGTGTGCCACTACGCCCAGTTCTTTTAACTTTTACTATGCCTCTCTGGAAGGTCCTTTCTTCTCTTTGCCTGCAAATCATTTTCCCCCTTTCCCTTTATTATTTTATTTTTGGTGGTACTGGGGTCCCTGGATGCCCTTCTACCTCTGGGCTACACTCCCAGACCTATTTTATACTTTTTAAAATTGTTTTTGGAAACAGGGTCTCTTAAGCCAGCGCATCCGGCTTCGAACCTGCGCGATCCTCCTGTCTCTGCCTTCCAAGCGCGGGGATTACAAGCGCGCGCCACCACGCCCAGCCCTTTCCCTTTATTAAAATCTAGTTATCCCCTGGGGGCTTTCTGACCTAAACTCTGAATCACGCCAGCATGAACTCTCTTGACCTTTGCACACATGTTTGGTTCTGTTGCTGCTAAGCCCGGTGCTGACATATCCATTTTGCATGGGAAGTTAATGTTTATTGATTTTTTATTTAAATTTATTTGAATAGGTCCTATGCTATCTCTGGCTTAAGACTCCATAGGGGTTTAATATCAATATCTGCTTTAAAAACATGAAAAATTTAATGACCACATTGATGAAGAAAGTGCCTTATTTGGGTATGGTAGAGAGAGAAGGAAGCTTGGCTAGTAAGAAAGCTTTATTTTCAAGATCTAGCTATAAAGAGCAAATTCCTTGAACAAAAAGAGAGGCCCAATAAAAATTTCTTATGATTATAGACTGTATAGTTAACATTAATTTTTCTAATAGTCCTTGAATAAAAGAAAATAAAGGCTGAATTATAATTAAAAATTAATCAAACTAAAACATATCAAAATGTATGAGATGGTTATATATACTACCATAACATCATAATCTTTAAAGAATTTCTTAAAAAACTTAATTTTTTATTTATTTTATTTATTTTATTTTTTATTTTTTTGTGGTACTGGGGTTCCTGGGAGCCCTTCTACCTCTGGGCTATGCTCCCAGAGCTATTTTATACTTTTTATTTGGAAACAGGGTCTCTTTTTTTTTTTTTTTTTGGTGGTACTGGGGTTCCTGGAAGCCCTTCTTCCTCCGGGCTACACTCCCAGACCTATTTTATATTTTTGAAACAGGGTCTCTTACGCCAGCGCGGCTGGCTTCGAACCTGTGCGATCCTCCTGTCTCCGCCTCCCAAGCGCGGGGATTACAAGCGTGCGCCACCACGTCCGGCGTGGAAACAGGGTCTCTTAAGCCAGCGCGGCTGGCTTCGAACCTGTGTGATCCTCCTGTCTCAGCCTCCCAAGTTCTGGGATTACAAACATGCACCACCATGGCTGGCTAGAAAACTTGATTGATTGATTGATTGATTGTTGTGGTACTGGGGATGAAACCCAGGGGCATTCTATCTCCAAACTACACCCCCAGCCCTATTTTTTATTCTTTATTTTGAAACCGGGTCTCACTGAGTCGCAAAGGGCCTCACTAAGTACCCCAAATGCTGGGATTACAAGCATGCACCATCATACCTAGAAAACTTTATTTTTAATAATCAAACTCATTACTTAACCTTAAAACCTAGAAAAAGTAAACAAACTAAAAAGTAGTAGGGTAGCCAGGCATGGTGGTGCACACCTGTAATCCCAGTACTTGGGCTGAGACAAGGTTGCTGACTTGTAGCCAGTTCCAGCAATATAGCAAGTGAGGCACCTCTGTTTCAAAAAAAAAAAAAAAAAAAAAAATTAAAAGGGTTAGGGGTATAGCTTGGAGGTAGAATGCCCCTAGGTTCAATCACCAGTACCACACAAACAAAAAAAGGAGTAGAGTGAGCCAATGAAAATAAAAAAGTTAAAAATTGGGATAGGTTAAAAAAAAAGAAAATATGCAATTCTTGAAAACATCTACAAAGTTGATAAACTTCTAGTGGGTCTGTAAAAGAAAAACAGAGAGGGAGGAAGAGAGGGAGGGAGGAGAAAGAGCGGAAGAGGAACAGAGTCAAGCGGTCTTAGGAATAAGATTGTAACTACAGAATGAAGAAAGAAAACAAAAATATCACACATTTTATGTATATTAATTTGAAAATCTGAACAGTTTTCTAGTAAAATATGAACTATCACAGTTGATTCAGTGAGAGGTAAAAAATATAAATAGCTCAGAACAAGAAAAAAAGAGTGACATGATGGTCAAAGATATATGTTGTGCCTAGAGAAATGATTTTATGGAGCTGATTTGGCTTATTTTTTGTATTTATTTTTATTATTATTTTTGTGGCGCCAGGAATAAGACCCTGGGTCTTATGTATGTTAAACAGCTGCTCTAGCCGGGCATGGTGGCGCACGCTTGTAATCCCAGCGTTTGGGAGGCTGAGACAGGAGGATCGCACAGGTTTGAAGCCAGCCTCAGCTACTTCGTGAGACTCTGTTTCTAAATAAAGTATAAAATAGGTCTGGGATTATAGCCTGAGGTAGAAAGCCCCTGGGTTCCACCCCCAGTACCACCAAAAACAAACAAACAAACAAACAAACAAACAATAGCTGCTCTATCTCAAGCTATACCCCTAACCCCTCCTTTGTATTTAAATGGTTTTGGGAATAGGAAAAGAAAGTTCTTCATTTTGTGTCTAACCCAAATCTGATCTACACTGTACCCTGTTTCTAAGTAAAAAATAAAAAATAGGTCCAGGGGTATAACTTGAAGGTAAAATGCCTCTGGGCTCAATCTCCAGGACCAAAAAATTAAATATTTCATATATATTAAATATACATGTAGCCGGGCATGGTGGTGCACGCTTGTAATCCCCGCGCTTGGGAGGCAGAGATAGGAGGATCGCGCAGGTTCGAAGCCAGCCGCGCGCGCTGGTTTAGGAGACCCTGTTTCCAAATAAAAATGTAAAAATAGGTCTGGGAGTGTAGCCCGGAGGTAGAAGGGCTTCCAGGAACCCCAGTACCACAGAAAATAAATAAATAAATAAATAAATAAATAAATAAATAAATATACATGTAAAATATATAACATTGGACACAGTGGCGCACATCTCTAATCCCAGTAAGAGGCTGAGATAGGAAGATCACAAGTTTGACATCAGCTTCAGCAACTTAGTGAGACCCTCTTTCAAAGTAAAAAAAAAAAAAAAATATATATATATATATATATATATATATGGCTAGGGATATAGCTCAGAGGTAAAGTGCCCCTGGCCCCAATCCTCAGTACCATGAAAAATAAAATAAAGAATTATGACAGCACATATAAAAAAAACCCATTCTGAAAATGGGCAAATAATCTGAACAGACATTTCTCCAAAGAAGATGACAAACAGCCAACAGGCATATGAAGAGGCGCTCAGCTCACGCTTCCTAGCCAGTAGAATGGCTACAGTTAAAAACGAAGCCAAGAAGAGAGTCACAGTGTTAGTGAAAATGTAAAGTAAATGGATGTCTTTGTACACTTGTGATGGAAGTGTCAAATGATGCAGCTGCTCTGGAAACAACTGGCAGGTCCTCGATACTTAAACATGGAGACACCATATCACCACGCCAGGCTACTCCTAGTGATGTACCTAGGGAGATGTCTGTCTAGAAACGTCTGTGTATGCTTGAGTGTGTGTATGTGTGGTGCTGGGGGTTGAACCCAGGGGTGTTCCACTTCAAAGGTACACCTCCAGCCCTGTTTTAGTTTTTATCTAAAGCAGGGTCTTGCTAAGTTTCCACACGCTGATGTTGAACCTGTGATCTTCCTGACAGTTTCCTAAGGACTGGGAATACAGGTGTGTATCACCATGCCCACCATGATTTCTCCATCCTTACTAACTTACTTTTTTTTTTTTGGTACTGGGAATGCAACCTAGGGACATTCTACCTCTGAGTTATACCCCAACCCTATTTTTTTAGTCTTTTTATTTTTTGAAACAGGGTCTCACTGAGTTGTGAAGGGCTGTGCTTAGTAGCTGAGGCGGTCCACGAACCGTGAGCTTCCGGTCTCTACCTCCCGAATGCTGGGATTACAATCATGGGACACTATGCCCAGCCTGTCACCATTTTTAAGGCAGAGGGTTTTGTCTTCCATACTCTTTGAAATCACTATGAAGACAGTTGGTCTGTTACCAAGCACCTACACATTTCCATATAGGACAAAAGGGCCTCATTTCTCCATACTTCCTTGACTTAGAGATATTGATACCAGGGGGTGAACATTCGCAACTGTCTAGTAGACTCTGCCTTATCCTCAGTACTAATATTTCTTAACTGGCCCCTGAGCTGTCAGTGGGTGAGGATAAAGATATCTTTAGCCATTACAATATACTTATACAGGCCATTCAAATGAAATATTGCAAGCCAGGTGTGGTGGCGCACGCTTGAAATCCCAGCATTTGGGAGGCTGAGACCGGAGGATCACAGTTCACGGACAGCCTCAGCTACTTCCTGGGTCTGCAACTAAGTGAGACCCAGTTTCAAAATAAAGAATAAAAAATAGGGCAGGGGGTGTAGCTCAGAGGTCGAATGCCCCTGGGTTCCATCCCAGACCCCCCCCCCAAAAAAAAGGAATATTGCTTATGAAAGAAGGGTCCTAAGAATTAGTTGACATTTAGGAAATGAAGCACCACATGTAACATGCCAATACTCTTCACTGACTTCAAGGGACATGCAAAGCCAGGAGACCTTCTCCGACTAGAGCTTACTGGGAGAGGCAAGAGCTCTGACTGCAGCCCGCCTTGAGGATGTCGTCCTTCCTGCCAGTAGAGTAGAAAGGCACGTCACGCCATCGACAGCACCCGCTGCCACATGCGAAACCTGGGTTTCCTATTTCAACACCTGTTCATCCCTCCAGTTCTTCACCCAAACCCAGAGGTGTCACATGCCCTTGGGCTTCAACTATGACCTCCTGTTGCAAGGTCTTTAACTCTCTACTTCCAGCTTTAACATTTCCAACAGGCTTTGAATCTCACAATCCCAGCTGCTGATTGGATAAGTCCATCTGGACACCTGATTTAGACTCAATATATCTAATCAAAATACAGTACCTTTCTGTTCTGTTTCCACAGGTCCAAGATTTTTCCCTACCATTCACAAGCCTCAAATATTCAAGTTAGAAAAAAAATCTTGTATTTATTTATTTATTTATTTATTTATTTATTTAATTTTTGGGGTGTGTACTGAGGATTGACCCAGGGGCATTTTACTTCCAAGCTATACCCCCAAGCCTTTTTATTTTTATTTGGAAACATGGTCTCACTAAGTTGCTGAGGCTTCTGTGTTTAAATCCAGTTGGGAAAGCCAATGTGTTTCCTTGGGGTCATTTTTTCCCCCTTTTTATTTTTTATTTTGAAACAGGGTCTCTATAAGTTGCTGAGGCTGGCCTTGAACCTGTGATCTCCTGTCTCTGCCTCTAAAGCACAGGCATTTACAACAGGGGAAACTGAGAATCAATACCAGGGCGGTGGCGCACACCTATGATCCCGATACTTGGAGGGCTGAGACAGGAGGATCGCAGGTTTCAGGACAGCCTCAGCAAGTAGTGAGACTCTCATCAACCTAGTGAGACTCTGTTTCAAAATAAAAGTTAAAAAATAGGGATAGGAGCAGGGCGTGGTGGCACACACTTGTAATCCCAGTACTTGGGAGTCTGAGGCAGGAGAATTGCAGGCTCAAGGCCTGCCTCAGCTACTTAGTGAGGCCCTCTACAACTTAGTGAGACCCTGTTTCCAAATAAAGAATAAAAAACAGGGCTGGGGGTGTAGCTTCCAGAGGTAGAATGCCCTTGGGTTCCATCCCCAGTGACCCCTCCCCACGCAGAAATTGAGAATCAATGACATTAATTAACTTTTTGCTTACCAATAACTTCCAATTAATGTTTCTAAAATATCACTTTCATTATGTTCCTTCCTCAAAAACTTCAATGTCTTCCTTTTTATCTAAGATGCTTGTAGCTCTTACAGTCAGACCCTGAGATAATTCTTTTTTTTTTTTTCTTCAGTACTGGGGATTGAACTTAGGGGCATTCTACTTCTAAGCTACATCCGTGATTCTATTTTTTTATTCTTTATTTTGAAACAGGGTCTCACTAAATTGTGGAGGGCCTCATTAAGTAGCTGAGGCTGGCTATGAACCTGTGATCCTCCTGTCCCAGTCTCCCAAGTACTGGGATCACAGGGGTGTGCCACCATGCCCAGCTATGATAATTCTTTTGAATAAAGTTTCTCCTTACCAAAAATAAAGCCAAGAAATTTCAGCGATTTCCTAGTGTTTACAACATTTTTAGCTTGGTACTTATGGGTTATCAAAATCTGATTTGTCAGAATATTAAAGGAATACATGCATATACATGTTTACAGCAGAACAATTTATAATAGCCAAATCATGGAAGTCACCTAGGTGTCCACCAACAGATGAATGGACTACAAAACTAGGGGATATACACAAAATGGAATGCTACTGATCATCTGCAGAAAGACGGATGGACCTGGAGAACATTATGTTGGGATTAGCCAGTCACACAAAGTGAAGGGTCATATGTTTTCTCTCACTGCAGAAACTAGGGAGTAATCAAGATACAAGAGGGACTTTGGATAGAGGAGGAGAAACCCCAGTGGAGTGATGGAGGGGTCTAGGGGAGGGGAGTGCTGGGCACAGGAGGACCAATGAAGGACATACTTCCATTGACATTTACATACATATGTGAAATCACTCTGCCAATCTCAAAGTCATGTCTGGGGAAGAGGAGGCGGTGGGGAGGGAGCCGGGGGAAGCCCACCAAGTGCTGTCACTATCACTCTGAATCACATTACGTTGTGACACTATAATGCACGAATAAACGTATATTAAAACACCTGATTTATAGTGTACTTTACCCCAAAATGAAGCATCTCCTATAGGAAAGTGATGTTGTCCCCCAGATTGACTCTCTTGACATCGCTTGGCCTAGAAACGCCTGTGCTCAGCTAACCCTAATTCACCTCTAACTCTAATCCCACCTCTCCCTCAAAATATGGCTAACATACCAATACACTTACTAACTTCTGCTGGCTATTTTAATTTATTAATTTTTTGTTCTTTCAATATTTCCCAGGCAGAAAGCAACTGTTCTCTGTTCTCCTCAGTGCTCAGCACTGCACCCGGCACCTGGACGCTCAGTGAGGTCGGCTGAGAGTCCAGTCTCTTACCTTGGTGATGTCCGTATGATCTTTGAGCCCGTTGGTCATGCACCAATATCGCCACACATTCAGGGCGTACCGCGTAGCTTTGGTAGTATTTGGGCTTACTGCACTGGTACACAGATCATTCAAGTCATCGTTAATATTAAATACAGGAAATTTGTTGAGCTTAGTAGAATAAGCTAGAAACAAAAACAGTAAAAGCATTAACACAATTTGCCATCCCTTTCTTTAGAGATTTATAGCTCAAGATGGTGTCAAATCATAGAGAGCCTCTAAAAGACAACAATTTAAAAAGTAAATTTTATATCAAGTATCTATATGTTAGAATAAATTAATTAGGGGACAGTGGAAGTGACGTCCTACCCTTGTGTTTAATCACAGCTGTTCTGCTGTACACATTAACTAATGCACCAGTGTAGACATTCCAATAATACAGGGAGAGAAATAAACGCTGAGAAATTAGACGTATTTAATCTAAATGACCACTGGAGAGCTGGGTGTGGGGCGCACGCTTGTAATCCCAGCATTTGGGAGGCTGAGACAGGAGGATTGTGGTTTGTGTACAGCCTCAGCTACTTAGGCCCTTTGCAACTCAGTGGGACCTTGTTTCAAAATAAAGAGTAGAAAATAGGGAGCTGGGGGTGTAGCTCGGAGGTAGAATGCCCCTGGGTTCCATCCCCAGTACTGCAAAAAAAAAAAAAAAAAAAAAGAAAGAAAAGAAAGAAAAGAAGAGAAAAGTAATTACCACTGGATGACCAGACGTAATGGCTTAGGCCTGTAATACCAGTACTTGGGAGGCTGAGACAGGAGGATTGCAGGTTTGGAGACAGCCTCAGCAAATAGTGTGACTTTCATTAACCTAGCAAGACCCTGTTTCAAAACAAAATAAAATAGGGTTGGGGGTGTAGCTCAGAGGTAGAATGCTCCTGGGTTCAATCCCCAGTCAGTGTCTCTCTGTCTGTCTCTCTGTCTCTCTGTCTCTGTCTCTGTCTCTGTCTCTCTCTCTCTCTCTCTCTCTCTCTCTCTCTCACACACACACACACACTAAATTAATACTAGAAAAAAATACCACTTCTATTCACAACAGCAGCAATGAAAAGAAGGTGGGAGAAAGGAAGGAAGGAAAGGAAAAGAGAGGGAAGGCCTGCGGGCAGGCAGAGTCTATACATTCCTGGCATACCAGGAGATAGCATTACTTTGTAAGAGACAGTCTCAAATGACTTGTATATCATCATAGGCAACTTTGAATTAAGTAGGGTTAGCATATTTCTTTTCACAAATTAATTAAGAGAGATATATTTCAGCACTGATTCCATAACCCATCAATAAGCTTCACATCAGAATAAAATGTTAAGTGACAGAAACATTAAGAGAAAGGAATGTTCCAGGGGGCTTTCCTTTTCTCAAAGAAAAGGAAACATTTTATTTTATATATTTTTTGTGGTATTGGGGATTGAACTCAGGAGCATTCTACTTCTGAGCTACATCCTTACCCCTATTTTTTAGTTTTTAATTTTGAAACAGGGTCTCACTAGGTTAATGAGGGTTTAGCTACTTGCTGAGGCTGTTCTTGAACCTGCGACCCACCTATCTCAGCTTCCCAAGTACTGGGATTACAAGCATGTACTGCCACATCGGCTTTGAAAAAATATTTTAAATTATCAAAAACAAGCCGGGCATGGTGGCGCACGCTTGTAATCCCCACGCTTGGGAGGCTGAGACAGGAGGATCGCACGGGTTCGAAGCCAGCCTCAGCTGCTTAGTGAGGATCTCAGCAACTTCGTGAGACCCTGTTTCCAAATAAAATATAAAAAAGGTCTTGGAGTATAGCCTGGAGGTAGAAAGCCTCTGGGTTCCACCCCCAGTACCACCAAAAAAAAAAAAATATCAAAAACAAACAAACAAACAAAGACAAAAATACTCCCACGAAGCTGGGAGTGGTGGCTCACACTTATAATCCCAGCCTTTGGGAGGCTGAGACAGGAGGATCCGGGTTCTCGGCCAGCCTCAGCTACTTAGTGAGGCCCTTTGCAACTCAGTGAGACCCTGTTTCAATATAAAGAATAAAAAATAGGGATAGGGGCATACCTCAGAGGTAGAATGCTCCTGAGTTCAATCCCCAGTACCAAAAAACAAAAACAAAAACAAAAAAACAACTTCCAAACTAAGTATATAACTATTAGCTGATATCTCTCTCTCTCTCTCTCTCTAGCTGATCTCTCTCTCTCTCTCTCTCTCTCTCTCTCTCTCTCTCTCTCTCTCTCTCTCTCGCTGGTGATCTGGTAAAACCAGCATTCACCTGTGCAAATTCTCATTTTTGGATAAAGCTCAAATGTAGACCACTTCAAAATACAAATATCACTGGGTATGGTGGCACATGCCCGTAATCCCAGTCCTTAGGAGGTCGAGACAGGAGGAACCCAGGTTCAAGGCCAGACTCAGAAACTTAGCAAGAAATCTCAACCACATAGTAAGACCCTGTTTCAAAATAAAAAATAAAAAGGGCTGTGGGTGTAGCTAAGGAGTTGACTGCCCCTGGATTAAATCCCCACTATCCCCACCAAAAAGAAAAAGTACAAATAGTTCTGACCCTCTCTGGAATGCCAGGCACTAACTGTCTAGGTCTCTAAGAAAAAGCAAAATGAGCCGGGCGTGGTGGCGCACACTTGTAATCCCCGCGCTTGGGAGGCGGAGACAGGAGGATCGCGCAGGTTCAAAGCCAGCCGCGCCGGCTTAAGAGACCCTGTTTCCAAATAAAAATATAAAAAATAGGTCTGGGAGTATAGCCTGGAGGTAGAAGGGCTTCCAGGAACCCCAGTAACCCCCCCCCCCCACACACACACAAAGCAAAATGAAAAGTTAACTCGGTTTCCAAGGTGATCTGAAAGTTGATGCCCTTCCCCTGCCTACCTCGGCCTCCACGGCCACCCCGGCCACCCCGGCGCTCCGCTGTGTCAAACCGCGGCCCCTGCTTGCCTGGGCACCGCACCTGCACACGACCTTCCCACAGCTGACGCAGCCGCCCAGGCTGCATTCTGATCACAGGACTCTCTTACGTCGAGTGCCTACTACATGCCAAGAGGTTGTGCACTTTACCTCAACCCACAGGCAAGTGCACTTTTATACCTATTTTACAAATAAGGAAACCGAGTTCCAGACATTCAAGTAACTTTACACACTCCCTCATCCAGTGTTTTCTGAGGTACCAGGTGCCGAGCACTGGGGCTGGGGAAGTCATCGAGTCAGAAAGTGCAGAGCCAGGGTGCGAACGGGGCCTGACCCCCGCTCCGGCCACCGCAGCCCAGGAGTCAGCTACTACAGGGAGAAAACTCCTGGCAAAGAATACTGTTCTCTAGTATGAAAAATTGAGCTCATGAAAAATATCCTGGTCCCTCCTATTTTTTTTATTAAGTAATGACAACTAAGTTATTACCTATTAATTTATTTTACCAGTAACTACAGATTGAACCCATGGCTTTGGGCATGCTGGCCAAGTACTCTACCACTGAGCTATGTTCCAGTCCTTTTTATTTTTGAGGCAGAGTCTTGCTAAGTTGTCTAGGCTAGCTTTGAACTTGGGATTCTCCTGTTTTAGGCTCTGAGTAGTTGGGATTACAGGCATGCACCAGCAACACTCAGCTCTCAAGTAATTTGACAACCACTATAGTTTCAAACGGATAATTTCAGATAGATTATAAATTTAAATAAATAAATGGCCTCAAATAACTACTTTTTATCCATTTTCATCACAAAACAGAAACTGTACATTAAAAATGGAAACCAAAGCTGGCGTGGTGGTGCACATTTTTAATCTCAGTACTTGGGAGCTGAGACAGGAGGATCGTGGGTTCACAGCCTGCCTCAGCTACTTAGTGAGGCCCTCTGCAACTTAGTGAGAACCTGTTCCAAAAATAAAAATAAAATAGGCTGTGGGTGTAGCTCAGAGGTAGAACACCCCTGAAATCAATCCCCAGTAATAGCCCCCCATGAAACCAAAAATCTAATTGATAGTGAAACAAATAAGGAATTCATGTATACTTACATAATAGAATAAACTGTGAAAATGACTGGATATATGGTTCCTTCATGATTGTATATAAAATTAACTTATATTTACTTATTTTTTTGTACTGGGGATGGAACCTCAGGGCATTCTACCTCTGAGCTACACCCCTAGCCCTATTTTTTATTCTTTATTTTGAAACAGGGTCTCACTGAGTTGCAAAGGGCCTAAGTAGTTGAGGCTGTCCACGAATCGTGATCCTTCTGTCTCAGCCTCCCAAATGCTGGGATTACAAGTGTGCGCCACCATGTCGGGCTTATATTTACTTTTTATTTTATTTCATTTATTTATTTTTTTGGGGGGTGGGACTGGGGATGGAACCCACGGCATTCTACCTTCAAGCTACAACCCCAGCCCGACTTAATTCTTTTTTTTTTTTTTTTAAATTTTGAAACAGGGTCTCATTAAGTTGCAGAGAGCCTCACTGAGTAGCTGAGGCTGTCTGTGAACCGCGATCCTCCTGTGTCAGCCTCTCAAATGTTGGGATTACAAGTGTGTGCCACCACGCCCAGCTTGGTCAGTATTATTCTGCTGAGGAAATTTCTAGGAAATTGATGGAGAAACAAAAGTAAGAACTTAGAAATGAATGCAGAGAAAGGGGGCACTACTGACAGACTGAGGACGGGACAACCCTGAGCTCCAGGAGCTGGAGGAGCAGGGACAGCCTGGCGCACAGTGGCTAGTCCAGCCAGGCCTGACCAGCAGGGTGCTGGAGAGGGCGCTGTGAGAAGGGGAGTCTGCCCCCCTGGGGTGAGAGAGAAAAGGGAGCACTGCTCAGGTGAGTGGGGAGTCCCCCGGACACAGACAGGGAAAAAGAAAAGAGCCAAGAAAAGCAAGAAAACCCTAGACGCACGCGGCCTTTCAGGTAAGGCCTTCCCTGCGTCTCCAACTGAGCGGGTCCACCTGCCAGCCTGTTTCCAGCGTGCACACCCTGACCGCGAGCCTGTGGGCACTTCTGCGGCCGTCAGGACAGCGGAGGAGCCCCCTGCACCACCCCACACTCAGCTACTACCTGCACGAGTGAGCTCTGCTGAACCCAGCTGAACGGGAAGCCTCAGCTGCAAACAACCATCAATTGAGATTCAGAACTTAACATGTGAACCACAGCAATTGTGACCTGACAATTGGTAGAAACCACCAGCATGAAAGTCACCACGCTACACAAGCAAAGGCAATTAATTCCACATTCCCTAACTCATTCCCCTCAGAATAGCTAATTCAGCAAAACCACGGAGAAGCCTGGCAGCGGCGCACGCTTGTAATCCCAGTACTTGGGAGGCCGAGACAGGAGGATCGCAGGTTCGCAGCAGCCTCAGCTACCTGTGAGGCCCTCCACAACTTAGTAAGACCCTGTTTCAAATAAAAGAATAAAAAATAGGGCTCAGAGGTAGAATGCCCCTGGGTTCAATCCCCAGTACTGCAAAAAACAAAACAAAAAACAAAAAACAAAAAAAAAGGAAAGATCACAAGTATATCACTAGAGAGATTTGTGAGACTAATACATACTTGAAAAAGAATAGCCAACACTGTAAAAGAAGAAAAAAAAGAAATAAGAAAGATACTAGAAATCTAAAATATTTATGTGTGATATATACACAAACAGTATATATTGATCTATGATAATAAATGATATCTTTGTGGTGAAAGAAAAATTCCAGGGGATTAAAAAATATTCTGACTGAGTGGAAACAATACAATATGTCAAAGTTATGGGAACCCAGCACAGTGGCACATGTCTGTCATCCCAGTACCCGAGAGGCTGAGACAAGAGGATCACAGGTCTGAGGCCAGCCTTCACAATTTAGCAAGACCCTAAACAATTTAGTGAGACCCTGTTTCTAAGTAAATAAATAAACAGAGCTGGGGTATATCTTGCAGTAAGAATGCCCCAGGGTTCAATCCCCACAACCAAAACTAAACCAAACAAACAAACAAACAAACAAGAAGTCATGGGATGTGGGATGCCGTTATTGGATGCGTAAAGAGAAAATGAGCAGTAAGCTCAGAGACTTGAAGGAAAAAAGAGATTGAATATAAACTGCACCAAAGAATTGTAAAACAAGCAACAAATGCACCAAAAAAAGTAAGAGGAATCAATAAAGAATAGAAATACATGATATATGAAGGAAATTACAATAAAAAAGTTAACACTAGCCAAGCGTGGTGGTGCATGCCTGTACTCCCAGTTCTTGGAGAGGCTGAGACGGGAGGATTGCAGGGTCGAGGCCAGCCTTGGCAACTTAGTAAGAGGGTCTTCCGAAATAAAAAACAACAACCATGTATCTGGATGGAAAGGTTCAATTTTACAGATGTTTAATTTCTTCAACTAATCATTAATTCAACAAGACTCTAGTTAAAATTCCCTTTTTGCTGTTATTTGTCAGGGTGGTTCTAAAGTTCAGGAAAGCAAATGAATTAAAAAAAAAAAAAAAGGAAAGGAAGCAATTTTGAAAATAACTGAAAGGCTTTGCCCTGAAAAATAAACATGAGTCTCACTACCTGCCGAGGCTCTCGTATGAACATGTAGTGTAAAGCTGCAGTAATTTATTCTGTAAGCTACTACTGGAAAGAAATAGACAAATCAGTGCTGTAAGAGTCCGGAAAAGCTGTGTAAAGATGCAAACGGAGTAAATAACATAGGCTCTAGTTCAAAATGTTGGCAACAGGACGGATGCTTCAGTACATGTGTAGGATAACTAGCTATCAAGTTGGGAAGTCAAAAGCAAAAGCAAATTTTGATTCCTATGTCTTAAAAAAGCTATTTCCATAAAGATGATTTCCATATTTTGAAAGTGAAGAAAGCCTTCCTCAGCATGACACAGCCCAGAAGGTATGAAAAATAAATGAACAGATCAGACAACATAAAAATTTTAAAATCCTGCACTGAACAAATTTTAAAAGGCAACAGAGCCAGAGAAAATACTTATAAAACATAATGACAATGAACGTATGAAAAGCTTCTACAAATCAATGGGAAAAAGATAGCTCACTAGAAAATGGGCCTGGAATTTGACAGGCAATTAGTCACAGAAGGAATACAAATAACAAAACACATTAATAATAGTCAGACATTATAATTAAAACAAGATATATTTCATTTATCAGATCAGCAAAGATACAAATAGGCCCATTTTGAAATGATGGCTAGGATATGAGGGAACTTGTACTTTCAGTCAATATAGTATGTCTACAACTTTTTGTTGGGCAATCCTATTTATATGCTAACATTAAAAATTGCACTGTGAGCCGGGTGTGCTAGTTCACGCTTGTAATCCCAGCATTCGGGAGGCTGAGACCGGAGGATCACAGTTCGCGAACAGCCTCAGCTACTTAGTGAGGCCCTCCACAACTTAGTGAGACCCTGTTTCAAAATAAAGAAATAAAATAGGGCAGGGGGTGTAGCTCGGAGGTCAAATGCCCCTGGGTTCCATCCCCAGACCTGAAAAAAAAAAAAAAATTGCACTACAATATATGACTAAGTTAAAAAAAAAACCTCACTTTAAGATAAAATGCATGGCATGATTCAATTTTTTTATGAGAAAAATAAAATTTAGATCTACTGGTAATGTGTAGAAAAAATCTGGAAGAATACACATCATATTAGTTAGCAAATAGTTCCATTGGATTTCCAGTTTATAGTAATTTTGAATATATTATTTTTGTACATTATAAAAATCACTAGAACTTTGGAAATATGTAGAAAAAAATAAACAAAGTGTTTTTACTTGGTCAAAGAATTCTTTTAGAGATTGTTCTAAAGATTTAATCAGAGATGTGTATGCTCAAAAATGTCTGCTCATGGATTCTTTTTAAGGTAAATTTATAAAAATGAAAAACGAAACAAATCCATCCCAACAAAAAAGCATTGTAAAGTAGATCTTGGCACATTTGTGCAATGAAAAATTATGTAGCAATAGCAAACCACTTTCAAACACTAAAGATCTTCAAAATAATAAATACAGTTTGATTACAATTCTCGAAGTAAATTTTTAGATGGGAAACTTCTAAAATACAACACCAAAATGTTAAGTTTTTATCTATGGGTAATACAATTTTTATTTCCTAAAATTTTTATTTCCTAGCTGGGCTAGGAAATGGATTACAACCACTCTTGTAATCCCAGCATTCAGGAGGCTGAGACTGAGGATCGTGGTTCGTGGACAGCCTCAGCTACTTAGTGAGACCCTGTTTCAAAATAAAGAATAAAAATTAGGGCAGGGGGTGTAGCTCAGAGGTCAAATGCCTCTGGGTTCCACCTCCAGACCTGCAAAAAAAAAGAAATTTATTTCCTACTTCATATTTATTAGTATTTGCCAAATTACTCATAATGAATATTTATTGTGTTAGCACTTTTAAAGCATTATAAATTTAAATAAAGCACATACTGGCTTTAATTCCACTTTTAAACAACAGTTCATTCTAAAAAGGTCTGCCATCAAACTCAGTGCTAGCTTTTTTTCTTGTGTGTGGTACTGGGGATTGGACTCGGGCATTCCACCTCTGAGCTACATCCCCAGACTCATTTTTTTTTTTTTTAAATCTTGAAACAAGTCTCACTAAGTTGTGGAGAGCCTCACTAAGTAGCTGAGTCTAGTTGTGAACTTCAATCCTCCTGTCTCAGCCTCCCAAGTACTGAGATTACAAGTGTGCACCACTCCTGGCTTCAATGTTTGCTTTTGAAACTATTGAGATAATATCAATGACTTTAAGTATTTTATACGTATTAACTATTTTAGTAACATGAAATTTTAAAGAGATGATTATTATGAGTCAGTCACATGCCTGTAATCCCAACTACTTAAGCTGAAGCAGGAGAGTTGTAAATTCTAGCCTAAGCAATATAAAGACACCCTGTCTCAAGAAAATAACTTTTTTTGGGGGGGGGGGCAGGTGTAGTGGCACATACTTGCAATCCCAGTACTTGGGAGGTTGAGACAGGAGGACCAAAGGTTCAAGACCAGCCTCAGCAAGTCAGCAACTTAGCAAGACCCTGTTTCAAAACAAAGAATAAAGAGGATTGGGGTACAGTTCAGAGGTAGAATGCCCTAGGTTCAATCCCCAGTATCACCAAAACAAATAAGTAAACAAATAGCTGGATATAGCAATGCACCCTTGTAATCCCAGTACTTGGGAGCTTGGACAGGAGGATCCCAGGGTCATAGCCAGCCTTAGCAATTTAGTGAAACCATACTTTCAAATAAAAAAATAAAATAGGACAGGGGTGTATCTCAAGAGGTAGAAAGCCCCTGGGTTCAAACCCAGTGTGCATGTACACACACACACACACACACACACACACACACACACACACACGGCTAGGGGTGTAGCTCAGTGATAGTACTCCTAGCTTCAATCCCAGTACCATTAAAAATAAAGACAATTAAGATAAGTAAATTTAAAACCTAAAAATAAAACATTTTCTAGTTTGCAGGTAGATATCACTCTACCTGGATTTGAATACTCTTTCCCTATTAGAAGAACATCATGTCACATCTGTATGTGTGCTACTGGGGATCGAACCCAGGGACATTCTACTCTAAGCTATGTCACCAGTTCTTCTTAGTTTTTTATTTCAAAATAGGGTCTGGCTAAATTGCCAAGGCTGGGCTCAAACTTATAGTCCTCCCGTCCCAGCCTCCCGAACAGTGGTATTACGGGTGCGTGCCACCGTGCCTAGCTTAATATGTCACGTTTTAAATGTATAACTTGTGAAAATATTTAAAGATGATTGTTAAAATACTACAAAAAGAAGCTAAGCATACCTCTTTCAAAATACAAAGGCCTGCGGGTATAGCTCAGTGGTAGAACTCCCCTGGATTCAATTTCTAGTACCATACACTCACATGACTACGAGAATATAAAAGCTATTACTTTCATAACCTTAATAGAGTATAAGCTATAATTACATAGTCATTTCTATTTGGAATATTCAGTTATGAGGAAAGATTGGTAGATTAATTCAAACATGAAATACATATTTGCATTTCTGAAAATATTTGTCTATGAAAGCATTATAGTTTCAATTTTTTTTTTTTTTTTTTTGGTGGTACTGGGGATGGGACCCAGAGGCATTCTACCTTTGAGCTACACCCTCAGCCCTATTTTTTATTCTTTATTTTGAAACAGGATCTCACTAAGTTGCAGAAGGCCTCACTAAGTAGCTGAGGCTGTCCGCAAACCTCCTGTCTTAGCCATCCAAATGCTGGGATTACAAGTGTGCGCCACCATTCCCGGCTTCAAGTGTTTAACATGTTTTTTGAGCTGGGTGTGGTGGCGCACACTTGTAATTCCACTACCTACCTGGGAGGCTGAAACAGTAGGAACAGGGTTCACGGCCAGCCTCAGCTACTTAGTGAGATCCTGTTTCAAAGTAAAGAATAAAAAATCAGGCTGGGGTAGCTCAGAGGTAGAATGCCCCTGGGTTCAATCCTCAGCATTACAAAAAAAAAAAAAAAAAAAAAGGGTTGAGGGTATAGCTCGGAGGTAGGATGCCCCTGGGTTCCATCCCCAGTACCACCAAAACTCCAAACAAAAACCAAAAAAAAAAAACCTACCAATAACAACAATAATTTTTTTTTATGTAATGAACAATGCATAGAGAATTGAGTGACTAAAAAGAGTAAAGAGATTTCCCTAAAAATAAGGAAGTTTAGGGCCTAATATCCACTTAGTTTGGTATAACTTTGTACCTATTTTAAGAGCATCTGACAAAGGATTACTAGAGGGGAAAAAAATGTCCAACAGAGCTCCACAGGTCGATAGCTGAGTTCATCTATTACAGTTGGGCTTCCTGTTCCTGACACAAGATTTTCAGGTTGGGCTCTGGGAAGCATGTGATTAAATCAGCCATTTAAACTGGGCAAGGTGGCTCATGCTTGCAAACCCAGTCCTTGGGGGGTTAAGACAGGAGGATCGCAGGTTCATAGCCAGCCTCAGCAATTTAGTGAGGTCCTGTTTGCAAATAAAATAGAAAAGGGCCGGGGATGTAGCTCAGAGGTAGAATGCCCTGAGTTCAATCCCCAGTGCTACGCTTACACACACAGAAAAAAAAAAAAATCAAACATATATACTTTATTAAAGAGTCCTGCTAGCCCACAGGTGTTGCTTGAGTAGTCACCTGCAGACCCTGGTGCTTAGACAACACAGTACCAGGAATGCTTGGTTCAGTATGCACTGCCTAGATCCTGGGACCACTGTACAGACTCCAGGCCACTATATTTTTTTTCTTTTTCAAAATGTTGTTTCTTTAAATTGTTGGTTGCTGTAGCTACAGAAACCAGCCATCTTTGCAGAAAACAATTTATTACACAAATGAAGACTGGTTATCATACTCAAATACAGGCAAAATAACTGACTAAAGCATACTCATATTAGAGAGACATTATTGACACTTATGATCTGATTTTATTGAATCGTTTTTCTTATTTCCATAAATTTAGGGCTGTACCAACAAATATCAAAAACAATAGAAAATTACATTACACAGGAAGCAAATGTTTTCCGCACCATGGAATAGACTACTGGGACACAAAACTAGAATTTTATTTAGAGCACAAGTACACAGACACATATGAAATAAAACAGGGATAAAGACGAAAACAGCTTAGTGTAAAAAGGTCAATGAGCAGCAAAATAAATATGAAACCAGCAGTATACACTCTTATTAACAGAAACTCCTAGTATTACAAATATCCACTGACAGGGTTAACTGACTCAGCAACACAGTCAAACATCTCAACACGTTAGCAGAAGTTTCCCTCCAATTCACTTTCCTCTTCTTTATAAATTATAGTTGTAGCAGCTCGAAAAAGTTAAAATGTGATTTGAGTGAAGCTGACACACATGTGCTTTTCTTACATAAATCAGTTAAAAGCCAAGTGGTCAGAAAATCCATGAAGGCAATATCAATCTATCAGTCTGAGGAAAGTAAATGCATCTTCAACAACGGTGTAGTACTGTTTTCTTAAGATTTTTCTCTAGGTTTTAATCATGGCTACTATATTTTAAACAGATGTCTGATATTAAATTATAAGTGGGTAATTTTAAGTGAATAAATCTTTTTATCACCAACTAACTTCTAAGTGATAGAGTAAAAGGAACCTTAGATACGTGATTTATAAGAAACACGGGAGACCGCATTCTAGTTGAATGCAGCGTTCCTTCCACTACCCCAGAGAAGTTCTTCATTTTTACACAGTGATTCTGTTGAATCCACAATGCATCCAGTCCTTTCTCTCACCAGATTTCAGGCCCGCGGGGCTGTAGTTCATTTTCATATTACAACCTAAGGGACAAGCTATTACTCACCACAGGGCTAATCTGGCACATTTATGTCTAACTTTAGCAGTGAAAATGTTTAAAATCATGTGGGAAACTGAAAAATCTATAAATTAGAAAGCTAAAAAATATCTACGTATCATTTGATTAAAAAGTGCCCTAGGGATAAATGTCCCACAACAGGTATACAAAATATAAAGATCCAAAGGTGGAAACTCAATCCGAGAGCAGGATTCAGACGTGCTGTGCTACTGAACAGAAACCGTTAATTACTAGGATATAGTTATGCCAAAATCTTTGGTGTCCAAAACACAAATGCAATTCATGGTCCAAACTCTTTGCCTGACAACCCCTGATAGAGGAATCAAGAAATATTTCCACGTGACTCTGGAGGCTGGGGACAGGGCAGCCAGCACTTCTTCAGACCATACATAATGAGTTTACCTTTTATTGCTTTATCATGTGGGTGGGGGGCAAATGTTTAAAGCATATTCTGGGGAAAAGGCTCATGGTTAAAATCTGCCTTTAAACAAAGTCATGGTGAGGGCCCTGGTGAATTAGTTTGATTATTCTTAAAATTAAGTCAGTGACTTGAGCAGCAATGTATCTAAATACAGCACTGGCTATGACTATGTATCTGATAGTCTCAATGGTTCAGGAGATTATCCCTTGATTAAAGGGATCTTGTAATTACAAGCCCAATGAACTGATAGAAGGAAAACATTCTGCACTGATGAGGAATTTAAGCATTGCTGGAGCAAAAAGGCTCTTTAGAAGCAGCCTTTTACACATTTTATGATTTTTTTCTACATTAAGAATATAAATAAATAGTAATAGTTTCTCGGTGTTGAATTTTAACAAAGTATTGTAGAGGTAGGTCTGTTGAGCCAGATTTCTCTCTACTTTCAGAGCTTGTTTGGAACTGCTGAGGCAAAACAGACAACATCAGGAACCAACCAGACAGGTGGGCATGAAAAAATCCTGATGATCATAAGGCCCCCAAATAATTATGCTGATCAAACCTAAAATCTGAGACCTGTGAGGGGTCAATCAATGGTCCCTTACAAATAAAACTACTAAATATTCTTACTAATACAACTCAACCAATAAGCCATGATAACAATTAAGATAATGTATGCATCCAGTCTTCTGATGCTTTACTGTTCAGCCTAAAAAAATGCCTAGATCAAGCCAAATTATGCTGCTCCACTCATTCTAATGGATTTTTCTGTAAGGTGCTCAAGTATCTGAAGAAGAAACATTTAAAATTTGAGGAGTAGCCGGGCGTGGTGGTGCATGCTTGTAATCCCAGCATTCAGGAGGCTGAGACCGGAGGAACACGGTTCACGGACAGCCTCAGCTACTTAGTGAGGCCCTCCGCAACTTAGTGAGACCCTGTTTCAAAATAAAGAATAAAAAAATAGGGCAGGGGGTGTAGGTCAGAGGTCGAATGCCCCTGGGTTCCATCCCCAGACCCACACACACACAAAAATAAATAAAAAATAAAAATAATAAAAAACAATAAAATTTGAGGAGTGGTGGGGAAAGTTCAGAATTCTTTCTCTTTTTGCAAAGATTTCACTTTCAAAGAGTTAGGAAAATGAAAGAAATGCTGACCTAGCCTGGAATGATACAGATAAAGCAAGATTTTCAAGTTTGGCACCACTTGACAACTACAATATCTCCTCTGTAGAGGCCAGGAAGTGCTGGCTCAAAGATTAAACGAGGAAGTACACACTTTCTCAAGCCACACATACAAGTGCTGACTGGCACAGGCTTTTAGAGTACTTCAGCTTAACTACAATATGTAATAGCAGCAGTGGTAACAATTTCACATAAACACCACAAACACACGTATGAAAGAGCACCTATAACAACATGCAAAATCTCAACGGTGACGTCACCCAATACTTCACAATGCATAGA
Organism: Muscardinus avellanarius; assembly: GCF_963383645.1. Taxonomy (NCBI): domain Eukaryota; kingdom Metazoa; phylum Chordata; class Mammalia; order Rodentia; family Gliridae; genus Muscardinus; species Muscardinus avellanarius. Next base: position 23,307,628 of record NC_137799.1, read on the forward strand.
AACTGTAATGGTTTTTGGCAAGATTTTTTTTTTGTAACAAATGTTTTATAAAACAAAAGTTCTTCAGGTAAAAATGCTATTTAAAAAGTTGTAATTTAATGAATTATAGATATAAAAATTTCATTAGATAAAGTTAATCTGAGTGGATTAATACTAAAAATGGACCTGCTACTTCACCCAGTATAAATAATCAATTACAAATTAATTTCTAGTGAAAGTATACTAAGGTATTTGATTTATAAAATGTAAGAATTACAGAAAATAAGCACACATAAAAATCACTAAAATACTGTATGCACTATTACTGTTAGGACTCTATATTGCTGATGTCTTCCTAATTCTTACCACAAACAAATAATGCCAAAACATTTCAAAGCTCCATTGAGATGAATGCACACAGTAAAAATGGTCTCCAATTCCAGTATCACCAAGACAAACACTGAAGCCTAGCAAAATTCAACATTGGATAAAAAGACAAATAATTACATTGTACCTTTTAAAAAACACCACAGAATTTGACCTTTTTTTTTTTAAAAAAAAACTATGATCTGGTGAGTATAACTTATAAAAATTTTCAAGATTTCTTATATTTATGGTTGAATTGCTTTTCTGAAGAGAAAGCAAGATAATATGAGAAATACACTTTGCATTTCTACATTTTTCTGCTAGAAGCCTCTTTCATTGGCTACTAATTTTTCCCTTTGCTATCTCTAAATATACTCAACTTCAGAAACATGCTGTTTATGCTGATAGAAATTTGATACACTTGATTTGAGCATATTGTCCCAACTCTTCAAGTATGATTTTTAGAAACTTTTCATCTACCAAGACATCACAAATTGCATCCCAAACTAATAATGCAGAAATTTACTCCTTAGTTCATTAGAATTCAAATACTTGAAGATTATGAATAGTTTGTTTCCCTTTCATAATTGAAAACTAAATATACACGAGGTAGGTGGAGAGAGACATTAGAACAAAAGAAGACAAGTATGTTTAGAGATAGGATTATCTTAACAACAAAAAGGTGCTAAAACCAAAAAACACTATACACTAAAAAGTGAAATTTCACATTAAAAACTGTCCTAAATGAACAGCTTCTATCTATTCCTAATAAAAAATGTGAAGGTCTAAAAATTTAAAACTTGGAAAACAACAAAAAAAGATACTCTTTTCCAATTCAGGGCTAACTTCCATGTAAGGCTGAGTATCCTTCCTACAATCTTATCTTTCCTTTATTTATGCACATACAGGAAGTCTTGGTACCTGGTTCTTCCAAGTTCTAATACTAAGAAGGTGCAAATTACTGAGCACGTATCTCCTCTCCCTGGGTTGTTTCCTCTTCTGTGACACAGGGGTGGATTGGACACTTCCAATCTTGTTTTCTAGCTATAATGAGAGACACCTGATAGAGGTAACAGCAGCTCCTTCAGCCACCTGAGTCTCCAAGAAGTCAGGCAGCAGGAGCACAGGAAACAAACACTTGTGGAGAACAAGCCTCTGAGGATGAGTGAGCCTCGCTGCCTCCACCTCCTGGCCCTCTCTGCTCCTGCCCCAGGAGGACATGCTGTCCCGATTCTTCTCAGCACAGAGAACCACTGGGCCGTCTGAGCTCTTTGGTCCCTCCCAGGACTAGCTTCTATGATTATAATTCAAGTTTACATGAATGTTCTGACCTAATTAACATTCAGATCAAATTAGGGCTCTGACATAATACTCAATTTTAATTCAACAATTATGGTTTACATAAAAACCCAATTTAAGCCAGGCATAGTGGCGCACACTGTGATCTCAGTACTTGGGAGCCTGATACAGGAGGATCACAGGTTCCAGGCCAGCCTCAGCCACTTAGTGAGGCCCTCAACAACTTGGTGAGACCTTGTTTCAAAATAAAGAATAATGTAAGCTGGGCATGGTGGCGCACACTTGTAATCCCAGCATTCAGGAGGCTGAGCCCTGGAGGATCGCGGTTCACGGACAGCCTCAGCTACTTAGTGAGGCCCTCTGCAACTCAGTGAGACCCGGTTTCAAAATAAAGAATAAAAAATAGGGCAGGGGGTGTAGCTCAGAGGTCAAATGCCCCTGGGTTCCATTCCCAGCCCCGCAAAAAAAAAAAAAAAAAAAAAAAAAGTAGCTCAGAGGTAGAGTGGCTCATGGGTTCAATCCCCGGTACCACAAACAACAACAAAACCCCAGTTTAAAGTATTATAATTCTATCATTTAAAAAAATAGAATCTTCAATACCAAATCAGGTCATTTGCTTAGTTCTGGCAGGCTCACTTAGTTTACAAATATGATGGACCATGGGAAATACTGAACATCTTCCTTTTCTGTTTAGAAAAGTGAAATCGGAGTTGCTGATAGCTTATCAACATCATCTCCTTTTCTGTTGTTATATCACTAGAAACACCATCCACAGGGTGTCTGCTGTGGACTTCTTTATGCCAGTTCTATATGATGGCAAAGACTGCTAAAATTACTCTCTCCCCACCACCTGGCGTATGAGAAGCAATGCCGCGGTATAATCTCAGATTCAAGGTGGGAAGAAGAACACTGTCTGAATACCAAGTGTTAAGAGAAAAACAAAAAGTGATCAGGGCTGGTGTGATGGTGCGTGCCTGTAATCAGCTGCTTAGGAGGCTGAGGCATGACTGCCAAATTCAAGGCCAGACTGGGTAACTTTTCAAGATCCTATCTCAAAATGTTACTTTTTTTTTTTTTTTTTGAGGGCTGTAGATGTAGCTCAGTGGTAGAGCACTTGTCTAGCATGTGGGACCCTGAGTTTAATTAACCCAGTACTGAAAATAAGAAAAAAAATATGAGGATTCCAGTGTTAGTGGTCTGTACCATATCATAGGGCAAATGTGCAGAGATATGTCTTGTATAAAGGAATCTTATTTGAGGGATTTTATTGAACTGATAGAGAATTTGCTAATTATATAGTATTTTAATTATTATTATTATAATTATTATTATTATTTTGGTACTGGGGATTGAACTAGGGGCATTTTACCTCCAAGTTATGCCTCCTGCCCTTTTTAAATTTTGAAATAGTATCTTGCTAAGGTGCCAAGGCTGGCCTTGAATCTGGGATTCTCCTGTCTCAGCTTCCCAAGAAGTGGAATTACAGGTGTGTACCACTGCACCTGGCTATAACTCCTGTTTTTAGATGCTGGGATTAAACCCAGGGCCTTGTGCATGCTAAGCACATGCTCTGCCATTGAGCTACATTCCCATAATTTCTTTTTTTGGGGTGGTACTGGGGTTCCTGGAAACCTCCAGTCTACACTCCCAGACCTATTTTTTATATTTGTATTTGGAAACAGGGTCTCTTAAGCCAGCAAGGCTAGCTTCGAATCTACATGATCATCCTGTCTTTGCCTCCCAAGCGTGGGGATTACAAGCATGTGCCACCACGCCCGGCCTATAATTTATTTCCTTCCTTCCTTCCTTCCTTCCTTCCTTCCTTCCTTCCTTCCTTCCTTCCTTCCTTCTTTCTCTTTCTTTCTTTTTTTGTGGTGGTACTGGGGTTCCTGGAAGCCTTTCTACCTCTGGGCTACACTCCCATGGGCTACACTCCCAGACCTATTTTTTTTTTTAACTTTTTTTATGTGGAAACAGGGTCTCTTAAGCCAGGGAGGCTGGCTCCGAACCAGCGCGATCCTCCTGTCTCCGCCTCCCAAGCATGGGGATTACTAGCGTGTGCCACCACGCCCGGCTATAATCTCTTTTTAATGAGTAAATCTTTTTAAAAAAATCTTACTATGATAAATTATATCCTCCTTTGGATTTTTCCTCCAGTCTAGGAAATTTCATTTCTGTGATTATATGACATAGTTTATATTATACTATACTGTTTGTATTATTGTATACTGTTATTATAATCATACTGTGTCTAAAGACTCAAATAGACTTTTCCTTTTGATAAAGAAAAATCAATCAAAAGTGGGCTGATTAAAATCAGAAGTATTTCTCTCATAGTAAACTGTAGATATAATCAAACTTGTAAAAATCTGAATCAGTTCTTAATTCTCTACTATCTCTACTTTTGGAAATCATAAAGAAAATGTTTTTCCCCAGAAAGCTTTCTGCTATATAATGAATCACAATTCATTAAAAAACAAAAAGAAATAATAACAAAATGTTCTACTAAATACTGTTAATTTGCTGGTACCAGCCGGGCGTGGTGGCACATGCTTGTAATTCCAGCATTCAGGAGGCTGAGACAGGAGAATCATGGTTCTCAGACAATCTCAGCTGAGATTGTCTTAGAGGCCCTTTGCAACTCAGTGAGACCCTATTTCAAAATAAAGAATAGCCAAGCATGGTGGTGCATGCTTGTAATCCCAGCATTCGGGATGCTGAGATCGTAGGATCATGGTTTGTGGCCAACCTCAGCTACTTAGTGAGGCTCTTTGAAACTCAGTGGGAACCTGTTTTAAAATAAAGAATAAAAAAATAGGGCTGGGTATGTAGCTTAGAGGTAGAATGCCCCTGGGTTCCATCCCCAGTCTTCCCCCACCCCAAATTGCTGGTACCAAATCTTCAGATGAGACTAAACTTCTTGTAGACTGGCTCCCAATTATTTAGTACCTGGTTGATGGTGTTATCAGCTTATGGGCTTAAGAGAGGTGTTTCTTCCTCCTTCCCTGTTTGAATTATGAGAAATTCTCTTTAAATTGGGCTTTGGGAGGCTGAGACAGGAGGACTGTGGTTCATGGACAGCCTCAGCTACTGAGTGAGGTCCTTGCAACTCAGTGAGACCCTGTTTCAAAATAAAGAATAAAAAATAGGTCCGGGGGTGTAGCTCAGAGGTAGAATGCCCCTGGGTTCTATCCCCAGGACCGCAAAAAAAAAAAAAAAAAAAAAAAAAAAAAATTGGGCTTTGGGCTTTATTTGGGGTAGAAACAAGTGGCAATCACAATACTGTTTCTTGTGTACATACACAACTCCATGACAAAGCTAAGTACTGTACTAGTGGCCAGGGAAAACAAACTGCTAAATGTCTCATCCTAAAATAAGAAAAGTTAATGGGTCTTAAGTAATGCTGTGCTCACACGTATGCCAGGCAGTAGCACCAATCTCAATTTGGAGTTAAATGATAGCAGTGACTTTATTCTATCAGAGATTTAGTTTGCAACAGGTCACTCCAGAGGGCCTGCTCTGGAAGCACAGCAAACCACTACACGCAACGACAGCAGAAAAGACAGGGTGTAATGGATCTGAGTGGTGATGCTCATGTGCGTTAACTGTGAAGACCACTGGACATCGCTGATTTCCTCATTTACATAGGTGAAATGATCCAGAGAGATTATTGTGAAAATTAAGAAAAACAACTTGGAGAAGCACTTAGCACGAGGACACATTGTAAGTACTTAATGACAGCTACTGTAGCACCTATGTGAACACAATGGAGGGTAACAGAAATGGATTCACTTAATCGCTGATTTGTGTGTGGGTATAAGGAACTGAACCCATGGGCATTCTACCTCTGAGCTCCACGCCAGCCTTACTTTTATTTTTTATTTTGAAACAGGGTCTCACTATGTTGCGGAGGGCCTCGCTAAGTAGCTGAGTCTGGCATGAACCTGTGATCCTCCTGTCTCAGCCTCCCAAATGCTGGGATTACAAGTGTGCACCACCATGCTTGGCTTAATTACTGATTTTAAATCAGTCTCTATGAAATATGCTCCACATAATTTTCAAAGTAGTATTATGTACTCTGTGGCAAATCAATGTATTAATTGAATAAATAATGCTCAAATCACAGGAGTACAAAGTTTGGAAGATAATTCAAAACAGTATTTTCATAGAGGTTTTTGCTATGCTCTCAAAAACAAATATTTTATTACAGTATCTTTTATATATTCTCTGAGAGTAAAAAGTATTTTATACATCTTGATATCACTCCCAATGTCTAGATCTTAGCTGTCGGGAAGTAAAGCCATATGACTTAGACATGTTAATGCCACACAAAAAATCAGTTAATGATTTGAGAAACCAAGGAGACTTCATCTATGCCAGGAAAGTTTTAGATTTTTTCTTTTTAGATCAGGCAGTGATTTAACACAGGAAAAATTTAATGTAGTAAAAGTGAATATAGAGAAATAATTAGAAAATATTTTAAAAGTTGTTATATATTTATGAACTACATTCAAACCAGCCCTAATAACCAGTGACAATAAGTGGAATCTTCAGAATAAGCTAATTTGAATAAATATCCTGAATATCTCTAACCCTTTCAAATATCACAGTTTTAAGAAAAATTGCTCCTATCTACCGTTTAAATCACTCAAATGAGCATGAGAGAAAGAATGGATCATGTGACTATGCCATCAAATGCCGACAGACAGAATCAGAGAATTTCTACTGTGGACAGTGTGGAATGTCTATAGTCATGGCAGGGGCAGTAGAGAATTTCTCATATGACAAATCAATTGTACACTGTAAACTTTGCAAATATGGTTTTGAAAAGATAGCATATTCAGTTGTAGTAAACATCAGCTGAGCTGTTCAGTTTTTGCTAAAGTACATATATGATTTGGGCAACCACCTCTGCCACAGTGTGAACTACTTCCTCCTCCCCAAGCTAAAATTCCTAAAAATGAAAATGTCAGCTGGCAATGATATGTCTTCAGTATTGTTTAGATAGAAGTACAGGGACCTGGGATGTGGCTCAGTGGTAGTGTACTTGCCTAGCATGTGTGAGGTGAGTTCAATCCCCTGCACAGCAGGAAAAAAAAAAAAAAAGGATAGTTGTAGATTTCTTCATACTTAAATTAAAAAAAAGTACCATAATTTGGCCAGGCCTGTGGCATATACTTTTAATCCCAGTACTTGGGAGGCTGACACAGGAGGATCACGGTTCGCAGACAGCCTCATCTACTTAGTGAGGCCTTTGCAACTCAGTGAGACCCTGTTTCAAAATAAAGAATAAAAAATTGGGCTGGGGGTGGAGCTCGGAGGTAGAATGCCCCTAGGTTCCATCCCCAGTACCAAAAAAAAAAAAAAAACAAAAACAAAAACAAAAAATAGGAATGTAGCTCGGAGGTAGAATACCCTTGGACTCAATCCCCAGTACAGAGACAGAGAGGGAGAGGGAGAGGGAGAGGGAGAAAATACCATAATATGGCCATGTTTCTACTAATCCATTTGTCAGAAACCAGTTTTCTAAATCTAAACATCACAAGGTTCCTATTTGCTTTGAGATATCACAGCAAAATATAAATTAAAAATAATTCATTCTCAGTTTATTTGTTAATCTAAATGAAAATGTGATATGATTAAACAGGACAGATTTATTTTCATTTTGCTACTTCAATACTCATAAATAAAGATTAGAAAATTTTTAGTTCTGCTTTCTCAGTGCACACTCACCACACTTCTTCCTGAAGACAAACTTACTTTGCTCTTAAAAACATATCAAGAATTTAGAAACTATGTCAAAAATTAAAATGCACAATTACATTTTGGGTGGTTCATAGAAACCTTTAAAAAGAAAAGAGTTAGCCTACATAAAAAAATAACCTTATTTTAAAATAATTAAAGAATTCCTTTAAAGTTGGCTGTCTTGGGCACTTATGAACCAGCTCTAGATGAAGAAGTAGTTCTGGGAGAAAGAGGTGCTACTTTGAAATGGATCGGGGGTGGGCGTTGAGGGTACAGTGTCCCACAATCAAAGATGCCGTGGTTTCCTTTTAATCAGACAGCCTTCAGAGGCGAAAAGATACCGTCCCCGCCTGTGGCTCAAATCACTGGAAACTAATTACAGACTGGTCATGAACAAGGAGATCAGAACAAGCTCTGAAGTGAGATGAGAGACTGTCACATCCTTAGATATGATCTTACTGATTTTCTGTGATCTCACCCATGAGAAAGATTAGGATGTGTATAGAAATATATCTGCTGCCTTTCTTTGTGTTTCTAGGTATACAAATAGACACTTCTCTATGGAGGACAAGTTATGAAAATGAAGTTAATCCCACCACATATAGCCCATGGTCCACTTCCCACCCCTGTGTCTAATGCAATGCCGTGGCGGGAGAGAGGGTCTTTCTGTGCATAGGACTTAGTGATGGAAAGAGCTGCCTCGCCAAGAGAGCTGAGCTCTGTGACCACTTAGCAAAGTAAACCACAGTGGAATTTGTCCTAGATGTACAATAAACACATAAAATACCGACCGACCTTCCTAGCTAATGTGAACTGTAAGGTTGCCTTGAAGAACAAATACCTCCTGATAAAACGCTCACATCCAACCAACCAGCCAAGATTTGGAGTTTGTATGTAATAACTATGAGAGGAACCTAGCTCAGCTTGATTGTCCTTCTTATGTCTAAATTTATTTTTGAGGTATCTTAACTAGTAACTCAAAAACAAAGACCTTGGGAAACATACCAACAATGTTTAACTAAAATTATTATTCTACAACTTCAGGATATTGCAGATAAACCCACTTATATCTACTAAAGAAGAAACTGCAGGAAATGGAGATGAACACACTTATATCTACTGGAGAAGACATTTTCACATTTTCAAGAATGTTCTGAATTCAGCTAAACCTGGTAACAAAACATTATTACTTAAAGTGAGTGTCAATATTCCTTTGATCTCAACTGCAGAGTCAAGTAGCCTCCCTAGGGAAAAGAGACTGAAGTTTAATGCTTATAAATAAATAATTCATGATATCTGAGCTTTGAAGAAAATGAGCTCTGTTTTTGTAAAGGTATTATCTTGACTAATGCTTCTAGATACTTAGTAAGACTTCTATCTACTTTCTCTTTATGCTTGATATACAATGATACTCGGGAATGCTTTCAAAAGTTTTGGTAGTTTAAAATTTCTGTAACTCTGATAATCAAACTTCATTTACACTGATTTCTTAAGCCAAAAAAAAAATCTATTTGGGTTCAAGCACACCAGTAAAAATGAGCCACGTAACAGTCTTTTTTGCCACAAGATTAGACTTTGCATATTATTTAAAAGTCACATATCTTCCACAAAGGGATGGCACCTTCTTTCCTCCTTCTACTCCCTCCCCCCCCCAAAATAAAAGTTTTTAGCTAAACATCTGCATTTTCACACATTGTAAAAAAAAAAAAAATGAGGCACAGGAGCTAAGAAACTAAGTTAAAAAGAACACGTAAATACTTCTGATGTTGAGCTTATACCACACTTCCATTATTTTATCTGAATACCGGTGTGTGTGAGCAGTAAAGTTAGTGTCGTCTCCTCCTGATTAATACAGAACTTTATAAATTAAAAAAATAAAGCCATTTATGAAGGAGACTAAAAGTGAGAGGTGGGGTGAGAAGGAAAAGCAGGAGTTGAGGACACAGTCTATGACTCTCAGCTTCCTTTTGAACAGTTTTTTACAAACGGAATTCTTTCTCTACTCTGGGTTGCCTGAGAACCACTATGGTTTTTGTCAAGTCCGTAACAGTAATGACATGTGACCACCCACAAGCACATCTGTCCCAAGCCTATAAATACTATGTTGGGAATACTAAACTATCTCCATTGGCTTATTTGTAAAAAGAAAAATATATTATATATTTATATTTTTTATAAAGTTAACACTGAGGGCAGAGGAAAGGGAATGAGAAGCAGTGCGTGGTCACAGTTTCTCGGGACAGGCCACCTGGTCAGGCAGTGTCTGAGGAAGAGTCGTAGGAGGCGGAGACGATGAAGTTGCCGCTGTTGGAGTGCCCCGCCACCGACTGGGCGGCCTGCTGGCTGAGGTTGTTACAGATGAGCACCAGCTGGTTGCTCTGGGCTTCGGACAAGGTGCTGCAGCTCTGATACACACTGAAGTTGGTCTTCCGGCCGGGGATGTTGCCCTTTTCGCACATGGTCTTCACCATCTTGGCCAGCTTGTTCTTGCCAAGGGCCTGGCAGTTGTACCAATGCAGAGCTGCCAGGTTCACCACGGGCTTGATGGACAAGTAGAAAGGGGCATCCTCGTAGCGCATGGCGGGGGGCCGCCGCTGGGCGTACTCCTTATAGTCCTGAACCGGGCAGGTCTGTGGGGCGTGCTGGGTGGCATACACGCGTGAGTCCGTTCCCCCTCTCTTGGTTTTGGCATTCAGATCACCGGTGTCTTGACCCATCCACTCCAAGTACTCCAGCCCTGTTTCTGTTACCCGGAGCCGGATGTCGCCCCATTTCAAGGTGGAACCATGGAAGCCTGTGCAGTGCCCAAATGCTTTGGTGTTGTTGAGCCAGACAAGGTTGAGCAGGCCCTCGGGGTTGTATCGGCTTAGCAGCCCCCGTTTCCGCAGGATGAGCTCATCAGCAAAGGTGAGCTTCATGGACTTGTGTGGCTTATTCCCTTTTCCCTTGCAGCGGAGTTCAATCTGCTTCTGTTTCAGGGCCTCCTGGGAACGCTTGAATTCCTTGTCCCTGGTGATACTGTAGCCATACCTATGTTCTTTTAGGTACCGTTCAAGCCCACACTGGTAATTCGCCAGGCTGTTGGGTTCATACTCAGACCCATCCTTCTGCCTGGCATCAACAAAGAAAGAGGCAAGGTAGGCGTCCAACTCCTTGCAAGGGATGACATAAATCTCTCTGGTTTCAGAAGGGTACTTGGAAATGAGGAACTCGCGGAAGTTGCGGAGCGCGGTCTGTGTGCTCCGGATGGTTTTCTCATTCTGCTCCCTGCTGAGCTCAGCTGCCCTTTCATCCTGGTCTGCAACAAATTGGGGAGGGGAGGGATAGAGAGGGTGTTGATGAGTTCAGAAAATGTACTTTCTACTCTGAAATAAAGTTTCCTTTTATAATGAAAAGGGAAGGAGGGGATCAGTTTTACAGAGATCACAGATAACAAGGTATTTACATACCCGTCACATTATAGAAGCCAACACAGGCTTCACAAATGTATGAGACAAGGGTAAGGCCCACTATCAAGTGGACTTCTGTATGACTGGCACGTGGTGTCATGCATGAAGGTTTGTGGCAAGAGTGAGGTTAGAAGCAGCTTTCACTTTGGGAGGAATGTGCTATTTATCCTGGCAGGGTGGAGGGTCCCATGACAGCTGACACACTTATCCTAAATCACTTCATTTGTGAAACCAGAGGTTGTGCTGGTTCCATTTTATTCAATTAAGCTAAAATATCTGTAGTTATTATTTGAATACCTCACTAGAAATCTGTATTTAAAAATGACTCAACAGATCTTTTATGGCATTTAATTTGCTACTTGCTCTTCTACAGTAATCCAGGTAAACACAGTTTATAAGTAAGTATTCAGTACATAATTGCAGGGCAGTCTGTAGTAAGTGATAAAAAAAAAATCTGGTATTTTTGGAAGAAAACAAGATGTAAGGAAAGGGATATGCCTTCTCCCAGGTACACTGATTAAGTTATTATTTACACTCTGTCTCAAGGACTTGAAGTGCCTCTTTCTGTTACGAATCATCCATCCATGATTAAGCAACAATACTCTAGAGCTGTGGTCCTCACACCTGATGGTGCTTCGGGATCACCCAGGACGGTGAACAAATGCACATTAAGGGGGGGGACAGGCCTAGAAACCTGCATGTTATCCACCACCTCTAAGCTCATGATGAGGTTCGAGACCACACTTTTAGAAACAAAGTTTTAGTGCTTGCATTCTATGCAGGAAACCTACTCTATTTTGCCAATTTTTTTTGCCATGGTTAAGTCTCAATTATGTCATTTAAATGGTTTCATTTCCGTAACATTAAATTCGAGACTTTAACATTATTAATAGACATTTTCTAGGAAGTCCCCCACTATTATGTCAGACATGCGTTGGGTGAAACTCAAAAGAAAACCCTTAAAGATGGAATTACACAATAGAAAACCTGCCTATCCTACTTAATGTTAGGAGACAGACACAGAGATTAATTTAAATTAACATAAAAATGCAAGTTTTGATACTAAAGTATAGTATAATGGTATTTTGTTTCTATCAATTAATGTATCTTGGAAAACCTTAACTGTCATATCCAATAACAAAGTTTCTAATAAATTGAATTTTATTCACAAAACACAGGACTTTTTTATATTACTACATAGATTTATGAATAACCGTGTTATTTAAAATGACAATTCTACTTAGAATCGTCCAAATCCACATAACTTTATAAAATGAATTAAAATCCACTAAACTAGCTATTTATATAGGCACATGACCAAGTGTGGTGGCATAGCCCTGTACTTGGAAGGCTGAGAGAGGAGGAGTACAGGTTCGAGGCCAGCCTTAGCAACTAGCAAGGCCCTCTCAACTTAGTGAAGCCTTGTTTCAAAAATAAAATTAAAAAATAAGTTCAAAAATAAAATAAAATAAAATAAAATAAGAGATGGGAGTATAGCTCAGAAGTAGGATGATCCTAGGTCCAATCTTCAGTACCAAAAAAAAAAAAAAAAAAAACAAAGCAAAAAACCTTCATATTTATATAGGCATAGTTTTGAGGAATCATATTTTTAAAGTTCAAATACATGAAAGTATATTTTTGCTTCAGTAAACTTAACTTTCAATTATGCTATTTTTCAGTTGAAATTATTTAGATATCAACAATAAAATCTTTCTATTAAAAACATGGCAGCCCCAGGTTGGATGTAACCATTACCAGCTGGCTTCTTTGTTGACATGTAAAAAGCCAAGGGGGCCAGCACATCTGTTTATTTTGGCTGCTTGTTCAAGTATATATCACAGCAGTCTTAAACTTACAAGCAAAGATCTTCTAAGAAATAAACATTCACAGACCTTTGGAGGAAAATGTTCCAGTCTTAACTTTCATATGGGATGTTTTCTAAAACTTATTGACCTGAGATGAAGACTGAGGGTGCCTGTTGCCACCTTAAGCCTGCTATGGTATATGTCCTGAGGTGTAAGACTTTGAGAGGCTAAACAAAATATATAGATCAATGATTAAACACCTAGCACTTCCTGTCCTCTATCTTGCACAGATTCTGATAGGTGAAATCTATCAGAATTAGGGTTTGGAGCCAGGCATAGTGGTACACACTTATCATCCTAGTACCTGGGAGGCCAAGGTAGAAGATCTCAGGTTTGAGTCCAGACTCAGCAACTTAGTGAGACCATATTTCAAAATAAAAAAACAGGGCTGGGGTGGAGCTAAAAGGAAACACACACACACACACACACACACACACACACACACACACACACGAAAAAAAAAAAAATCAGGGTTTGAGACCTAAATTCAGGTGTTCTGAATTCAGGACATCTGAAAGGGATATAGGGCAGGAGGCTGATCCTTTTAACTGGAACTGGAATATACTGCATAATTATCAAAATGTTCAATATAAATTAGAGGTTAAATTGTATTCATTTTTTTTTCAGACTCAGTGTGCTTTTATTCACCAGGTACAATCTTACAATATTGGTCCAACTTACAGTGCACTCATTTTCATTTTATAAAATATTCACCAGTTTTTGTTTTAACCTCCTTTTTATAATAATAAACCGAAACAATAAAACCTTTAGGTGTGAATTTAAAAGTTAGCAGGATATAGTTTTTTCCAATTTCTTTTTTTTTTTTTTTAACTCAGAGGCTTTCTACCTCTGAGCTACACTTCCAGCCCTATTTTTTTATTCTTTATTTTGAAACAGGGTCTCACTGAGTTGCAAAGGACCTCGTTAAGTAGCTGAGGCTACCTGCAAACCGCAATCCTCCTGTCTCAGCTTCCCAAATGCTGGGATTACAAGCGTGCACCACCACGCCAGGCTTTCCAAACTTCTAAGGGATATGCAAGCAAAAAACATCTAAGAATGTTGGATGCAATTGAGCTGCATTAGTGAGTCTGCTGACCTGGAAGCAGTGAAGATGGCTATGGAAGGGGCTGGAGTGTGGGCAAAGGTGTGATCACTTGTGACAGCTCCCTGCTGTGGCAGCCAGCTCTCCCACTTCTGCAGCTCCTCCTCCTTTTCAGCAGCAAGCTAACCAACCCAAACTTAACAGGCACTCAACCCATCCTTGGCCTGGCCCGTGGACAAGCCTTTCCCTCTTTCTTTCTACAGAGACTTGATCTTATTAAGAAAGAGCTGTTGCATCTACTGGAAACTAGAGATCCTAATGATCACATCTTTCCTAACAACCTGCAATGCGCCACAGGAGGAGGCTGGAAGGGCAGACAACTTCATTCATTTTACTTGAATAAGGGGAAGGAAATCGTTTTAAAATTCAAGAAAAAGCAATGTCTTTCAGTTAACAAAACTGAGTAAGGCTAGAGAAAATTGGTAGTAAAATGTAGAACTATTAAAATTGTGTTGCACTGATGTTTTAGAAAACAGTTTTAGAAAACTTTCTGATCCACTTATTTTAAAAACTTTTTATTAGGTGTGACATACATACAATCAGTAGACTACTATTAAGTGCATGTGATTTTCATATATTGATATGCCTGTGAATCCAATATCCAGATCAAGAAAAAGAACAAAAGCAGCACCCCTAAGGCCTTCCCCTTCTTCCAGTCATTCCCTTGCACCAAGTAAACTGCTATCCTGACCTGAATGGTCATGGGTTCGGCCTGTTAAAGCATGTGTGAAAGGAATCTTAGGAGGCAAGCTCTTTTGTCCAAGAAAGAGTTTATGAGTTTTACCCACATATTTTACAGTTGTCATTTATCTTCGCTGCTGTGTAACATCCCATTGTGTGACTGTGTCACAACTTACTTTCCATTCTATTGGATATTGCATTCTGTTGGGACTACTTCTAATAAAACTTCTATGAATGTTCTAGTAGTGTGTCCTGATAATCATGTGCATACCTTTTTTTTTTGCAGTACTGGGGATGGGACCCAGGGGCATCAACCTCCGAGCTACACCCCCATGCCTATTTTTTATTCTTTATTTTGAAACAGGGTCGGAGTTGCAAGGAACCTCACTAAGTAGCTGAAGCTGTCTGGGAACCGCGATCCTCCTGTCTCAGCCTCCCGAATGCTGGGATTACAAGCGTGCATCACCACGCCCGGCTATGTGCATACCTTTCTGTTTTGTATGTACTTAGAACTGGAAGTCATAAGAAATCACATGCTCAACCTTAATAGACACAGACAACCCATATACCACCAAGGTTTTATCAGTCTACTTTCCCCACCATGAGTATGAGTTCAGGTTGCTCCTTATCTTCAGTAACACTAAACAATGACAGTCTTGTTTATTTTAGGCACTTTTGTGCTTATGTAGTGGTACTGCAGCATGGTTTTAATTTTTATTTCCCTGAAGACTCATGGTGTTGAACACCTCTTCATATGTTTATTGGTTATTTGAATATCCTTCTTTATGAAGTTCAAGTTTTTTTGTCCACTTTTCTATTAGATTGAGTTTTTTGCCCACTTTTTAAAATTAGATTTTGAGGGTTTTTTTTTTGTGCCCACTTTTCTATTAGATTTTCTGTTCTTTTTTAATTGTTTGTAGGAGGTTTTAACAAATTCTGGATATGAGACCTTGTCAGATACATGGATTTCAAACATATTCTCCCAGGCTGTGTCTTGCTTTTACTTTGTGTCTTTTATTTATTTTTTATTTTTTTGGTGGTACTGGGGTTCCCGGAAGCCCTTCTGCCTCCGGGCTACACTCCCAGACCTATTTTTACATTTTTATTTGGAAACAGGGTCTCCTAAGCCAGCGCGCACGGTTGGCTTCGAACCGCGATCCTCCTGTCTCCGCCTCCCAAGCGCGGGGATTACAAGTGTGCGCCACCATGCCCGGCAACTTTGTGTCTTTTGATGAACAAGAGTTCTTAATGTTAATATAGTCCAATTTATTGAGCTTTTCCCCCATTAATGGTTCTTGTTTACATTTGTGTCCTGTTTAAAAAATCTTGCTTATTCCCAGGTCATGAAAGATCTATTTTTTTTCCCAAAAGCTTTAACTGTTTCACTTTTTATTTTGATTTGCCGCCACCTAGAATGAATTCTAACATTTCAAAATCTGCCCTTTAATAGAACACTTACCTACATGTTCTTAAAAATTAAGATTATTTTTTAAAAATATGGACCATAATCCATTTGACTTAATTAACAAAATATAAGGAGGCAATATTCAGTTCTCAGTACCAATAAATAAATAAATAAACAGGCAATACTAGCTTATGGTACAGTAGTCTGAAAGGTACAAATGGTTATAGCATGGGAATAAGTCATCCTCCCGGCTCTTTTTGTTACCAGGTTTTCAATTGAAACCAATGTTACCAACTGATTTGGTATAATTTTGGGGTTTTTCTATGCACACACTTGCTCTTTTTTTTTAAGAAGGGGAGAGAATTATGTCCTATTTTACACTCTGCCCTTTTACTATTAATGATTTATTAGAGATAGCACCATAGTATTTTATATGGCTATACCATAATACCATCATCCAGTTCCCTATTTCCTTAAAGATGTATTTGCACTGTTTCCATCCTGTTGCTATTATAGACAGTGCTGTTTTGGTATTATACAGTTCCCATGCGTACACACACACACACACACACACACACACACACACACACACAAACACAGAATGAATTTCTAAAAGAACTGCTATATTGCTCTTACCCTGCAAATTAAACTTTCACGATAAGCTATACAAGTCAGTAGTTTGACCACACCTTCCCAGATGTAATGTATTATCACACTTAATATTTGCTTATTTAATTGGTAAAATATTTCAGTTTTGTTTATTTTCCACTTCTTTTTTTTTTTTTTGGTGGTACTGGGGTTCCTGGAAGCCCTTCTTCCTCCGGGCTACACTCCCAGACCTATTTTATATTTTTGAAACAGGGTCTCTTAGGCCAGCGCGGCTGGCTTCGAACCTGCCCGATCCTCCTGTCTCCGCCTCCCAAGCGCGGGGATTACAAGCGTGCGCCACCACACCCGGCATATTTTTCACTTCTTTTATAAATAACATTTAAAATTTTTTCAAATACTTACTAGCTCCCGAATATCTCTTCGTGAATTCTTTTTTCCACTGTCTATTTGCTTTTAGAAATTTTTTTGCATGCATGTGGTATTATCGATTGAATCCAGGGGCATTCTATCTCTGAGTTACATCCCCAGCCCTATTTTATTTTATATCTCAAAACAGGGTCTAAGTTGCAGAGGGCCTCCCTAAGGCTTGCCCTGAACTTGCAATCCTCCTGTATCAGCCTCCTAAGAACTGAGATTACAGGCATATGCCACCACACCCAGCTCATTGGCTTTTGTAAAACATTAATTTATAGGCACTCTAGTTCTATTTAGGAATTTATTTTATATTTATGTGTAGTCTTTTTTTTTTTTTTTTTTTTGCAGTACTAGGAATGAAACCCAGGGGCATTCTACCTCCAAGAGACACTCCCAGCCCTATTTTTTATTCTTTATTTCAAAACAGGGTCTCACTGAATTGCAAAGGGCCTCGTTAAGTAGCTGAGGCTGTCCGCAAACCACGATCCTCCTGTCTCAGCCTCCCAAATGCTGGGATGACAAGCGTGAGGCACTATGTTCAGCTAGACTTAATTCTTAATATCTATTCATAACATGTTGGCCTTAGTTTTTTTTTTTTTTTTTTTTACAGATTTTAGCCCTTTGTGTCCCCCCCCCCCACACACACACACTTCTAAAACAAGCACCTCTAAAACCATGCGGCCATGTTAAATAACAGTGATGGTTGTTGCCCATTACTGATAATTAAAGAAAAAGTTTCTTAGTAATTTGCTCTAAGGAATAATGATAACTTTAGGGTTAAGTGCTACAGCTATACTGATAGGGATCGACTTGAAATTTATTAAAGAGCTATCTTTCTATTCATATTTTGTGTGTGTGTGTGTGTGTGTGTGTGTGTGTGTGTGTGTATGTATGTATGTATGTATGTATGTACTGGAGATCAAACCCAGAAGCAATCTACCTCCAAGCTATACTCCCAGCCCAATTTTATTTCTTATTTGGAAACAGAGTCTCACTAAGGTTGCTGAGAGCCTTGCTAAATTGCTGAGGCTAGCTTTGAACCTGCAATCATCCTGTCTCAGACTCCCAAGCGCTGGGATTACAAGCTTGCATTATAGTAAGGCTTTTTTTTTTTTTTTTTTGCACTGGGGATGGAACCAGGGGCATTCTAACTCTTGAACTATTCCCTCTGCCCTATTTTTTATTTTGAAACCAGGCCCCACTAAATTGTAGAGGGCCTCACTCAATTGCTAAGGCTAGCTATGAATTTGGGATTCTCCTGCCGTGGGCTCTCCAAGTACTGGGATTACAAGTATGCACCATCATGCCTGGCTCTAAAAAGTAGTTTTTTAGCCTGACATGGTGGCGCACGCTTGTAATCCCCGTGCTTGGGAGGCAGAGACTGGAGGATTGCACAGGTTCAAAGCCAGCCTTGCTGGCTTAAGAGACTCTGTTTCCAAATATAAAAAAGTATAAAATAGGTCTGGGAGTGTAGCCCGGAGTTAGAAGTGCTTCCAGGAACCCCAGTAACACCAAAAAGAAAAAAAAAAAAAAAAAAAAAAAGGTAGTTTTTAAAAATCTAGAACTCATTTGGTGCATGCTTATAATCCCCGTGCTTGGGAGGCTGAGACAGGAGGATCACACAGATTCAAAGCCAGCCTCAGCTACGTAGTGAGGCTCTCACAACTTAGTGAGACCCTGTTTCCAAATAAAATATAAAAGAGGTCTGGGAGTATAGGTCAGAGGTAGAAAGCCCCTGGGTTCCACCCCCAGTACCACCCAATAAATAAATAAATGAATAAATAAAATCTAGAACTCATGCAAAATTTTCTCAAGTGGGCTTGCAGGATTTCTAGAGATGACAATATGTTTCTTTTGCTCTATTAAAATATTTCCTGCCATGCACTGTAACACACACTTCTATATTCCCAGTACTTTGGAGGCTAAGATAGAAGGACAGCAGGTTCAAGGCTAGCAAAACCCTGTTTAAAAATATAATAAAGCCAGGCATGTTGGCGCACACTTGTAATTCCAGCATTTCGGATAGTCTCAGCTACTTAGTGAGGCACTCTGTAACTTAGTGAGACCCTGTTTCAAAATAAAGAATACCTGGACTTCCGGGAAGATGGCGACCGAGAAAAGCGGGGCTTAAGAGCCCCGCTAACAACAAACCTCCATTACCACAAAATCAGCGCCTTTCATAGCCAGAAAACACCATCACCAGTGAAACAAAAAATCACCAGGCTCCAGAGAGAAAGCGGACTGAGAACAGAGCCACAGAGGAGATAACCGGCCTATCGCCCGAGGACGCGGCAGACGCGGCGGCAGCAGCGCCATACTGCCGGCGAATTCACGGGACGGCTACAGCAAGCCGAGGTGAGCCACTGCGGAACAGCCAGGCGGGATTTCTCCGCGCAGAGAACATCTAAAGTTCCCAGTGGCCGAGCTCAGCACACGCTGCACGGATTCAGAGTGGAAACCAAAACCAAGAAGAAAAACACCAGCCCCACAGCCGAGGGCGTAGCAGCGGCGCCATATTGCCACCGGCGGCAGGAGCAGAGAATTCACCGAATCCAGTACAGCTACATCTGCGTACTCAAGAACAGTGAGTCAAATTGCGGGCCACAGAGGAGAAATCCCAGTACTGTACTCCCTGGGACTTGACCCAGTGGGGGAGGGGCGGTGGCAGAGATATCACACCATAGGAGAACGTGCAACCTGGCACCCCCCACAGTCTAAAGCAGCCTCTATCGACTCTCTGGGTCGGAGACTCTGTGATACAACCCAGTAAAGGTGTAGTGGGGTCTGAGATACTACTGACTCAAGATCCAGAGCACCTTAAGTGAAGTCATAGTGACCCAAGGGAAGAACCCAGAGAAGGCACAAACTTCCGAAATCATGGGAAAGAGGAATAATACTGGAGCAATAAATGCCCACAACCCCACAACATCAGAACCAGATAAAACTGAAAATCAGAGATTTCTAGAAGATCAAATCAGGAAAATAACTGTAGAAATAATAGAGGTGCTTCGAAAAGAACTCAGAGAGAGCCAAAAAGAGATAAAGGATGCAATTAATGAAGTAAAGGCCTCAATTCAAAGCACAAACAACCGATTAGAACACATGGAGAACAGAATCTTGCTCTTAGAAGATGAGCAATCCAAAAATGAACGCATAGTTTCTAATCTAGAAAAAAATATCCGACAGCAGGAATCTGATATTGAAGAAATATGGGCCCATTTTAAGAGAGCTAACCTAAGAATAATTGGAATAGAGGAGGGAAAAGAAAGTGAAACCAAAGGGATCAACAATCTCTTCAAGGAAGTAATAGCAGAAAATTTTCCAAATATAGAGCAAGAGGTTGATACACAGATCCAGGAAACTTATAGAACTCCCTTTAGACAGGATCGGAGAAGAGGATCCCCACGCCACATAATTGTCAAAATGACCAATGTGGAAGCCAAGCAGAGAATCTTAAAGGCAACAAAAGCAAAGGGCCAAGTGACATTCAGAGACAAACCAATTAGAATCACTCCAGACTTCCCAAACCAAGTTATGAGAGCCAGAAGGGCTTGGAGTAACATATTCCAAACTCTGAAAGAAAACAACTTCCAGCCAAAAATTTCCTACCCAGCAAAACTTTCTATCAAATTAGATGGAGAAATAAGAAGCTTCCATGACAAACAGAAACTGAAGGAATTTATGTCTTCAAAACCAGCACTAGAGAAAATACTCAAAGAGATTAACTACAAAGAAGAAATAGGTAACATACTCCAGAACTAGAGAAACAAGATTTTCCATCCAACAAACAACTAAGATTGGTTATCTGTGGAGATTCATTATTTATGTTAGTCTTTTACCTATCTCTAAAGGGTATTGTTTGCCTTTATTGTTGTTAATTTTTAGGATTCCTAGTTGGAATATTAATATACCTTCAGATATAGCATTTGGAAATATTTTATCCCATTCTATTAGTAACTGTTAACTCTGTGTACATTGTCTTTGGATATACAATTTTTTTTTTTTAGGGAGTTTGTATACTCCTCTGTTGCCTGTGCCTTTGAAATCATAACCAAGAAATCACTGCCAATTTCAATGTTGTGAGGTTTTATGACCCAGATTTTCTCCTAAAAGTTTATAGTCTTAAGATTTATATTTAGGTCTATTATCTATTTTGAGTTAATATTTGTATATGGGATTAGGTAAGGGTCCAATTTTATTCTTTTCCATGTAATTATTATTTTTTAGCAATATTTAGTTAAAAGATTAATATTTCCACCACCAAATGTTCGTGGAAACCTTGTCAAAAATAACTTGACAATATAGGGAAGAATTTAGCTCTAGGCTTTTATTTAACTTCCATGGTTTATATATCTGCCTTTAGAATAGTACTACACTGTTTCAATTATTGTAGCTTTATATGGTTTGAAATCAGAAAATATATATCTCCTAGCTTTGTTCTTTTTCAAGAGCGTTTTGGGTACCTAGAGTCCATATTCCATATTAGGATAGATTTTTTTCTGAAAAATAAATATATAAATATATGATAGTTTCACCTAAAAAATAGAAAAAAATATTATCTGGTAAGAAAGAAAGCAAAAAGAAATATTGAAATGTTATCTTTAAGTCATCAAAAGCTTGGTATCAGACAAATGAAACTGTTATATGAAATTATCATTTTTAATTTTAGATAAATTGCCATAATACTAGATGTCAACTACTAAGCCAAGCATGGGAGGGAGGGATGGGGAGAGAATGGGGTAGGGATTGGGTGGGGGCTGACTGGGAAAGTGTGCATGTATGTCTACAAAAGTATGTATCCTACTATGATGTATGAATACAGTGCACCAATAAAAATAAATAAATTAAAAAAAAAATAAAGAATAAGCCAGGTGTGGTGGTGCACGCTTGTAATCCCAGCATTCGGGAGGCCGAGACCAGAGGATCGTGGTTCACAGACAGCCTCAGCTACTTAGTGAGGCCCTCTGCAACTTAGTGAGACCCTGTTTCAAAATAAAGAATAAAAAACAGGGCAGTGGGTCGTAGCTCGGAGGTCAAAGGCCCCTGGGTTTCATCTCCAGACTGGCAAAAAAAAAAAAAAAAAAAAAAAAAGAATAAAAAACAGGGCAGGGGGTGTAGCTCAGAGGTCAAAGGCCCTTGGGTTTCATCCCCAGACCCACCCCCCAAAAAATATACACACACACACACACATATATGTAAATAAACAAATAACTAAATAAAAATAGAGCTGGGAATTTAACTTATGAGGTAGAATCCCCTGAGTTCTATCCCCAGCAACACACAAACACTCCCCCCAACATCCTACAATAGACACATCATTTCATGCCTGTTATGAATCCAACTGGTAGGGTATTCCAGTACTTCAAAAGTCATTGTTAATTTTGCTACTGCAGTGGAAAATTAAGGGCTCTTGCTTCCATCTGAGATCTACGAACACACATTTCTCTATGTCACAACCCCAGCAGACTACTGCCTCCAGCAGTCCTTCTATATATGTAGCTTTGGGTTACAAAAACACTTGTATTTTTGCCTTTGTTTTGTTTGTCTTAAGGTGATTTCAGAGAGAACGTGCTGTAATGTATTTGCTTTGTGTTCTCAGAGCCAGAACTGTGATCTACTTCTCTGTGTATTAACAAGACTGCTCCAACTTCTAACTTGGCTGTGAAGAAGGATTACACTCCTTAAGATTTTAATGTTAGTCAAACTTCATTAGAATTTTGTTTGAAATATATATGGCTAGAAATATAACTTGTGTTTTCAGAAATTAACTAGTTAATTTAAACCATTAATTTAAAATTACTTAATTTTTGCAGTAATGGGGATTGAACCCAGAGGCACTCTGCTACTGAGCTAGATCCCCAGTGGGCTTTTTTATTTTTTTATTTTATTTTTTTAATTTTGAGACAGGGTCTCACTAAATTGTCGAGGCTGGTCTTGAGTCTGTGTCTCAGCCACCCAAGTACTGGGATTCAAAGTGTGCACCACTAGAAATAGCTATAACTTGTGATTTAAGCAGCTCTGCTTACCTAATATGGATGATAAAACATTTTCACCACAAACCAAGTAAAATATACTATATACTATAAGATATACTATAAAGGCAACTTTCAGTTTTTTGAAGTATGTATACTTTTTGGCAAAGTGAATGAGTCCCATTAAGAATGGAATAACAAAACAGGCATTTTAATGAGCAAAATGACCTTATTAAGGAAGTTGTAATTAATAACATTTTGAAAACTGAATAGAAGTAAAATCCCAAAGGCGCAGAAAACTGGATGGAGCAGAAAGAATAAGGTACAAATTATTTTCTAATAAGATCAAGTATTTAACAATTAGAAATAAAGTTTTATAGATGGTAAATGAGCAAGTGTCAAAACAATGCTTCCTATGGCTCCCATGAACCTCTATTTCTCAGAGCCTAGTCAATGCATGTACCTAGACCTACACTAACTGCAGATGTGCTGCAAACCTTAGACAAACTTACACAAGTGCTGTGAAGAAAGGCAGTAGGTGTGAAGAAAATTAGCGACAATTTAAGATGGATGTCCAGAAAGGCCTTGCTTGAAAGAGCTGAGACTTAGACACAGGGAGTCAGTCACGCAGAGAGGAAGGGGCAGCAGAGCAGGAAGTTCTAGCAATCAAAACCAGCGTGCCTGGAGTGAAATGGTGAAGGCAAGAGTGGAGTGGGGAGAGGCCTGAAAGCCCACTGGGGCCAGATCACACAGGGTCTTGGAGGCCTATGGCCTTGCATTTTCTGTCCTAGGTGGACAGAAAACGACATGGCCAGATGCGCACGGCTCTTTATGATATAACCTACTCATCTCCTCCCATGCTAAGACATTTTCAATAAACCCTGACTTGTGCAAGTAGGACTTTTTCTAGAAATAGTACACAAGGGCTGAGTTCATGTCTGAATCTTAGTACAAAGTATTCCCAGACAACTCAATGATCCATAATCCGCCTACCTCAGTGGAAGCAGGAGGTCAGGAGCTGAGGGAAGAGGAGGATATCTAAGTCAGCTACCCCCCATCTTTTCTCCAGCCCCTCCCAAAATACAGGAAAGACATCAAAGTCTCTGAAACTTGTGGGATCAAGGTTTGAGAAATCTTATCTAAATCTGAAAGGACCAAGAGACAACAGCTGATACATGCACTGCACTCATACAGTCCTGCACACTGATTTCATCCCCTCTCACACTTCTGTTAAGCTGGGGACTTCCTCAGAGAGACAGGACTACTCAAAGATGGCCTGAAGTCAAGGTTTTAAGAGCCAGTTTTTCTATACTGTGTATACAGTACGCATGTCCCAGTAAATCAATTACTTTTCATGTATACATCATCTGTGAATCCTGAATATCCAGCCAATATTGTGGCATAAAGATGAATTGAATAAATAAATGAACTGCTAAAGAATTTTAAGTCCACAGATGCTCTCTCTATATATATTTAAGATAACTGAGCAACCCAAGCTTTGACCTGACTAGAACATGAACTTCTGGACATGCATGGTTTTCAGACATGCATTTAAAAGCTGCCTCTTGCCGGGCGTGGTGGCGCACGTTTGTAATCCCCGCGCTTGGGAGACTGAGATGGGAGGACCCCACAGGTTCAAAGAGCCTCAGCTACTTAGTGAGGCTCTCAGCAACTTAGTGAGACTCTGTTTCCAAATAAAGTATAAAATAGGTCTGGGAGTATAGACCGTATGTACAAAAGCCCCTTGGTTCTACCCCCAGCACCACCAACAAACAAACAAACAAATAAAAATAAAAGCTGCCTCTTTCCCCCAGACCTTGCCCTTACACTGGTTCTCCTCTACCGATCTGCTGCAATTGCTGGGTGTTTAAGTGATCCCTGCCATCACAGCATCACAAGTATGGGTCCGGTTATAAGTAAGGAGGGTGAACACATAATGTAGAAGACATGGGTGGCTCTGCCTCTTTGACTCGTGCCTTGATTGTCCCATTCACAAGAACTATAATACTTTACTCTTATGCTTCTTAGAAGGAGAAGTCATCCATAAAGCCCAGGACAGTGAAATATGCTTTCAGTAAATATAGCCCAGAGACTGAAAGACTTTTGGTTACTGACCAAGAGGTCTGTGTGTGACCTGGAGAGGGCTCCCAAGAAGAGCCTCATCAGCACTGGCTCTGGAACCCTTCCTCACACCTCGAAAGACTTTTTCCCCCTCTTTTTGTGGTACTGAGGATTGAATGCAAGGGCATTATACCTCTGAGCTACAACCCCAGCCCTATTTTATTTTTTATTTTGAAATAGGATCTCACTTAGGTGCTGAGGGTCATGCTAAGTTACTGAAGCTATCTTCAAATCTGCAATCCTCCAGTTTCAGCCTCCCAAGTCCTGGGATTATAGGCATGTGTCACCATGCCTAGATGCCTGAAACTTTTTATGCCAGCTTTTCTGTACTTATTTACATTGTCTCTATGCCTCATTAATTCAATTATTTCCTCCCTTGTTAGGAGATGGCATGGAAAAACATAATTAGCCCAGTATCTTATGTTCTCATTTAATCTGAGGGGATTTATGTTACATTTAAATCCAGATCCATTTGCTTCTATGGCTACAGTACCCAATTTAAAATAAAAACAAACTTAGCTATCACATCCCTTTGTGGTTTTATTAAAGCAATACATCTGAAGCAATAAGAAACATTTCCTAATGTTTAACTTCTCCTTTATTATTTTCATTTAAGAGTATTTTACCTCATTTTTCATTTGGTAGATAAAATAAATGATGTTCAAATTCTCTTTATAAACCAGTAAATGATAAGTCACAAGCTCATTAAATAAGAATGTATTTTAAATTTGAAAAGAAGAACTCTGGTGAGCAGATTTATATTTATGAAGCCAAGGGTGGAATTAATATTTAATCCACACTTGTGAGTACCCACTGTGTCCCCAGCATTTCAACAAGACCCATGGGGTGTAGTCAACAGCAGGGCGCTGATGGTGATGGAGATTACATCATAGCCACAGAGATGACTTGCAAACATAAAACTAATTAAGACATGCACACATGGCCCTGTGTGTGCGATTAGGCATTGGGTTTGTGGCATGGGCTCTGGGTCTTATAGGAATTCAGAAAGAGGATGGGGGGAGGAGGAGGGAGAGAGAGAAGTCACACTGAGTTTCAGTTGTACTGGGGCTCTAATCCAGAAGGGACTAGCACTTGGGTTGGTTGTCAAGGTTGGGTACCACATATCTAAGCAGAACAGAAGGGCAGGGCATCCCTGCAAGAAAGTACTTAGGCAAAGGAAAAGACATGGAAGGAGTCTGCCTTGTGCTCCTGAGGACTATAAAACGCCAGTCCTGGTTTTGGGGTGGAAGGGCCAGGGTAAGGGAGTAAAGCCGTACTAGTGGGACGGCCACATGGACAGCCTCATATGGAAATTACAAGTATATACTCAGAGAAGAGGCTGAATATACTAAGTGCAAAGAACCTTCAAGTGCCAAAAATCCAACAAAGCTGGGTTTTAAAGAAATGAATCAATGTCCACTTTCCACTATCTGCTGTTCTTCCATCGACCTGTCACCACCTGACACAGGACACGCTCATTTGTTTTGAGTTTGTCTCCATCAGTGGACTGTTCACTCTCTAAGAGCTGGGACTTCTGTGCTTATTCCCAAGGTCTGGAAAGCATGGAGGAAATACTATTCGATAACTACTTGTTGAAGGAATTCACATCCAAGTTGAAAGGCACGTTCCTGAGATAACTCTGTGTGTGTGTAATTACCTGGTACACTTCAGACCAACCATAGTGATTACATCTAGAAAGCACAAAGAATATAAAAGCAGGTGGCATAAAACTGGACTTTGGAACTCACAACCAGAATTTCACACGGTCCCATTATCCTTTATCAGGCTTCACTGTCAGCTGTGTTCAGGGCAGGTGGCGTGGACATCTATAGTAATGGTATAAAAAGATTTTGGAGGGCCAGGAAGCTTTTCCAAGGACTGGTTCCTTAGAAAATAAGGAACTATTGATTATCACACAAATACTACAATATTCTTATGTTACTATCAAGATAAAAACAAATATACTAGCCAGACTTGGTGGCGCACGCTTGTAATCCCAGCATTTGGGAGGCTGAGACAGGAGGATCAGCCTCAGCTACTCAGCTACTTAGTGAGAACCTTTGCAACTCAGTGAGATCCTGTTTTTAAATAAAGAATAATAAAAAAATAGGGCTGGGGTGTAGCTCAGAGGTAGAATGCCCTGGGTTCCATCCCCATTACTGAAAAAAAAAAAAAAAAAAAAAAAGAACCACCACCACCACCAACAACAAAAAAAAACTTGAACAAAAGTTCAAAGCAGCCGGGCGTGGTGGCGCACGCTTGTAATCCCTGTGCTTGGGAGGCAGAGACAGGAGGATCGCGCAGGTTCGAAGCCAGCCGCGCACGCTGGCTTAGGAGACCCTGTTTCCAAATAAAAATGTAAAAAATAGGTCTGGGAGTGTAGCCCGGAGGTAGAAGGGCTTCCAGGAACCCCAGTACCACCAAAAAAAAAAAAAAAAAAAAAAAGTTCAAAGCAGAATAAATATATCCATAAAAATAAGTGGGTAGTTTCCTCCCCTTTCTTCCAATCTCCATATTTATTTATGATACTGGAGATTGAACCCAGGGGCATTCTATTTCTGAGCTTTACCCCAGTCCTTTTTATTTTTGTTTTTGAAACAGGATCTTGTTAGGTTATGGAGAGTCTACCTATGTTGCTGCAATCTCTACTTTAAAAAAGAAATATACTGATACTATGGGGTGTTGTCTATTGCTTACTTCTTCCACAGATGTATTCATTTGAGAGAATCAGTTTTCCCATAATTTCTCCTTGATTCCAAGATCAAGGAAGATGGTCTTGGTATATTAAAAACAAATATGATCCCAAATATGATGATTTTAGGAAATCAGGCTAACTTAGTTTTTTATTTTTTATTTATTTATTTATTTAATTTTTTTTTTTTTTTTGCGGGTCTGAGGATGGAACCCAGGGGCATTTGACCTCTGAGCTACATCCCCTGCCCTATTTTTTGTTCTTTATTTTGAAACCGGGTCTCACTGAGTTGCAGAGGGCCTCACTAAGTAGCTGAGGCTGTCCGCGAACCGCGATCCTCCAGGTCTCAGCCTCCCAAATGCTGGGATTACAAGCGTGCGCCACCACGCCCGGCTCTAACTTAGGAAATAGGCTAACTTCAATTTAATTTGTCAGTGGTTACATCATATTTGCCAATATTAATGCTTTATTTTTGAAAACAGCAGTAACTCTTAATACCTGAAACTGACTGAAAATAGTGAGTTAAGTTTACTTTAAAAGTGAAAAAAAAAAAACTGTAATAGCCTTGTAACTGCCATCAAGCGTATTAAAAAGTCATTGTCCCCTCCCTCCCTCCCTCCCTCCCTCCCTGTCTCTCTCTCTCTCTCTTTGTGGTTTTGGGGGTGGAAGCCAGGGGCATTCTATCTCCAAGCTACAACCCCAGCCCTATTTTTTATTCTTTAATTTTCAAACAGGGTCTCACTGAATTGCAAAGGGCCTAAGTAGTAGCTGAGGCTGTCTGCGAACCGCGATCCTCCTGTCTCAGCCTCTCAAATGCTGGGATTACTAGCCTGCACCACCACGCCCAGCTTTCTTTCTCTTTTAAATACTCAACTCCTTGAACATTTTTATGCTTTCTCCTATAACTTTAAAACAAGGCTGTTTTCTAGGATTGTTAATGTTGCTACTTGAGGCCAGATTTGTATGCTATCTGACCAGCAAAAAAATATATATTTTTTGGTGGTACTGGGGTTTCTGGAAGTCCTTCTACCTCTGGGCTACACTCCCAGACCTATCATATATATATATATATATATATATATATATATATATATATATATATATATATATATAATTTTTTTTTAAATTTGGAAACAGGGTCTCTTAAGCCAGTGAGGCTGGCTCCGAACCAGCGTGATCCTCCTGTCTCTGCCTTCCGAGCGTGGCGGGGATTACAAGCGTGTGCCACCATGCCGGCCAACAAATTATTTTTAAGCTCAGTGGTCTTTTCTGAAAGCAGGAGTAAAATCTTTCCTCACACGAGCATCAGAAACACTAAAATTTAGGACAGTAGTACCAGCTAGTCCAGTCTGATTTTTGATAGCATTTTTCACTGAAGCAGAAATCACTTACATAAGCAGTCATCTGCTCATTACTCCTGGATGCATACTATGTCATTCCACAGCCACTGCACAATTTTCTCCTTAATAAAAATTTAGGCCGGGCATGGTGGCACTTGTAATCACAGTACTTGGGAGGCTGAGGCAGTAGGATTACAGGTTCACAGCAAGCCTCAGCTACTTAGTGAGGCCCTCTGCAAATTAGTGAGATCCTGTTTCAAAAATAAAAGAATAAAAAAATAGGGCTGAGGGTGTAGCTCAGAGGTAGAGGGCGCATTACTGCAAAATGGGGGAGGGGGAAGAGCGTGTGCACACTGTGCAAAGAACATCATTCCACAAGCCTGAGAATCCTGTGTCCTGATGTTTACTGCATCACTGTAAGAGGCAAGCAACTGTATGATTTCAGTGCAGTATGAAAGAAGGATAGATACAGTCGTGGAATTCTCCTGAAGACACTGCTTTTTAAAATTAAATTATGAAAATGAGACACAAAAAAGTGATTATCTGACAGGTGTGAAAAGAACTAGATGAAACTCCTTAAATCTCAAAGTTAATTCCAAGTCACGGAAAAGAAATTGAGCATTCTGCACCAGCACAAAGGCAGAAGGAGACTCAGGCAGGAGAATAAATATTGCGCTATATTAATCACAATAAGAGGCACTTTTGTCTAGGCCAACATACATTCTTAAATCAACTTTAGAATGTGGCTACATTTGTAGGCTTAGCAGCATGAAACCCACATGATGGTAATTAATGTAATAAATCATCTTGTGGACTTTTATCCTCAATCTGACAGTACTCCTTGATATATCGCTTATTAGAAACAGTAGAAATTTCTCCTCCCCCCCCTTTTTTATTATACTTCCAGAGACACTGAATCAAGAGTACCTTCTTCTGATGTGTCTGAAATATCTGCTGCTGGTATAATATATAAAATATATAGTGAACTTCTGCCACGAGACTTTGATATACGAGACATCATCTACAATTTCCAAAAAGAATTCTACTTTTTAACTCTCACTCTTTTTTACTTAAGCCAGTGGTAGAAGATACATGGACTCATTATAGATGTGACATTTACATCTTCTAGTTTCAATAAATGAGGCCATGGCTTTACACGTGTGCCTCTCCTTTTTGGTGCTCTCTTTAATGATTCCATTAGTGTATAGCACAGACTATTTTAAACAGACATTACTTCACCCACTTATGCACTTTCATTGTTGTTGTTTTTTTGGTGGTTCTGGGGTTCCTGGAAACCCTTCTACCTCCGGGCTACACTCCCAGACCTATTTTTATATTTTTATTTGGAAACAGGGTCTCTTAAACCAGTGCAGCTGGCTTCGAACCAGCGCGATCCTCCTGTCTCCGCCTCCTAAGCGCAAGGATTACAAGTGTGCGCCACCACGCCCAGCGCACTTTCATTATTTTTAATATCTGGTTCTTCAGGGGAAAAAAATACCGAATGTTAAATCACTCCCCAAATTAAGAATGAGTCTTTGCTCAGTTCAGAAGTTCAGCTGTCACTATGCTATACCTCCATGAGTTTATACACCCTTAATTTTATGGCACCTTAAATAGTTTCTAATTTATGAATAACTAAATTTTATTTTATTTTTTTATTTTTGGTGGTATGGGGGGGGTGTTCCTGGAAGCCCTTCTACCTCTGGGCTATACTCCCACGGGCTATACTACCAGACCTATTTTTTACCTTTTTTTTTAATGTGGAAACAGGGTCTCTTAAGCCAGCGAGGCTGGCTCCAAACCAATGTGATCCTCCTGTCTCTGCCTCCCAAGCGCGGGGATTACAAGTGTGCGCCACCACGCCTGGCATTGAATAACTAAATTTCAAAAACAGATGGTTTAAAGGACATCCTTATGTGAAAAGGATAACTATTCACATAAGATAAAGAAAATTTTTAATGTATTTTTTCCCTAAAAAAAGACTTCATGAAATACATGGCTAACTTATTTATTTATTTATTGGTGGTATTGTGGGTGGAATTCAGAGGCTTTCTACCTTCGGGCTATACTCCCAGACCTATTTTATACTTTATTTTGAAACAGGGTCTCACTAAGTTGCTGAGAGCCTCACTAAGTAGATGAGGCTGGTTTAGAACATGTGAGATCCTTCTGTCTCAGCCTCCCAAGAGCGGGAATTACAAGCGTGTGCCACCACGCCCGGCTGACATGGCTAACTTAAATCTCTCCCACCCCTAGAAAATATAAAAAGTATGAAAGGGGGGTAGAAACTGTCCATATATTCATCATCCAAAGATATCCATTGTAAACAAAATTAATTAATTAAAAAAAGAAACAAAGATAGCCATTGAATATGTCTGGTATATATCTTTCCAACTCAATCTTTTCCCCTTTAGGTGTTGAAGATCATACCGAAAGCCTTGTGCATGCTAGGCAAGTGTTCTACCTCTGAGTTACATGACAGCCTCCATTCAAAGTTTTACCTAAAATGATTTTTTTATTACCAAGCATCTAGACCATTCTGTTCTGACATTATATCCTTTAAGTTTTCCTCCGGAATTATGCTTTTTCATATATTTAAGAGAGAAAGTTCAGTGAACACAGTAATGCCTGGATAGGTTATTATTTCTGGTGTATCTTTGTGTGTGTGTGTGTGTGTGTGTGTGTGTGTGTGTGTGCGTGCGGCGTGTGTGGCACTGGAGATTGAATCCAGGGGCAGTCTACCCTGAGCTTGGTGTGTCCTTTTGAACATTTAAAATGACAGATTTTAAGACCTTAGCTCCTGAGCATTCCTTCTGTCCACTACCATCCCTACTCAAACTATGCTCCACACCGCAGCCTGGGTGGGCCTTCCAGATCCCACATCTTTCTAAGCCATGAATTCCTGGGCCCCGTGGGGACGCTCGACCTTCAGGGTCCAGAGCCTAGAACAGCACTTTCAGCTCTGAAGGAGGTTGTGAGAACCCAGGAGAGGCAGCACCAAGGCAAGTGAGCTTTGAGGTCAAGAGCGTGCTCAGAGTTCCAGCTCTTCCACTGCATGGGTAGCTTTCATCTTTTTTGTGACTTAGTTTCTTCATCTGTAAAATGGAGGTAATTATAGTCCTAACATTAAAGAGTTCTGAGAACTGAGTTAACATAAGTAATTAGTGTGATAATTAGCACCCTAGAAGTGTTGGCTATTATTATTCCTGCTTTGCATGCAGTGATCAAAGACAGTAACAGCATATGACCTTGTGTACTGAGAGGGGTTTGGAAGTTCAATAAGAATCACCCTTTGTTAACAGTTCATCAGTATGACAGTCAGAACTTAGTGTTTGAAAAGTGCTTTTCATGAGTTTACTGAAATTTACTGGCTTCAATGACTGAGAAGAAAAACAAACACAACATATGATGTAACATCAGATGAATTCATGAGATGAAATGTCATACCCATAATAGAAACATTACCACAAACTTTATTAGAAACCATTTCTTTCTCTAAATTTACATTCAGTTTACACGATGGCATATCTCGGTTGCTAGAGACCAAAATATGAAAGTGTCTTGTACTGAAAATGCATAATAAAGTAAAAAACAAAAAGGAGTTATTAATCAACTTGAAACAAAAGATGTATGGGACATAAAGCAAAAGGAAAATAGACAACACATAAAAATGGAAATGCACAAAACTCTAATAAATTATCTCCTTCTCTTCTGAGTTAGGCTATTAATATTCATTAAATTCCACCCAAGAAGCAATAACCTAATGCATAGGAAGAGGATGTTAATTTCTCTAAGTGGGTCAATGGATAATAACAAAATACATTTTTGAAAAAGTCATTATAAAATAAAAATTTAAATATTTTTCTATATGGATTAACCGTCTCTTACTCACTTATAAATACAAGCAAAACAAAAAAATACAGCTTTTCTCTTAACAATGAGATGGCTGCTTTCCATATTACAGAATAATTTAGGAGCATTAATTATAATCATATACAAAATGTTGAAAAGCTAGTGACCAAAAACATAAATCTTAGTATACACTAGAGAATAAAATTATCCTGTAAAATTTAATTCCAGGCATTTAAAGAAGATATATTTATATTCATTGAATCATATCTTAAAGTCAAATTCACAGAAAAATTAGCTATTAGAATTTTTTTTTTTTTTTTTTTTTTTTTTTTGGTGGTACTGGGTTCCTGGAAACCCTTTTACCACTGGGATATACTCCCAGACCTATTTTATATATTTTCTTTTATATGGAAACAGGGTTTCTTAAGCCAGCACAGCTGGCTTCGAACCTGCGCGATCCTCCTGTCTCTGCCTCCCAAGCGCGGGGATTAAAAGCGTGTGCCACCACGCCCGGCAGCTATTAGAATTTTAAGGAGCATTTCTTTGCAGAATGAAGAGTGAAAAACAAAGTAAGAATTAAGTCATTTAAAAATTTTTTCTCGAAGACTTCCGGGAAGATGGCGACCGAGAAAAGCGGGGCTTAAGAGCCCCGCTAACAACCAATCTCCATTACCACAAAACCAGCGCCTTTCATAGCCAGAAAACACCATCACCAGAAAAACAAAAAAAACCACCAGGCTCCAGAGAGAAAGCAGACTGAGAACAGAGCTCAGGGCCACAGAGGAGACACACGCGCCCGAGGACGCGGCAGCAGCGCCATACTGCCGGCGGCAGCGGCGAACTCAACGGACGGCTACAGCAAGCGAGGTGAGTCACTGCGGAACAGCCATGTGGGATTTCTCCACGCAGAGAGCGTCTAAAGCTCCCAGTGGCCGAGCTCAGCACACGCTGCAGGGATTCAGAGTGGAAATCAAAACCAGAGAAGAAAAAATACGCCAGCCTCACGGCCGAGGGCGTGGCAGAGGCGCCATATTGCCACCGGCGGCGGCAGCAGCAGTGAATTCACCGAGTCCAGTACAGCTACATCTGCGTACTCAAGAACAGTGAGTCAAATTGCGGGCCACAGAGGAGAAATCCCAGTACTGTACCTCCTGGGACTTGACCCAGTGAGGGAGTGGTGGTGGCAGATATATCACACCATAGGAGAACGTGCAACCTGGCACCCCCCATAGTTTAAAGCAGCCTCTATCGACTCCCTGGGTCGGAGACTCTGTGATACAACCCAGTAAAGGAGTAGTGGGGTCTGAGATAATACAGACTCGAGATCCAGAGCACCTTAAGTGAAGCCATAGTGACCTAAGGGAAGAACCCAGAGAAGGCACAAACCTCTGAAATCATGGGAAAGAGGAATAACACTGGAGTAATGAATGCGCACAACCCCACAACATCAGAACCCGATAAAACAGAAAATCAGAGATTTCTAGAAGATCAAATCAGGAAAATAACTGTAGAAATAATAGAGGTGCTTCGAAAAGAACTCAGAGAGAGCCAAAAAGAGATAAAGGATGCAATTAATGAAGTAAAGGCCTCAATTCAAAGCACAAACAACCGATTAGAACACATGGAGAACAGAATCTTGCTCTTAGAAGATGAGCAATCAAAAAATGAACGCATAGTTTCTAATCTAGAAAAAAATATCCAACAGCAGGAATCTGACATGGAAGAAATATGGGCCCATCTTAAGAGAGCTAACCTAAGAATAATTGGAATAGAGGAGGGAAAAGAAAGTGAAACCAAAGGGATCAACAATCTCTTCAAGGAAGTAATAGCAGAAAATTTTCCAAATATAGAGCAAGAGGTTGATACACAGATCCAGGAAACTTATAGAACTCCCTTTAGACAGGATCGGAGAAGAGGATCCCCACGCCACATAATTGTCAAAATGACCAATGTGGAAGCCAAGCAGAGAATCTTAAAGGCAACAAAAACAAAGGGCCAAGTGACATTCAGAGACAAACCAATTAGAATCACTCCAGACTTCCCAAACCAAGTCATGAGAGCCAGAAGGGCTTGGAGTAACATATTCCAAACTCTGAAAGAAAACAACTTCCAGCCAAAAATTTCCTATCCAGCAAAACTTTCTATCAAATTAGATGGAGAAATAAGAAGCTTCCATGACAAACAGAAACTGAAGGAATTTATGTCTTCAAAACCAGCGCTAGAGAAAATACTCAAAGAGATTAACTACAAAGAAGAAATAGGTAACACTCACCAGAACCAGAGAAACAAGAGTTTCCATCCAACAGACAACTAAGATTGGTTATCTGTGGAGATTCATTATTTTTGTTAGTCTTTACCTATCTTTAAATTGTATTGTTTGCCTTTATTGTTGTTAATTTTTAGGATTTCTAGTTGGAATATTAATATACCTTCAGATATAGCATTTGGAAATATTTTATCCAATTCTATTAGTAACTTTTAACTCTGTTTACATTGTCTTTGGATATACAATATTTTTTTTTTATTTTTTAGGGAGTTTGTATATTCTTCTGTTGCCTGTGCCATTGAAATCATAACCAAGAAATCACTGCCAATTTCAATGTTGTGAGGTTTTATGACCCAGATTTTCTTCTAAAAGTTTATAGTCTTAAGATTTATATTTAGGTCTTTTATCTATTTTGAGTTAATACTTGTATGTGGGATTAGGTAAGGGTCCAATTTTATTCTTTTCCATGTAATTATTATTTTTCAACAATATTTAGTTAAAAGATTATTATTTCCACCACCAAATGTTCGTGGAAACCTTGTCAAAAATAACTTGACAATATAGGGAAGAATTTAGCTCTAGGCCTGTATTTAACTCCAATGGTTTATATATCTGCCTTTAGAACAGTATTACACTGTTTCAATTATTGTAGCTTTATATGGTTTGAAATCAGAAAATATATATCTGCTATCTTTGTTCTTTTTCAAGATCGTTCTGGGTATCTAGAATTCATATTCCATATTAGGATAGATTTTTTTCTGAAAAATAAATATATGAATATATGATAGTTTCACCTAAAAAAACAGAAAAAAATATGCTCTGGTAAGAAAGAAAGCAAAAAGAAATATTGAAATGTTATCTTTAAGTTATCAAAAGCTTGGTATCAGACAAATGAAACTGTTATGTGAGATTAACATTTTTAATTTTGGATAAATTGCTATAATACTAGATGTCAACCACTAAGCCAAGCATGGGAAGGAGGGATGGGGAGGGAATGGGGCGGGGATCGGGTGGGGACTGACTGGGCGATGTGTGCATGTATGTCTACAAAAGTTTGTATCCCACTATGATGTATGAATACAGTGCACCAATAAAATAAAATTAAAAAAAAATTTTTTTTTCTCAGGGTTAGGTGCTGTGAAGTCTGACTGTAATCCCAGTTACTTGAGAGGCTGAGGCAGAAGGATCACAAGTTTGAGGCCAGCTTGTGCAACTTAGAAAGACGCTGTATCAAAATAGTTTAGTGGTAAAGCATCCTTGGGTTCAATCTCCAATATAAAAAAATAAGAATAAATAAACTTCTCAACTATATTCGGCTATACCCCAGCCCCATTTTTTCTTTATTTTGAAACAGAGTCTCACTGAGTTGCAAAGGACCTCACTAAGTATCTGAAGCTGTCCGTGAACTGTGATCCTTCTATCTCAGCCTCCCAAATGCTGGGATTACAAGTGTGCACCACCACCCCAGGCTTAACTGTATACTTCTATGGAAAACTGTTTTGTGTTTTTTTTTTTAAAGACAGCCCCCAATATATTTATTTACATTATGTATATATCCTAACTACAATCAGCATATTAAAAGCCAGTTAAGTTTAATTTCTTTCTTAGGTTAAATAGAAATAGAAGCCGGGCGTGGTGGCTTATAATCCCCATGCTTGAGAGGCAGAGACAGGAGGATCATGCAGGTTCAAAGCCAGCCTTGCTGACTTAAGAGACCCTGTCTCCAAATAAAAATATATAAAATAGGTACCACCAAAATAATAAAAAAAATAATAATTTATTTTTTCTGGCTCCACAATGGATCACTGTATACAGAACACTGAGGCATGTAACTCAGTAATGGCTTTGTCTTATCGTATTATTTTGTATTTGTATCTATTATTATTATTATTATTATTATTATTATTATTATTATATTTTTATGGGGAGAGTATCAAAATCCTATCTCAATCATTTTGAAAGATGAAGAAAAGAGGTCAGTAACAGGTTCACCTATGCAGGACAGGTAGAGTTATAGCAAAGGCACTAAAATTTGCGGTACTATGTTGCGTGAAAAAGTAAGGATACCTACCCCTCATGTTTGAAAATTCTTATATAAACTTGAGCATGGTGATGCACACTTGTAATCCCAGTACTTGGGAGGCCGAGACAAGAAGATTGCAGATTTGAAGTCAGCCTCAGCAATTTAGCAAGACCTTGGTTCAAAATAAAAAAATAAGCCAGCTGTGGTGGTGCATACCTGTAATCCCAGTATTTGGGAGGCTGAGACAGGAGGATTGCTGGTTTGAGAACAGCCTCAGCAACAAGAAAGACTCATCAACCTAGTGAGACACTGTTTCAAAATTAAAAAAAAAAAATAGGGCTGGGGTGTAACTTAGAGGTAGAATGCCCCTGGGTTCAATCCCCATTACTATATATATAAATATGTATGTATGTATGTATGTATATGTATATATATAATTTTTAATTTTTTTTTGTTGTTGGTACTGGGGTTCCTGGAAGCCCTTCTACCTCCGGGCTACACTCCCAGACCTATTTTTACATTTTTATTTGGAAACAGGGTCTCCTAAGCCAGCGCGCACGGCTGGCTTTGAACCTGCGTGATCCTCCTGTCTCTGCCTCCCAAACGCAGGGATTACAAAGGTGCGCCACCACGCCCGGCTAATTTTTAATTTTAAAAAGCAATACATATCTGTTATATAAATTTAAATATAAGGTAGGCGTGGTGGCGCACGCTTGTAATCCCCGCACTTGGGAGGCAGAGACAGGAGGATCGCGCAGGTTCGAAGACGACCGCATTAGCTTAAGAGACTCTGTTTCCAAATTTAAAAAATATTAAAAATAGGTGTCTGGGAGTGTATCCGGAGGTAGGTTTTCCAGGAACCCCAGTACCACCAAAAATAAATAAATAAATATAAAGTAAAAGCGGGAAGTTGTTTCCCTCTTTTCTCGAAATTTTCTCAACTCCCAGTCTTTAAGAATAACTACCTTTTTAGCTGGACGTGGTGGCGCACGCTTGTAATCCCAGCATTTGGGAGGCTGAGACTGGAGGACTGCGGTCCGCGGACAGCCTTAGCTACTAAGTGAGGCCCTCTGCAAATTAGTGAGACCCTGTTTCAAAAATAAAGAATAAAAAATAGGGCAGGGGGTGTGGCTCAGAGGTCAAATACCCCTGGGTTCCACCCCCAAACCTGCAAAAAAAAAAAAAAAAAAAGAATAACTACCTTTTTAAATGTACATTAAAGCAGATTTTTCTTTTATAAAATGGGGCGTTATATAAACCTATCACTTTTTGCACAATATGGGCAAAATGGACAAATCCATTTCATCCATAGAGCTACAACTCCCTCCTTCTCATGTAGAATTAACTCATTTGACTACTGTGAACTGAAAAGCATCTGCCCTATTTCAGAGCACAGCTGCTATTTATATCCAACTGACTGTTGCCAAAGAAAATTTTCTAGGTTTATCCACTGTTCCACACAGGCAACTTCTCTTCTATGGTGTCATTTACTGACTTATTTTGTTTCCTGAATCAGGGTGATATATGAAAACTATAATTCCCAGCCACACTCCGTTACCAAGCCCCAACCTCACCCCCTAAGCCACAGGGCTTCTAGCTTATGGTCCCAACAGCTAGCAACTGCAGATTACTGGCTAGTTACCAGACACACTCCTAGGAGGATATTCCTCATAGCAACCCTACTAGAATACACTGTGCTCCTTATGTTATACCTGCTCAAAATCACACAGGCAGGTTAGAGCTAAAGTGCATATACTTAACTACGACTGTATACAGCTTCTCAAGAATGACAGGTAGACTAACATGGCAGCTGTATTCCTTTAAAACAAAACCCACCACCAAATATTAAGAAAGAAATGCTTGGGGTTGGAGATGAGCTTAATGGTAGAGTGCTTGCCAAGCATGCACCAAGCCCTGGGTTCAATTTCAGGTTGAAAGTATGACATTTTAGATATATTATAAAAATTATTTTTCCTATATAAATTCCAATATTAAAAGCTGCTTTCTATTGCTTTAAATACATGCTATAAAAACGAAACCATCACCAAGCAAATCCAAAATCCAGCATTTCTATGCAGTTTGCTTTTGCTCAAGTGTTAAAGCCCTTCTCCAACCACCACTCACAAGACAGGAAAGAAGTTCATATCTATTCCTTCTACCTTCAAAATCACAGTACACACGACACAAAGCCTCTCAGAAAAGCTGCACAGTCAGGGCGAAGCAAGGTAGGTACGTTACCGCCAATGGCGATCCGTATTCAACACACCAACTTCCTTAATTAATCAACTGCATTATCTATAATCTTCTAATTAAGAAAATCTTTCTATAGGAGATGATGTCTGAACTTTATCACTGGGACCAACCACATCCTCTAGGACTCAGCATGTCACTGCTGTGCTGACCTACACCTCCTCCCATATTGCCTACTACACAGCACGCTCTCTCCCCTCCCTTCCCTTCCCCTTCCCTCCCCTCCCCTCCTCCCCCTCCCTCCCTCCCTCTCTCTCTCTCTTGTACTGGGGTGAAACCCAGAGGCTTTTCTACCTCCGGGCTACACTTCCAGACCTATTTTATACTTTATTTGCAAACAGGGTCTCACTAAGTAGCTGAGGCTGGCTTTGAACCTGCGCGATCCTCTTGTCTCAGCCTCCCAAGTGCTAGGATTACAAGTGTGCACCACCACGCCCAGCCTGCATAGCTTTCTGAAGCTAGAAAATGGTGCTTGGAATTGTAGGGTCAAGGAGAGGAGGGAGGCTGGTCAGGAGGAGTCCTCACCTCATGAGGATCTTACCAAATCTATAGAGGATGAAGAGCTGATGACCTGTGTTAAAAATTAAGACAGCTGGGCATGGTGGTGTACGCGTGTAATCCTAGTATTTGGGAGGCTGAGATTGGAGGATCCCAGTTCATGGATAGCCTCAGCTATTTAATGAGGCCCTCTGCAACTTAGTGAGACCCTGTTTCAAAATAAAGAATAAAAATAGGGCAGGGGGTATACCTCTGGGTTCCATCCCCAGACCTGCAAAAAAAAAAAAATTAAGACAAGTGATGGAACTACACAAAGACTAGAACCCTGTTCTCAAATCATAAGGTGAATAAAATTTTTCAGGGATTTCATTAAAACATAGACTTTGAATCAGTATGTCTCTGAGGGTCTCAAGTTCTGCATTTGTAACAAGCTCCCAGGTGATGCTAAGGGTTGGGGGCCCACACATGCATAATGAGGGACTAGATGACATCATGTAGGGCTTAGGGACAAGCACAATTGTTTGGGTAGGAAAGGCTGACTGCAAATAAGGCTGAACGCAGGAGACTAGTGAAAAATTTATAACAGCCATAGCAGCCAGTGTGCCCCCATAATCTCCCGACCCTGATCCCTTTCCAGAAAAAAATCAAACAAAACCTTGCTCAGAAATAGAACCCATCACAGGGAACGGCTAAGACCTCTTTCATGGAGGGAGCATCTGATACTTGTCTTTGGCTAACACCAGCTGCCACCCAGTGTAATGGGAGCCCTGACAACTAACACATCCCATCCTGCTTCATGCCTGGGAAGCAAACCTATTCACACAATCTCCCAAGAAACCAACACCAAACCTCTGTCCTGAGGCATTCTTAATATGAACTAACAAAAGGAAACTAGGAGAATTAAAAAGAAAAACAAGGAGAAAGAAACAAACAAAAAAGAATAAGTATTTAAGAGCAGACGATAAGCTGTAAACTGGGTGCTCTGGCGTATCACTGTAATCCCAGTACTTGGGAGGCTGAGACAGGAGGACCTCAGGTTAGAGGCTAGCTTTGGCAACTTAGCAAGACCTTTTTTCAAAATGAAAAATAAAAAGGTCTGTGGGTGTCTAACTCAGGAGTAAAGTACTGTGTTCAATCCCCAGTATTCATCCCCCACCAAAAAAAAGAATAAAAATTGGGAGGCTGAGATAGGAGGATCGCAGTTCACGGCCAGCCTCAGCTACTTAGTGAGGCCCATTGCAACTCAGTGAGACCCTGTTTCAAAATAAAGAATAAAAAATAGGGCTGGGGGTGTAGCTTGGAGGCAGAGTGCCCCTGGGTTCCATTCCCAGTACTGAAAAAAAAAAAAAAAAAGAATAAAAATGACACAACTCAAGAACAAAACATAACTTTTAAAACTGTCCAGTTAAAATCCCCAAAGAGCCAGGCATGGTGGCGCACGCTTGTAATCCCTGTGCTTGGGAGGCAGACACAGGAGGATCACGCAGATTTGAAGCCAGCCTTGCTGGCTTAAGAGACCCTGTTTCCAAATTCAAAAAAAATATAAAAGTAGGTCTGGGAGTGAGCCCGAAGGTAGAAGGGTTCCATCCCCAGTACCAGCAAAAAAAATAAAAATAAATAAATAAATAAATAAATAAAAATCCTCAAAGAGATTTGAGAAATTATTATATCTGTAATTGTCATACAAGGAACAAATATTGAGAGAAAATCTTTCCCAATCATTAATGGAAAAGAATTTTTAGAAATTTAAATATTCAAAAGTTTACCTCCTTTCTCTTTATTCTTGGGAAATTCTTTGACAGAATCCAGCAGAATGAGGAAGGAAGGAAAGCAACATGGAATCCAGAGGACAGTGGATACAACCGGGACAGACTTCAGGTGGGAGCTCCTGAGACCTGGCAAATACACCAGGGCAAACGCAGCAGGAAGACCGAGAACCAGGACGGGGAAACGCACCACACACACGCATGCACACACGCATGCACACACATGCGCGTGCGCGCGCGCGCGCACACACACACACACACACACAGTAAAACTAAGAATAATAATTTCATTGATTATTTTTGTGTGTGGTACATGGGACTGGACTGAGGGGCATTTACCTCTGAGCTACACCCCAAGCCCTATTTGTATCCTTTTATTATTTATTTATTTCTTGCAGTACTGGGGTTAGAACCCAGGGGCATTCTACCTCCAAGCTACACAGGGTCTCACTGAGTTGCAAAGGCCTCACTAAGTAGCTGAGGCTGGCCGTGAACTGCGATCCTCCTGTCTCAGCCTCCCAAATGCTGGGATTACAAGTGTGCATCACCATGCCCGGCTCTATATTTTTAAATTTTGAAATAGGGCGTCAATAAATTGAGGAGGGCCTCACTCAGTAGCTGAGGCTGGCTATGAACCTGTGATCTTCTGGTCTCAGCCTCCCAAGTACTGGGATTACTGCACAAGCGTGCACCAGCATCCTGGTTTATATATTGATTCTAAGATGCACTTTTTCACATTTTAACATCTCTGAAATCTGTCTCACAATTCTTGGGGATTAGAGTTTAATTAGTAGGTTTTCTTTCCTTGTGGAACACAAAATAGTGGTAAATATTACAATCAATGGCATTTC
The DNA here is from genome assembly GCF_963383645.1 of Muscardinus avellanarius. Classification (NCBI taxonomy): domain Eukaryota; kingdom Metazoa; phylum Chordata; class Mammalia; order Rodentia; family Gliridae; genus Muscardinus; species Muscardinus avellanarius. The sequence goes on from NC_137799.1 coordinate 23,350,173, forward strand.
AGATAAAATGAAATATAATATCATAATAATGTTGGGTCATATCTCTTGAAGACTTACTCTTTTGTATGAGATATTGTTCTAAACCCTTTACACAAACTAAGTAATTTATGTACACCACAACACCCAGTCTCCTCAGCGCCCTGGAGCTTGTGAAATTCATCAGTATGAAAAGAACGCCACATCAGAACACTGAGAGCTAAGAGCCAGAGCCAAGAGCAACGCTTACACTGCCAAATAACAAGTGCTGCCGGTTCTGAACATTTAGAGACATATGGCCACAAAGAGAATGAAAATCGTGAAGATAAGACGACTGTACGAAGAAGAGAGGAGAAAATAGTGAAAAGAATAGAGACAATAATATCCTCATTCTTAGGTGAATGAAGTACATTGATTTCCCCCATTTTAAAATTCTACACTGGTTACTTGTATATTGTTAGTAACCTAACAATTAGATATTAAAGGTTAATGAAAATGAATTAAGTTCTCATCTTTCATAACAAAGTATCCATGGGTATTTTCTGAAATTGATAAAACATAGAGGTGTATATAATTTGTTCCAAATTCTGGAAAAATAAAATATATGAAAAGGCTGGGTATCTTGGCACATGCTTGTAATCTCAGTGCTTAGGAAGCTGAGACAGGAGAAACACAGGTTCAAGATCAGCTTCAGCAAGACACTGATCCTGTTTCAAAATATTTAAAAAAATATTAAAACTAAGTGTGGTGGGGTGCACTTGTAGTCCCAGTACTTGGGTGGCTGAGACAAGAGGATCCCAGGTCTGCAGCCAGGCTCAGCTAGTCACTGAGGCCCTCAGCAATTTATTGAGACCCTACTTCAAAATAAAGAATAAAAAATAGCTCAGAGGAAAAATGCCCCTGAGTTCAATCCTAGCACTGCAAAAGAAAAAAAGAAGAAAAAAGGAAGAAGGAAAGAAAGAAAGAAAGAAAGAAAGAGAGGTAGATAGATAGATAGATAGATAGATAGATAGATAAGAAGAGCTGGGGTTGTAGTCTGGATGTAGAATGCCCCTTGGCTCAATTCTCAGTACCGGAAGGAAGGAAGTTAGTTTCCTTTGAAGAGTCAGGATTATGGGGCGATGAGAGCTAAGGTGAGATTGTTACTGTTCAGCAGTACCATTTTATAGCTTGCCATCTATTGCCTTGATAAAAATAAGAAAATTGGAAAAGGCAACACAAATTAATGTTTTTGCCCAAGCAAACTATCTTATAGATTTTAAAGGAGTGTTAGAGAAGCAATCTTATATGTGTATCCTAACAGTCAATAAACTAAAGTGTATCAATCTCAAAATCAGATTTCCTCGATCATAAATCTGATTACTGTTCTCACCTAAAATAACAAAGCTTAAAATTTCCATGTAGCCACAGAAGCATACATTTTCATTTTGACCATGCTCTATACTTTTTCTAGTTCTAATATGTTCTTTTGGGATCACAAGCCATTAGTCACATAAATGAAATTTAGATTGAAAGCAAAATTACTGCTGGACCCCAAATGAAGCGGCTGACCTGCACCTGCACATCCCTCCTGAGACTCAGGGGGCTCGCTCACTTGTGAGGGGATGAGGCAGCTGCTGCTCCGCTAGAAAAACAGGTACAGAAATGTCTGAATTCAGGGGTGCTGGGGCTCTGGCGTCAGTGTCTAGACACTGCCTTGCCTGCCCTCGGGCTATATGTTCATTTTATCTTTTCAGACCACAAGCAATGGGTAACAAAGCTGGAAAATAAAGGTCAATGCCTTTTTCATTCTGAATTGGTTCTTGGATTTCTCATAGCCTTAAATCAAATCCAAACTGGCTGAAAGAAAGTCACATTTTGAGATTGATAGCTATTTTCTGTATATGGGTACATTTTGCATATTTGTATGTCTCATCTGTAGGTAAACTTTACATGTAAATAACAGATTCTTTTTACTTCCTTGGCAATAAAATGAAAATACTCTTATTTCAAAGACAGAAAAAGCCAACTGGGAAGATTTTCTTGTGAATGCTAAGACAAACAACACTGACAAAAGGATGTGCAAGCACTTGAAACAGAGCAAACCTGAGTCTGTCTCACGGAAAGCGATTGGTTTGAATTTTCTACTTTTGCTCCACACAAAACTTGTAAATGATTATATATTTCGAATTCTTAAAGTAGGACATTAGTTGTCTGCCAAAAAAGCGCAACATTGCAATTTTGATATAACTAAGCTTGTTATTTGTAGCTGAGTAGAAAGCAACTCAAATAAATGATGTGGAATGGGTTGCCGATAGCGTTCTGCACTTTTAATCTCCATCTGAAAGGGCGCTGGCTTTCCTTTATCACCGTGGCTTAATTGTTTGCCCAGCCACTGTTACTCATCCATCATCCTGGAAACAGTCCTAATAAATGTGTTATCTAACGGCAACCAATTCAGTAATTCAGTCTGATTAACAGCATCTCGGTTCAGGGAATATTTGAAACACAGTTTTGTTTTTATTAAGTTGGGGTGTTACGAGAGGTCCAGGGTTGGATGTCTCTCCCATCACAGTGTAGGTAGCAGGAGAACATCAACTGTGTTTCTGCCTTGTTTGTTGCCCTATCTGTGGGTCCCAACCTGAGCTTGATACTTTGTGAGTTTCCAATGGGTATTTATTGAATGACAGGAGGCATACATTTCTTGTGGAATAAAAATATATATAAGATAATATGAGGGTATGTATGTATTTGCAATATATACACCTTAATTGAGCTTTAAAAGCTTGCTAAAGCTGGGCGTGGTGGCACAGGCTTGTAATCCCAGCATTCAGGAGGCTGACACCAAAGGATCTCGGTTCACGGACAGCCTCAGCTACTTAGTGAGGCCCTTCGCAACTCAGTGAGACCCTGTTTTAAAATAAAGAATAAAAAATAGGGCTGAGGATGTAGCTCAGAGGAAATAAAAAAAAAGCTTGCTTAAAGCTGGAAAGTCTTTGTGGTGCACACTTGTAATTCCAGTAATTGGGAGGCTGAGACGAGAATCACAGGTTCAAGCCAGCTTCAGCAAGTAGTGAGACTCTCCTCAATCTAGTGAGAATTTGTTTCAAAATAAAAATAAAGCGCCGGGCGTGGTGGCGCACGCTTATAATCCCCACGCTTGGGAGGCTGAGACAGGAGGATCCCGCAGGTTCGAAGCCAGCCTCTCTGGCATAAGAGACCCTGTTTCCAAATTAAAAAAATAGGTGTCTGGGAGTGTAGCCCCAAGGTAGAAGGGTTTCCAGGAACCCCAGTACCACCAAAATAAATAAACAAACAAATAAATAAATAAAATTTAAAAAATAAAAATAAAATAGGGCTGGGAGCATAGCTTGGAGGTGGAATGCCCCTGGGCTCAATCCCTTAGTAACACACACACACACACACACACACACACACACACACACACACACATAAATAAATGTTTGTTAAATTCAATTTTATACTAGTAATTCCTAAAAAAAGTATAAGTGGTTCAGACTACATTCCTACACTCTGAATGCATTTTGTTTTATATGAAATATAATCAAACTATAAAAATTAGAAGAAAAAGAAAGATCAATAAAAACTAGAAATAGATTCAATTATAAATAAAACTGTGGTAAATTAATCAAACCAGTGGCAAATGAAAGCTATTCAATAAATAATCCTGGACTCTGGACAAAAAGAATGGCATGAGATTGCTCCTCTAAATATATCCTAGTTGTAGAGCCAGGCGTGGTGGCGCACGCTTGTAATCCCAGTGCTTGGGAAGCTGAGACAGGAGGATTGTACAGGTTCGAAGCCAGCCTCAGCTACTTAGTGAGGCTCTCAGCAACTTAGCAAAACCCTGATTCCATAAAATATAAAATAGGTCTGGGAGTGTAGCTTGGAGGTAGAAGGATCCTGGGTTCCATCCCCAGTACCACAATAAATAAATAAATAAATCCTAGTTGTAGAGTTAAATGTCAAAAAAGAAAGAGGAGAGGAGAAGAACATAAAATCATAAATGAAACAGAGGAAAATAGAGACAACTTTAATTTTTTTCTATTGTAATGTTGGGAATTGAACTCAGGGGCTCCTGCATGCTATGCAAGTGATCTACCACTGAGCTACACACATGATCATAAGGTAGGAAAAGGGCTTCTTAAACAAAATACAGAAGACAGAAAAGATTACAGCTAAGCAGATGTGGAAAGACTAGTCTTCATAAAAATTAAGAAAATCCATACTCACAATAAATACCATTAACAAAATTAAAAGGTAATGTTTTCCAATATGACAGCCCATGAGTATTTAATGCGTTTATGTACAGCATAGCAACATTTAGTCAATGACTACAATGACCTCAGTCTCACCTGATAACGAAGCTGAAAAGTTCCTATTGCCTAGTGACGTAGCCATCATGAAGTCATAGTACAACACATTACCTAAGAGTTTGGGGTGATGCTGGTGTAGACAAACCTACTGCACTGACAGATGCATAAAACGATTACATACACAATTTTGTATAGCACATAATACTTGATAATGCTAAATTGATAGCTGTGACTACTCTGCATGTATTTGCTATACTATACTTTTTAGTCATTATTTTAGAATATATCCCTTCTATTTGTAAATAAGCAATACAACAAAAAGAAGTTAACTAAAACAGCCTCATACATGTCCTTTAAGAGGTACCAGAAGGCACTGTTGTCATAAGAGAGGACAGCTCGAGTCTGTCTTCAGTTTTTATCCAAAACAGTTTAAAAAGTTAAAACAAAATTTCTTTAAATAGAAAAAGCTTATAGAATAAGAACATATTTAATTAGAAAATCTTTGTCCAGCTGTACCATCTATTTGTATTTTGAGCTAAATGTTACAAAAGATTAAAAAAATTTTAAAAATTTTAAAGTTTACAAAGTAAAAAAGTTATACTAAGCTAAGGTTCACTTATTACTAAAGAGCTTTTCAAAGTAAGTTTAGTGTAGCCTGAGTGGTAGTGCACAGTAATGTCGGAGGCCTTACACACACTCCCAACTCACCCACTGGCTTGCCCAAGACAACCTCCAGTCCTGCAGGCCCATTCACGGTGCGTGCTACTAAAGATGTACTGTTTTTGCCTTTTCTATGTTTAGCTATACAAATACTGCTGTGTTACTTTTCCCTAAAATATTCAATATTGACATGCTGCACGGGTTCATGGCTGAGGAGCAATGGGCTATACCATACAGCTGAGGCACAGGAAGCTACACCACTTAGGTTCCTGTATACTGCACAATCTTGGCACAATGACAAAACTGCTTAAAATGATTTCTCAGAATGTATCCCTATCACTGATACATGACTATATAAAAAGAACATATATTAATCTATTAGAAAGATATAAAAATGTTATCAAATGAAAAATACATATAAAAAATCTGAAAAGCTAAAATTGATAGACCGTTATGATAAAACTTCTGTGAAAAGAGCTGATTAAAAGGTATCCATGCACAATATCTGAGAGAAAGCTATTATATACAGGAGTATATTTAAGAAATATACATTAAAAACCTTAACTCATGATGCAATGGGGATTTAAATTCAGTATGACTAATGTCCCAAATATATTTGAACCCTTCAAAAATTAATGAAATCCAAGCTACTGGTAGACAGTCAATAATTCTCCTCATAATATATATTCTTTTGTTTGTTTTATGGTATGGAGATTGAACCCAGGGGCTTTCTGGTTCTGAGGTATATTCCAACCCTATTTTATTCTTTATTTTGAAGCAGGGTCTCACTGGGTTGCTGAGGCTGACCTTAAATCTGTGATCGCCCTATCTCAGCCTTCCAAGTACTGGGATTGCAGGCATGCACCACTATATCCAGCAATTTGGATTGAGTAGTATGGAAATTATTTCTTTTATTCACATCTTGATTAACATTTTATAACTATACAAGCTGAGTTCTGAACAGAAATAAGGATGCTTTTTCCACTAAAGAAACAGAATTTCAATAGCATCAGCATAACTAAATAAAATGGAACAATTTCTCTTTGCTTCTGGCTGACTCAACAGTCATTTACTTATTATTTATTTTAAAAATATTTAGCCGGGCCGGGCGTGGTGGTGCACGCTTGTAATCCCTGCGCTTGGGAGGCTGAGACAGGAGGATCACACGGGTTCAAAGCCAGCCTCAGCTACTTAGTGAGGCTTTCAGCAACTTAGTGAGAGACTCTGTTTCCAAATAAAATATAAAATAGGTCTGGGAGTGTAGCCTGGAGGTAGAAGGCCCCTGGGTTCCAACCCCAGTACCACCAAAAAAAAAAAAAAAAAAAAAAAAAAAAGCTGGGCATGGTGGCACATGATTGTAAGTTTCTGAGGCTGGCCATGAACCTGTGATCCTCCTGTACTGGGATTACAGGCATGCACCATCATACCTGGCTTAATCAGGTTTTCATTTATTGTTTCTAGTCCCAAATTGTTTCTTTAAAGATATGTGAAAGTTAGCCGGGCATGGTGGCGCACGCTTGTAATCCCCGTGCTTGGGAGGCGGAGACAGGAGGATTTCACAGGTTCGAAGCCAGCCTAAGCTACTTAGTGAGGCTCTCAGCAACTTAGTGAGACCCTGTTTCCAAATAAAATAGAAAATGGGTCTGGGAGTATAACCCAGAGGCTTTCTACCTCCAGTACCACCAAAAAAAAAAAAAAAAAAAAAAAAGAGAGAGAAAAAAAATAATAAAGATATGTGAAAGTAAAGTCACAGTTTACGATTATATGTTTTATGTACTAACCTTGGATTTACTGCTTTAAAGCGATTATAAAAGTTAATTTTTAATAAGGGAAGAAAAACCTATCGGAGTATAATATACACAATAATAAAAGAATTAAAATTACTTCTTTGTCAAATAGGCTGGATTTGTTTTCTAAATCATTACACTTTAAAACATTCAAATGTCTTAGAACTGAGGGTCAGGCATCTTGCTTTGCAGGTCAGTGGAAGGTGTGAGACACAATTAACAGGCTAGTGAACAGGACCACTCTGTAAGACACTTTTCTGAATTATACCCTTAAGTACAAAATGAGAATGTAGGAAACTCTGCCGGGCTATGTCTCCTATTTATTGAGTAGAAAAAAAAAAGGGAGGAATAAATAAATAAATAAGCCAGATTCACAACTGTTTTAGTGAAAAAGCACTACATATATTACTCATGTACAAGTCATATTTCCTAGCCCATAAATGTTCACTAGCCTAATAAAGATAATTATCCAACAAACAATGTAAATAACAAATGAAGATCAATTCATTATTAGTGTGTGTGTGTGTGTGTGTGTGTGTGTGTGTGTGTGTGTGTGTGTTACTGGAGATGGAATCAGGGGCCTTCTACCTCGAGCTATAGTCCCGACCAATTTTATATTTTATTTGGAAACAGGGTCTCACTAAGTTACTGAGAACCTCACTAAGTGGCTGAGGCTGCCTTCAAACCTGCACGATCCTCCTGTCTCAGCCTCCCAAGTACTGGGATTACAAGCATGTGCCACCATGCCCAGCTCAATTCATTATTTAATGATTAAAAGAATTCTTTTTTTCCCCCAGTACTAGGGAACCATGGGCATTCTCCTTCTATCCTCAGCCATATTTTTTATTATTTATTTTGAAATGGGGCCCCACGAACTAGCTGAGGCTCACTTCAAACCTGTAATCCTCCTGTCTCAGCCTCCCAAGTACTGGGATTATAAGCATGTACTACCACACATCTGGCAAAATAATTTTTTTTTAAAGAAAGAAAAAGATAACCCATAGAATAAAATACTTTCAAATTATGTCTGAGAATGCACTTATATTCAGAAAAAAGAATTTTTTTGTGTGTGTGGTACTAGGGATGGAACTCAGGAGCATTCTACCTCCAAGCGACATCCCCCGCCCTATTTTTTAATTTCTTATTTTGAAACAGGGTCTGAGTTGCAAAGGGGCTCACTAAGTAGCTGAGGCTATCTGTGAACCGTGATCCTCCTGTCTCAGCCTCCCAAATGCTGGGATTACAAGTGTGCACCACCATGCCTGGCCATAAAAAACTTTTATAATTCACCAGTAAAATGGACAAAGGATTTGAATAGACATTTTTTAAAAGATACAAAAATGGCCAATAAGCACATGAAAACATGACCAATATTAGCAGTCTTCCGAAAAAATACAAATAAAAAACATAGTGAACCAGGTATGGTGCTGCACACCTATAATCTCAGTATATGGGAGGCTGAGACAGGAGGATTGCAGGTTTAAGGCCAGCCTCAGTAACTTAGTGGGTCCCTGTTTCAAAATGAAAAGGATCCAGATCTGGTGGCACATACCTGTAATTCTATTATTTGGGAGGCTGAGAGAGAAGCAGCACAGGTTCGAGTATAGCCTCAGCAATGTAGCAAGGCTCAGAGCAACCTAGCAAGACCCTCTTTCCAAAAAGAAAAAAAGAAAAAGAAAGGAGCCGGGCATGGTGCATGCTTGTAACCCCAGCATTTGGGAGGCGGAGACAGGAGGAATGTGGTTCGCAGGCAGCCTCAGCTACCTAGTGAGGCCCTCCAGAACTTAGTGAGACCATGTTTCAAAATAAAGAATAAAACATAGGACTGGGGATGTAGCTTGAAGGTGGAGTGTCCCTGGGTTTCATCCTCAGTATCGCAAAAAAGAAAAAAGAGAAAGAAATGGCTGGGAATGTATCTTCAAGGCAGGATGCCCTTGGATAAATTAATAATAATCAATAAATTTTAAAAAGGGTTGGTAATGTAGCTCCAAGGTAGAATGCTCCTATTTTCAATTCCTAATTCAATAACAGTAATAATAATAATAATATTAGTAAAAGTACATTACTTCAAATACCCAATAGTATTGCAATCATTTTTTTTTCCTGTGGTGCTGGGGTTCCTGGAAGCCCTTCTACCTCCGGGCTACACTCCCAGACCTATTTTATATTTTTTATTTGGAAACAGGGTCTCTTAAGCCAGCGAGGCTGGCTCCGAACCTGCGCGATCCTCCTGTCTCTGCCTCCCAAGCGCGGGGATTACAAGCGTGCGCCACCACGCCCGGCTTACTATCATTTTTTTTTTAAACATGGAAACTAATAAATGTTAGTGACAGTGTAGAGAAATATAAGTTTTTATGCATTACTGATGAGACAATAAAATGGTGGAACTGCTTTGAAAAATAGTTTGACATTTCCTCAAAACGTTAGTTACCACAGAAGCAAGCAATTCTCCTCGTAGGTAGTTGTCCTAGCAAGATGAAAATACATACCCATACAAAAAATTGCATATAAATGTTCACAGACAATAGACAAAAGAGTTAAACAACCCAAATGTCCATCAGTTCATATTTAAGAAAAAAGATATACTTATACAATGAAATTATTATTTGGTAATAAAAGAAAAGAAGTGCTGCATATAGGATTAACCTAGAAAATATGCCCAATGCCAAGAGGAGGTAATAAAAGGTTACATAACATATGATCTCATTTATGTGAAATGTACAGGGTAAGTAAATCCACAGAGACAGAAAGTAGATTAGTGGCTACCGGGCACTTGGGCAGGGAGAGAGCAGCTACTAATAAGCGTGGGGTTTCTTTCTGGGTGATGAAAATGTTCTCAATTCAGATAATGGTAATGGTTGCACATTTTGGTGAATATACAAAAAACCCTCTGAACTGTAAACTTTAAAATGAGTGAATTTTATGGCATATAAATCATATCTCAATAAATCTGTTACATTGAAAAGAAAAAATAAACCAAGAAGCATAATTTTTCTATCAAAATATGAATGTTTTGCAGGATGTAGCTGTATAACCTTAATTCTAATGACTGGGAGACATGAAGACCACCAGTCCAAGGCTATTCCCATCAACTTAATAGACCCTGTTTCAAAATAAAATATTTCTTAAAAGGATGGAGTAAGCCAGGCATGGTGGGACATGCCTATAACCCCAATACTGGGGAGAATGAAGCAAGAGGATTGCAAGTTTGAGGCCAGCCTCAGCAACTTAGAGAGACCCTGTCTCAAAAATAAATAAATAAATAAAAGTGTGTGGGGGTAGGGGTTGAGAGTATAGCTCAGAGGTAGAATGTCTCTGTACCCCAGTAGCCCACCAAGAATATAAATTTTACTTTTAATGTACATTTTATTAATAAAATCACGACTATACTAGAAAAATTATAAATGGAAAGTCCCCTTTGGGGAATCTTAGGGTCAACATAAAAACAGGAAGAGCATATTTGTAAAAACAACTTAGTTCTAGGAAGTTTCAGGTCAAAGGCACAAGTGCCTCAGACTTCTAGAATGCTTTTCCCAAATATATGACTGTGTGTGTGTGTGTGTGGGGGGGGGGGGTTTGCTGAAGACTGGACCCAGGGGCATAGAGAATGTATATAACCTTAGCCCTATTTTATTTTTTATTTTGAAACAGAGTCTCACTAAGTTTCTAGGGGATCTAGCTAAGATGCTGAGGCTGGCCTTGAACCTGTAATCCTCCTGTCTCAGGCTGACTAGGTCTTATATCCATCATCCCACTCTCCTCCCAACCCATTCCAGTTAGACTCACATATTTCAGAAATGTTAGTTATAGAAGTCTCTTAAATTCTGAGAAAAGATTAAATATTTCTTTTAGAAATATCTGTTGCTTTTAAAAAACTTAAACTACCACACCAACTAAAATAATCATCAATGTGAGGTTCATTCAGATAAATAAGAATGGAAACACATTAGATCTATTGTTTTGCATGCTTTACCCAACATCATATAGCCTCAAACAGCAACTAAATACCTTGATACTGATGGGACAGTATAGAGAGAGAGAGAAGGGGGGGGGGGGAGCAGGGAGAAGGAAAACTTGAAAAACTAACTTAATTACAAAAAATTCAATGTAAGGCCAGATGTCAGCCTTAAATCCACTGTGCAGGATCAAGAGTACAACCTCACAGCTGTCCTCTCAGCCATGAGGTACAGCAACCAGATGGATGGCCTTAATTCAGATGCACTTCCTCTTCTCATGTGGAAGTAATATATTTCATCATCCCTATCTTTCTGAGAATGAAGGACTGAATCCTAGCACACTAAACCACTGGTTTCAGAAGTGCTGGCGGCGCGGAGTTCTAACGCACGTGGGGAGGGACTGGCTGTCACCTCCCATGCCATACCTGGTATGCACTGTGCTGTGGCCTCAGTAGTTATGGTTGGAGCAAGTGGGGGCTGCTGCTGACTGGAGCTCACTTCTGGCTCTGGGTTTACTGAGGGAGAGAGGGCTACCTCACAGGATGAGACCTGGCTGGGCAGATGGGGCAGGAACTCTTCAGAAGCAACTTGCTCATCCTGTCCCGGCAGCTGCAGGGCAGACAAAGGGATACTGATCTGTTTGTTAGGATGGGATGTGCTCACAGGCATCTGCATGGCCACCTGCTGGTTGGTACCATGGGCACCGGGGGGTCCTCTGTTTGGTGAAGCCAGAGATACCCTAGCAGTCTTTGGGATGATGGGCCTGGAGATCACAGAGGGGGACGCAGACATACCATGTGGGTCTAGCTCCGTGCTGATGGCAGACGTAACATGGGGAATCAGCTTAGCAGACCCTACACAGGAGGGACCAGCGTGAGTCTGAGGCTTGGGCTTTGCCATCTGTGTCAAGGACAGGGCTGGCCCATCCACCCCTCCAGTCAGCTCTGCATTGGCCACAATGTAGTAATCTTCTGGAATCTCTTGTTTGATTTTCTTGATGATGACATCATTGCTGCACTCGTCAACCATCTGCGCCTGGGAGCTTGAATGGAGGGAAGAGGGAACGACTCCTGGCCTTTTGCGAGCGAGGCTTTGAGGCCTTTGGGTCTGGGGTTCAAAGTCACTGTCCTCATCTGTAACAGAGGACTCACAGACCATGTCAAACAGGGTGTTTTCATCTTCATACTCTTCAACGGCTTCATCCAGCTCAGAGGGCTCACTGCAGTAAGAGAAGTCACAAGAGTCTCGGGTCCGGTTACAGTCTAGCTTTGCTTTCACTGGTCTCCCGGGGTACCTTTCAACAGGGCTAGTCTGTGTCTCTGAAGGCACCCCAATTATACTGGGGCTGTCAGAGTTAAAACTTCTGTTGTCCTGGAAACAGACCCTCTCTTGGGACCCAGCTCTGCAAGTAGCTGTTAGCGGCCAGTGATAGGCATGGCCTGCGCTACAGCCCCACATTGCAGTCAGGTTCCCATGGGAACCTTCAGAAAGCAAGTGTTTCAGGTTTGGAATGAGGCTGCAAATGGTCCCATGGCTGTGGGCCCAGCTGACCAATTTGGACAGATTCTCAGATGAGGTATGAAGGCAGTCCTCCATGGTCCAGGGTCAGCAGTATCTTTCCTAAAGAAGAATAATCAAAATAAGAAGCCATTAGTACCCAAAATGCTCCTGTATCTCAGTCACTTTAATCTCCTCTAACTTTGATTATTTGGCATAAACAAGTATACTTTGGAATTGTATATAGTTAATATCACTGCATATGGGCAGTGACTGGAAGGGACTGGGGGGAGGAAAAACAGCTAATGACTTATAGTTGTTGGATCTGGAGAAAATTTTTGTCAGTTTCCTTTACTGCTACTAATAATGCCTATACAAAATTAGAAAGAAAAAAGGAAAAGAAAATAATTAAGCAATAAAAAAGAAATGAGATTTTTCACGGTACATTTCCCTTCCAAAATGTCAGAGAGAGAGACAGAGAAAGACGTGTGTTCCGCCAGTCCCTTAATAATGAAATGTGTACATCAAGGGATTAACCACGAATGTTCACATCTAATATTACCCTTTAGTAACTTCATTACTAGAGGCAGAGCCAAAAAGGAGGGTTGGATCCACTCTGGGACGCATGTTAGAGAAGGGACGTCACCCTCTCCTGGGCACCAGAAAAGGCAACTGGCCATCCAAGGAGAGGAGGGTGAACCTTAGGCAGAGGGAGAAGGGAGGGCAGACGGGAGAAGACCCACTAGAGGGCGGCCACAGTGCTCCAGCCACACTTGGGAGCGGGCTCCCACTCCTGTCTGTGAGGGATTCCTGAAATACTGCCTTTCATCCCACAACTAGAGGTAAAGGTGTGTCGAGTGTATTCGAGGGCCCCATAAACCCAAGGATATGCAACTGCGAAATAGGAACAAACCATTCCTACTGAGCCGGAGTCAGATCACTTGTCATGAGTCCTTGCCTAGGTAACAGAGGACACACAATGAGTAGGGAAAAGAGGGGTGTGGATTCTGCAAGAGAGTGGAAAGGTTAACAAGACTCTGGTTAACAAGAAAGAGGACCTGGGGGACAGGTAGGAAACACTGACAAGGAGGGACTTAGTTGGCCCCAGGCATCTGCAACTGCAGGGTGCAAGCGGTGCCTCTCTGAAGACAGGCTCTGCACTAAGGAGTCAAAGCAACTGCTGTGCCAGGCAGCCACTCCAAAATGCATATCTGAGTCTCTGTTTTCTGTTCTGCCCCCATGGCTCCCCATCAGCGGGGAAAAAGGAACTTCAAATTCTAGGCCTGGAATTGCTATGGCCTGAGACAAGTCACTAATTATCTCTAAGTTTAAAATGATAGGAACATTTCCTTCATACACTATTTAAGGACTTTTTTTGTGTGGGGGTCTGGGGATGGAACCCAGAGGCATTTGACCTCTGAGCTACACCCCCTGCCCAATTTTTTATTCTTTATTTTTAAACAGGGTCTCACTGAGTTGCAAAGGGCCTCACTAATTAGCTGAGGCTGTCCGTGAACCACGATCCTCCAGTCTCAGCCTCCCAAATGCTGGGATTACAAGCATGTGCAACCATGCCCGGCTAGCAAGGACTTATTTATATTCCTTTTTTTTTTTTTTTGGGTGGTACTGGGGATGGAACCCTTCTACCTCTGCGCTACACTCCCAGACCTATTTTATATATTTTTTTAAATTTGGAAACAGGGTCTCTTTAGCCAGCAAGGCTGGCTTCGAACGCATGAGATCCTCCTGTCTCCGCCTCCCAAGCGTGGGGATTACAAGCATGTGCCACCACGCCCGGCTTTATATTCCTTTTATATAAACTTTGGTTTAAGTAGAAAGAGATTTGTTTGTGTGTTTGTCTAGAGCTTCTTAAGGCACAGCTCTTGGTGTGGCAGAGACTGCTATTTGCTTACCCAGGGCCCTTTCTCTTACTCTTTACAGAGTAAACATTTTCTGCACAGCAACATGCTCAGCTAGAACATTCCCCAGCTTCCCTTGAAACAGGGGCAGCCCTAGGACAGTGCTGGAAGTCACTGAGTGGCCTCCTGGGAAAGCCCTTTGAGACACAGAGTCGTCTGAGCTCTGCCTTTGCTCTCTGTCCTCCTGTTTTCCTTCTTGAAGCAAGAACCTGAGGTGGAAGAGACTAGCCAGAAGGTATTAGGAGCCCACGTGACACCATCTATTCATCTTGAGGATTCCTTGTTATTCATGAGAGAAAGATAAAACTCTTGACCTTAGTTAGGCCAGTATAGTTGAAAGGTTTTTTGTTACATCCAGTCAAACTTAATTACTAAACACATAAAACAAGACATTCATCTCTGGTTTTTGACATGTTAAGAGTTCTAAATTTCTCTGTACTATACACCAATACAATCATTACATTGGACTTCATAAATAAATTTTGGAGCGGTTTTTAATTCTGTGCCAAATTTTTATGTGTTTTTTCATTTTAACCATAATTAGAAAGACAATAAGCATAGTATACTAGAAATCATCTAAATAGTCACTCCAAGTATTAACAGATAATTTCAACATCCTTTTGCCTTTGAATCTATACTCACATTAGAGCCTATAACCACCTAGGGCAACTCCATTGAATTTATAATTTGTTGGGAAACCTTTTTGTGCTGTATACTTTTGTTTTGTTTTGTTTTTTGGTGGTACTGGGGTTCCTGGAAGCCCTCCTGCCTCTGGGCTACACTCCCAGTCCTATTTTTATATTTTTATTTAGGAACAGGGTCTCTTGGCTGGGTCCCAGGCGGGGGTCGCATGGGGCACACCAGCTGGGGTTCGGGTCGTGGGACTCTGGACCCCGGGCCGGACCGTGCGTAGCATGCCAGACCCCTGGAGAAACCGGGGCCAGTACCCTGGGTCCCAGGTGGGGGTCGCGCGGGGGCACACCAGCCAGGGCCCGGGTCACAGGACTCTGAGCCCCAGGTGGAGTAGTGCGGAGCACGCTGGACCCATGGGGAAACCGACCGGGTCACAGTGCTACTGAGTGCCTGATCCCACTACCTCCTCAAACCACATATACTGTCTTCTCTTATTTAAAAAAAAAAAAAAAAAAAAAAGGAAAAGAAAAAGAAAAAATATCCGAGAGGAGTTAAGAAAGCTGTGACGGATGCCAGGACACTGGACATGCAGACAAAACTTATCCTAATGCACTGGAACTTATGGAAAAATTCCCTGTGAAGGAAGACTGCTGTTTCTCTATATTGTTAAGAATCTTGGACATCACCTGTAAGGAGAGAGTTTAGCGGAGACCAAGGAGAAAGGCGGTGTTGAAAGTGGTCTCCGCGATGGCGGTGGAGACTTGTATTCAGGAGAAGCAGAAATCGGTTCCTACCAACCTTATTTTTCTGGAGAAATTACACCAAATGTCAAATGCTATCGTCATGCATGCTTAGCACTGGAAACATTCAGAGTGGAAAAAGAGCTTGGGAAGGATTTGAAATGGTGGAGGCAGTGGCAATGGCAGTGGCCAGTACTCAGGGGAGGCAGAGATCTGATGCATTACACCTGGAACCTTTGAAATAATAACCCCAGAGGCAGAACGTTACCACCATGCACCCTTGAGAACGTGGGACAATTGGTTGGGCAAACAGGGTGCACAGATTGGAACCTGCCGAGGGGTGAGGCCGGCAACGGACACAGCAAAGCTGGGATTGGAGCCTGCTGTGAGGCAAGGCCAGTGCTGGAGCCTCTGAGGCTGGGATCAGAGCCTGCTGAGGGGTTAAGCCGGTACTGGGGCCTTCGAGGCCAGGATCGGAGCCTGCTAAGGGGTTAGGTCGGTGCCGAGGCCAATGGCTGACATCAGAGCCTGCCGTGAGGCAAGGATGGTGCTGGGGCCTCCAAGGCCGGTATAAGCGCCTGCCGAGGGGTTAGGCTGGTGCCGGGGCTAATGGCCGGCATCGGAGCCTGCTGTGAGGCAAGGCCAGTGCTGGGGCCTCCGAGGCCAGGATGAGAGCCAGCCGAGGGGTTAGGCCGGTTCCAGGGCCAATGGACGGCATCGGAGCCTGCCGTGAGGCAAGGCCGCTACTGGGGCCTCCGAGACTGGGATCGGAGCCTGCTGAGGGGTTAGGCCGGTGCCAGGTCCAGCAGTCAGCACCGGAGCCTTCCGTGAGGCAAGGCCGCTACTGAGGCCTCCGAGGCCGGATCGGAGCCTGCCGAGGGGGGGTTAGACCGGGGCTGGGGCCAGCGAGGCTGTCATTGGAGCCTGCCGTGAGGCAAGGCCAGTGCTGGGGCCTCCGAGGCTGGGATCGGAGCCTGCTGAGGGGTTAGGCCGGTGCTGGGGCCAGCAAGGCCGGGATTGGAGCTCACCGTGAGGCAAGGCCGGTGCTGGGGCCTCCGAGGCCAGGATCGGAGCCTGCCAAGGGGTTAGGCTGATGCTGGGGCCAACGGCCAGCATCGGAGCCTGACAGGAGGCAAGGCCACTACTGGGACCTCCGAGGCTGGGATCAGAGCCTGCTGAGGGGTTAGGCCGGTGCTGGGGCCTCCAAGGCCGGGATCGGAGCCTGCCGAGGGGTTAGGCTGGTGCCGGGGCCAATGGCCAGCATCGGAGCCTGCCGTGAGGCAAGGCCACTACTGGGGCCTCTGAGGCTGGGATCGGAGCCAGCTGAGGGGTTAGGCTGGTGTCGGGGCCAGCGAGACCAGAATTGGGGCCTCCCATGAGGCAAGGCCGCTCTTAAGCCGGCGAGGTCTGGATCAGTCCACCCGGTAGCCAGGCCACTACTGGGGCTGTCAAGAATGGGATAGGTACTTGCAACGTGGCATGCACAGAGAAATAGTGCAGAAAATAAAAACCAGATGCTTCCCCTAATCAGCAATAACTAGGAGGAAAGGGGCAACAGGAAGAGGTCGAGCTATAGAAAGGGCCCTATAGTGAAGCAACTAAGGTGACCAATGAGAGGGTATGGAATAGGGGAGGATGGAGCCTCTTTAAAACACAGGAGGATGCTGGGCGTGGTGGTGCACGCTTGTAATCCCCGCGCTTGGGAGGCGGAGACAGGAGGATCGCGCAGGTTCGAAGCCAGCCGCGCTGGTGTAAGAGACCCTGTTTCAAAAATATAAAATAGGTCTGGGAGCGTAGCCCGGAGGTAGAAGGGCTTCCAGGAACCCCAGTACCACCAAAAAAAAAAAAAAAAAAAACAACACGAGGTACATAAACAAATGTATCAAAGTTAATCACCAAACAAGCATGGGATCGAGGGATGGGGAGGGAATGTAATGGGGGCTGGATGAGGGCTAATTGGATGATGTGTGCTTGTATATCCTCTCAAGTCTTGTACTCCTATGTGATATATGACTACAATGCACCAATTAAAAAAAACACAATAAAACCATTTAAAAAAAAAAAGAAACAGGGTCTCTTAAGCCAACGCGGCTGGCTTCTAACCTGCGCGATCCTCCTGTCTCCGCCTCCCAAGGGCAAGGATTACAAGCGTGTGCCACCACGCCCGGCTGTGCTGTATACTTTTTAACAGATAGAAATTTAAAACTTCCCTTCCACAGTAATAATTTTCAAATAAAAAGCATCATGATTTGACATCATAAAAATAATTTAATGTGATTGATGTTAGTGTAATATACCACTTAAAGTGTCATTGGATAATGAAAAAAGGTGTTGAAATAAATGATGAAATATATTATGCACAAAATCTGTGTGCAGGTGTTACTAGGGATTGGATGCAGAGGTGTTCTACCTCTGAGCTATACCCTCCAGCCCTTTTGAAATTTTGAAACAGGGTCTTGCTAAATTACCACCCACTGGCCTTGAACACATGATCCTCCTGTCTCAGGCTCCCAAGTACTGGGATTACAGGTGTGCCTCACAGCACCTGGCTCAAATTGTCTTTACAGAAGTATCTATCAGACTTGAGAGTATCTATTTCTCCACCTCTTTGCCTAGATATGATAGTATTATTTTTAAATCTTTGCTAACTGTAGAGGTGAAATGACATCTAATAACTGTAAAAATATTTATTCATTCAATAAACATTTACCAGGCCTTGTGAAAACCCACAAGGTTCTTACACTCACAGAGAAAGTACCATTTATTTGATAAACAAATAAACCTAGTAAATAGTACCTATGAGCAACACTGTGAAAAGTAGTGCTATTAGCTGACCTGTTTAGAAATGTGGTGGAGGCCTCCCCTGAGAATCAAGCCAACAATTAAGATAATGATGCCAGCACACACCAACACAGCACTGGCTGCATTCCAAGTGCCATTCTAAGCACTCAGGACAGAGCGAGAGCTGACCTTTAATGGAGGTATTATTATTCCCATTCTACAGGTGACAAAATGAGTAGATAAAGGAGTCAAGATTCAAACTAAAGTGATCTGCCCCAGAGTCAGTGCCACTAGCTGCTACGTAACAGTGCCTATCGGAGACGCTCCTGACACCAGACTCAGCAAGCCCGTCTCCACACCCCAGAAGGGAGGATGTGCCACACAGCTTCAAATGAATGCACAGAAGCCCCATGCTAGGTAGAGCTCCTGAGAACTGTCGAAGAATAGCCGAATGGCGTTCTCCTCCTTCTCATCTCCAGAGCTCAGCCAAGCTCTGCCCTCCCAGCATGCCTGACTGAAGTGCTGGGGAAGGAGGATTTGTACACCGGTAAAGCCAAATGCACCTATGCCCATGACTTCTTGGTAATCAGCTCTGTATTTTTTTTTTTCCCTTGGAGGTACCTGGGGTGGAATCCAGGGACTTTCTACCCCCGGGCTATATTCCCAGACCTATTTTATATTTTATTTGGAAACAGGGTCTCACTAAGTTGCTGAGAGCCTCACTAAGTAGCTGAGGCTGGCTTCGAACCCATGCTATCCTCCTGTGTTAGCCTCCCAAGTGTGGGGATTACAAGCATGTGCCACCATGCCCGGCTTTCAGCTCTGTATTATAACATCCTTGAAGATTACACACCAGTTTCATGAGTATGCAGGAGAAAAATCCACCGATTTCTGACTTTTTAAAACCTCTCAGGCAGCACTGGGCGTGGTGGTACACACTTGTAATCCTCACGCTTGGGAGGCGGAGACAGGAGGATCCGGCAGGTTCAAAGCCAGCCGTGCTGGCGTAAGAGAACCTGTTTCAAATATATAAAATAGGAGCCAGGCGTGGTGGCTCATGCTTGTAATCCCAGCATTCGGGAGGCTGAGACCTGGAGGATCACGGTTCGTGGACAGCCTCAGCTACTTAGTGAGGCCCTCTGCAACTCAGTGAGACCTGGTTTCAAAATAAAGAATAAAAAAATAGGGCAGGGGGTGTAGCTTGGAGGTCAAATGCCCCTGGGTTCCATCCCCAGACCCGCAAAAAACAAATAAACAAAAATATAAAATAGGACTGGGAGTGTAGCCCGGAGGTAGAAGGGCTTCCAGGAACCCCAGTACCACTGAAAATAAATAAATAAATAAATAAATAAATAAATAAATAAATCCTCTCAGGTGAACACTGATCATGCATACCTTCCTCACCCAAGCCTGGTTCCCACAGAGTCTATTTTCTGTTGATATTAAACACATTAGACGTGTGAATGCTAAGGATGGATTACTTTAGCATGATGCCAGCTGACTCAGCATCAGAAACCAGAGAATTGTAGAGGCTTAAAATCAAATATTCTTAATCCTGTCAATCTGCCAAATTCTGAGAGTGTAAATATGACAACTTAAAGAGAATATTCCAGAGATTTCTGCGAGAAATACTGACTTACTTTGGGCTCTGAGCAAGTGAGTTAACTAAATTCTCCAACTGTTTACTTACACTTCCACAAGTGAGGCATGGGGTCCTTGCTACCTGGATGCTCGTTAACGACAGCCCATGATCCTGAGACTGTGGAGAGAAGGAGCTATCATACACAAAAGTATTCACCTACAAGCTGACCAGTCCCTATTCAAACTTACCCTAAACTACACTTAGAAACTTTGCCAAAGATGCAAGATTTGAACAGGTTTTTGGAAAATGGCAGTGAACTGCTTTAATCCTATGCAGAACTATGTTAACAGTGAATGTCTGGTAGAGTTAGGCCAGAGAGCAATGAGACCAAATGGCAATTGTGGAGAATTCTCAAGAATGATACAATAGGTACTTCAAAAGAGAATGAATCAGCCGGGCGTGGTGGCGCTCGCTTGTAATCCCTGCGCTTGGGAGGTGCTTGGGAGGCAAGACAGGAGGATCGCACAGGTTCTAAGCCAGCCACGCTGGCTTAAGAGACCCTGTTTCCAAATAAAAATATAAAATAGGTCTGGGAGTGTAGCCTGGAGGTAGAAGGGTTTCCAGGAACCCCAGTACCACCAAAAAAAAAAAAAAAAAAAAAAAAAAAAAAAAAAAAAAAAGAGAGAATGAATTAACTCTCTAAGAATTAAAGAGAGGTCCTTAGGAAAACTGATGAAACCACGGGATATTTTTGCAAAAGTATCTCTTTCTTCTTACCTTGGCTGAGTGAAATATAACTAGTAGAAAATACTGCATTATGCTTTGACATAATTTTGTCAGAAAAACTATATTTCTAAAAGGAGTACTCAAATCACTTCTTGTTCATCCCAAGGATTATCACAGTTTTGGGGTGGGGGGGTACTGGGGATGGAACTCAGGGGCATTCTTCCTCCGAGCTACACCCCCAGCCCTATTTTTTGAAACTCGGTCTCACTGAGTTGCAAAGGGCCTCACTAGTAGCTGAGGCTCTCCTTGAACTGTGATCCTCTGGTCTCAGTCTCAAATGCTAGGATTACAAGTGGGTGCCACCATGTCCAGCTAAGGGATATGTCTTTTGAAACCTCAGAATCTGGACCCTGCCAGGCTTACATTTCAAGCCTAGTTTCTTTCTGTTGCAACACTGACCAATAGCCACCCTAAACTCATTCCAATTTAATAACTTACATTTCAACTCCAGATCTTTGCAAGCACTGCCCTTTTTTCCCTGACTAAACACTTTCCTATTCAATCTTTATGACTCAGCTTACAGGAAGGTTTTTCCAGCCTTGCACTACTGATCCTGGGATGGATAATGCTTTGTAATGAGGGACTGTCCTATGCGCATAGGATGTTTTACAGAAACCTTACATGCTAGGTGCTCCACCTCTTCAAACACAACAACCAAAACCACCTCCAGACACTGTCAGAGTTAGACCATTCAGAGTACAGAGGGAACAGCAAACACCCATTTGTTTAAGAACAGGAGAGACTCGGGGAAGTGGCCGGTTGGAAAAGCATGGGGCATTCAAAGGCCAAGCCAAGTGGCCAGAACTCTATCAGGAAAGAGTAAAGGGGGGGATAAGAACAGATGCTGTTCATTACAGTCCTTTCCACAGTGTTACTAATGAGTTTGTATACTCATTAAGTGATAGAAGAATGTACATTTAGTTAACATTTTGAATGAACTATTTTTCTTGACATCTCAGAAAACTAAAAATGATGTAAACCTGGCCATCCATAAATTCGATATTAGGCCTATGTTAGTTTGCTAGGGCTACCATAACAAAATGCCACAGACTAGGCCCCTTAAAGAACAAGCTACTTTCTCATGGTCCTGGATGGATGCTGGAGGTCAGTGCAGTGGCAGCAGGGCTGGGTTCTATTCTTCACGAGCCCTTTATCTGTGTGTGCACCTGTTTTTTTCTAAGTGTACTCTTCTTTTGTTTGCTTTCTGGTACTGAGGATTGAACCCAGGGGCATTCTACTGCCTAACTACACCTCAGTCCTTTTTATTATGATGATGATTATGATTCGTATGTGTGTGGTACTGAGAATGGAACACATGGGCTTTCTACCACTGGGCTACACTCCCAGACCTATTTTTATAAAATATTTTATTTAGAAACAGGGTATCACTACATTGCTGAGAGCCTCCCTCACTAAGTAGCTGAGGCTGGCTTCAAACCTGTGCAATCCTCCTGTCTCAGCTTCCCAAGTACTGGGATTACAAACTTATGCCACTACGCCCAGCTTCTATGTTTTTTTGTTTTTTGTTTTAATCAGGGTCTCACTAGGTGTGCTGACAGTGCTTGCTAAGGTGCCGAGGCTGGCCTCAAACTGGCAATCTTCCTGTCTCAGTTTCTCAAGTACTGGGATTATAGGTGTGCACCATCATGCCCAGTGTGAATGTCCTCTTCTTATAAACACACCAGTCATGCTGGATTTGGCCTAGCCTCAAAACTTTGTTTGAACTTAATTACCTCTTTAAAAGTCTCATCTCTAGAGAGTAACATTCTGAAGTACTGGAGGTTAGTACTTTAACATGTGAATGGGGTGACGCGGCACATTTCTTTGCAGAGGACACAATAGTCTTTTAAGACATTTGGAGGAAAATGTAAACATGATTAGTTCATTCCAAAACACTGAAGATTCAGCGTTATACTAAAAGATCTATTCTGCAACTTGAAAGAGCCCACAGCCCAGGAGCTCAGAGTCTAAACAAAACAAGTAATAGCAACAGAGCCCATGAACTGCTGTGGGAAAGGGGCACAGGAGGGAAAGCTACGCGAGACCTCAGTAAGTCTAGGAGAACGTGACACTGAAAAGACAGCTGAGCTCAGGCCTAGATGACAGCGATGATTCCATTACACACGAGGGCATGAGGAGGAGGAAGAGCGTGCTAGGCACAAGGGCACGCTCTTCAGAGAAAGTAAGATCCAGTATGGCAGCAGCATGCTATCCAACAATCAGGTGTGCTCAACTGCATTCCTTTCTCAGTCATCACCATGACAGAAACTTGCCAGCCTCAAAAGGGCTAACATTTTGGCTGCTAACCCAAGGACTCTCTATTAATTGTACTCTAAAGCATTTTCATGTGAGATCAGGAGATCCACAAAGCAGCAGACAAGCCTAGTGTTCTTAGTATATCAACTATATGCGAATCTAGAAGACCAAGTTCCCACAACTGCAGTCATTATTTTTCACAATTCACTAATAAAAAGACCTGCACATAATTTGTGTGTGTGTGGAGAGGGGGCTACTGGGGATTTAACTCAGGGGTATTCTACCTCTGGGATATACCTCCCTTTAATGTTTTTGTTTTGAAACATGGTCTTGCTAGGTTGCTGAGTCTAAGTTGCTCAGGTTGTCCTCAAAACCATGATACTGCTGTCTCAGTCTCCTAAGTATTGGGATTACAGGCATGCACCACCTTGCCTGGCTCTTTGCATATCATTAGCAAAATGTTTGTTTAAAAAAGGGAATGCTAAACTAGGTGTAGTGGCATACACTTGTTATCCCAGCATTTGGGAGGCTGAGACAGGAGGATTACAGTTTACTGACAGCCTCAGTTACTTAGTGAGGCCCTTTGCAATTCAATGAAAACCTGTTTCAAAATAAAGAATAAAAGACAGGACTGGGGGTGTAGGTCAAATGCCCCTGGGTTCCATCCCCAGTACCATAAAAAAAGGGAATGCTAAAAAAAATCTTCTCCCATGAATATAAGACAAAAAAGAAACAAGCCAAAAACCCAAACTGTTACCCAGAAGGAAGTCTACCCTTCCAATTCATCTCCACAATACTCCACAAGTAGAAAAGTGTGCTCACAAATACCAGCACAAATCCTAAGTGTTAAAGTGACTGTTTCAAAAGGAGGAGAGCATTTTCATTTATATGTATCTTTCTACTGCCTAAGTAAGTGATAAATGCCACGTAAAAAATGAACATATCATTCCATACAAAATAAAGTACAAGAATAACCAGGCATATGCCTGTAATCACAGCTAACTCAGGAGGCCATGGAAGAAGGATGGAAAGTTCAAGATCAGCCTTAACAACTTAGCAAAACCCACCTCAACATACAACTTAAAAAAATTTCTAGGGATGTATCTCAAAGGTGGAACACTCTTGAGTTAATTCCCTAGTGCCATCAACAAAATAAGTAAATAAAAAAGTACAAAACATACACTTTGACTTGACAGGAGTTTATTTCTTTCCAGTTTTGATATTATCCCATTTTCTCTTAGAGCATTTGAATTCTGCTATCAGAGCAAATATCTAAATAGGCTCATAGGTAAGTAAAACAATAATCATGCAATCAAGAGAAATACAGGTAGTACTGAGGAGCTCAGGGTAGAAGACACAATATCCCACAGGGTTATACTCCTAAAGAACTATCTTAACAATCCCCAGATAACAAGAGTTTCTGTGAGTACATACACTTGTTATTTTGTACAAAACAAGCAGATCTGGAATCCTGAATGGAGGTCAACAATAGATCAAGACACTGAGGAGGCAGTGGAAAGGATCATGGTGATTCTGAAGGACAGTGCCTGAATTAGTAAATGCCCTTTACCAATAGTCCTTGAAGTTTTAAGTACCTCTTTAAGAATCTGAGTACTTCAGGTTAATGAACTTAACCTTGAGCAGATTTTTTTTAATTGCTGGGGCATTTTAATTATTTCAGAAATATTAAATTTAAAGAAAAGATGAAAAAATTAGATTGCACTTGGGAAAACTTTCTTTCCCATAAACTTGACATTTTAGAGCCTTTAAGAGTACAAAAGTCTCTTTTGTAAACGACTCCTGGCAAACAGGAGGGTAGCACATCCGCTAGCGTTTCTGGGTCAGGTGCTTTCCTGGACCAGTCAGTGGATATGGACAGCCAGAGTGCGATGTGTCAGCAGCAGGGTATAGCATGCACAGGAGCAGAGTGTCATTTCCAAGACCCTGACTCTACAGAGGGGAGGAGAAAATGGTGGAATTCTGACTTTGAGCGTGCTGAACTGGGACTTCGCAGCACCTACCTGTGAGCTGCCCACTAAATAGCCACGTGACCAGAAGCAGTTCCCTTCACCAATCTTGATTCCGTTATTATTCAACAGCACTAAGTGGACAGCTATTGCTTCCAAACACAGTGCTCAGTTCCAGAGATACAGCATTATAAGCAGACCAATGTGGTCTCTACTCCCACTAAGCTTAAGGTACAGCTAGAAACACCTACAACTAAACAAACATTTACAAAACAGTGTGGTGTAAATTACAGTGAGTAGTAGTTAAAACTCCAGGTTCTAATGATGAAGAGGTTGTGGTCTCTTAGGGTTCTCACAAGTCTCATATTAATTTCTTTTTTTTTTTTAAATTTTATTTTATTGGTGCACTGTATTCATACATCATAGTGGGATACAAACTTTTGTAGACATACATGCACACATCGCCCAGTCAGCCTCCACCCGATCCCCACCCCATTCTCTCCCCATCCCTCCTTCCCATGCTTGGCTTAGTGGTTGACATCTAGTATTATAGCAATTTATCCAAAATTAAAAATGATAATCTCACATAACAGTTTCATTTGTCTGATACCAAGCGTTTGATGATTTAAAGATAACATTTCAATATTTCTTTTTGCTTTCTTTCTTACCAGAGCATATTTTTTTTCTATTTTTTTTAGGTGAAACTATCATATATTTATATATTTATTTTTCAGAAAAAAAATCTATCCTAATATGGAATATGAATTCTAGATACCCAAAACGATCTTGAAAAAGAACAAAGCTAGCAGATATATATTTTCTGATTTCAAACCATATAAAGCTACAATAATTGAAACAGTGTAGTACTGTTCTAAAGGCAGATATATAGACCATTGGAGTTAAATACAAGCCTAGAGCTAACTTCTTCCCTATATTGTCAAGTTATTTTTGACAAGGTTTCCACGAACATTTGGTGGTGGAAATAATAATCTTTTAACTAAATATTGTTGACAAATAATAATTACATGGAAAAGAATAAAATTGGACCCTTACCTAATCCCACATACAAGTATTAACTCAAACTAGATAAAAGACCTAAATATAAATCTTAAGACTATAAACTTAGAAGAAAATCTGGGTCATAAAACCTCACAACATTGAAATTGGCAGTGATTTCTTGGATATGATTTCAATGGCACAGGCAACAGAAGAATATACAAACTCCCTAAAAAATAAAAGAAAATATTGTATATCCAAAGACAATGTAAACAGAGTTAAAAGTTACTAATAGAATTGGATAAAATATTTCCAAATGCTATATCTGAAGGTATATTAATATTCCAACTAGAAATCCTAAAAATTAACAACAATAAAGGCAAACAATACAATTTAGAGATAGGTAAAAGACTAACATAAATAATGAATCTCCACAGATAACCAATCTTAGTTGTCTGTTGGATGGAAACTCTTGTTTCTCTGGTTCTGGTGAGTGTTACCTATTTCTTCTTTGTAGTTAATCTCTTTGAGTATTTTCTCTAGCGCTGGTTTTGAAGACATAAATTCCTTCAGTTTCTGTTTGTCATGGAAGCTTCTTATTTCTCCATCTAATTTGATAGAAAGTTTTGCTGGGTAGGAAATTTTTGGCTGGAAGTTGTTTTCTTTCAGAGTTTGGAATATGTTACTCCAAGCCCTTCTGGCTCTCATGACTTGGTTTGGGAAGTCTGGAGTGATTCTAATTGGTTTGCCTCTGAATGTCACTTGGCCCTTTGTTTTTGTTGCCTTTAAGATTCTCTGCTTGGCTTCCACATTGGTCATTTTGACAATTATATGGCGTGGGGATCCTCTTCTCGGATCCTGTCTAAAGGGAGTTCTATAAGTTTCCTGGATCTGTGTATCAACCTCTTGCTCTATATTTGGAAAATTTTCTGCTATTACTTCCTTGAAGAGATTGTTGATCCCTTTGGTATCACTTTCTTTTCCCTCCTCTATTCCAATTATTCTTAGGTTAGCTCTCTTAAGATGGGCCCATATTTCTTCAATGTCAGATTCCTGCTGTTGGATATCTTTTTCTAGATTAGAAACTATGCATTCATTTTTGGATTGCTCATCTTCTAAGAGCGAGATTCTGTTCTCCATGTGTTCTAATCGGTTGTTTGTGCTTTGAATTGAGGCCTTTACTTCATTAATTGCATCCTTTATCTCTTTTTGGCTCTCTCTGAGTTCTTTTCGAAGCACCTCTATTATTTCTACAGTTATTTTCCTGATTTGATCTTCTAGAAATCTCTGATTTTCTGTTTTATCAGGTTCTGATGTTGTGGGGTTGTGCACATTCATTACTCCAGTGTTATTCCTCTTTCCCATGATTTCGGAGGTTTGTGCCTTCTCTGGGTTCTTCCCTTGGGTCACTATGGCTTCACTTAAGGTGCTCTGGATCTCGAGTCTGTATTATCTCAGACCCTACTACTCCTTTACTGGGTTGTATCACAGAGTCTCCGACCCAGAGAGTCGATAGAGGCTGCTTTAAACTATGGGGGGTGCCAGGTTACACGCTCTCCTATGGTGTGATATCTCTGCCACCACCACTCCCTCACTGGGTCAAGTCCCAGGAGGCACAATACTGGGATTTCTCCTCTGTGGCCCGCAATTTGACTCACTGTTCTTGAGTACGTAGATGTAGCTGTACTGGACTCGGTGAATTCACTGCTGCTGCCGCCGCCGGTGGCAATATGGCGCCTCTGCCACGCCCTCGGCCATGAGGCTGGCGTACTTTTTCTTCTCTGGTTTTGATTTCCACTCTGAATCCCTGCAGCGTGTGCTGAGTTCAGCCACTGGGAGCTTTAAATGCTGTCTGCGCCGAAAGATCCCGCCTGGCTGTTCCGCATCGGCTCACCTCGGCTTGCTGTAGCCGTCTGTTGAGTTCGCCGCTGCCGCCGGCAGTATGGCGCTGCTGCCGCGTCCTCGGGCGCGTGTGTCTCCTCTGTGGCCCTGAGTTCTGTTCTCAGTCCGCTTTCTCTCTGGAGCCTGGTGGTTTTTTTGTTTTTCTGGTGATGGTGTTTTCTGGCTATGAAAGGCACTCTTTTTGTGGTAATGGAGATTGGTTGTTAGCGGGACTCTTAAGCCCCGCTTTTCTCGGTCGCCATCTTCCCGGAAGTCTCATATTAATTTCAAGTCTAACAATAGGGAAATATTTTAAAACTTTTTAAGCCGGGCGTGGTGGCGCACGCTTGTAATCCCAGCATTCGGGAGGCTGAGACCGGAGGATCGTGGTTCGCGGACAGCCTCAGCTACTTAGTGAGGCTCTCAGCAGCTTAGTGAGACCCTGTTTCCAAATAAAAAAAATATAAAATAGGTCTGGGAGTGTAGCCTGGAGGTAGAAGGCTTTTGAGTTCCATTCCCAGTAACACACAAAAAAGTAGATTTTAATTATTTGTTATGTACAACAAATTGTGCTAAATATATAGCAAAGCAAATCTAAATCAAACATGGGTTCTGATGGTAAGAGGCTCAAGGTGAGTGATAAAGCTGATGAATAACAAGTATTTTACAGATTTTTTTGTATAACCATCAGAAAATTAATGTCACACACAAAGCACCTAGTTACATTTAATGGTTAATTTTTGCTCAGATATGTATGTGAAGAAGATGGTTATGTCTAAGTACCTGTAAAATGTTAAGAGATTTAATAACTGCATCTTTAGTTTTCCCAAGGGGAGGGGGGAGAGAGGGAGAGAGAGAGAGAGAGAGAGAATGCGTGTGTGTGTGTGTGTGTGTGTGTGTGTGTGTTTTAAATAGGCTGAGAAATATAGTTTCTGGCAGGAAGCCTTTGAGTGTGCACTGTTCAAGCTGCCTGGAGCCCTAATCTGCCCAGGGTGAAACTAGGCCATGCAGAATGCCTGATCTATGTGATCTCAGGGTAAAAAACTGTGTGAAAACTAGAATTAATTTCTGAATTGCCAGACCAAGATGAAGCAAGAACTTCAAAGCAAGCCATGTGGGTTCCCAGTTTCCCTCCATTTGACTACAATTAAACTTTATCATTTTGCAGATATACAATATTTACCAAACTCCTCAGCACCCAAGTGCAACCAATAAAATAGTAAATTTTCGAATATCACCAGCTACAAATTTGGAAATATATTGAATTATAATGCAGGAAAACAAAGAGATACACCCTAAATCTAGTGTTCACAATCTGATCCAAGTGGCACCCACCTCTCAGAACTGTTCAACGAGGCTGAGAAAGCACATAGTACTGTATCTGCTACTTCACTAAGAGGATCCAGATTACTGAAAAGTCTGCAAAACCCATTCTGACCTGTGTCTGTTTTGTATCCAAGTAGATGAGGCTGTCCATGAACAGTAATCTTCCTGTCTCAGCATCCTGAATACTGACTACAAGTATGGCCACAGACAGGCTCTGTTTTGTATCTAAACTAAATCCTCTAATAGATACTGAATGGCAGTCCTTTTAGTTAGTGTTACAATTGTCTTCATTTAGTTGCTAAACTTCCTTTTGTGCGTGTGTGGTGCTGGGGATTGATGTAGTCTACCTCTAAGCTACACCCCAGCATTATTTAATTTTTTTAAATTTCACAACAGGGTCTTGCTTAGTTACTGTGCACTGGCCTTGAACTTGCAATTCTCCTGTTTCAGCCTCCAAAGTATTGGAATTATAGGCATGCACAAAACTTCCTTTTTCACATTAGGCTCATAGCAGAGCTATGCCTTAATATATGTGCGCCTTAATATATTACAGTTCTTTAATATACACCAACTGAGCCGATATGGTAGTGCACACTTGTAATCTTAGTACCTGACAGGCTGAGACAGGAAGATTGCAGATTCTAAGGCAATATTGGCAACTCAGACTCTCAGCAACCTGGTAAGACCATGTTTCAAATGAGAAATAAAATCAGGCTAGGGGTGTAGCTTGGAGGTAGAATGCCTTTGTGTTCAATTCTCTAGTACCAAAACAAAACAAAACAAAACAAAAAACAATAACTGGTGATAATCTTTTCACCAAAAAAGACTTTGAGAAATGAGAATACATAGCTACAGAAAACACAAGTAATGCATGCATATGAGACAGAGCCTAGTTTAAAAGTCTTATTTTTAAGAGTCAAAATATGAAAAATCTAAAATCAAAAGGACAGATTAAGCTGGGCATAGTGGTGCATGCTTGTAATCCCAGCATTTGGGAGGCTAACAGTTCGCAGGAGGATCACAGTTCGCAGCCAGCCTCAGCTACTACTTAGTGAGGCCTTTTGCAACTTAGTGAAACCCTTTTTCAAAATAAAGAATAAAAAATAGGGCTGAGGGCATAGCCTAGAGGTAAAATACCCTGGGTTCCATCTCCAGTCTGAGCCAAAAAAAAAAAAAAAACAACAGATTAAAAAATGTGCTGTAGAGTCAGGTATACTGATGCATGCTTGTTATCCCAGTACTTAGGAGGCTGAGACAGGAAGATCACAGGTTCGAGGACAGCATCAGTAACCTAGTGAGACCCTTATCAAAAGACCCTGTTTCTTCTTCTTTGCAGTACTGGGAATTGAACCCAGGGGCATTCTACCTCTGAGCTACATCCCCAGTATTATTTTTAACTCTTTATTTTGAAACAGGATCTCACTAAGTAGCGGAGGGCTTCACTATGTAGCTGAGGCTGGCCATGAACCCACGATCCTCCTGTCTCAGCCTCCCAAGTACTGGATTACGAGCATGTACCACCATGCCCGGCCAAGACCCTGTTTCAAAATAAAAAAGAAAATAGGGCCCGGGTGTGGTGGCGCACGCTTGTAATCCCCGTGCTTGGGAGGCAGAGACAGGAGGATTGTGCTGGTTCAAAGCCAGCCTTGCTGGCTTAAAAGACCCTGTTTCCAAATAAAAAATATGAAAATAGGCCTGGGAGTGTAATCCGGATGTAGAAGGCTTTCCAGGAACCCCAGTACCACCCCCGCCAAAAAAAAGAAAAAAAAAAGAAAAAGGAAAGAAAATAGGGCAGGTAGAATACCCCCGGGTTCAATCTCTAGTAAAATACACACACACACACACACACACACACACACACACACACACACACACGTATACTCATACAATGAACAGCAATGAAAAAGAAAAAAGAACATACAACTGATACAGAAAACTACAATGAATAAATTGCAGAAATTACTCAGTGAAAGAAGCCAGATATCAAAATGCAAATGTATATCCCGTGTATGTGAATTTCAAGAACGGGCAGCACAATCTATGGTGAGCAGGACCAAAAGAGTGGTCACATCTACAGGCTAATGAAAAAGGGAAAGGAAACTTTTTAGGAGTGATGGAAGTGATCTAATTTGATCTGGGTGGTGTTTTTATGGGTGCATACTAACGTAAGAATGAAGTAATCCAGATGCTTTTTAAGATTTGTGCATTGTATTGTATGTAAACTATACTTCAATTAGGAAAAAATCTGGTTAACCCTAGAAACCAGTCTTCATCACCGAACCATCCAGCCTTCTATATTATTAGCAGAGACTTGAAGTAAACGCCTACTGCATTCACTGCCCAGCTGTAGTCTCAGCAAGCTGAGCGCTCTGCTGCTCACAGGAGCAATGGTGTGAGGCCCTCCCTTCTAACAGGCACCATGGTTTCTTCTTTTCTGAACTCAGGTAGGCCAACTGTTTTCAAAATTACTCTTTTTGTAGCCAGGCATAGTGGCACATGCTTGGAATCCCAGCATTTGGGAGTCAGAGACCAGAGGATAGTGGTTCGCAGACAGCCTCGGCTACTTAGCAGGCCCTTCGCAACTCATTGAGACTGTTTCCAAAAAATAAAAAGACTAAAAAATAGGACTTGGGGTGTAACTTGGAGGTATAATGCCCCTGGATTCCGTCCCTAGTACTACAAACAAAACAAAACAAACAAAAAACACCTCTTTTGTCTTGGTTTTCCCAGAATAGTTACTACAACAAGGATTTACCTTTATCATGAAGGGGGGCCGGGGGGTCTATGTTAACTTGCAAAGAACTTCACTACAAGCCAATTTATAAACATATCAATTCACTGAATATACCAAATTTATACTTTTCACTTTTTGATGTTTTCAGTGAAATTATAGTAGACTCATTTTCACTTTGCTTCACAGCAGCATTTTGAAAACTATTCATTTGTACAAAAGCAAAGACTTATAGAGTGGTCTAGGCTTTGTATGAATATATTTTCCTTGAATATATTCAATAAATGTGAATATATTCCTTATAATAATTATATTCATGAATATACCCTCCTTATGAATATATTTATGAGTATATTCTTTGCTCTGTTGGGAAAACTTTTTAATACAGTTTAAAATTAATGAACATGAATATATTCATGAACATTTTTATAACCTTATATTCATATTCATGAGCTATGTTCTTGACCATATTGGGGCATTTCTGAACCTGGTTTAAAATTTAATGAATATCAATATATTCACTAAGAATATATTCATATTTTCATCAGCATATATTCATATTCATGACCTGTATTCTTGACCGTATTGGAAAATTTTGAACTTTGTTTAAACTCTGATGAATATCAATAGACTCATTAAGAATATATTAATAAGGATACACTCATATTCTTTATATATATTCAAGAAAAGCCCACTTGCAAGGCAACTAATTCATTCAATAATTTAACCTTGGATTAAAATGAACTTTCCTCAGAGCAGTGCTAAGAAGAGTCCTGTGCTTACTTTTGGTAAAACGCCACACTCCTTGGCAGAAGGGCTTTTACCTCTAGGCACACGTGCATCAGCCCCAGGATTTAGCCAATGAAATCCTTTCAGTCACGGGCTGGGGTGTATTTCTCAGACAGCACAGGATCTGTAACATTTCTGCTCTTGCTCGACATGCTGATTTGGGATGGACACAGGACTCACAGTTTTGTTCTGGTTCTGCCTGAATGTAGAAACGTCTGGTAGTCCCAACATGCTATGACCATCCTCCACCTTCAGTGATCATTTCTACTCTGCTTTCCAGGATTATTTTTATCAGATTTTTTTCACTTATTTCTGATTTGACTGCTTAACTATTTTTACTGAATTAATTATTTTAATGTTAGAAGCAAACATCCTTAACCTACTAATTAATATTTATCCGAAAACATAAAACGTTAAAGCTGGAACACGAGATTGTCAATAAAATTTGTAAATAAAAATACCTATACTCTTCATCATTCATAATCATTCTGGATGTTCTACTTCACACAATAAGACAAGAACATAGATGAAAATACTGAAAAAGAATCATAAAACCAGTATTATGTCCAGATAATGTGTTTACCTAGAAGAAGAGTAATGGATTAAAATAATGCTTAGAATTTAATAAACATAAAGTATGAAATTCCAAATAGTTTGGGATTTTAATTTAAGCAAACTCAAAAATTCTAGAAAAATAATTTAATCACTATGAAGTGTTTAAGGCATTTTTCTTTTTGCCTCAGTGTAAAGAAGGTTCTGCCTCTCTGGAAAACCTAATATACTGCCCTCTCTAGGTGACCCTTATTGGCAATCTAGTATAGATAACCTTCCTTATCTAATCCATACTTATAGAAACATACACACACACACACACACACACACACACACACACACACACACACACGCTCATAGATAGTATTATCCTTATTTTACAAAAACAATTATAATTGTAATTATTTTCATTTAAGATATATTTCAGGGACAGGGTGCAGTCCAATGATAAAGCACTTGCCTAGCAAGCATGAGATTCTGGTGTGGCTCCCCAACACTGCAAAAAAAAAAAAAAAAAAAATCATTCTGGGCACTGGGCACATACCTGTAATTCTAGTACTTGGAAGGCTGAGACAGAAGGATTGCAGGTTTGAGGCCAGCACATAGCAACTTAGTTAGACCCTGTTTCAAAAAAATAAAATAATCATAAAA
The DNA here is from genome assembly GCF_963383645.1 of Muscardinus avellanarius. Lineage (NCBI taxonomy): Eukaryota > Metazoa > Chordata > Mammalia > Rodentia > Gliridae > Muscardinus > Muscardinus avellanarius. Next base: position 23,383,955 of record NC_137799.1, read on the forward strand.
TAAGCCAGGCATAGTGGTGCATGTTTGTAATACCTAGTACGTAGGAAGCTGAGACAGGATTGAAGGTTTGAGGACAGCCTCAGAAATGTAGTGAGACCCAGCAACCTAACAAGACCCTGTTTCAAAAGCAAAAAGTAAAAAAAAGAAAAAGAAAAGAAAAAAGGGGGGTGGCTAGGGATTGTATCGCAGAGGTAGAATGCCCCTGGGTTTCACCATCATCATCACCACCACCACCACCACCATCATCATCATCGTCATCGGAGTAGGAAGGGAAGAAAAAGAGGAAGAGGAGAAGGAGAAAAATAGGGTTAGAGGTAGAATTGAAGGGGCCCAGACCCAGACATCTGTTTTCTGACTAATTGCTAAAACTCTGAAAACAGGCAGTGGCCTTGAGTATAGCTGGGAAAAGCCCAAAGACAGTTCCAGTAAAGGCCTAGTGACCTGGAGTGGAGTTATGCTTGGCTGGAAAACAGCAGGTGTTCTTGCAGATTACTGTGTAAAAACTTATCTAGTTTTTCTTCAGGCTTTTAAGCTTTCTTTGATTCAGTTACTTTTATTGCAAATATAGTTACTATGTTTTGAATAAAGTCAGAATGGTAAGCAGCCTGTGTGTGTGTTTCTCAACTGGAGCCCATCCATCTCTAAGAAGATGACAGTAAATTGTGTGACAGACCATAACATAGAACACATCTACATAGTACTACCTCTACCTACCTCTACTCAGTACTATATATATACACATTACATACCATAAATACATTTTTAAAAATTTACAAATTCTATGGTTTTAGTATATTCATGAAGTTATACAATCTAATAACCATAATCAATTTTAGAACTTTTTCATCACTCTTAAACCCCTACTGAACAGCATTGACTCCCAATACCCACTCTCACCCACTCTCAGCTGTAGGCAGTACTAAAGTGTCTATAGATTTTCCTATTCTACCTCTCATGTAAATGAAATATATAATCCTTTATGATGTGATTCCTTTGCTTTAGCATGTTTCCAAAGTTCATCCACATTGTAGCACAGATTCTTTTTATGGGTAAATAACATTTCACTGTATGGCGATACCACATTTTATTTATCTATTCATCAACTGATGAAAATTTGGGTTGTTTCTACCTCTTGGATATTATGAATAATGCTGATACAAGCATGAATGTATGTGTTGTGGGGATGTTTACAATACTCTTAGAAACTGCTGCGTTACGCGGTAACTCCATGTTTAACCTTTTAGGAAACTGCAATTGGTTTCCAATGCAGCTGTGTTTTTTTTTTTACACTTTTAAGTCTATTCTAAGATATCATAGTGAGATATATTACAACTTTTTTCTTTTTTGCAGTACTGGGGATGGAACCCAGGGGCACTGTACCTCCGAGTGACACCGGGAGCCCTATTTCTTAGTCTTTGTATCTGTGAAACAGGCTTTCACTGAGTTGCAGAGGGCCTCCCTAAGTAGCTGAGGCTGCCTGTGAACCGTGACCCTCTGGTCCCGTCTAGTACATTATAATCCATGCCAGCTGAGATTCAGAGTGACGCAAACACACATGCACGTGTTACTTGTACCTCCTTCTGCGCACAAACCGCACTGTTTTCCATTTCTCCACCAATATGTGACTGTTCCAACTCCTCTAGCGCAGCCTCACACTGTTACTGTCTGTTACTACCTGAGCCACTCTGCAGACGTGCAATATCTCACTGTTGATTTGATATGCATTTCCCTCATGATTAGTGCTGCTAAAGAGCTCTTCATGTGCTTATTGACCATTTGAAAATTTTCTTTGGAAAAACTGTTTCTGTTAAGTCTCAAAGGTTGTTTAAATAAGGACCACTTATTTATAACACTTAGAAGAAGCCAAGCATGGTAGTACATGCCTGTAATCCCAGTATTTAGGAGACTGAGACAGGAGGATTGCAGGTTTGAGGCCAGCCTCAGCAGCCTAGCAAGACCCTGTTACAAAACAAAAATTAAAAAGGGCTGGAGGTAGAATGCTCCTGGGTTCAATCCCCAGGGCCAACAACACACCCACTTAGAATGCCTGGCACACAGTAGGAACCAAGTACATCCCAAGTAATATACCTTAGCTGAGGTAAAGATAGATAGTATTATTCAGTATTTTTTTAGGTTCAATATTAAAAGAGTATACTGAAGCCGGGGTGGTGGCGCATGCTTGTAATCCCAGCATTTGGGAGGCTGAGACCGGAGGATCGCGGTTTGCAGACAGCCTCAGCTACTTAGTGAGGCCTTTTGCAACTCAGTGAGACCCGGTTTCAAAATAAAGAATAAAAAATAGGGCAGGGGGTATAGCTCGGAGGTCAAATGCCCCTGGGTTCCATCCCCAGACCCGCAAAAAAAAGAAAAAGAAAAAAAAAAAAGAGTATACTGAAATATCCCAATAGTATTTTGCCAAGCTTTCCTTGATTATTATTTTTTTTGGGGGGGTCCTAAAGATTAAACCCAGGGCATTCTACCTCTGAGCTATACTCTCAGCCCATTCTATTTTTTTTTTTTTTTATTTTGAAATGGGGTCTCGTTAAGTTGCTGTGCTTCTTGCTAAATTGCTGAGATTGTCCTAGATAGAACCTGTAATCTTCCCGTCTCAGCTTCCCTAGTACTGGGATTATAGGTATGAGCCCCCATTCCTGGCTGTAGTATTCATCTAAAATCTTTCTCTGTGTTATGCTATTTAATACTATATGCTTCATACACGACCACAGACTGAGCCCTTATCTTGTTGGGTGCTTCTAACCTGAAATCAACTTTGTCTAGGCCTGGTTTTTTGTCTTTTGCTACTTTCTTTTATTTCTGCTTTACTTTCACCTGCTCACTTTGCTTTGAGAGCATTGATTATAAGCATTATTCACCAGAGTTTTAAGTCAGTCTGACACACCCTTTCCTTTTCTCTCATGCTTTGCTGGGGATTGAACCTAAGGCACTCTATACCCAGCCATGTGTTTTTCATTTGGAAACAGGGTCTTGCTAAGTTGCTGAGAGCCTCACTAAATTGCTGAGGCTGGCTTTGAACCTGTGATCCTCCAGTCTTAGCCTCCCAGGTATTAGGATTACAGGCATGCACCACCACACCTGACACATCCTTTCTCTTGAGGAGAGAATTCAATCTGTTCACATGCAGCCTAATAACTGATACACACTGTTATTCCTTCCTCTTACTTTTATTATTGTATTCTGTCTTTCCTCTATCTGTGTTGTTAATCAAACTGCCATTCTTTTCATCTTTTTCTTTTGATAAAAATCTTATTAAACTTCTCCATTCAAATGATCATTTCCTTTGTTTTCCTGCTCAGTATTAGATGAAAACAAAATTACCAATTATTTCCCCAACTTTGGGAGTAGTTTGTATGCAGTAATAGATAACTGAAGTATTATAAAAGAGTTTCTTCCAAAGCAGGTATACCAAATTCTATTTCTTCCAGCATATAAATTCATTCCTGTTGCTTCACATCCCTGTTAACTAACTGTACCAGTATTGGGAACGGCCTAGGAAGATTTGGGAAAGCTCTGATTATTAATATATTTCAAAAATCACTGTGTCAAATGGCGGCAGACCTGGAGAGAGAAAGGCTTGGCTTTGGTCAGGAAGCAAACAGCTATTGAAACTTAGATTGACTTAGCTACATGTAATTAGCAAGTCAATAGGAGAGGAGAACTAGGCCTTTCTCTATTTAAAGACAGATCTTAGGAGAGAACTAGGCCTTTATCTAAAGACAGGTAAACCAGCTAAGATGGTAGGAGGGGTTTACCTTCATGAAAGGAGACACCTCACCACACCTTATTGGGGGAGGTACCTTACAGGGTTAAGGGGAGGTACCTTCACTACGTCAGAGTCAGGCAAACAAGATGGAGGTCATGGGTATAAAAGGCTGAGTCCACGTGTAAGCCCTTTGGTGTATTCATTTCGAGTCACCCCCTCATGCCATTTTGGCATGGGGCTGTATTTCTATTTTCTGTATTTCTATCTTTCTAATAAACTTCTTTAAATCTTCAGCAACTGCCCAAGCTATGCATATTTATTCTTAGGATAAGAACCCGCGGTTTTCTGTTTTTGGTCATTTTGGGTTCTGTTATGGGTTGGGGGAAAGTGTGTCCGGGACCCTCGCAGGGGTTCCCGGGGAATAGTTTCCTCAAACCATATTCTCTCAATCGGTAACACTAACCCCAGGCATTATCAGCCTCTTGAATTTTAGCCATTGTGGAAGATGTATGCAGTATCCTACTGAGGTTCTAATTTTCATTTTTTTTTTGGTAGGGAAAGGATACTAGGGAATGAACCTAGAGGCATTCTACCTCTAGGCTACACCCTAGCCATTAACAAAAAAAATATATATTTTATACACACACACATATTTACACACACACACACACACACACACACACACACACACACACACACACACAGTAGTACCTAGGACTGAATCCGGAGGCATTTTATTTTCTAATTTTGAAATAGTTTTACTAAGTTGCTGAGGCTGGCCTTGAACCTGTGATCTTCCTGTCTCAGCCTCCCAAGTACTCAGATTACAGGAGTGCACCACAGTGCTCAGCTGATTTGTAATTTTGAAACAGGGCCTTGCAGGTCTCTGCGTGTCTCACTATTGTGAAACCTACAATCTTCCTGTCTCAGTCTCCCAAGTACTGGGATTGTAAATGTGTACCACTGTGCCTGGCTTACTTTTCACTTTCTTGATGACTAAAGAGGTTAAGCAGCTGGTCATGGTGACACACATCTGTAATCCTAGTACCCGGCAGGCTGAGACAGTAGGACTGTAGATTTGAAATCAGTTTCAGCAATTTAGTAAGACTGTGTTTCTAAATAAAAAATTAAAATATGTACTCTTTGTCATTTATATGTTGAAATTTTCTATCCCACTCTGTTGTCTTGCTTAAGATTCTCTTACTGATAACTTTTATCAAATTTTCCTTGATGATTATTGATTTTTGTTCTTACTTAAGATACTTGTGGCTGGGCATGGTGGTACATACCAGTAATTCCAGTAATTGGGGGCTGAGACAGGAGGACTGTAGGTTCAAGGCCAGAATGGGATAACTTAGTGAGGCGTTTCAAAATACAAAATAAAAGACTGACAGCTGGGTGTGGTAGCAAACACTTGTAATTCCAATATTTGGGAGGTTGAAACAGGAGGATTGCAGATTCACAGCCAGCTTCAGCTACTTAGTGAGGCCCTCCACAACTTGGTGAGACGGGTTCAAAATAAAGAACAGAAAATAGGGCTAGGGGTATAGTTTGGAGGTAGAATGTCCCTGTGTTCAACAGCGAGTACAGCAAAAAAAACCAAAAACAAGTACTGATGTTTTTGTACACTGATTAGTACCATTTATTGATAAGACCACAAGCATGTGGGTCTGTTTCTGGACTTCCTACTGGTCTGTTCATCCATCTTTGTATATTCATCCTAAATTATATAATTTTACAAGAAATCTGGATACCCTAATGAAGTCAGAAAATTATGGCTTGTAAGCCATATAGCTGCAAAGATTGATGTACCAGTATTGGGAATGGCCTAGGAAAATTTGAGAAAGCTCTGATTATTAATATATTTCAAAAATAATTGTGTCAAAATGGCGGCAGGCCTGGACAGAGAAAGGCTTGGCTTTGGTCAGGAAACAACCAGATATTGAAACTTAGATTGACTTAGCTAAATGTAATTAGCAAGTCAATAGGAGATGAGAACTAGGCTTTCTCTATCTAAAGACAGATCTACATGATTAGATAAGCTAGCTAGGAGGGAGGAGGGGGTCGACCTTCATGAAAGGAGACACCTTGCCACACCTTGCTGGGGGAGGTACCTTACAGGGACATTCACTACATCAGAATTACGCAAACAAGATGGAGGTCATGGGTATAAAAAGTCCGGTTGACGTGTTGTATCTGGGGGGGGGTGAATTGGCCCAGACCTCCCTCCCCCCATGCCAGAATGGCATGGGGCTGTAACTATTTTCTGTATTTCTATTTTCTGTATTTCTATCTTTTTAATAAACTTCTTTAAATCTTCAGCAACTGTCCAAGCTATGTATATTTATCCTTAGCTCAGGACAAGAACCCATGGTTTATTTCTGGTTTTGGTTGTTTTGGGTTTTGTTGTGGTTTGAGGGAAAGTGTGTCCGGGACTCTAACAGGGGTCCCATGGAACAGTTTTCCCACAATCATACTCTCCCAATCCGTAACAATTAAAATACTTGCTATCTTGCTCACTATAGAAAAATTTTGCTGGCCCTTACATAGACTAAATCCTGAAGTTCTCCAATACTGCTCTTCTTTAACATTATCTCCACTGTTCTTGCCCTTGTGTGAACCCAGGTAAATTTTATAAGGAATTCATTGATTTAGAAAACACAAACAAATACAGACCCACAAAATCCTCTTGAAATGGACTAGGATAACTGGGCCTGCAGATCTGAGGAACTTTTCTATCTTTAAAATATTGTAGCCAGTAGTGGTGGCACATTCCTGTAATCCCAGTACTTAGGAGGCTGAGACAGAAGGACTGTAGGTTCATGGCCATACTCAGCAACTCAGTGAGACTATCAGCAATTTAGCAAGACACAAATAAAAAACAAAACAGGGCTAGGTTACAGCCTGGAGGTAGAAGCCTCCTGGGTTCCATCATAAAGAAAAAAGACATAAAATCAAAGCCCTAAAGAAATATTTGCAGTACATTTAAAGGGACTGTTTCTTTACAGTGAGTTTTTATACATAGTAAGGAAAAAGATGAATATCTTAATATAAATATTGGTAACATACAAGTGTTTCATAAGAAAAAATGCCAGTGACATGAAAAATATATATTAATAAAAATATCAATTAATACAAAGACATGCAGGTTACAATTATCTTTTTCAAAATATTTTAAAATTTTTATTTATTTTTAATTTTTTTGGTACTAGGGATTGAACCCAGTGGCATTCTACTTTTGAGCTACACCTTCAGCCCTATTTTATTTATTCATTTATTTTGGTGGTACTGGGGTTCCTGGAAGCCCTTCTACCTCCAGGCTACTCTCCCAGACCTATTTTTACATTTTTATTTGGAAACAGGGTCTCCTAAGCCAGCGCGCGTGGCTGGCTTCGAACCTGCGCAATCCTTCTGTCTCTGCCTCCCAAGCGTGGGGATTACAAGCGTGCGCCACCACGCCTGGCTGCCCTATTTTATTTTTATTTTGAAGCAGCTTCTTGCTAGGTTGATGAGTCTCACTACTTGCTGAGGCTATCCTTGAATCTGAAATCTTCCTATCTCGGCCTCTCATGTACTGGAATTACAAGCATGCACCACCGCAACTGACTATTGACTAGAAAAGTATTGAAAGCTGAGAACAAAAATAAGGAGTGGAAAACCATCTGACTGCTGGTCCTTTCATTCTATCTCACATGCCTTTCTCTAGAAGGGAGGCCACTCTGGTGAGAAGACATCCATAGATATGCAGCTTCTTAAACAGTAATCCTGAGATAGATATATTTATTCTTACTTACAGGTATGTGCCACCATGCTTGGCTACATACCATGATATTTAATTCTAGTGATAGAAAGTATAAGAGCCAGGGTACTGGCTATTAGCAATAAGGATCATTTTAGGGGAAAAAAAAAAAAAAGAATGTTCCTCTATCTTAAGGACAAAAAAATCAGAAGACCATTACACTAATATTAACATTTTAGTTTTTCTTTCTAGTTTTAATTTCTACTTGAAATCAGTTTCCTTTTTTTAAAAAAAAAAGCTGCAATCAACTAAATTATTACTCTTTACATCCTGTTATCTTAAGCATTTTCTTGCTGTTGTACAATCACATTGCTATATGCTATTTCATCTGCTATAATTCAGAATAAGTTGAACATAAAATATATAATGGGATTACTGACAGTTTCATAACAGTCTTTGAAATATTTAGTTAGAGACAAACATATTAAGAATTCCAGGCTTCTAAAAGCTAAACTTAATTTCTGGCAAGCATGACTGGTAATTACAACCAAAAGCCAAATATTGTGGAGTCCTTTTTTTAGACTAAGCAGTTTTACCACTCAGCATGTATAATCACTGAAACACTTTCAGCATAATGATAGCTGTTCAGCTACTGGCAGCCATAAGCACTCCCAAAAGCAAGAGAAATGTTAAGAATTCTCTAATATGACTTGCAAAGTGAAAGTTATATGTGAACAAACTGGAAGTGTAAAACTATGGCCATAAACACAATAGTATTCAGAGAAAACTCGTGTGTGTGTGTGTGTGTGTGTGTGTGTGTGTGTGTATACACACTTTTTTTTTTTGCAGTACTAGGGATGGAACCCAGGGCATTCAACTTCTGAGCGACCCCCCCCCTCATTTTTTATTCTTTATTTTGAAGCAGGGTCTCACTGAGTTGCAAAGGGCCTCACTAAGTAGCTGAGGCTGGCTTCGAACCTGCGCAATCCTCCTGTCTCAGCCTCCCAAATGCTGGGATTACAAGCGTGCATCACCACGCCCGGCTTCATGGTATATTTTTACCTATGAGAAATAGTTATTAAATTGTAATAAAAAATAAAACAAGCCCAATATTGAAAAAAATTTAATGTATACTAGTCCTGGTTCATAATAAACACATGAAAATATTTTCAAGTTCTATATAAAATCTCTAAGTGTAAATTATTTAAGTTTTCAAAAGTAGATAGTTGGTCATCTCACTGTACCAGAAAATACTGAAGTGCTCAAATGATAAACAGATGGGATATGTCAAAGGGACACAGGATCCAACTCAAAGAGCTCCCAGTGACCAGAGATAGAACCACCAGAGCAGCAAAATAAAGTAGAACTGGATTCTAACCCAGAATCCATATTCATCTAGATAACTGACTAAATAAATGGAAAAAACCCAGACAACTTCACTGTACAGAAGAATTCCAAGTATTTTGTGTGTGCAGGGTACTGGGGATGGAACCCTGGGTCTTTCTACCTCTGGGCTATACTCCCAGACCTATTTTTATTTTATTTGGAAACAGGGTCTCACTAAATTGCTGAGAGCCTCACTAAGTAGCTGAGGCTGGCTTTGAACCTGCGCGATCCTCCTGTCTTATACTGGGATTACAAGTGTGAGCCACCATGCCCAGCTCAATTCTAAATGATTTATGTTGATGCTTCCTCCTGAAGAATGTGGAGCACAACTCCTCACCCCTTAAGCATGGCTGTTCCTTCCAAAAAGCAAAGTCGGTAGGAAAGATTAGGAAGCAATGGAAGCAGGTCAAGCACAGATTGTCAACAGTGAAGAGGGGACACATCTGAGAACTATTTTAGGAGAGAATGCGGGCAGAAATAGGCAATTACTAAACATGATGGTCATGCCTCTTAACTCATTTTCCATTTTCCCCGGTGTACTCTTCATGCCATTCCCCTCACAGAAGACAAATTATCTTTTGAAAAAATAAAACAGCTCATCCACTCCCAGTTACACCTTAAACAGCTTCTCATCATATACTGTAAAATTACATTTCTCAGTGTGGTCTCCAAAAGGCAACAGAATTAGTTCCTCCCTTCTTCCTCAACTTTGCAATTCCTTAAAATTAATAAACACCTTCCTGTTGTAGAGCCATTCCTTATAGCTAAAATATTTCTTTTCCTATATGATCCATGAGTCTGAGATTAAATATTATCTCCTAAGGAGCTCAAACTAAAGAAAAGGTCTCTGTCCTACCACACCAATCATGGCATCTTCTTTTCTTCTTTGCACTTAGAATAACTTGCACATATGTTGATTCCTATTATTTGTGGTAGTTGTGTTCTCCAAAATCACTGCAAACATTTTACCACTGCTCCTACAGAAAACCAGCAAATATTTTATCATTGCTTTTGGAGACAATGCAGGGTTAAATTCCTATAAACCTCTGGTCATTTTTTTTTTTTTTTTGGACGGATCTAGGGATGGAACCCAAGGGCACTCTACCTCCAAGCTACACCCCCAGCCCTATTATTTATTCTTTATTTTGAAACAGGGTCTCACTGAGTTGCGGAGGGCCTCAATAAGTAGCTGAGGCTGTCCGCAAACCGTGATCCTCTGGTCTCAGCCTCCCAAATGCTGGGATTAAAAGCATGCGCCACTATGACTGATTTCTTTCTTTCTTATTTTTGTGGGAGGGGGAAGTACTAGAGATTGAACCCAGAGTTTTCAACATGCATGTATCCTACCACTGAACTACACTCCCATTTTCTCTTCTAATATTTTTATTGATGCATTATAATCATGCATCCCATCCCTTTTAAAAAGATAGGGACTCTCTAAGTTGCCTAGGATTGCCTTAAACTTGTGATTCTCCTGCCTCAGCTTCCCAAGTAACTGGGATTATGACATGCACCACCAAGCCTGGCTGATCATATCATTTGCGCCAACTAATCAATACATAACCTTGTTTCGTGTGTGTTTCTGCTGAAATATACCTTATTTAATATACTGTATATTACTGACTCATTAACACTGAACTCACAGCAACAACACTCACTAATGCCAGAACAGTGTTTCCTACAAAGACACAACAGAGCCTTCTTGTGTTTAGAAATACAAGAACACTTTTGCAGTGTCTTGGGGGCCACTGTAAACAGCAAAACCACCAACAGAAAGTATAAAAATGCAAAGAACATGGCATGAAAACGACAGTGGTTCACAGCATAAGGGCTAAAATACGAAGGCAGAGTGCTGCCTTACTCTAACACAGCTGGGAATGTGCACAGAGGTGACTCAAACTTTTCATCACTCTACCCATATCGATAAATGATGACAAAAGTGCAGGGAGTCCTGATTTTGTGGTTACAAATTAATTTTAATAAGTAGGTGGATTCACAATAGACTCTGCAAATAATGAGGACTATATTTGATAACCACTATTTGCTATATATATATTTGGTGGTACTGGGGTTCCTGGAAGCCATTCTACCTCTGGGCTACACTCCCAGACCTATTTTATATATTTTTTTAATTTGGAAACAGGGTCTCTTAAGCCAGCAAGGCTGGCTCAGAACCAGCGCAATCTTCCTGTCTCCGCCTCCCAAGCTCGGGGATTACAAGTGTGCGCCACCACGCACGGCTGCTTTATATTTTTTAAACCCACAAGGTTAGGGAAGAGGCCAAGAGTGTCAATCCTCTTAACATCTGGTATTCAATAAATACTTGAGAATAAATGCACGAGTGCCCAAATGTATAGGTGGATATATAAGCCTAAAGGTCAATTGTAGGAGAAGCTAAATATAAAATTAAAACATGCTAAAGAATCATGGATGGTTAACTGCTGGAAATAAATAGAGAGTACACAGGCACAGAATTACAGGATGGTTAGGAAAGGCCTTTCTGAAAAGGCAATTCCTAAGCTGAGAACTGAGAAACACAAAGGAGTAAGTTACATGAAGCAGAGTGTGTAGAAAAACCTAGACAAAAAGAATAGAAGATATAAAGGTGCTGAAGTCGAGAAGAGTATTAATGCCCAAATAATACTCTACTTGAAAGTTCAAATAAAGTTAACGCGTTCTGTTACTGTCTGAATAACTATTACAAACACCTCTTAGGCTTGTAGAAGCAGTAACTTCAATTTGCTCAGCATTTTCCAGAGCTGTTCAAAGAGGATTCCTTTCTTAAAACCCTATAAAACAACTTGGACACTGCTATGGTTTGAATGTCTGTCTCCTCCAAAACTCATGTTGAAATTTAATTGCCATTATATTCATATTAAGAAGTAAGACCCTTTAGAGGTGATTAGGCCAAGAGGGCTTGGTGGGTTGGTGCCATTATAAAAGAGAAAGTTTGGCTGGGCATGGTGGCGTACACTTGTAATCCCAGTACTTGGGAGTCTGAGACAGGAGGAATGCATGTTCATGGCCAACCTCAGCTACTTAGTAAGGCCGTCTGCAACTCAGTAAAACCCTCCCTGTTTCAAAATAAAGAATAAAAAATAGGGTTGGGAGTGTAGCTTGGAGGTAGAATGCCCCTGGACTCAATCCCAGTACCACAAAAAAAAAAAAAAAGGCTGCCGGGCGTGGTGGCGCACGCTTGTAATCCCCGCGCTTGGGAGGCGGAGAAAGGAGGATCGCGCAGGTTCAAAGCCAGCCGTGCTGGCTTAAGAGACCCTGTTTCCAAAAATTAAAAAGTATAAAATAGGTCTGGGAGTGTAGCCCAGAGGTAGAAGGGCTTCCAGGAACCCCAGTGCCACCAAAAAAAAAAAAAAGGCAAGTCCCCCCCTCCTTGCTCTTTGGTGACCTCTTGCTTCCTGCCATGTGATGCTGCAGCAAGAAGGCCCTTGTCAGACACCAGTATTTGACATTGGACTTCCCAGCCTCCAGAATGGTGAGTCAATAAATTTCTGCTTGCTGTAAATTATCCAGTTTCAGGTATATTCTGTTGTAGTGGTACCAAATGTCCCGAAGACAGATACCAAGAGCCCTGATAGCCAATGATAGAGCTACAGAATTCATCACCAGGACTCATCAGAATAAAAAAGAGAAGAGGAGCTTTCCAACTTCTCCACACCCAAGGATGAGGGTCTTCATAGGCCCTGACCCTCCCTTCGCCCTGTTCTTCTCTTCTGTTCTCATCCACATTCAGTAAGTTAAGGACCATTTGCATTTTATTTATACAACATACTAAGTTTGAAAAACAGCAACAACAATCAAGGACACAACGTGGCTCTAGAAAACTACACTGAAAAGAAATGTTTTAAGTTCTCTTTCATATAATAGGTATTAGACAAAATTATTTATATATATAAATTACTGCAGTAGTGAACACTGATAAAGCAGAAGTCCTGCAATCAATAGGAGCATCACAACAGTTACTCAGGCAGTGAACAGACCACTGTGGTCCCCAGAATGAGACTTCACCATTATGGGGAACATACCATCATGAATAAATGAGAGCCTCGGGGAACAATCATCTCCTTGAGACAAGTGATTACCCAGAGGTCAGCTGCTGTGGTTCCACAGGAGAACACATGTCTAGTGCTTAAAGTCCTGGGAGGGTGGGTATTAGGTGGTTGATTGAAATCAAGAGCAGAGAAGAGAAAATGTGTTAAATTCGAATTTGTGACCAGCAAAATAAAAACATTCTCTGATGGGTCGGTTTGTAGAACACCTACCTAAACCTCAACTGAAACCATCTGCACATGGCACCTAGAGTCAATAACACTGGACCTTATAGACATGCTGTGATCCCTGGTGGAGGGTTAGGGACATAAAACACAAGGCAAGTCTGTTCAAGGAGAATGAACCAGCTGGTTTAGAATACTAATGAGGGTTTTATAATAAAAACATTATTATATGTAGAGTGATTAAGTTATCAGGCAGGCAAAAAAAAAAATCTCATTTAATCCACTCTGCTGACCAGAATATAGAACTAATGTAGAAATATAACACAGCTAACCAGAATTTTATTATTATTTCCGAGAAAAGAGACAATCCGAGTTTTCCATAGTGGCATGCCCTGACTTTTTTTTAACAGGTATCAGAGTGTAGCCTACCAGAAATTCTAGAGCTCCAGGGCCTCACAAGGGTCCTTAAAGATTTGCTAGGGGATGGAGGTAGAGACTTGCTAGGGAGCCAGTGGTAGAGTGCTTACTTAGATGCAGAGGTTCAAGACCTAGCACCACCAAAATAAAGTAATACTTATTAGTTCTTTTCTACAATAGCTAATTAAATTTAAAATCAATAAAAATTAAATATCAGGTTTGATTATGTGCTAAGCCACATTCCAAGTGCTCAAAATAACATAGCCAGTCTGAGCAATGTAATGAGACTCATAGCAGCCTAGCGAGTCCCTCTTTCAAAACAAAAAATAAAAAAGGATGAGGGAGCAAAGCTCAAAAGTAGAATGTCCCTAGTTTCAATCTCCAGTACACCCCAAAGAAAAAGAAAGAAAGAAACATATAGCTAATTGACGGGTCCAGCCTGTCAGTGGTGGGGCTGAGCAGGAAGGTGATTGCCGAAGGCCCGAACAGAAACACAGGAGCCGGGGACACGTCAAGTAGGGTCTTGTTTATTTTTTCTCAGGCAACCCAATTTAAAGCAAAAAAATGCAAGGGGGATTTCCAAAAGAAAACTAATCTAACCTATCAAGCTAAAGGTCACTCTTGCATGTGCAAAGCACATAACTTGCAGCCAATCATTATCCAATGCACGAGGGGTTCACGAGCATGGAAGCATTATTTGAGCCAATAAGGCTCAACATTACCAAATTGGGCTAGCGGGGGCAAGGGGAGTAGTTACGCCCTCCTTATCCACTTGGTGCTACATGTTGCAGATTCATTCATCGGAAGTTCAGGCGGTTCTGTAGACCTGCGCTCGACGCTACATGTAGCTGATTCATCAGAAGTTCTGTCAGGTGGTTGTGCAGACGACAACATGCTTGGCGCTACATGTAGCTAATTCATCGGAAGTTCTGTCAGACAGTTAAGCAGACCCCAACAGCTAATGGCTGACATACTGGACAGTGGAGAACATTCATTTCCACTGTTGCAGAAGTCTACTGGCCATCACTGTTCTATTTGTAAAGGTTTTTCACTTTTCTGTAGCATCATAAAAGAAAGTAACTCTTACGGATGACTGGTGGTGACAGTGGCACAACCATGTGAATGTATTTAATGTCAATGAACTTAAAAATGGCTAAGATGGTAATTTTATGTTACACATATTTTACAACTTTTTTTTTTTAAAGGAAGCTCTGTTCACTCTTTATATATTCTGAAGTATGATACAGACTGCAACTGGTCACTTAACTAGACCCCACTTCAGACACAGAGCATGCAAAGATTAAACACTGTAAGTGGCTGTGAGTATACAAAACAAAGCTAATTCCTGCAGGCCAGCTCTACTGCCCATGCTCTGGTTTCCTAAGTTTTCACACGTCTTTGGTTGGGCCTTGTATCCACACACTTATTATTCAACAGCATAGTAACTAAATCTCCCTCTCAAATCTCTCACACAGAATGCTCTCACTCCACTTGTGACTTCTTGTTGTGTTCTGGATATGTGAAAATATAGACTGGAAATGATCAATGATCAACATAAAAAGAATTGAAATTACTTGGAGAAATAAGATGGAGTGGGTGTGAGAGGGCTGTGTGTGCGGGGATGGGGCAACATATGTACACACACACACACACACACACACACACACACACACACACTCATATCCACCCCCCCCATTTTTAGCAATTCAATTAAAGGGGAAAATTAATTTGCCAAAAGTATAGCAGAAGCCTTTTGGGTGTGCGATGGGATTGGAGGAAGAGAGAACAATAGTCCCAAAGTAAGAATAACTCAAAGTCTCTGCAATGCAGTCTACAATTGTACCATATCTACAAACCTCAGTGATCTCTCAGTTATGAATCGTACTCACCAGTCCTGTCTTCAACCCATTGCGAGGTCTGAATATTAAATACACTCCCTATTTGGGGTATATTTATATATGCAATAACTTCTAAGAACACAACTCCCCACATAAACACACAAGTACCTATGCATCATGAGGTAAAGGAGTAAAAGCAAGCCATCCAAGCCCACATCAGGACTATCTTCCCTACTGGGGGTTGGGTGTGGCTTGTGACAGAGCTCTTGCCTATGGTGTATAAGGCCCTGAGTTCAATCCGTAGGACTGCAAAATAAGGTGATTAAATTCTAGGCAGAGATAAGATGTGATGAATAGCTTAAATTCTATTTAATCCGAGACAAGTCTTCTAAAATCACATATCTACCAGTTGGCAATCTAAAATCAACACATCCAGTTTGGTGGTATTCTGACACAACCCTGTATCTTGTTAATTCAGGCCACCCACACATGTTAACTTGAGGGTATTACCCACCATCCACTCTAAGAACAATCTGGGCCAGAAGGATTCAAATTTCCACTACACCTAGTGTGACCCAAAGACAGATGCTGGATGTCAGAATATGCGCTAGAATGAACTACAGGGAACCCTCGGCAGGTCTCCAGGAACCCATGACAGGCTAGGCCAAATTCTCTGAATTTGGGCTTTGGTACATTCATATTGTTCAGTTTTTAGTCTGAGGGCTAAACTTTTTGGCTATAACCTAGGGTCAAGCCATAAAGAAGTAGATATGGTAAAGAGAAGGAAGCAGACCCCAACCAGGTTACCAAGGGTTAGGGCCCAAGGTCATAGCAAGCAAAGAGGATGAATGGACACATCAATCCAATCATACCCTCAGGATGAAACCAAGGAAGAGGAAATCAAGATCTGTTTGGAGGTACCAAGATAGTTATACACATCCAGTAGACATTTACTGTAAATGGACTAGAGAAACACCAAACACGACTTAAAGAAAATAGAGCTACTTAGAGATGGAAGAGAGACCAACAAACAGGATGGGGTAAGACTTGGGCAACAATAGTATTAGGGATAAAAGCACTAAAAACACAAGATCCCTTATCTACAGGGACAACAAAGTTTCTCAGGGAAGGATTCTTTAAAATCAGAATTCTATACAGAGCAGTGATCATTCAGGTGCATGGAGAAAAATAAAGACATTAAAGAGTACAGAAGGGCAGAGTAACCAGCCCAGTGCACCTACAAGGGAAAGAACAGAGAAGGTATTCTAGTTATATGAAAACAAAATTAGAACAAAAATTCCAGACATAAAAATAATAACCAACCAAGTTGAATTAGTGTATGAACTTTTCAAATACAGAGTAAATACTATTTTCCTACATCTACAGACCATTCCTCAAAAATTATCATGCACTATGCCACAAAAAAAATCTCAAAGTTCTCTAAAGCAAAAATCTTGTAGGCTATGTTTATGATCAAAATGCAACAAAACTAAAAATTAACATAAAAAATAAGAAAAACTTTAAAAATACTATTTTAAATGGTATAGGATTATTTAGGGATATAGGACATGGTGATTAAAACCCAAGGAGAACAGGCAAAGCACTGTACTCTGGAAGATGGATTTCCTCATGTGCTTTCATTAGAAAGTATCATGAAAGACTGAAAAATAATTATTAAACTCAACCATCCTGAAACATGATAAAAGAAGCTAGAAGAGATTATAAGGTAAAGGAGAAATTAATAAAACAAAACAAAATGAAGGAGATGGTAGAGACTGCATTGTGAAGGAAAAAAATCAAACATAACCATCATTTATTTAACATCTCATTCTGAGCACTATATGCCAGGTGCGAGGGACAGAATGTTGAAAAGGACCAACATATGCTGTCTTGATCCAAACCACAGATGGTCTACAAAGGACTTCTAGAAGGAAAACATAGGATATCAATATTTTTAGCTTCCATTTTTATTCTGTACATTTTAACTTTGTTCTTATTGGAAACTAAAATTAACATTTGTATTCAGTGTTTTCTTGGTTGGTGATCTGATGTTCCTCACATATAATGCATAGTTACAGTGGAAAACCCATGTATTTCTCAGTTTTCACACCCTGTTCATTTCTTGGTCACTTTCAAATTCTTTTCTATCAGTTCCTCTTCCTCTGTCTTTCCACCTATAGTTTAAGCTGTAGATGCTAATTTACACAGAATACCAAAACTCTCAAAAAAATTGACTGAAGACCAATATACCCATTCACCTGAGGTACAGAGTATCATGTAGAAGGTAGTAAATGCATCAGACATATGATGTGGCTTTATCACATGATAAATAATGTACAACTAATGTAAGATATCAATTTCATTCTGTCTCTACTTATTTGAGACTATACCACATTCGTTCTTATCTACAACTGAAGGTAGTACTTCTACTCAAAGCCATCACTAAAGACTGAATTAGATTTCCTTAGCAATAATATGTGTGTTAGCAACATGTTTGTCTACTTCTGTCTTTCCTATTTCCCATCTTAAGTATTTTGAAAATGTAAAAGCAATTTAGTTTATTGCCTCCTTTCTACTGACCAATCTAGTTAATCAAGCCAAGTGTAAAATGACAAAGAGCTTTTTTCACTTCGCCATTTCCCAAGGAGAACTTGATATCCCCTTGATCTTAAATTAAGATGACATTATCATCAAGTGGTTGAACCCCCTCTTCTATTATACTGGCCCACTTTCTTCTGCAATATTATATAACGAAGAACAAGAGACAAGTCAGTAATTTATATCAGCAGTTACTGAAATGCTAATTAAATGCTTTAATAATCTAACTACATAGTCAACTGGCATCAAATTATAAGTATATAGTAATTGTTGATCAGAAACAAGTTAATACCAGGCGTGGTGGTGCATGCCTGTAATTCCAGTATTTAGGAGACTGAGACAGGAGGATCACAGGTTCAGGGCCAGCTTCAGCAACTTCATGAAGCCCTCTGAAACTTAGTGAGACTATGCTTCAAAACAATAAAATAAGTCGGACGTAGTGGCACATGATTGTAATCCCGAAGGACCACAGGTTCGCAGCCAGCCTCAGCAATTTGTGAAGCCCTCAACAACTTAGTGAGGCTGGGTTTCGAAATAAAGAATAGGACTGAGGATCTTGCTAAATTGCTAAGGCTGTCCTCAAACCTGTGAGCCTTATCTCCTCCTCAAAAGTACTGGGATTACAGGTATACAACTGTGCATAGCTGGAAGGCTTTCTTTCTTTCTTTTCTTTTCTTTTTTTTGGTAAAACTAGGGTCTGGAAACCCTTCTACTTCCAGGCTACACTCCCAGACCTATTTTTTTATATATATATTTTTATTTGGAAACGGTCTCTTAAACCAGCTCGGCTGGCTTCGAACCTGCGCGATCCTCTTGCCTCCGCCTCCCAAGCGCGGGGATTATGAGCGTGCACCACCACACCCGGCTAAGTCTTTCTTTTTAATCTGATTTTTCTTCCAATCTGAATACTTTTTTCTTTTCCTTATTTCTTTTCCCTTATTTCATTAGCAAGATATTTCAACTTCTGTGGAAGCTTTGTGTTGGTCATAGAATTTGCCCACTTTATATAAGTTGTTACATTTATGGAATAAGGTTGTTTGTAAGTCTATTTGCCTTTTAACATCTGTGAAATTGGTATTATCATTCTCATTCCTGATATTGGTAATTTGTATCTCCTCTCATTTATCATCAGTTTAACTAAAAATATCTACTTTTTTCATTAAGTTTCATTAAGTTTCAACCTCCGAGCTACACCCCTAGCCCTATTTTTTATTCTTTATTTTGAAAAGGGTCTCACTGGGCTGCAAAGGGTCTCACTAAGTAGTAGCTGAGGCTGTCCTTGAACCATGATTCTCCTGTCTCAGCCTCCTGAAGGCTGGGATTACAAGCATACACCACCACGCCTGGCTCTTCATTTATTTTCTATTTTCTCTTTCACTGATTTTTGCTGTGATATTTCTTCTACTTTCTTTGGTTGTCATCTGCTCTTTGTTCAGTGTTCTAATGTCCCAAGATGGAGGATCGTTGTGTTGTTTTTTTTTATTTCCTTGCTACAGATCCCCCCCAAAGTACTATTTGAGCTGCACTTATAGATTTTGGTGTTTTCTTGCTTTATTTAGTTCAAAATACTTCCCAACTTTATGAAATTCCCAACTTAATGCAACATTTCCCAACATTATGTCATAGCTCAAAATACTTTCCAAGTTTATGTAATATTTTAAAATACTTCCCAACTTTTATGCAATTGACCTTTAGAGAATACTTCCCTTTACAACAGCAGACTACATACTCTTTTCAAGTATATGTGGATATGTACTACATACTAGCCTAATTGAAAAAATTCAAGTCATGAAAAAAGGTTTTGTAACAATGTTGGAAAATAATTTTTTAAAAAATCTAGAAATCCCTGAATATTTAAAAAGGCAATAACACTATCTGAGTAACACAGGTCAAAAGGTGTGTGTGGTGAGCCGGGCGTGGTGGCACACGCTTGCAATCCCCGCACTTGGGAGGCTGAGACAGGAGGATCATGCAGGTTGGAAGCCAGCTTCAGCTGGCTTAAGAGACCCTGTCTCCAAATAAAACATAAAAATAGGTCTGGAAGTATAGCCCAGAGGTAGAGGGCCCCTGGGTTCCATCCCCAGTACCACCCCCCCCCAAAAAAAAGTGTGTGTGTGGTGGGGGTGAACAGTAAACTGGCTCCCACACACTCTGTCTTGGTCTGAAGTCTAAATCTAATGTTTTGTTTTGATACTGAAGATTAAACCCAGGGACATTCTACCTTCAAAGTACTCCTCCTCCAGCCCTTTTTACTTATTTACTTTTTAATTTTGGAGCAGGTTTTTGCTAAGTTGCTGAGGCTGGCCTTCAACCTTCAATCGTCCTATCTCAGCCTCCCAGGTACTGGGATTACAGGTGTGCACCACCATGCTTGGCTTCTAATTTGTTTTTAAGACAATGTTTTATTTTAAGACAAGTAATTACAATAGGCATAAATACTCTCTTCGAACTCTTACAAGATTCATACTTTTGTCATAGTCATGATGTAAGGTTCTCTGTATTGCATGAATATAAAATATAAAAAGGGAGAAGGACAGTATGGGAAACAGAGGAGGACACAGACTAGGAGACAGGATTAAATATTTCACAAAACATTTCCAAACATTTACTTCTTATCCATGTTCTGAACAACTTTGAGGCTAAACTGTTAGATATTTCTAGTTCCACTGTACAAATACTGAAACTAGTTGAGAGAGGGTAAATGTTTTACCCAAGGCTAGATAAAAATGAAGTCAGAGACTGAAATAAAAACTTTGACTCAAAATTACTTGTCCTGATATAAAATTCTAAAATCAACCCTAGCTATAAAATGGAAAATAAGATTTGGAATCAACCATATCTGTGTCAGAATTTTCTTGGCTAAGTTATTCTTCACCCCAACGGATCCCTCTATCTTGTGCTGTCCCACAGGAGCTGTTCTTATTTCTTTCTTATGCAGCTTAGATTTCATGGTACCTCATTTTAAAACAAACTTTTGTACACATTCAATTCTCTAATCCCTTTCTTGCTTCAACATAGCATGATGACTGTTTTCCTATTAAAGTTAAGACTATTAGATTTAAGTGGGTCCTCAGTGCTACCTGCTAATCATACTTAGTTCAGTGGTTCTCAAACTTTTTTGTGCATAGGAATAAGCCAGAGGGCTTGTTAAAACAGATTTTTTCCCCTCACCTCTAGAGTTCCTGATTCCATAGTATTTGCATCTCCAACACATTCTCAGGTGATATGGTGCTGCTGGTCCAGAGATCACACTGAGCCCAAATCCACATTCGACTTTCTTTCCTTCCTTCGTTCCTTCCTTCATTCCTTCTTTCTTTTTATGGTACTGGGGATGGAACCCAGGGACATTCTACCTCCAAGCTACATCCCCAGCTCTTATTTTTATTTTTTATATTTAAACAGGGTCCCACTGAGTTGCAAAGGGCCACGAACCATGATCCTCCTGTCCTAGCCTCCCAAATGCTGGGATTAGAAGTGTGCACTACCACACCAGGCTCCACATTTTAACTGAGCAGCTCTTCAAATCTCCAATTCCTTCTGACCCATCCTCACTCTTACAGAAGAAACTGAAGCAAGCAGAAGATGATGTGCATGATCTCCCAACACCACATCTAGCTACTTTCCTCTTTAATGTCACCCCTTAAATCCTTCTTGCTGTTCCTCAAACACACCAACACCATACCCACATCGAAGACTTTCATTGGCTACTTGGAACGCTCTTTTCCTCAGGTGTCTTCATGATTCACAATTCTGTATATCTGCTAAAGTCCTCTTACTAGAGAGGTCTTCCAAATCAGCATTACAAAAATTAGCAAGCCTCTCCACTGTTACAGTGCAACAGTGGGAGATATGGCCTCGGGTTCTTGTTCTGAACTATTTTAGAAAATAAACAGTCTGAAAACTGCTGTAAACTTAAGTAATTTTATTATTACAAAGACAGAAAGAAGGAAGACATAAAAGCACTACACCAGAAGAGGTGTAGTGGAATAACTTGAAAACAAGTTACTGAAGTTTTTTTGATACAAAACAGTTTTTATAAAGATACATTACCCTTTATCTTGCTCAACCAATAATCTTCTGACCTGACTACATCTGCCCCTTCTCCAGGGCAAATCTTTTTTTGTGGGGATTCACCATCTTATACACTGTCTGATCTAAAGTCTTCTTCCCATAGGTGTAAGTTCAAATCTTTAAGATCCCCAAAATGTGTTACTTCGATAATCCCTGTCAGGTATCTCTTGAAGGCTTGTGCCCTCCTCCCACATCCTAGTCTGTCTGCTAGAAGTTACTTGCCTTTAAAATGCAAAGGCCCTGGGCTCCTCCTATTTTCTTGTTAGTCACCCTTGGAGCTGGGAAATCTGCAGGGTCTCTTCTCTGAGTGCCTGCCAGCATCCAAGCTGACTTTATAATACCAAAGCTAATTTCAAATACATTTGGAAGCCATTTCCCAGTACCGGCACATCCACCTGTGTCTGGTATCCCTTGTTCACCTTTCTTTGAATTACTTTTCTCCAAGGCACTTAATGTCATAGGATGGTTTACTTAGCAGTTTATCTAAATCTAAATCCAACTACATGGAAACTTTGAGTAGAACAAAGGTAGAAACAGCCAAATAGACTTATTGATAAAAATGGAACCCATTTATCTGAGAAATCTGCTGTGAAAGAAAGAGCCAGATGCAGTGGGCACATGCCTGTAATCCCAGTACTTGGGAAGCTGAGATAGAAGGATCACACGTTTGAGGCCAGAACACTGTGATTTAGAAGACTATGATTAAAAAATAGGACTAGAGCCAGCATGGTAGTACATGCCTGTAATCTCAGTACTTGGAAAGCTGAGACAGGAGGATCCCAGCTTCTAGGCCAACCTCTGCAACTTAGCAAGACCCTGTTTCAAAAATAAAAAATAAAACAGAGCCAGGGGTGTAGCTCAGAGATAGAATTCCTCTGAGTTCAACCAGTGCCACACAAAAAAAGTAAGTTAAGAAAGGAAGGAAGGAAGGAAGGAAGGAAGGAAGGAAGGAAGGACAGAAAGACAGATAAGCAGCTGCAGACTTAGGCAAAGGTTTCTCAAGATGCAAAAGCAGCCCTGAAGGCACAGGGACGGGGACCAGTGCAGAGATAAAGTATAAAGATGCTGAATACAGGAAACAAGACTGCTTAAATATCTGAAAGAAACAAGTACAGGGATTTTTACTTTTATACTAAGAGCAGGTATCTCCTAAGGATTGACTATACACAGGGCACTGTTCATACTTATTGTGACATCTGATTTAGTTAATCTTCAGAAAACAATCATATCAGAGACAGCCTACTGACAGATTTGCCTACTATGAAAATACCATGCAGGCTTCTCTTCCCAAACACATTCACTCTTCCTTTCTCTTACCTTACTTGCTCATAACTGACCCTAGAGTTTGCAGCCTCGGGGTCCTGTGCAGCCAAGCACAAGTGCTCAGAAGCAAACTTGTGTGGAAGGGGCTGAACCACAGCTTGGGCCACTCAGAAGCTTTACATGCCACACACACAGGCAAGTCCACCACGAGCCTGACACAGAGTCCAGCCCCTGCTGGCTGACTCCAAAGCCTTCAGACTAACTTACCCTCAGCTGAGCTCTTGGAGCTATTCCAGGTAATTTTTCACCATAGCACATGCTCCAAATATTTTCTCCTCATTCTTGTTAGCCACTCAATTTCAACCTCAGCCCACTCTCTCAACAGAAAAACCTTCAGATTCACTAAAGACATGGAAGGCACCCAACAGAAAACGTTTCAACCTCCCCTCCTTCTACACTTTCATCTTATTCTCAGGAATGTTCTTTTCCTCTATCCCATCACTATTTCTATAGATGGTAATAAAAGTACAACTTCCAGCCAGACGTGGTGGCACATATTTTTACGTGAGATGTTAAGACAGGAGGATTGCAGGTTCAAGGCCAACCTCCATAATTTAACGAAGCCCTCAGCAATTTAGTGAGACCCCCTTTCAAAACAAACAGAAAAGATAAAATAGGGTTAGGTGTGGCTCTGAGGTAGACTGTCCCTGGATACAATCCCCAGCCCCCTCCTCACCAAAGATGGCTTCTTTTCCAACATCTCTACCCTTTCTATTCCCTTATCTCACTTCTCAAATGGGACCTAGGAATATTGGTACTCTTATCTTGTTCCAGGCTTAACCTGTAGGCCTTCAGTGTTTCATTACTGGCATATACCTTTAGAATGGGCCTAGCTAGTGGCTTCCCACAACCATGTTTATTTTAAATGTCTTCAGGGTCATGCAAACAAACTTCCCTATAATAAACTTTTCTACACATTATTCAGCTGACAGAGAAGGCAGTAAACATATCTCTATTATTATTATTATTATTATTATTATTATTGGTGGTGGTACCGGGGTTCCTGGAGACCCTTCTATCTCCGGGCTACACTCCCAGACATATATATATATATTTTTTTCATAAACAAACTTCATAAAAAATAGAAAAATACTGTACATCCAAAGACAATGTAAACAGAATTAAATGTTACTGATAGAATGGGATAAAATATTTCCAAATGCTATATCTGAAGGTATATTAATATTCCAAATATAAATCCTAATAATTAGCAACAGTAAGCCGGGCGTGATGGTGCATGCTTGTAATCCCTGTGCTTGGGAGGTGGAGACAGGAGGATCGCGCAGATTCGAAGCCAGCCGCGTTGGCTTAAGAGACCCTGTTTCCAAAAAAAAAGTATAAAATAGGTCTGGGAGTGTAGCCCAGAGGTAGTAGGGCTTTCAGGAACCCCAGTACCACCAAAAAAAAAAAAAAAAAGCAACAATAAAAGCAAACAATACCATTTAGAAATAGGTAAAACACTAAAATAGATAATCTCCAAAGATTTTTATATGATCAATAAACACAGGAATATCACTCATCATTATCATAACTAATCATTAAGGAAATACAAATAAAATCTCTAGTGAAATACTACTTCACATTTGTTAGGATGGCTGCTTAACATGAATTACCTTGCTCCAGCCCTTTACCTTGAGTTTGTTCCTATCTTTACTTGTAAAGTATGTTTCTTTTAAGCACCAGATGGATGGATTCTGGTTTTTAATCCATTTTGTCATTTTATGTCTTTTTATTGGGGAACTGAGGCCATTTACATTCAGTGTGATTATTGAGAAATAACATAATTCCTATCAGTTTAAGATTTTATTTCTGTTTGAAATACTGTTTATTCTTTTTTACTTAGTTGTCTGCTGGATGGAAAATCTTGTTTCTCTGGTTCTGGTGTGTATTACCTATTTCTTCTTTGTAGTTAATCTCTTTGAGTATTTTCTCTAGCGCTGGTTTTGAAGAGATAAATTCCTTCAGTTTCTGTTTGTCATGGAAGCTTCTCATTTCCCCATCTAATTTGATAGAAAGTTTTGCTGGGTAGAAAATTTTTGGCTGGAAGTTGTTTTCTTTCAGAGTTTGGAATATGTTACTCCAAGCATTTCTGGCTTTCATGACTTGAAGTCTGGAGTGATTCTAATTGGTTTGCTTCTAAATGTCACTTGGCCTTTTGTTTTTGTTGCCTTTAAGATTCTGTTTGGGTTCCATTGGTCATTTTGACAATTATGTGGTGTGGAGAACCTTTTCTCTGATCCTGTCTAAAGGGAGTTCTATAAGCTTCCTGGACCTGTGTATCGACCTCTTGCTCTATGTTTGGAAAATTTTCTATTATTTCTTTGAAGAGATTAAACCGTTTGGTTTCACTTTCTTTTCCCTCCTCTATTCCAATTATTCTTAGGCTGGCTCTCTTAAAATGGGCCCATATTTCTTCAATGTCAGATTACTGTTGTCTGATTTTTTTTTTCTAAGTTGTCTATTATAAGTTTGTTTTTGGAGTGATCGTCTTCTAGGAGCGACATTCTATTCTCCATGTAGTCTAATTGATTGTTTATACTTTGAATTGATGCCTAAAGGCATCAATTGATAATAAAAATGTACTAACAATGATTACAAAAAATGTAATCAATGATTACATCCTTTATTTCTTTTAGACTCTAAATTCTTTTCGAAAGTCCTATATTGTTTCTACAGTTATATTCCTGATTTTATCTTCTGGAGATCTCTGAATTTCTGTGTTATCAGGTTCTGATATTATGGGGTTGTGGGCATTCATTGTTCTATTGTTGTTCCTCTTTCCCATGATTTTAGAAGTTTGTGCCTTCTCTAGGTTCTTCCCCGGGTCACCACAACTTCACTTAGGGTGCTTTGGATCTCGAGTTTGTGGTAATCTCAGCTGCCACTACTCCTTTACTGGGTTGTATCATAAAGTCTCAGACCCAGGGAGTTAATTGAGACCGTGCGCGAGACCGTGGGGGTGCTAAGATGGGAGTTTTCCCACGGGGAGCTGTGACTAGGGTGTGGTATCTTTGCTACCACTACTCCTTCACTGGGTTGGATTGCAAAATCTAAGACCCAGGAAGATTATCAAAGCTGAGCAAGTCCCTGTTGGTGCCGTGCTGGGATTTCTCCTTTAGGGGCCACAATTTCACTTACGGTTATTGTACGCGCTGATCTGGAGCTGTCACGGGCATGGTGAACTTGCGTCACTGCTGGCAATATGGAACCGCTGCTACGCCCTCAGCCGTGAAGCTTGCATATTTCTTTTCTGGTTTTGAGCTCCGTTTTGAGTCCCTGGAGGGTGTGATGAGCTTGGCCACTGGGAGTTTTAGACATTCTTTGCGCTGAAAGAACTGCTGAATTACACTCGAATAGTCCCCAGCTGCTCACTTCAGCTCCTTGTTTACCTTTCCTCTCTGGAGCCTGGTGCTGTGAGGCATGATGGCACAGGTGCAGCTCCACAATGCAGACTGGTTTCTTTTCTGGCCTCTGGTTGTTCTTCTAGTCTTCTTTTTCTCTGTCCCTTGTGTTTACTTTTTATTTCTCTGCTGATAGCATTTTCTGGCTATGAAAAGCGCTGATTTTGTGGCAATAGAGATTGAGTGTTAGCAGGACTCATAAGCGCTGCTTTTCTCGGTCACCATCTTCCCGGAAGTCCTATATATTTTTTTAAATTTGGAAACTGGGTCTCTTTAGCCAGCAAGGCTGGCTTTGAACCTGCACAATCCTCCTGTCTCCACCTCCCAAGCGCAGGTATTAAAAGCATGAGCCTTGCCGGGCGTGGTGGCGCACGCTTGTAATCCCCGCGCTTGGGAGGCAGAGACAGGAGGATCGCGCAGGTTCGAAGCCAGCCGCGCGCGCTGGCTTAGGAGACCCTGTTTCCAATTTAAAAAATGTAAAATTAGGTCTGGGAGTGTAGCCCGGAGGTAGAAGGGCTTCCAGGAACCCCAGTACCACCAAAAAAAAAAAAAAAAAAAAAAAGCATGAGCCACCATGCCTGGCTCTATTATCTTTTTTTTTTTTTTTGGTGGTACTGGGGTTTCTGGAAGCCCTTCTACCTCCAGGCTACACTCCCAGACCTATTTTAACATTTTTATTTGGAAACAGGGTCTCCTAAGCCAGCGCGCACAGCTGGCTTCGAACCTGAGCGATCCTCCTGTCTCTGCCTCCCAAGCGCGGGGATTACAAGCGTGCGCCACCACGCCCGGCTCTATTATCTTTTAACAATTTTTTTTTTTACCAAATATTATCTCTCCAGGCATTTTAATCACAAGTTAGCAATTTGTTGAAATATTTAGTACATTTTTATTATCAAATAACTTTCTTTGTGTAATGAAATAAATGTGGACTACATTTGTTCATGCCACAAAAGAATGGTATAGATGAATGCCCTACAAAAGTGGAAAAAAATTAATTGAACCATATACTATAACCAGTGTCCAATAGAGCCAAATAATCTTACACAAAAATCTTATTAGATAAAAATTAAGACAATCAGCTGGAAAGTACCAACCCGTCAACAGAAAGCTGATTTCAAAACCAATCCATAGATGTTTAATACTGTATATTTTCATGACATGGCTTTCAGCTGTTGTTTCGCCTTCTAGCCAAACTGAATTGGATTTTAACCACCCTTATGGTGCTGTACATATGTAGGGAGCAAATGCAACCCACTGAAGCAAAACAGTGTGTAAAAGGGAACAATTAAGTGGTGGAGTGTTCTTGTAAAATAAAGCCCTACTGAATAATCATCTCCCATGCGATTATCTTTCTTGGGATGTTCCAACAATATGCCATCATCATATGTAGCTGGTTTAATACCTACTTATTTGTAATGCTTGACATAATGAATTTTCCTGCTTTATTCCCTTAAAAATGAGAATAAAAATTTACCATTTTAATTTATCCTTGCTGGATTGCCTTTGTGAACAAATCAGTAGCAAGACACTATTTTTCCATAACCTACTGTGCAGAAGAATGATTTAACCACATCCCCCACTACTAGCACACTGATTGGGGGAGGGGAGAATAATGGATTTCTGATGGAAAATATGTCAGTTAATCTCTCCTTCCTCAAAAAAGTAAAATTTCCAGAAGCTCATTCTCCAGATTCTAAACTCAAACCTTAATATCTCTATTCTTAGAAAGAAGTCCGAAACTAAAATGTAAATACACAAATGAGATTGTTAATATAATGCATCAGGGAAGTCCACATATTTCTTAAAATTTATATAAAACTGTATGTTATGTGTGTGTAAACGTACATCTTATGAGAGTCAAAGATGTTACCCAATTCTCAGAGGGGTAATAGGAAAACCAATGAAAAGATTCAGAATTACCAAGTAAGGCTAACAGATATAGTATTTCCAGGTCACATTTTAATCTTAGAGGTACAGAGAATATGAGTGAAATCCTAGGATACATATTAGTTCCCTTGGAGCTAATGCTGCACATTTATAACAAAGATTTCCATTAAAAAAAAAATCAAACTAAAGTACTCAATCACAGCCATTTCTTAAAACCTACAACTCCCCATATTCTTTCCTAGTATTCCTATGTGCATATATCATCCTAAGCCCTGGAAATCCAAATCATATGCCACCTCTCACCCTGGGCCTGGCTTATCAACAGAGAGATAGAGAAAAGGCTAATTTAGACCACAAGTTTATGATGCATGAGGGTCTTTGTAAATGTATGGCTTTCTTCCTTCCACCCCAAAACGCTTCTAAAAGTCCTCAGCTTACCTATTTGCTAAATCATAAATATTTAATTACACTTAAATAAAACTTCTCAAGGGTCTATAATAATGGACTAGGAAAATTCCAAGTGACTTTCAGATTCAATTAAAAACCACAATTGCTACAATACAAATAACCACTGAGTATGAAAATACTTGAGCCCTGTTTGTTAGGAACTCACTACTAAAACCACCATGCTCCTAGTTAAGCACATCTCAGGCTCTATTCAGGATTAATGTTCCCAAAGAAATCCTATGTTACAAGCCATGATTCTGCAAGGAAGGCAAAAACCTTATTAAGCTAGTGTGGCAGAAACATGCAGACTCTCACTGCATTTATCCAGCTATATATATATTTTTAAAAAGCCTATCAAATAAAATTTCTAAAGATTTAGTACTAAAGAAAATTAACACTGCAAAAAGACTTCAGATTTTTCCCAATAAAAAAGTACCAGAACTGAGCCAGACATGGTGCCACATGCTTCAGTCTCCCCAGTACTTGGGAGACTGAAGAAACAGGAGGATTATAGCCTCACGGCCAGCCTCAGCAACTTAGCAAGACCTGTTTCAAAATAAAAAATAAAAAAATTGGACCAGGGCTATAGTTCAGAGGTAGAAATGCCCCTCAGTTCAATTGCCAATAACACACACACACACACACACACACACACACACACACACGTAATAGAATTCTGTGTAATCCCTAAGTAATCACAAACACAAATACACTAAAGTTATACCACACATACAAAATTAGCCATAACTACCACAAAAAATACCTAACATTTGTTTTTTTTTTTTTACAAATTCTCATAGTACTCTAAGCTAAATTTCATTTCTCCCATACTTCAAATTTAACCAAAACCTTTACCATATGTATTTTTTAAATTAATTCAATTTAGCCAGGAGTAATGCTGCACATTTGTAATCCCAATATTTGGGAGGCTGAGATAGGATGTAAAGTTTGAGGTTGTCCTGGGCAATTCAGCAAGACCTTGTCTCAAAATAAAAAATAAGAAGGGTTGGAGATGAAGCAGAGTGATGGAGAACTCCTGGGTTCAATTATACACACATTCACAAAAATTAAAATAGTTCATTCCATTTTTTTTTTTTTTTTGGCAGTACTGGAGATTGAAACCAGGGGCTTTCTACCTCTGAGACACACACACACACACACACACACACACACACACACACACACACACACACATTGCCAGCCGTACTTTAGTTTTATTATGAATCAGGGCCTCACTAGGTTGATGAGTCTCACTACTTGCTGAGGCTGTCCTTGAAGTTGTGATCCTTCTGTCTCAGCCTCCCAAGTACTGGGGTTATAAGCATGCAACTGTCATGCTGGCTAAACTATTCATTCTTAATTATATTCTTTATATGAGTACAATGGCCTTGAACCTCTCTGAGGCTAGGGGACACTCAAATATCAGAATTTTGGTAGCATACTTCAAAGGCTCAGAGCTTCCATCCTCATTTATTCACTCTACCATCTCTCTTTACCACTGTGTCTGGCTGAATCGTGCTCTTTCCTGCCTGGCCGAGGTTCCACCTACTCTCCTAAACAAGTCCCTTTCTCCTAGAGCTGGATGGACATGAGCTTGGGCTTTTATCACTCACCATGTCCCCCATCTCAGCACTCAGCCCAAATCATAGTATTCTGCTCTTCAAATACAAACAAATATCTTTGTTCCCAAAAGTTGGTAACAGTTGCGGTCTGCTCAAGTGTTATCAATGCAATCAGGGACATGGCTGGAAGCTCTGCTAGGGACTGTTTCTGGACCTGCTGCCCTCCCCACCGCCTGCTTGTTTTTGTTTCTGTCCTTCCTCTCCCCTCTCACCTTTCCACTTCCACTAAGCTGAGGGCTCTTTTTCCTCCTCTGCCATGCTCTGAGGGCCTGCTGCCAATTTCTTCTGCTGCTGTGACCCAGCTGACCACTGCCTGACCTCTGAAACTGTCAGCACCAAATAAACCTTTCCTCCTCTAAGTTGTGGTTGTCATGTATTTTCATCTTGGTGATCAAAAAGCTCCCTAATACATCAACTGTGAAGGACTGACCATCTACATGCTACAACAGCACAAAATTTGAAATTAATAACTAATTAAGATGATTGGTTTGAAAATGTTCTTAATAAGTTACTACACATTACCCATAAAGTCAAAGTAGAGAAACATATAGATTTAACCTTACAATTCTAAGATTTGAACTCAATTTTCTCCACTATGCAGCATTCAAATACCTTCTCTTCTAGATATTTAAACTTCAATAATAATTTATCTTTTGTGCCTGGCATACTACCCACATGAATTCATTTAATCCTCATAACAATTCTATGAAGCATATACTTAGTATGATTCTCTATTTTTGTAAATGCGAAAACACTAGAGATGTCAAGCATTCTACAAGGGCAAGAACTAAGCGTTATAAGGGCCAGAAACAAAAATTAAACCCAAGCAGTTTAAGTTCAAAATCTAATCTTAAGCAAGGCACTAAACTAAAGGAATTCATTATTGACACTGCAGATGCTCTAGTGGTTTAGGCACTGGAAAGATCTCCATAAAATATTTATATTTTATTATTTTCAAATATTTCATTTGGAAGCCGGGTGTGGTGGCGCACGCTTGTAATCCCAGCATTCGGGAGGCTGAGACCTGGATGATCACGGTTTGTGGACAGTCTCAGCTACTTAGTGAGGTCCTCTGCAACTCAGTGAGACCTGGTTTCAAAATAAAGAATAAAAAATAGGGCAGGGGGTGTAGCTCGGAGGCCAAATGCCCCTGGGTTCCATCCCAGACCCGCAAAAAACCCAAATCATTTGTTAATAAAAATTAGGGAAATCATTAATTACAAAAATCAATCAAGTGCTAGAGAGGCTCAGATTAAATGGTAATGAAACACACAAGCACCTCTTACAAGGAACCAGAAACCAAGTTCCTTTATACCCAAGACCATTTCTGCACCTACTAAATAAAGGGAATAAAACATCATCTCTGTAGTGCCTCCTGGTTCAAATGTATGAAGATTAATAATTAAAACCCAACAACTCCTTAGATAGTTTAAAACATGGCTGCCCTCTATCAATAAGTCAGATTACAATCAATTTGGGGAAGATCTAAAGTAACTGATTTCTGATGTGTTCAAAGACACAATATGCAAAATCCTTCAAATTTTTAAATGCTTCTATTAGAAAGTATAGCCAAATTAAGGCCAGGTTTGGCAATTTAGCAAGAACATATCCTAAAACCTTTTAAAAACAATTTAGTTTTAAAGGCTGGAAATGTAGTTCAGTGATAAAGCACTCCTGGGTTCAATCCCTAGTACCCCCCTCACACATACACTTGTCCTCAAAAGGCCATGTGCTAAAGACTTTGTCACCAGTTTGTGGCAGTACTGGGAATTGGTGGAAACTTTGGGAGGCAAGGCCTGGTTGAAGAGTACATCTTGTCCTGGGCCCACCTGCCTACTCTCCTTCCTTCCCCCATATCTGCTTCCTGGCCTCAATGAGATGAGCAGCTTGCTCCACCAAATGTTCCCCATCATGCTATTCGGCCTCACCACAGCCTGCAGCGATGGGGCCACCTGATTACAGGCAGAAATCTCTGAAACCAAGCCAAATAATTTCTCCCTTTTTTCAGTTATTTTTCTGATTTTTTTGTCACAGAGATGGAAGTTGTGTGTGTGTGTGTTTCATAACTCCAGCACATTAACAGTATTTTACAACATTTTCTTCCAATATTTTCCTTATGTATAGCTTAACTGTCATGATTAGAGAAGGAAGAAAAATGGAGGATAGAAGTGTTATCCCTCTTTCGTATTACTTGAAACTTTTATACGAGGAATCCATCATTTTGCCATCATTCTTCTACATGTTGTGCCCTCCTCACGCCACCTCAATTATCTGTTCAGCCGCTTGTTCCTAGCCCCCCACCATTCTCTGCTGCAGCCCTGGCTCTTCTTGTGGTTCCTAGAACACATCAGACATTTTTAACTGGTCTGAACCAGCTATTCCTATTCCCGTGGGGGTGACGCCCAGCCCAGCACCCCCACGGTCTAGCGTAGCCTCGATTAACTCCCTGGGTCAGAGACGTTGGGATACAACTCAGTAAAAGAGTAGTGGTGACTGAGATTACCACAGACTCGAGATATAGAGCACTCTAAGTGAAGTCGTAGTGACCCAGGGAAGGCACAAAATTCTGAACTCACGGGAAAGAGGAATAACAATAGAACAATCAATGCCCACAACCCCATAATATCAGAACCTGATAACACAGAAATTCAGAGATCTCCAGAAGATAAAATCAGGAATATAACTGTAGAAATAATACAGGACCTTCGAAAAGAATTTAGAGAGAGCCTAAAAGACATAAAGGATGCAATCATTGAGGTAAAGGCCTCAATTCAAAGTATAAACAATTAGACTACATGGAGAATAGAATCTCACTCCTAGAAAACAATCACTCCAAATACGAACTTATAATAGACAACTTAGGAAAAAAAATCAGACAACAGGAATCTGACATTGAAGAAATATGGGCCCATTTTAAGAGAGTCAACCTAAGAATAATTGGAATAGAGGAGAGAAAAGAAGGTAAAACCAAAGGGATCAATAATCTCTTCAAAGAAAAAATAGCGGAAAATTTTTCAAGCATAGAGCAAGAGGTCAATACACAGGCCCAGGAAACTTACAGAACTCCCTTTAGACAGGATCAGATAAGAGGTTCCCCACGCCACATAATTGTCAAAATTACCAATGTGGAAGCCAAGCAGAGAATCTTAAAGGCAACAAAAACAAAAGGCCAAGTGACATTCAGAGGCAATTAGAATCACTCCAGACTTCCCAAACCAAGTCATGAAAGCCAGAAGAGCTTGGAGTAATATATTCCAAACTCTGAAAGAAAACAACTTCCAGCCAAAAATTTTCTACCCAGCAAAACTTTCTATCAAATTAGATGGGGAAATGAGAAGCTTCCATGACAAACAGAAACTGAAGGAATTTATGTCTTTAAAACCAGCGCTAGAGCCGGGCGTGGTGGCGCACGCTTGTAATCCCCGCGCTTGGGAGGCAGAGACAGGAGGATCGCGCAGGTTCGAAGCTAGCTGCGCACGCTGGCTTAGGAGACCCTGTTTCCAATTTTAAAAATGTAAAATTAGGTCTGGGAGTGTAGCCCGGAGGTAGAAGGGCTTCCAGGAACCCCAGTACCACCAAAAAAAAAAAAAAAAAACCAGCGCTAGAGAAAATACTCAAAGAGATTAACTACAAAGAAGAAATAGGCAATACATACCAGAACCAGAGAAACAAGATTTTCCATCCAGCAGACAACTAAGATTGGTTATCTTTGGAGATTCATTATTTATTTTAGTCTTTTACCTATTTCTAAATTGAATTGTTTGCTTTTATTGTTGCTAATTTTTAGGATTTCTATTTGGAATATTATTATACCTTCAGATATAGCATTTGGAAATATTTTATCCCATTCTATCAGTAACTTTTAACTCTGTTTACATTGTCTTTGGATGTATAATTTTTTTTATTTTTTAGGAAGTTTGCTTGTTTACCCTTTTGTTGCCTGTGCCTTTGAAATCATATCCAAGAAATCACTGCCAATTTCATTGTTGTGAAGTTTTATGACCCAGATTTTCTTCTAAGTTTATAGTCTTAATATTTATATTTAGGTCTTTTATCTATTTTGAGTTAATATTTTTATATGGTGTTAGGTAAGCGTCCAATTTTATTCTTTTTCATGTAATTATTATTTTTCAACAATATTTAGTGAAAAGGTTATTATTTCCTTCACCAAATGTTCTTGGAAACCTTGTCAAAACTAACTTGACCATTTATGGAAGAATTTATTTCTAGGCTTTTTATTTTACTCCACTGGTTTATATATCTGCCTTTATAGCAGTACTACACTGTTTCAATTATTGTAGCTCTATAAGGTTTGAAATCAGAAAATGTACATCTTCGAGCTTTGTTCTTTTTCGAGATTGTTTTGGGTATTTAGAGTTCATATTTCATGTTAGGATAGATTTTTTTCTGCAAAATAAATAAATAAATGTATGATAGTTTCACCTTAAAAAAAAGAGAGAAAAAATATCCTCTGGTAAGAAAGAAAGCAAAAAGAAATATTGAAATGTTATCTCTAAGTCATCAAAAGCTTGGTATCAGACAAATGAGTGTTATGTGAGATTATCATTGTTAATTTTGGATAAATTGCTATAATACTAGATGTCAACCACTAAGCCAAGCATAGGAAAGAGGGATGGGGAGGGAATAGGGTGAGGATTGGGTGGGGGCTGACTGGGCAATGTGTGCATGTATGTCTACAAAAGTTTTTTTTATCCCACTATGATGTGTGAATACAGTGCACCAATAAAATAAATAAATAAATAAATAAATAAAACAGAGTAAAAGTATAAAAAAAAAAAAACCTCACAGAGTGCCCTGATGGATCATTAACAGAGCAGAAGGGTCCAGTCTATGTTGCTTGTCAGTTTCCTATTTTCTTACTTCAGAACTGCAGTGGTCTGAAGAATCCTGAGTTTGGCTATTCCAAAGGACAACCTTGTATTCTTGTGAAAATGAACAGAATAATTGGATTAAAGCCTGAAGGAGAACCAAGGATAGACTGTACTTCAAAGGATGAGAAAACAGCAACTGTAGAAACTTACCATAATCATGGAATTATAGACTTAAAATATTTTCCATATTATGGGAAAAAACTGCATGTGGGGTACCGGCAGCAGTTGGTGGCCACCCAGGTCATGTTCACATCCAACAGCACCAAGAGAGAGGTGACGGTGGAGTGCAAGATCGACGGGTCACCCAACCTGAAGAACCAGGACGACCGCGACAAGTTCTTGGGACAAGTGCATTCAAGATCACAGCACGTGCGTAGTCTGAGTAGATTCTCCACAGAATAAATGTTGTGTTGTCTGTCCTCGTTTGTATCAGCTGGACCTGCCATTCTAGAATTGTGAGGCCACCTTGGGAAAGGTGGCGTGGTACAAGACGTGGTGACATTGTGGCAAGCTGCCAGGCCGCAGCGTCGAGTGTCCTCAAGTAACTGCCTGTTGTCTCTGCTGCCCTTGAATGGTGCGCAGTCGCCAGCCAGGGACCCAGGACACCTGCTCCGACGTGCAGAATGGGGGTCTTGTCCTCTATGTGGTTTAACTGCCAAGTGTCTAAAGCTTAATGTGCTGTGCTGTGTAAATATTTTGTGGATTTAACATTGGCTAACTCATTTTGATGCCAACCAAGTTTTAGGGATGAAATGGTACCTGCCAATACCAAGTGACTTTATAACTGCAAGAAATGTGTGTGGAGAAGTTCTGTATATGAGGAGGAAACAACAGTGTTCTGAAAGTTAAAAAAAATACCCCCTCCAAAAAAGTCAAGCCTTCAACCTATCCCTTTTCCCTGATTTTTTTCTTATCACTCATCCCTTACATGTTATTTTACTTATTAATCTTGTTTATTCTCTACTTTTTCTCTACTCAAAGTTCTATAAGGATGGCTATTTTCTTTATTGATTTCCTATTACCTAGGAAAAGTACTAACAAATGGCAATTGCTTGATATTTTCTGGTTGCATAATCTCTATAATCATCATTGTAAGTGGTTATGTCCGACTCCACCAAGGATTCATATAATCAATCCCCTATTGATGGGCACATTAGTTACAGCAAATCTTTCACTACAAATACTACTCTAGTACAGGGTCAGCAAATGTTTTCTGGAGAAATATCAGCAAATATTTTCTGCTTTGCAAGGTCTCTATCATAACTACTCAACTCTGTCGCTACAACAAAAAAGTAGCCACAAACAATGAATGGCTTTGGCTCTTAGCAGGCTGGATTTACCCGACTTCATTGAATGTTTCATGTAGTGTGTGTGTGTGTGTGTGTGTGTGTGTGTGTTACTGGGGATGGAACCCAGGGGCATTCTACCTCTGAGCTACACCCCTAGCCCTATTTTTTTTTTTTTTTTTTTTTTGGTGGTACTGGGAATGGAACCCAGAGGCCTTCTACCTCTTGACTACACTCCCAGACCTATTTTTTTTTTTTTTTTCTTTTGGTGGTGGTACTGGGGTTCCTGGAAGCCCTTCTACCTCCGGTATACACTCCCACGGGCTACACTCCCAGACCTATTTTTTAACTTTTTTATGTGAAACAGTCTCTTAAGCCAGCGAGGCTGGCTCCGAACCAGCATGATCCTTCTGTCTCCGCCTCCCAAGCGCGGGGATTACAAGCGTGCGCCACCACGCCCGGCCTCCCAGACCTATTTTATATTTTATTTGGAAACAGTGTCTCACTAAGTTGCTGAGAGCCTCACGAAGTAGCTGAGGCTGGCTTTGAACCTGTGTGATCCTCCTGTCTCATCCTCCCAAGCATAGTGATAACAAGTGTGTGCCACCATGCCCAGCTCCTATTTTTTCTTCTTTATTTTGAAACAGGTTCTTACTGAATTGTAAAGGGCCTAAATTGTCAAATTGCTTTTGATAAAGATAATTGTAAATAAGTGGAACAACTGGAGCACTGATTGAAAATGTGAATATAAATTGATAAAATAACTTTGATACAATGACTTGAAAAACTTATAAATTGATATAATGACTAGTGTCAGCTAAAGCTGGATACTTATTTTTTCTGTTCGATATCAGAAGGAATACAAGGGTGCCAATAATATTTTATATTCTGATCTGAGTGTTGGCCACACATATTCAATCTGTAGTAACTGATCAACTATACATTGGTATGTTCATCTTTTATAAGAATATTAAACTTCAACATTTTATATGAAAAAAAGAGTACCATATTCCAAGGGGTAATACATATGAGAATAACTGCCTCTCATCCAATTTCCCCTCACCAGTAACGTGTTTTATTTCATTTTATATTTTGACTAATTTGGTAAGGTTAAAAATAAGTTTGTGGAATGCCAAAGTATTTTGTATTTAATTATCAGGATCAGTGAACATTTTTCTTTTATAAATTGGTTTTGGTTTTATTTTTGCCTTTTTGTGGTATTGGGAATAGGACCCACAGTGTTGTACCTTTTAGCTATACCCCCAGCCCTATTTTTGAAACAGGGTCTGGCTAAGTTACTGTGTACTGGCCTAGAACCTGAGATTTCCTGTCTCAGCCTCCCAAGTACTAGGATTACATGTGTGCAGCTCTGCACCTTGTAAATTGTTTTTACTTTATCATACAATGAAGTTTTACAAGTTTTTGCAAATAAACAAGAAAATAAAGTAATGTCATAGATACCAATTCTTTGTCTATTAATGATGTAATTTTTTTCTAGATTGTTCCTTTCTTCTTAATTATGCTTTTTTTGTTTGTTTTTGGTTTTAATGAAGTTCAAGCAGGACAGAATAGTGCATATGTAATCTCAGAACTTGGGAGGCTGAGACAGGAGGGCTGTAGGTTCCTCAGCAACTTAGTGAGACCCTGGTTAAAATAAAAAATAAAATAGGGTATAATAGGCTCAGAGGTAGAACACTCCTGGGTTCAATCACCAGTACTACACACACACACACACACACACACACACACACACACACACACGTTTCAGTTTTTACATAGTCAAATTGCCTGACCTTTGTATTGGTGTACCTATTCCTCAAAAACATTATATGGAATTACATTATACAGAATTATAGTTATTTCATTATTAAAAATATATTGTTGCCGGGCGTGGTGGCGCACACTTGTAATCCCCACGCTTGGGAGGCGGAGACAGGAGGATCGCGCTGGTTCAAAGCCAGACTCGCTGGCTTAAGAAACCCTGTTTCCAAATAAAAAAAAGTTTTTAAAAAAGTAGGTCTGGGAGTGTAACCCATAGGTAGAAGGGTTTCCAGGAACTCCAGTACCACCAAAAAAAAAAAAAAAAAAACCATACACACACACACACACACACACACACACACACACACACACACATATATATATATATATTTGTTAAACCAGGCATTCTAGTGCATTCCTGTAATCCCAGTACTTGGGAGCCTGAGACAGGAAGATCATAGCTTTAAGGACAGCCTCAGCAAGTAGTTACACTCTCATCAACCTAGTGAGACAATTTCAACATAAAATATAAAATAGACATAGGGTGTAGATCAGTGACAGAATGTCCCTGGGTCCAATCCCCAGTACAATTAGCATGTTCTCAAAAAGATAATTAAGTAGAATATCTTATTTGAATGATTAACAAAAAGTCATCAATAAACTAAAAAGGTATTAAGGCAACTCAATATGATGCATTTTGATGCTAAAATTAATATTTAATAGGAAACTTTTGAGGTAATTACTTAATATAATGACAATTTATATCTTAATGGATTAATACATCATTAGAGAAATGTATACAGGAAATATACATTGAGGTAAGATCATCTCCCTTTTTTTCTTTCTTACAGTGTGAGTATCCAACCCAGTGCCCTGCATATGCTAGGAAAGCACTGTACCACTGAGCTACTCCCCAGCCCTTGTGATAAGACTTTTCACTACCAGAAAAAGCCAGCCAGTTGGCCAAAAAGTGATTAAAAAAATATACACATATCAAGAAGATATTCACATACTAAATATATTTGTAAGCAAAATATATTCTTAGCCAGAATGTTCTTTGAGTGTATATATTTTTACTGAATATATTCATATTCACTGACTATATTCAAAAGGAAAATATTTATGAGCTATACCATCATGATGCTTAGCTTTTAAAAGCAGAACATTCCTTAAGATGCTACTCTGAAGGTAAAATGGAAATACTTTCAGCTAAAATTCACACAAATCTTTAAAGGCTGTTCAAATGAGATCCTGGTAAATCAGTGGATTTAATGGATTTGTCAGCTGGGTAGATTGATCTTTTCTTGAATTAGATGCAAAAAATGGCCTAATGCTGAAAAACTTCAGAGGTGAAAACAAGAGTATTTCCAGGGAAGGAAAAAATAATCTTGAAAAGTTTTGTTTGTTAGGTTAATCCAGATGCCAGAAAAGAATTCTTTGTGCATATTTTCAAAAGCAACTAACTGCACTGCTACATTTACTTAAGCAACATTTGGGGAATATTTTCACAAAAAATAAAGTCTAGAGTTCTTTTCCAAGCAATAAACTTTAGTTACATGAGAAATCCAATAATGTAGAGCTCTTTGTTTTCTGAAGATAACAAAAGTGACAGAACCCAAAACTATCATGAAACTGTTAAAAAAAAAAAAAAAAACCCTGAGTAATCTAAAAAGAAGTAAACTCCTTACAACAAATATGTACTGGTTTATCACTCTATTATAAATTAGATAAACTGGAAAAAGTGGTACTAATCATGATGGTGCACATCTTATCCCAAGACAACAATGACAATAACAACAATAAACTTTATGGATTAATTAAGGACTTCAAAATAAGCAAAATACTGGAAGAGGCTGAGTTTGTACTCTTTTCTTTCCCTTTCTTTTTTCTTCTTCTTCTTCTTTTTTTTTTTTTTTTTGGTATTGGGGGCTTTTCTACCTCCAGGCTATACTCCCAGACCTATTTTATACTTTATTTGGAAACAGGGTCTCACTAAGTTGCTGAGAGCCTCACTAAGTAGCTGAGGCTGGCTTCGAACCTGTGTGATCCTCCTGTCTCAGCCTCCCAAGTGCAGGGATTACAAGCGTGCACCACCACGCCCGGCTTGTACTCTTCTCAAATTCAATTATACAAACAAATGAACCAGGAAGTGAACCTGAATAAATAGGCCAACTGTAATTTTTAAAAAGATGCAAAACCAAATTTAAGGAGGGAAAGATAGTGTTTCGAACAAATGATGCTGTAGCAATTGGATGCTGTTTTGGAAAAAAAAAAAAAGAATCTCAAGCTAAATCTCATTCTTTATATAAAATTAGTACAAAATAAATTACAGACCTAATTGCAAAATCTAAAATGTGTAGGAAACAATCTGCGATCTGGAGCTAAGCACAGTTCTTACATTTAATACCAAAGGCTGAATCCATTAAGAGGAAAAACTGGTAAAATCAAAATAAAAAATGTGCTTGATAAAGGACTATTTAAAAAGAATGAAAAGATAAGATATAGGTTGAATATTTTCATAGCACATGTCCAATAAAGGAATAGCACTTAGAAGAAGAATACACACACACACACACACACACACACACACACGTGTATATATATACATATCTCAGAACTCAACAGTTAAATCTAATTAGAAAGGGGCCAAAAGATGTAAAGAAGTCAGGCACAGTGAGTATGTCTGTAATCCTAGTATTTGGAAGGGAGAGACAGGAGGACTGCAGGTTCAAGGGCAGCACAAAATATCTTAGAGAGACCTTGTTTCAAAATTTAAAAATATTAAAAGAGCTGGAGGTATACCTCAGAGATAGAACACCCATGATTTCAATCTCCAGTACTCTAAGGGGTCGGGGGGACGGACATTTCATGGAAGAGACCATACAGATGCCAAGTAAATACGTGCAAAATTTCCAACACTAGCTATTAAAGGATTCAAATTAAAACCTGAATGAGATAGCACTGACTGCACATTCACTGGATATGTTAGCATAGCTAAAATAAAATAGTGACAATTTATCAAATGCTGGCAAAGATCTAGAGAAAAACTATCATGCATACACTGCAAGTAGAATATAGTCACTCTTGCCGGGCGTGGTGGCACACGCTTATAATCCCCGCACTTGAGAGGCAGAGACAGGAGGATTGTGCAGGTTCAAAGCCAGCCTCGCTGGCTTAGGAGACCCTGTTTCCAAATAAAAAAGTATAAAATAGGTCTGGGAGTGTAGCCCGGAAGTAGAAGGGTTTCCAGTACCACCAAAAAAAAAAAAAAAAAAGAATATAGTCACTCTGGAAAAGTAGCTTGGCAGTTACTTAAAAAACTAAGTATGAGCCAGGAACATTCATCTGTAATCTTAGCAACTCAAGAGGCTAAGACAGGAGGACCACAAGTTCGGGGCCAGCCTGAGCAACTTAGCAAGATCTTGTCTCAAAATAAATAGAAAGGGCTGGGGATGTAGCTCAGTGGCAGAGCATGCCTAGGTTCAGCCCCCAGTACCACACATACGAAAAACCAAACATGCAATTAATATTCCTGGTTATGTATTTCAGAGAAATTAAAGCTATGTTCACTACAAAACCTGTGCATAAATGTTCATAATTGCTCTATTTGTAAGAGTCAAGAACTAGAATTAGCCCAGAGAGCTCTCAATAGATGAATGATTAAACAAGCTACCATACACCCATGGTCTACTCTGCAATAAGAGGAACAAAATACCGATAACCCAGCGACCTCCATGAATCTCCAGGGAATTATGCTGCACACACAAAAAGTCCCAAAAGGTTACATACTGTACTTTTCCATCTATCTAATATTTTAGTTTTTCTTTTTCCTGTGTATGTGTATGAGGGGCACAGGGGATGGAACCCTAGCCACACCCCCAGCCCAATTTTATTCTTTTATTTTGAAACAGGGTCTCACTAAGTTACAGAGAGCCTCACTAGGTTGTTGAGGCTGGTTGTAAACCTGAGATCCTCCTGTCTCAGTCTCCCAAGTACTGGGATTACAAGTGTCCCCCACCACACTTGGCTTAATATTTTATTATTACTTTTTATTTTTTGGTGGTACTGGGGTTCCTAGAAACCCTTCTACCTCCAGGCTACACTCCCAGACCTATTTTTTATACTTTTTTTTTTTTTTTTTTTGGTGGTACTGGGGTTCCTGGAAGCCCTTCTACCTCCGGGCTACACTCCCAGACCTATTTTTGCATTTTTATTTGGAAACAGGGTCTCCTAAGCCAGCGCACGGGGCTAGCTTCGAACCTGCGCGATCCTCCTGTCTCTGCCTCCCAAGCGCGGGGATTATAAGCGTGCGCCACCACGCCCGGCTATACTTTTTAAAATTTGGAAACAGGGTCTCTTAAGCCAACGCGGATGGCTTCGAACTTGCATGATCCTCCTATCTCCGCCTCCCAAGCGTGGAGATTATAAGCATGCACCACCATGCCTGACTTAATATTTTATTTTTAAATGAAATGTTCATAAAGGGAGAAAACCAATTAACGGTTTTTAGAGGTTAGTGATTGGATGAGGAGGTCAGGTTGGTGGTGGAGGGGCTGCTAAAAACAGGAACCTAAACAAGTGATAAAACTGTATTGAATACAGCACAGAAACACAAATAAGCAACAGTGATAGAGAAATATGCACAAAATTGGTGGACTGTACCAATATATTGGTTTTCTAGGGCTGCTATAGCAAAATACCAGACTGGGGATCTGAAAGAGCACACATTTCCTCTCATACAGATCTGGAGGCTAGAATTCCAAGATGAAGGTTATAAGCAGGTCTGGTGACTTCTGCAGCCCCTCCTTCTCTCCTTGAATTGTTGATGGCCACCTTTTCACCAAGCTTTTCTTCTGTCTACCCGCCCTTAACATTTCTGTTTCCTCTTATGATACCATGAGACTGGATTAGGACTCACCCTAATGGCCTCATCTTAATCACGATTTAAAGATCCTGCTTCAGTAAGACGCTGTAGCACATGCTTGTAATCCTAGTACTTGGGAGGCTGACAAGGGAGGATCATAGGTTCAATGCCAGG
The DNA here is from genome assembly GCF_963383645.1 of Muscardinus avellanarius. NCBI lineage: Eukaryota > Metazoa > Chordata > Mammalia > Rodentia > Gliridae > Muscardinus > Muscardinus avellanarius. The sequence goes on from NC_137799.1 coordinate 23,427,611, forward strand.
CTCAGCATCTGAGTGAGACCCTGTTCCCAAATAAAATTAAAAAAAGACTGGAGGAATATCTTGGAGGCAAAATGGTCCTGGGTTTAATAACCAAAGAAATGAAAATTAATTAAGTAATTACTTTTTAATTTTAATTTTTTTTGTTTAGGACTATTGTATTTTTTTACCTTTGGTTACTTTCTGAATTTTATAGACTTTCTTTAATGAACATATACTAATTTTCTTTTTTTTTCTTTTTTTCTTATAAATTTTTATTGGTACATTGTAGTCATACATCTCAATGGGGAAAAAAAAAAAAAAAAACTTGTGGAGATATACATGCACACATCACCCAATCAGCCCCTACCCAATCTCTAACCCCTTTCCTCCACCTCCCTCCTACCCATGCTTGGTTTCCTGATTGACTTTGATATGTTTAAGTACATCATGTGCTTTAAAGAGTTTCCCTTATCCTTCCTCTTTTCCCCTCGGATATGTCACCTTTATTGCTCTTCTCTAGGGTTCCTACTTCATCTAGAGTTCCTCCTGTAACCCATTTCTCCCTAATATTTTGCACATTTAAAAGCATCTGATTTATTTTTGTTGTTGTTGTTGTTGACATTTAACTGTAAATGCCATAATTTTGTTCTCCCTAATGACTGGGCAAAATTCCATTGTGTACATATCCCATAGTTTTGAAATCCACTCATTTGTTGAAGGACATCTTGGCTGGTTCCACAGTTTGGCAATGGTGAACTGTGCAGCTATGAATATGGTTGTTCATGCATTAGTTTGGAATTTTGGTTTTCAATCTTTTTGGTAGATACCCTGAGGTGGTATTGCTGGATGATATGGTAAGTTCATTTTCCTTCTTCTGAGGATCTTCTATATATTCTCCAAAGTAGTTGTATCAACTTGTAATCCCACCACCAATGTATTAGAGCTTCTATTTATTAGAGCGTCTATTTCTCTACACTTATTCCCACTTCCTGAAAACCTGAAAGCCAGAAGGTAACTTTGACAAGATGATCCACTCACAACCAATTTTTTTTAATACAAGTCACTTGCATCTGGAAATCTGCTGAGATTACGAGAATAAGCAGCAGCTTCTAGTGCTTCCTGGCCACACAGCTGAAGAAACTCACTGGCCCTTTGCTGTGGAGTAGGCCCCTTTTCCAGGCCTGCCACACAACAAGCTCCGGGCCCTGCCTCGATGACTCCAGACCCGGCCTGACTGCGCGGCAGGCTCTGGGCCCGCCTCATTGGCTCCAGACCCGGCCTCACACCAAGACAGGCTCCGGACCCAGCTTCGCTGGCTCCAGACCCGGCCTCTCCGTGCAGTGGGCTCTGGTCCCTGTCACTGTGGTCAGGATGTTTACAGAGGTTCCCATTTTTCCCTCCATATATATTTTAAGTAGAAGTAAACAGCACGTCATTTGCAGAAGCTGGGAGCTCAATTCCCTAGCAGCAATGCATTTTATCTCCCCACTGAAAGCAGAGTCTCACAGCCTCACCATGGAGAGCAGGATCCACTGCTCCAAGCACACCCTGGCCCCCAGTACAGCACAGAGGAGCGTGGCAGCCATGAGCTGAGGTCTCCTGGGACACCTGGCACAGCAAGCCAGCTCAGCAATACGGGGAGGGCTCCCTCCAACTTGCCCCAGATATTTTTCTTACATAGTATGTTGTCCAGAATTCCTGCACATGTGCAGCATGAGCAGTCTACTTTGGGGGAGATTTTTTCAAGAATTCAAGGTGGACTGGATCTGTCTGCCTCTCCCAAATACTGGCCACCACCACTGCCGCTATCTTGGTCCGTCTCCGTGAAACTTTTTCCTACATAGTATGTTGTCCAGAGTTCCTGAGCATGTGGGGCAGGAACAGTCTACTTTCTGATCTCTTCTGGGATATCCCTCCAAAAATCACTTTTCTTGCAGGGGCAGGCACCATGCTGCCATCTTGCCTCTAATTCTACCATTTTCCACTCTCTCTCCAGTATCTCAGATAGGAAGTCATAACTGGAAATGTTTCTGTATGTTGTCCCAATCAGCTATTAAATCAAAATCTGTTGTCCAGGGTTTCTCAGAGTGATGCATGTCCTATTCAGCCACGGCCAACCGTCACCCCTGAGGCTGTGGTCGCCACTACAGCTGCAAAGAACCTTTGCATTTGGGGAATTGTCTCAACCCTGTAACCATTAAAGAAATCTGGGTGGTCTCTGAAGTTGAAGAACAGCTAAAGATAAGCTACTACCATCTATCTTTCCTCCCTTTTACAAAATAGAGATAGTTGCCAAATAATATTATAATTTAAACCTCCCTGACGGGGCCACATGTCTCCGTCCCCCAGTGCATACTGTGGCCATACTTGGGTGCAAAAAAAAAAAAAAAAAAAAAAAAAAAAGAGCTTTCTTTAGCATTTTGGGATCAAACTTTTCCCAGTTTTGGAGAACACATCTGAGTGGAGATCCGGCACTTACTTTGGATTGCTGGGATCCCCCTTGAGAGAGAAAGGGTATGGTTTTAGTGGCCTGTCTGGGCAAGGTCGCCCACCCTTCCCAGAGCTTCCCACTCAAAAACCACTTAGTTACCCTAGCATTTAGGATATTGCTGGAATCCCACTTAAGAGAGAGAGAGGTCTGCGTGCCCTTTCTCTGTCCGGATAAAGTTCCCTGCACCCCTAAAGTTAGTGGCCTAGCCAGGGTGTCCAGCTGGAACCGCATAGAGCAGTTAAGTGGCATTACTGTCCACCAGAAAGCCAGTGCAAACTTGAAGTTGTAGCCACCTCCCTTCTGCTTGCAACCGAGCTTTCACTATGCCTGTCCTTTTTCTCAATGAGGGTTTCTAACTAAAAATACTGCTATTTTCAACAAAATCTTATTAATTTGCTTCCCTGAAAATATTTTCCAATTTCTGAAGGGCCTAAGAATCCCAAGCCACCAGCGGTCGGGTGTGGCCTCCTCCTGAGCTTCCTCCTCTGAGGGTTTCCTTATACAAATGGAAGCTGTAACTGCCTGTTGAATGCCAGACAATGCCTCCTGGGTGCGGCCCTTACCCTAGCAGACCTGCCTGTTATTTGGTTGAAACTTCTGACTTTGGCTTTTTCTTGAGCTCTTGGAGAAGCTTACCCATTTAGGCTTCCATTAGCTGCTGGGGACTACCAACTGCCATAGTCCACAGACCAACAGGGTGCACGTGGCCACAATTGCTAATGGCCACGCTTCCTAGACCCTGCCGCTAAAAAAAAAAAAAAAGCTAGCTTTTCACCCTAGAACGTGTTTCAAACTACAGAAAAAAACTCACTACCATTTTAGAAATAGGTGCTGGCTGCGTAGATTTAACTTTGTATAGGGCTTTTAACAGAGTACCCCATCTGTGATGTGGGCAGACTGGATGGGCACTCATTGAGCCTATCAAGCCTACGCTATTTAAAGGGTTAACTTCTTGGAGGGGATTAGACCATGGGCTAGTTCCTTGGCTGGGGGTTCCCACAAACCAAAATTGCCTCCCAGATGCCGGAAGATCAACAATCATTCTGGGGGAACTACTTATCGCTCCAGGAAGGCACATAACTTTTGGGGTGCAGTGGTACCAGGATCACCGGCGAGATGCCCTGGAATTCACTTTCAGAGATGCCGTGATGCAAAGGCTGCTCTCTAGCTGTTTTAAAGCTCAACAGCTGAACAGCTAGAGCTAAAACTGCTGCTACCCACCAACCCACTGGCCAAAAAGTCCCGTGAAAAGTACAGAGCCACGGGCTGCGCATTGCCCCAAGACGTTGGGCACCAAATATGGTAGAGTTTTAGCGCCCTTAGAAAGAGGGAAAGCTGGAGCTTAGTTAGTAAAGCACCATGCCACAGACTGACATAGTGGGATGACCCGAAACAAAGTCAGCCCCGCGTGGGCGCCAAATATGTTACGGTGAAATATGTTACAGTGTGGGAATGTTAAGGTTTTGGGGAACTGTCCCCAAGGACCCCTGTAAGGGTTCTGAACACAATTTCCCTCAAACCACAACAAAATCCAAAAAAGCCCAAAACAGAAAAACCGTGGGTTCTTGTCCTGAGCTAAGGGTCAATACACTTTAGCCTGGATTCTTGTTGTAGATTTAAAGAAGTTTATTAAAAAGATAGAAATACAGAAGATAGTCACAGCCCCATGCCAGAATGGCATTGGGTGGGGTGGTCCGAGCCAATTCACCACCCCACAAATGTTATTATTAGAGGATACTGGGCAAAATTTGGAAGGAACTTTGTATTCTATCTTACAAGTGCAAACAAATTTCTATTTCTCAATAGCAAACACACACACACACACACACACACACACACACACACACACACAGAGGACAGGATTTTCAACAAAATTAGATGATAAGGAAGCTCCAGGAACACCAAATAAGTAACCAGAGCTAAAACACCCACAAAAATAGGATCAACAATTGGGCAGATAAGGGGAAGAAAAGGAAAGTTCTAGTGATTATAAAGAGATAGAAAACAAATTTTCCAAAACTACCCTCAAAGCCAGGCATGATGGAGTATGCCTGTAATCCCAGTACTCAGGAGGTGGAGAAAGTAGCATTGCAGTTCGAAGTCAGCCTCAGCAATTTAGGAAGGCTCTCAATAACTCAGTGACACCCTGTTTCAAAATAAAATAGGGCTAGGGGTATATCTTGGAGGTAGAATGCCTCTAGTTTCAATCCCCAGTACTACAGGAAAAAAGGAGGGAGACAGGGTAGCGCACACTCGTAATCCCTGCACTTGGGAGACTGAGAGGAGGATGGCAGTTCACGGACAGCTTCGGCAATTTAGCAAGGCCCTTTGCAACTCAGTGAGACCTTGTTTCAAAATAAAGAATAAAAATTAGGGCTGGTGGTATATCTTAGAGGTGGAATGCCCCTGGGTTCCATCCCCAGTACTGGAAAAAAAAAAGAATAAAGAAAAAGGTCCCATTTAAATAAATTTTATCTAAGTACAACCAATAAAGTTTCTCAGTTTCTGGAAAAGACTGCAAGAACATGAAGACCTACTAAAAGATCTTGGGGGAAAAAACAACAACTGTGGAACTAGAATCCAAATCAACCAAAGAGGCTTTTGCTGGGATACAGGAGATATCCAAAAAGGCCCATCACAGAGAGTACAGAGAAGGCTGCAAAAAAGGCCACATTTTTTATGTTAAAATGTAATATACAATCTGAGAAGGGCAGAAATAATAAGTGAACATCTTGCTACTCATCAGCAGAACATACTTATGTAACCAGGGACCTGATCAAGATAAAGAACATTGCTGGCACCTGGGAAGCTTCTACTTTTTCTTTCCTTGACCCTAATCCTCCAGGGTAGCCACTATCCTGCGTCTACAGAACAGACGGGTTTGCATATCTGGGGAGTATACACATGTGGAAGTGTACAGTATGATCTCTATCTGGCTTCCTTAGCTCAGCATATATGTACAAGACTCATACGTACCACTGGTACAGATGCAGGCTACTCACTCTCATTCACTGCTCACAGTATTCCAATGCATCAAAAGACCAACATTTGTTTTTACCTACTTTGAGTCAGTTTAATAATGTTGTGTAACAAACCACCCAACATTTAGTAGCTTAAAACAACAATTTCTTAATTCTCACAAATGTCTGGGTAATATGGACAGCTTGTACCCTGACTTTACCTGAACTTGTCCATGGTGCTACTTTTTATTAGACGAAGGGCAGCTAAGCTAGAAGGTTAAAGACAACCTCACAGACACATTTTACAGTTAATTTTGGTCTTCAGCTGGGACACCCTGCTTGCCCTCCATGTGGCACTCTTGCTCCAGGACTTCTTTAGATAGTGGTCTCAGGGCAGTAATCTCCTAGTGTGTGAGCATCTATTAAGCCTCTGTTGCACAAAGCTTGCTAAGAGCCAATTGGCTAAAGCAAGTCATTTGGCTAAAATCAGATTCACCAGGAAAGGAGACAACACAACATACTAGTTGTAATTTACTTGGGGCCATCAGTATAACACTATCACATACTAGGTAATTTGGGCAGATTTTAGTTCTGGGATATTACAAATAGCACTATTAACATTTAGTACATTTATTTTGGTGAGTATATACTTTCAAGTAGAATTATTGAGTCATAAGAAATGTATATGTTTAGCTTTAGTAGATACTGCCAAATCGCTTTCCAAGTTGCTGGTACCAACTTATATTTGCATACCAATTTACACTTCCAATAGCAGTGCAGAATTCCTGTCACTCTATATTCTCACAACACTTGGTATTTTTCATCTTTTTTCATTTAGCCATTCTAGAGAAAATACAAGGATTCTTTACTTTAAAGTTGAGTGGCTTGTTTTTTGTACTACAGATGGAACCCAGGGGCATTCTACTTTTAAACCAGACCATCAGCCCTGTTCATTTTGAAACAAGGTCTCACTAAATCGCACCTACTGGCCTGAAACCTGCAATCCTCCTGCCTCAGCCTCCCAAGTACTAGAATACCAGAACTAAGGAAAGGCAGAACACACCCAGTTGCCCCCTCTTTTTAGTGGAGAACAAATTATATTCTAAAATAGAAAATAGACTCAGTATTTTCCTTCCTTCCTTCTTTTTTTTTTTTTTTTTTTTTGAGATGTGATCCTATTGCCTTAGCATCCCAAGTAGCTAGGACTAGAGGCATGAGCCTCCACCCCCTGCAAGTGGCCATATTTTAAAATATTTCACATAAGTTAACAACGGAGAACTTCAAACTAGGAAATCTACCCTCACTCTCATCAAAGGAAACAACTCCTAGAATACAGATAAATCCTTCTATTTTAAATATGAACAAGAGAAGAGAATGAGTCTCACCCTATAAAAAGGTACTGTGAGAAGATTAAAACAAATCAAACAACATCAATAACCAAAGAAGGCACTGGTGAACATACACACACCCACGTGCACACACACTGCCCATAAAACAAATGAGAACTATAACACAGTGCTTCAAAACGAATTACAGAAAAATGATAAAAGTTGTGAAAGAACAGAAAAGTTAAAAAATCAGACTAGCCAGATAACAAGACAATGTACAAAGAAAAATTACAGAGTTCAGCATGCAATAGAATAGAAAAAGGCCTCGGCCAATGCATAGTAGAACAAACCTGTAATCCCAGGTTACTCAGGAGCTGAGACAGGAGGATCACAGGTTCAAGGCCAGCACAGAGTAACTTAGTGAAACTTTGTTTAAAAAAAAAAAAAGGATGCCGGGCGTGGTGGTGCACACTTGTAATCCCCTTGCTTGGGAGACAGAGACAGAAGGATCAAGCAGGTTAGAAGCCAGCCTTGCTGGCTTCAGAGACCCTGTTTCCAAATAAAAATAAAAAGGATGATGGTGTACCTCAGAGGTAGAATGTCCCTGGGTTCAATCACCAGTACCAAAAGAAATAGAAGGAAAAGGAAATAAATAAGGTTCTCAAAAAGGAAATCAAAACTAGAAGGAACAAAAGACTTAACAGGTATAAAAAGGAAAGTGCATTGAAGGAACTGCAGGATAAAGGGAAAATATATAAATAAGGCAAATGCAAAAATAAGATAAAGGGGAAAATGCATAAATAAGGCAAATGTAAAAACTAAGATAAAAGTAATTTGAAGAAAGGTATAAATGTAAAAGATAAGCTAAGAACAGCCAACATATGTATAAAATATGTATAACAGGAGATCACCTTACAAAAAAGAAAATAATAAAAGAATATTAAAAATTTGTAAATGATGAAAATATAAATATTTAGGTCAATATAATAAAAATGCATTTTATATCTGGGAAAATTAACAGAGACCAACACTGACTGTTCTAGTAAAATTAATGGTATGTGTGTTACTGGGTATTGAATTCAAGAATCAAGGACATTCTACCCTTCAAGCTACACTCTCTGCCCTTTTTAAATATCTTTTTTTTTTTTTTAATTTTGAAACAGGATCTCACTAAATTGCTAAGGCTGGCCTCAAACCTGTGATTTTCCTGTCTCAGCCTCCCAAGTATTGAGATTACAGGCATGTACCAGCATGCCTGGCTATTAGCCTTTAAAAATGAACAAAAAAGTCCTTTCGGCATCTGGGCAAGAAGATAAATTACTTACAAAAGAAAAAAAATCATCTTGGTATTAGAATTTGAGAACACATTTTATCAAAATAAAACTGATAAGTGGTAAAACAAGTTTTACAAGTTTTTCTCAAATGTGAGAACTAAACAAACAAACAAACAAAAGTTGGGCATGGTGGTGCACATTTGTAATCCCAGTAGTTGGGAGACTGAGGATCACAGGTTCATGTCTAGACTCAGCAACTTAGTGAGGTCCTCCGTAACTTAGTGAGACAGTGTTTCAAAATAAAAAATAAAATAGGGTTGAGGGGTATAGTTCAGAAGTAGAATGTCCCTAGGTTCATTCCCTAATACCAAAAAAAAAAAAAAAAAGAAAAAAAGAAAAAGAAAAGGAAAAGAGCTGAGGTAGAAGGAAGGGCTACCAATATGGAAGAAAGGAAGGAATTGGGGGCAGGGTAGATGTGGTCAAAGCATGATAGAGATGCATGTATGGAAATGTCATGGTGAAGCCCATTATTTTTGTAAAAGGTTTGTAAATAGCAGGCTGAATCCAGCCCACTGCCTGGTTCTATAATTAGTCTTAACTGGAACACATCTGTGTGAGTTCATTTCCATACTTTCTGTGGCTGCTTTTGAGATGCAGTGGCACATTTAAATAACTATGACAGAGACCTACAACCGGTAAACCTTAAATAATTACTTTTGGTCTTTCACAGAAAAAGTTTGAGAGATAGTTTGCCAATCCCTGCAAGAAAGTAAAATTTTCAAGATACTTGAGGGAAGAAAAGTACAAGTATCTTTTATTTTGCTAACCTGGTCTTCAAGTATAAAAGCTACAAATGAACCACTTTACATATAAAAGCGAGGATCTGATCAACTTCAGGCTAGTAAATGATTACAGAAGCCATATCATAAGGACTTGTGTTGCAGGGTGAATATATTTAATTGCAGAATTAAGATTTAATTACTCCAGCATGGTAGTACATGCCTATAAATCTCTGTACTTAGTAAGAGACTGAGACAGGAGGATCGAAGGTTTGAGGCAAACCTCAGCAATTTAGCGAGATCCTACTTCAAAATAAAAAATTAAAAGGGCTGGAGTATAGTTCAGAGGTTGAATGCCCCTGGCTTCAATCCCCAGTACCAGGAAAAAGGAAGAAAAAAAAGCCAAGAGAATAAAAAAGGGCCAGAGATGTGCCATGACAACACCTCTCCAGAAGTTGCTGCAGTCAGCCAGACTCTGCTCCAGGGGAATCACGTGCAACCAAAAGATGGGAATCAAATCTGCAAGGACTGGCTGAAGCATGCACACAAGTGATGAAGAAATGTAACATATATATAGATGCTGTGGCCGTATGAAGGTGTTTAACAAGAAGTACAACCCCACATGGCACAGCATCCTGAGGATACTTCAGTAGCTTTGTTAACGCCTGAAACCAGATACTTCAACTGTGTCTGCTTGGCACTGCATCATATACCCAACAAATCACCCAAAACAATGACTGAAGCCTGTATTTCATACAAGAGACCAAAATCTTCAGCCTTGGTGAGGGAGCACTTCAGTTTCTTTTAATCTCCTGCTCTTTTCTTTTTTCTTTTCTGTGTGTGTGTGTGTGTGTGTGTGTGTGTGTGTGTGTGTGTGTAAATGCTGGGGAAATTGAACCCAGGGCTGTGCACATGCTAAGCTCTACCACTCTACCACTGAGCTACAACTCTAGGAGGCTTCTTCTTTCTCCTCCTTCTCCTTCTCCTTCTCCTTCTTGAGATAGGATCTTGCTAACTTGCCAAGCCTGACCTCAAACTTGCCATCCTCCTTGAACCCAGGGCAGTACACTTGACAAGCAAGTGCTTTGCCACTGAGCTACACATCCCAGCTCTCTCAGAAATCTTTAACTCTTTATTTACTGTTTTGTATAGGACATCCACTGCACCAATCCGTTGTGGTTTTAAAACATTAGCAAAACGGCTGCATTGGAATTTTATATTCCAAACTTCCCTGCCCGATTTTATCTCGAAATCTATTCCTTTATAAATCTGTTGAAGATGTGAAAAAAAAGGAGAGAAAAGATGAAACACTAGAAATGACATGTACAGAGTGAAGGAGCAGGGCCCTACCCACATAAGGCAACTAACAGGCATGGGGTGGGCGCGCTGTAAAGAGATGAGCAGGGTCCTCCGACTTGTCTGAGTCCCAACCCAAAGCCTCAGAATATGGCTTGTATTTGGAAATGAGGTCTTGAAAAGAGGTGATTAAGAGGGGACCCTAATCCTTTTAATGACTTAATGACTAATATCCTTTTACATTTTTTTATTTTTCTATGCGCGGTACTAGTAATTAAACCCAGGGACATTCTACCTCTGAGATACACCCCCAACCCTATTTTATTTATTTATTTATTTATCTATTTATTTATTTATTGTGGTACTGGAGTTCCTGGAAACCCTTCTACCTCTGGGCTACACTCCCAGACCTAGACCTATTTTTACATTTTTATTTGGGAACAGGGTCTCCTAAGCCAGTGCGCGCAGCTGGCTTCGAACCTGCGCGATCCTCCTGTCTCTGCCTCCCAAGCGCAGAGATTACAAGCGTGCGCCACCACGCCCGGCCCTATTTTATTTTTATTTTGAAACAGGGCCTTACTAAGTTATGGAGACTGGTTTTGAACCCATGAGTCTCAACATCCAAGTACTCAACCTCCTAAGTACTGGGATTACAGGCATGCACCATCACACCCTGCCTGACTGATATCATTAGAGAGGACACTATGGCACGTGAAGAGGGGAAGCCATGTGAAGACACAGGGAGGAAAGGGCACCTCCAGTACAAGGAGACCACAGAAGAACCCAATCCCACCAAAACCTTCATCTTGTATTTCTAGCCTCCAGAATGGACAGAAAACATATTTCTGTTGTTTAAGCCACTCAGTGTATGCAATGTGTGATACTTTATAATGGCAGCCTTAATAAATTAACATATATGAGGAGAAAGTGTCCTAACCGGGTAAGAATGCACAAATATTGTAAACTATGCCGTAGAAATATGAAGTTCCATAAAAGAAAGATTGTTTGACAAGTGGTAATTATGCCCTAAATAACACAATGATAAAATCTAAATATAATATTTACAAGGGAAAATATAAGACAAAACTGAGCCAGGTGTTATGGTACACATTTGTGATCCAGGAACTGGGAAAGAGACAGTAGGATCACAGGTTCAAGGCCAGTCTCAGCAACTTAGTAGGCCCTCAGCACCCTTGTGAGACCTTATTTCAAACAGGGCTGGAGGTATAACTCAGAAGTAGAATGCCCTAGGGTTCAATCCCTAGTGCTACAACTACCACCACCCCCCCCCCCCCCGCCAAAAAAAAAGGTATCAGCCTTAAGGAAAACCGAGAAGAAAAAGAAAATCCAGCCTGGTGTGATGATGCATGCTTGTAATCCCAGCATCTGCTCGGAGGTAGAATGCCCTTGGGTTCCATCTCTAGTAACACACACACACACACACACACACACACACACACACACACACACACACAGAAAAAAAAAAAATCTAACCAGGACATGTCCCAAACCTAAAATAAAAGTTAATCAAAGAGTAATGAATTAGAAAGCAATCTGGTACTGGCTGGGCATGGAGGTGCATGCCTGTAGTCCCAACACTTGGAAAGATGAGACAAGAGGATTACATGTTCAAAGTGTGCTCCAGCAACTTAGCAATATCCCATCTCCAAACAAAAAATAGAATAGGAGCCAGGCATGGTGGTGCACACCTGTAATTCCAATAATTGGGATGCTAAGACAGGAGGATCACATGTTAGCAGCCAGCCTCAGCAACTTAAGTTAGGCCTTCCACAACTTTGACTCTGTTTCAAAATAAAATAGGGCTAAGAGTGTAACCCCTGCATTCAATCCCCAGCAACACACACACACACACACACACACACACACACACACACTCTCTCTCTCTCTCTCTCTCTCTCTCTCTCTAGTCAAGCAAGGAAAAGTAATAGAAGCTAATTTGAAAAATTCTCTGGAATAAACTGGGCGTGGTGGTACACACTTGTAATCCCCGTGCTTGGGAGGCTGAGACAGGAGGATCTCATGGGTTCGAAGCCAGCCTCAGCTACTTAGTGAGGCTTTCAGCAACTGAGCGAGACCCTGTGTCCAAATAAAATATATTAAAAAAAAAAAGGTCTGGGAGTATTGCCCGGAGGTAGAAAGCCTCTGGGTTCCACCCCTAGTACCACCAAAAATAAAAAAAATAGAAAAATAGAAAAATTCTCTGGAATAAAAAGAGGTGTATGTATGAGTGTCTTTTTTAAATATTTGAGCTAACAGAATCATTGATGATTAAAAAGTAAAAACATTTTCAGACATCAAGTGAAAAGACATTTGCTGCCAGGTGTGGTGGTGCACACTTGTAATACTAGTTCTTAGGAGGCCGATCCTCTTGGTAGGATCGCGGTTCAAAGACAGCCTCAGCTGCTACCTGGTGAGGCCCTTTGCAACTCAGCGAGACCCCATTTCAAAATAAAGAATAAAAAATTGAGCCAGGTGTGGTGGCGCACCCTTGTAATCCCAGCATTCAGGAGACTGAGACTGGAGGATCGTGGTTTGTGGACAGCCTCAGCTACTTAGGCCCTCCGCAACTTAGTGAGACCATATCAAAATAAAGAATAAAAAATAGGGCAGGGTGTAGCTTGGAGGTCAAATGCCTCTGGATTCCATTCCCAGACCTGCAAAAAAAAAAAAAAAAAAGAAAGAAAGAAAAAAAATTGGACTGGGGTGGAGCTAAGAGGCAGAATGCCTCTCCGTTCAATCCTCAGTATCACCACAAAAAAGACATTTGCAAGGGGTTTTGGTTGAATGATAGAATTCTGGTTTCTTTAAAGGTTTCTTTCTCTTTTTTTTAAACAAGCATGTAATAATCATTAGCAATTTTACACATGCTACCTTCTGTCCTGCATCTAGAGCAACGGCGACCACAGAACTCAAGAGGAGAGGAAGGTAAAGAGAGAAAGCTATTCTCTATGAAGCAGCTGCTATAGGGGGAGCTATTCCCTGGTGCTGGACCAGCCAAAGCCCAAGATTAGAAGGAAAAAAGCTAAAGCAAAAATAAGTAATTTTATGGTAAAATTTTTAATTTTTTGTTGGTGGTGGTGGTACTGGGGTTCCTGGAAGCCCTTCTACCTCCGGGCTACACTCCCAGACCTATTTTATATTTTTGAAACAGGGTCTCTTACGCCAGCGCGGCTGGCTTCGAACTTGCGCGATCCTCCTGTCTCCGCCTCCCAAGCGTGGGGATTATAAGTGTACGCCACCACGCCCGGCAAAATTTTTAATGTTTTCAAAAGTTTCAAATAGCTGGGTGTGGTGGCACATGCTTATAATCCCAGCATTCGGGGAGGCTGAGACTGGAGGATCATGGTTAGAGGACAGCCTTAGCTACTTAGTGAGGTCCTCCGCAACTTAGTGAGACCCTGTTTCAAAATAAAGAATAAAAATTAGGGCAGGGGGTGTAGCTTGGAGGTCAAATGCCCCTAGGTTCCATCCCTAGACCCTCAAAAAAAGAAGTTTCAAATATTTTAGTATCTTACAATTTTTAAATATTTCGCATGAAGTTGTATAATTTTTCTTTTGAGAAACATGTTACTTCCCTTTGGGTATATAAATATTACTGACAGCCTATACCACATCTCTTTGCTTTCTATATTATTTGCAAGTGTGACAACATGTTTCTGAAATATATCCTCTTTGTCACTAGAGCCATTAGCATTAGCAATATGAAATGGTGAAAAGGCTCTCCAACTGCTGAAGTATAAGACTTTGCAAAACAAACTTGAATGCTGCTGCATAATTTGCTTTTCTCCAGAAAAGCCTATTAAACTTTGTTGGCATTGGATACAAAATAAAATTCCAAAATTTGCATTTTCAGTACTTTTGCTTTCTTGACCTTTATTTGAATTTGAGACTAAGCTTTACCAAACAACAGAATTTACACAGTAACTAGCCAACCACAGTCCTCATTATGGAATCTATGCAGTGCATTTGTTACCTAGGAAACGGACCAGAGCACAGGCAGAGTGCAATTTCAGTCTAGCAAAAGAATTCTCCAATCATGCTGGTAAATAAAGTCCATAAATCAACTAATCAAAAGCAAAGTCAAGAAGAATCATGTAAGAGTTAAGCCCTACAGAAACTTTTTTAAAGAAAGAAGAAAAAATGATGAAACCTTTTGGGTTTCTTTGGGTAACTATGTAGATCTCTTAAATAAATAATATGAGCAGGTTTCTTTACAAACACAAACTGTCATAAAATAAACTGTTCAAAATAAATGGCTTCTCTCCAATCTTCAGTTTCTCTATTTTTGACAGTATTTAAAAGGAAAAGCTTCTTTGGAGCCAGTCTCATACATCTGGTACCAGAATATTAGTCCAAGAATGAATCTGCACTTCCAGCAAGCAACATGGACTTGTGCTGTTCTTAAACAATTCAGGATGGTACAGGATGGGAGGAAAAGTTACTGTCCATACCTTTAACAGACCAGCTTCCCCATCAGACTACAAAACCCTATGTGAAAAAGGAGCCAAGTCACAGATATTTTTAAAGAATAATACTTACTTTCCAGCTTTCCATTTGGTTACTATGAATGTTAATAATTAGTCATTTGAAGGTTTCAGTAAGCATACAGTAACCATTTAAAAAGTTTCCTTTAATAATACCATATTGGTAGTTAACAGAGAAATGCCAGAAAAAGCTATGGATTTTAAAGCTGACTAGATTTAACTGTGGATAGTTTAGTGTTGTTTAAAAAGAAACTGGTATACCAAGTGTGGTGGTGCACACCTGTAATCCCAGTACTTGGAAGGTTGACACAGGAGGATCCCAGGCCAGCCTAGGCAGTTTAGGATGAGCCTGTTTCAAAATTTAAAAAAATAATAAAATTAAAAGAGCTGGGGGGTGTGACTTGAAGGTAGAAAGCCTGTGAGTTCAATCTCCAGTACCAATAAAATAACACAAAAACTGGTAAACATCAGCTATATTTTAAAATCCAATTTTATACAAATTCAAATTTTCTAGTATTTGTCATAATGTAAAAAGCTGCAAAAAATTCATCTGTGAAAAACAAAAAATAATTGATATGCCTTTTCAAACACCAACTTAACAAAAGGGAAATAAGATAGAAATATGAAGAATTTTCTGGAATATTTTTGATTACACTAAAATATTGTTGTTAATTATACAAAAAGCAAAATATTAATATTTACATATCAATAAAAAACTAAGTATTATCTTTTTAGACAGCCCACACAAAGACACTATGGTGCAGAGCCAAGAAAACTGTTAGGCACAACTACAACTTTGCCAAAGCAATTCTCAACACAGGCCACACTGTTAATGTTTGGTTTACACAGTAACTCTTTGTTCAATCTTATCACTACCACTGACAGCCTGGTAAATTCATATAAACAAGCAGTTTAATTTGCTAGCTTCTTTTTCTTTTTTTTAGTACTTCAACCAATTGATGATCATAGCTAGAATTCCGAGAGTAGTATAGAACTCCCTTCCACAATTCATTATTTTAAAGCCAGATCTCATTTCAATACCTCTCCTCTTTGGGCTATTCATACTGGGAAGGGGAGGGAGACATCAAGAGACTACCAGAACCACACACTAAGGTCTGTGTCTTTTGTGCAGTTTAAATGCATTTACCTAATCTCAACCGGAAGTCACAGCAGGAACTAATAAAATTTGATCAACTCGTAAGGGCTCCCTGGATCATTGTTTCATGAAGCCTATTCTAGTTTTTAAGTAAAGTGTGCATAAATATCCAGGCATTTATAAATGTGGGCATGCAATAATAGCAATCTACTAATGTAACTGGGGCAAGAAGCAAAGATAAATTTTCCTTCTAGAAAAAGATCATTATCATAAGCATATTAAACTTTTTATAATGACAAAAATTAGTTTGCCTAAATCAAATACATTAAGTTGTATATTTTTCTCATTAATTTCTACTTGATAGAAATTCAAGTAACAAAGATTTTTCCACCATAATATTTATCCTTCAAATTTAGATGATAATGCTTTTTTTTTCTTAAAGAAATTCTCCCCTTTTTTTCAAATTCTCAGACTAAGCAAAAAAAAAAAAGTTTCAGGAACTGAGCAGCAGATTAATACAAAGATTTATAAAGCCATTCCTACATTAAAGAAAATTTGAATTTGTCAAAGTGATTTTCTGGATGCTTACTGACGTCCATGTATTATATGAATATGTATAGACACAAGAGTGATTCTTTAGAAAACAAGTTAGGCAGATAACTAAATAAGAGATATTAGAAGCCGGGCTTGGTGGCACACGCTTGTAATCCCAGCATTTGGGAGACTAAGACAGGAGGATCGCAGTTCACGGACAACCTCAGCTACTTAGTGAGGCCCTTTGCAACTCAGTGAGACCCTGTTTCAAAATAAAGAATAAAAAATAGGGTTGGGGTGTAGCTCGAAGGTAGAATGCCCCTGCGTTCCATCACCAGTACGGCAAAAAAATAAAATAAATATTAGAAATATCTCTCCATGGTACTTTTCGAAACATTATATCCAACGTATACAACACCTCAATCATACATTACAGAATACATAAACACATAAATAAGGAGAGCATACTGAGTTTTAACATTCATGTTCGTCTCGTGTTTTGAAAGATCTTGTATCTTACACCAGCAAAAGGTCTTAGCCTAAACGCTAGATCATTGTTTCCTGCCCTCACACGTACCTACCCCACGCCATGGAAGCTGTCCCTACCTGACTCTCTTGTTAACTGTTTATTTCATAGGTACATCATTCTGTTCTGATAACCCTGACGAGTGTTAAGGGGGGGAAAACTTTATTCCAAAACTTCACAACAAAAACAAAGATGAAAATATGCAATTGTAAAAAAAAAAAAAAAAATCACACCCATGCTCATTTGTCCTCCTTAGAGAAAATGATCAACCCCGAGACATCCTTTGATCTGGCTCCCCGGCCCGAGGCCGGCGAGCCTCACCTCCCCCTGCCCGGGGCGCCGCGCTCCCGGTGGACTTGACAGCGCACAAATCCCTGTGCGCAGCCTCGGCGGGGCGGGGGCGGCGAGCGCGGGGGAGAGCCTCCTCCGCTACAAACAATAAATACGGCGGCGGGGCGGCGCACGTTCCTTCACACCGCCCGGCCGGCCCGACTCCAGGGCCGCCCCGGACTTGGAAACTCGGGGGCGGCCTCGCCCGCCGCCCGCCGCCCGCCGCCCGCGGGAGACAAAAGGCGGCGGCGGGTCACGGCGCGGCCCCCACACAAAGGCCGCCGGGCCCGGCGCGCGCTCACCCACCTGCAGGTGTCCGTGCGTCTGTCCATAGGCACGCGGCGGCGGCCTGGAGCGCGGCCGGACGGGGCGGGCGCCGCGGCGGCGGGCCGGGAGGGAGGGAGGGCGCCCGCGGGCGGCGAGGCGCGGGCGGCGGGCGGCGAGGCGCGGGCGCGGGCGGGGGCGCCAGCCTGGCTCGGCCACCGCGCGCGCCGCTCCGTGCGCCCCGGGCTCCGCGCGCCCGGCTGGAGCGCGGGGGCGGGGCCTGGCGGGGGCGGGGCCTGGCGGGGGCGGGGCCGGGCTCGGACCCCGGCTCCAGCCGGCACCGGAAGCGCGCCGCGGGCGGCGGGACCCACAGGAAGTGGGTGACGACGCCCCCCGCGACGTGCCGGGCTCGGCGCGGCCGCGGCCCCGGGAGGTGCGGGGCGGCCCTCCCGCCCTCCGCGCGCCCGAGCCCGGCCCCGCCGCCGCGACAGGTGTGGCGCCCGGGGTCTCTGCCAGGTGCCCAGGTGTGCCACGCTGCGCCCCCCCGCCCGGCTCCTCGCACCTCCAGCCAAACGCCAGCAGGTCGGCGGGCCGGCGCCGTTCGTGTGGCACCTGCTGTAAGGCAGTGAGAAGAGTCCCGTCTTCAGCCGGGGCTGTGCCCAGGCACCTCTGACCCATAAACTACATACCGCCCCCGGTCGCCGCGGCCCGGCACCCATCCCACCGTGGAGCGGGGCTGCTTAGGAACACCGAAAACTCGCCAAGACTGGTGCCGCAGCACACCAGGGACACAGGGACGACTCCTGCAGGACTGCACCCTTGCTTTATCCAACACACGCTTTCCAGCACTTACCAGGTACCTAAGTTCGCACCAAGTGTTAGCGAAATTTATTTAATCATAAGAACTCTATAAAATGGGTCCTGTTGGCATTACCATTTTATGAGTAAGTAAACCGAGGCCCAGACTTTAAAAATCTGCACAATATCACATAGATGGTAGCTGGAGAAGCCCAGATTTATCCAGGCAATCTGTCTCCAAAGGCTTTTTTTTTTTTTTTTTTTTTTTTTTTTTTTTTGCAGTACTGGGGATTAAACCCAGGGGCATTCTACCTCTGACACGCCCAGTCCTATGTTTTATTATTTTGAAACAGAGTCTCACTATGTTGCAGGAAGCCTCACTAAATAACTGAGGCTGGTGGCAAACCTGCAGTTCTCCTGTCTCAGCATCCCAAGTACTGGGATTAAAAGAATGTGCCACCACACCTGGCTCCTCATTTTTTACTCACAGCAATATCTCCAAAATAAGTGATTTAGAGCCTAAATGCTAATAACTAACATCTTTGGCCATTTGTGGTGTCCACATCTTAGCCTCACCCGCCTCTACCAGGAAAACCTCTATCACTCCTGTTCTTGAGGTAGGTGAGGGATGAGAATACACTGAAGCAACTTAGGGAGACCCTGTCTCAAAAAATATAAAAAGGGTTGGGGACGTTGGGCATGGTGGCACAAACTTGTAATCCCAGTATTTGGGAGGCTGAGCTAGGAGGATTGCAGGTTCAAGGACAGCCTCAGCAAGTATTGAGATTTTCATCAACCTAATGAGACCCTGTTGTTTCAGAATAAAAATATAAAAATGGGACTGGGAGTGAAAGTTGGAGGTAGAATGCCCTTGGGTTCAATCCCCAGTACCCCTCAAAAATAAAAAAGACTGAGGAGATAGCTCACTGGTAGAACAGTCCCAATTTCAATCCCCAGCTACACACACACACACACACACACACACACACACACACACACACACCCCACACATTAACAATGTTAGCAAAAGCAAATCAGGAATAGTATCACTAATGCCTAGAACACAGCCTTGAACTGGCTCATTCCCTGTTATATCAAGGTGATATTTGAATATTCTATCTGCCTGTCAGGGGGGAAAAAACTACTTTGGTAGAAGAGCCTTTATAATTTTTCATATATAATGTCTGGAATTCCATCAACAATTACCATCAACAATTTCATACATAATATCTGGAATTCCATCAACAAATATGCCAACAAACAAGACTGAAAAAAGGCCAAAGAGAGGGAAAAATATACAATACAAATATGCACACCTGATCCAGATATCACTGTTAGTAGATATAAACTTTAGTTTTATGATTAGTATGTTCAAGATCCTAATGGTACAGAATTTCACTAGAGAATTAGGATTTTTAGAAAACAATCAAATAGAGGCATCAGGGGATTTCAAGTCAGAACAATAGAACACTACTATACACCCACTAAGATGCTTATAATAAAGATAATAACAAGTGTTAGTGAGGATGTGAAAAATCAGACTCTATAGTCACCGCAAGTGGGATTGTAAAATAGTGCAGGCACTATGAAAAAAGACTAGCACTTCCTCAAAGGGTTAAACATAAGCAAACAACCCCAAAAGTAAAAAAATGAGAACACATCAGCACCAAAATTTGTACGTTTTCACAGCAGCATTATTCATAATAGCCAGAAAGTGGAAAGAACCCAAATGTCCATCAACTTGTGAATGGATAAGTACAATGTGGTATATCCATAGGATAGAATATTAGTTGGCCAAAAAAAGTACTGACTGGTGTGATTTTTTTTTAGTGGTTTTTTTTTTTTTTTCACTCCCTTCTCAAAGAGATGAAGTTTTGCTGTTTTCCAGGTGGGCCTGGAACTCATGGGTTCAAGAGATCTTCTTGCCTCCACCTTCTGACTACATGTATATACCATGCCAAATTATTGGTATGTTTTTTGTTTGTTTTTTGCTTTTTTTGTGTGTGGTACTGAGGTTCCTGGAAGCCCTTCTACTTCTGGGCTACACTCCCAGACCTATTTTATTTAATCATAATAATCCCAGACCTATTTTAAAGGTCTCTTAAGCCAATGTGGCTGGCTTCGAACCTGCGCGATCCTCCTGTCTCCACCTCCCAAGCACTGGGATTACAAGCGTGCTGGGTATGGTTTTTTGTCCCTGAGGGCAGGGGTCAAACTCAGGGAATGCTGAGCACAATAAACTAACTGCGGTTCCTGGAAGCCCTTCTACCTCCGGGCTGCACTCCCATACCTATTTTTACATTTTCATTTTGGAAACAGGGTCTCCTAAGCCAGCGCGGGCAGCTGGCTTCGAACCTGCGCGATCCTCCTGTCTCCGCCTCCCAAGCGCGGGGATTACAAGCGTGCGCCACCACGCCCTGCGAACATGGCTTCTTTCTAATTTGGTCTTGAGATCTCTCTGTAGAGTGGCCATCAGCCCAAATCGCCACTTTCTGTGAGAGTCCTGACCAGGGCAAAGCTAGGTTTCATGTGTGTGTTGGGTGAGACATAATGAAGTGAAACCAAAATGCATGAAACAAGAAATGTATTACTAATCCTAAATCCCAGTAAGGTTAGAGGTGCTGACAGAAAGTCTGAACCAGAGGACAGAGAAAAAGAGAAAGAGAAAAAGGAAATTTGTGGGACTTTTCATTTATTAAGGTCTAGGAACATTATGTCAGGATTTCCTGCAAGAATTATGGATTTTGCCAGCTTAAAGAAAACACTTGCAAAAGGAGAGAATTCGTTTATATGATCCTGGTGTTGGCCATTTCGTTTTATCATGGTCAGCAACTGCAGGATGAATTGGGTTTGGGTCACTGAGATGAGAAATGAGTGCACAAATAGCACAAACCACCACACTGGGGGAGGAAGTTTTAACTAGGCCAAATGCAACAGGGTACAACCAGGTTTCCAGTAGCTTATGCCAGGCCTAAAAATGGATGTTGGGGCAACAACTGTGTTAAACAAATCAGTAACACTGACACAATGCTATAACGTGAAGGAACCTTGCAACCCTAAGCTAAATGAAAGAGGCCAGTCACAAAAGGTCACATTTATCCCATTTATTTATAGGAAATACTCAGAATAGGCAAATCAAGAGAAAGAAAAAAATGGTTCTCTACAAATGCTAGGATCTATGCTGTAATCAGTTGAATTACATTAACATTTCTCTATAGGTAACTATATTTGGAAAACTAGTTAACAAAATGAAAAAATATTTTCATTTCATTTAGTTTTCATAAGTAATATTTATTACATAGTTAACTATGTAGTTTATATGAAAAGCATGTTGATGTCTTTAAGTATATAAAAATCCAAAATATTAAGATTTTCATTAGTGTACAATCCAAAACTAAAAGTTTCAAAACAAACTAGCTTTATTTTACAAGAGAAGGTCTACATAGGGCTAATTTTAATGCCTGACCCTGATCATAACATATACTTTTCCCCAAAGAAGATAGTGAATGAGATGTAGATCTCAGAAATCAAAACTCACAAAATATAAGAAATACAATGCCTTAGATCCCACTTATTGGCTAGCTATTTCAATGATAAGAATTCAAGTCTTAGAGAAATTCTATTTTTTTCCAGAATAAACATGCATATCCTCATAATACAATAGGAAAGACAACAAACATTGGATTTAACTGTTGATTTTTTTTTTTTTACTTTTGAAGCACAGCAGTCGTCATTTTTGTTTTTTTCCTTCACAGTCTGGAATTCATCTGATTCATTAGCTTCTCCAATTTGATTGCTAGAGCCATGTTTCCTTTAATCTTCAATTTTCCTGACATGAATGCCATTGTTGGTTTTAGTTTTCCTAAAATGAGAAAATAAAGAGAGGGGAAAGCACCCATTAGTGTCTTGAGGGAGGTGCTGCTGCAAGGACATGCATTATAAAAAGAATCTCCTTGAGTTCTATAAATCCCAGAAGCATAGTAATTTCTACTGTAGCACTTTTTATCCGTATCTAGGGAATTCCAATTCGTAGACTTAAGATGTTAACAATATCCCATAATATGAGAGATAATGTAAAAAACAACAATCAGCAAAAGATTATGGCAAAAAGCTGAGGATGCAACACTTATCTGTCGGCTGGTTACATACAGTTCACCAAAAGAAACATAGTCCTCAGACAAATTCCAGTAAACATACTATTTTATGAACTATAATAGATTGAAAAGTTAACAGACTATTTTATTAACTTTTCAATCTATTATAGTTCATTAAGCTTTTGACCATTTCAGTCTTAAATGCAAGAAATCACATGCTGTAAAATGCATAAAATATTCTTTAAAAATGACAATTAAAAGCTGGGTGTGGTGGCGCACACTTGCAATCCCAGTATTCGGGAGGCTGGGACCAGAGGATCGTGGTTCACAGACAGCCTTAGCTATGTAGTGAGGCCCTCCGTAACTTAGTGAGACCCTGTTTCAAAATAAAGAATAAAAAATAGGGCAGGGGTGTAGCTCAGAGGTAAATGCCCCTGGGTTGGATCCCCAGACCCGCAAAAAAAAAAAAAGACAAAAATACAGTGTATATGAGACAGGAGGATTGCACAGGTTCGAAGCCAGCCTCAGCTACTTAGTGAGGCTCTCAGCAACTTAA
Organism: Muscardinus avellanarius; assembly: GCF_963383645.1. Lineage (NCBI taxonomy): Eukaryota > Metazoa > Chordata > Mammalia > Rodentia > Gliridae > Muscardinus > Muscardinus avellanarius. Next base: position 23,450,421 of record NC_137799.1, read on the forward strand.
TGTGACCCTGTTTCCAAATAAAATATAAAATAGGTCTGGGAGTATAGCCCGGAGATAGAAAGCCTCTGGGTTCAACCCCCAGTACCACCAAAACAAACAAACAAAAAAATACAGTGTAGAGCGCTAGGTGTTGTGGCACACCTGTAATCCCAGTATCTAGGAGGCTGAGACAAGAGGATCACAGCTCTAGGAGAGCCTCAGCAACATGCCAGACTCTGCCCAACCTTAGTAGAACCTGCTTCAGAAAAGAAGATAGAAAGGGCTGGAGGTGTAGCTCAGAAGTAAAATGCCCCTTGGGTTCAATGCCCAGTATCAGACACACACACACACACACAAAGTATATGAAGACAAAAGCATGTGTTAGCCTTATTTCAATCACAGAAATGCCAGAGTATAAAAATGTGAGCACAGCCAGGCGTGGTGGCGCATGCCTGTAATCCCAGTACTTGGGAAGCTGAGGCAGGAGGATCACAGGTTCGAGGACAGTCTCAGCAATAGTGAGACTCTCATCAACCTAGCAAGATCCTATTTCTAAATAAGAAATAAAATCAGTGTGTGTAGCTCAAAGGTAGAATGCTACTGGGTTTAATCCTTAGTGCCACACACATGAAAAAAAAAGTGTGAACATTAAAATAGAAATGTAGCCAATAAAATAAAATGAATAAAATAGTTCCGTGGAAAAAGGGAGGGTTTTGTTTGTTTGTTTGTTTGTTTGGTACTGGGTATCGAAACCAGAAAGATCCTACCTCGGAATTAGACCCCTAGCTCTATTTATTTTATTTTATTTTTTTTATTTTGAAACATGTCTCACTAATTTGCTGAGACTGGCCTTTAACCTGTGATCCTGCTGTCTCAACCTCCCAAGTACTAGGACTGTAGGCATGCACCACTGTGCCCAGGCTGGAGCTTTGTTTACCTCAGTATCACTTCCCAGTTACACACAAAGTGGCAGAAATATGAGAACACTGAGGCTCAAAAGAGGATTCTGACTTGCCCACGGCCACTCAGCTTGCATACACGGGAGGGTTCGTTCCTGGGGTAGGACCTTAATTACTTGGCCAGGGCTTGGAATGACAAGACAGGAATGTTAGAGCATGTTCCTGTCTCTTTCCTTGAGGTGAACCTCTTGAGGATGTTACCCTCAGGGAAACAGCTGTAGCTCATAGGTCAGTGGTCCTTTGCCATATTGGGATATTTTAAGGAGTCCTTCACTTTAAAGGATTTGGAGCAGTGATAAGCAGGATAGACTGGCCATATGACTGATGTCATGGAGGGGAGGTACTAGAAAGAAGCAACTAAAGAATGAAAGCTTTCTTGGAAAGGAAACTGGGAAATTACTAATTTTGTAACCTTTTCTTCCCTTTTGCTTAGGCAAAAGACAGTGTCTCTTGAGATGGGGATAGTAAATGGGGCTTAGAACTATGCAACAGATATTTGTTGAGTAAATTAATTAATGAAATTAATCAATGAAAAGAGTGCAGCGCCGGTTATTACAATTCACACTTCGGAAGGCATACAGGAACAATTATATTCCAATGGCTATGCTACAGCAGATTGGTGGGGATGGAACCTGGAGATGGAGCACCTCCGGGCTCAACCCCCAGCACCAAAACAACAATAACGAGGCAATCATGAGTGCTGGCGAAGTGTAGAGAAACTGGGCCTTCCTCTGTTGCTAAGAGGAATACAAAAATGGCACAACCAGCCAGGCGTGACGGCACACACTGTAATCCTGGGGAGGCTGAAATAGAAGGATTGCAGGTGCAAAGCCAATTTCAGCAATTTGGCAAGACCTTCAGCAACACTGAGATCCTGTTTCAATAGGGCTGGGGGTGTGGCTCAGAGGTAGATTGCCCCTGGGTTCAATCTCAGCACCAAAAGAAAAGTACAGCTACTTTAGCAAATACGTTAGTAGTTTCTTTAAAGTTAAATCAACTTACCATATGATTCAATTCCACTTAGAAATTTACCCAAGAACAATAAAAACATACATTCATACAAACACATATATAATGTTCACAATAGTCATAATAGCCAAAAAATTGCTACAATTCAAATGTCCATCAGTTGGAAAGTGAATAAAGAATACATGGTATTTCCATATAACAGAATACTATTCAGCAATAAAAAGGAACTGAATTGCTGATACATGCTAAAATCTGGATGGATGAATCACAAAGCCTATGCTAAGTGAAAGAAGCCAAATGCAAAAGTCCATTTATATGACATATCTATATATAGAGAAGGCAATAATAGTATTTGTCTGGTTAGGGGTGGGAAGGAAATAGAGAACTACAAAAAAAAAAAAAAAAATTCCGTTTTTAGTGTAATGGAAACATTCCCAAACTGGATTGTGTAGTGATGGTTGATCAACTCTGCAAATTTAAAAATCATACATACTTATAATGATAGCATTATGTTATACAAATTATACCTCAACAATACTATTTTTAAAAACTTTTGAGCTGGACATGGTGCTCATGCCCGTAATCTCAGTACTTAAGAGGCTGACACAAGGATCACAGGTTATCAGACAGCCTCAACAACTTAGGCCCCTCCACAGCTTAGTGTGAGACCCTGTTTCAAAATAGAGAAATGTAACAGGGCTCAGGGTGTAGCTCAGAGGTTAAATGCCCCTGGGTTCAATCTCCAGTACCACCAAAAATAAAAATCCTTCAAAAACAGTGTTAAGCATAATGTACTCTCTTCAAATATACACACACACAAACATACATACCTATATGTATGTATGTATGTATATATATATATATATATATATATATATATACACATATACACATATGCATACACATTCATCCCTTCTCAGATAAAGTCATCTTACATAATTTATTTTTAATTAAGAGACAGGATCTCTCTATGTTGCCCAAACCTCTAGGTTTAAATGCTCCTCCTGGGCCTCCAAGGCCGGGATCGGAGCCTGCCGAGGGGTTAGGCCAGTACTGGGGCGAGTGAGGCTGGGATCGGAGCCTGCCATGAGGCAAGGCCGGGGCTGGGGCCTCCAAGGCCGGGATCGGAGCCTACCGAGTGGTTAGGCTGGGGCCAGGGCCAGCAAGGCCGGGATCGGAACCTGCTGTGAGGCAAGGCTGGTGCTGGGGCCTCCGAGGCCGGGATCGGAGCCTGCCGAGGGGTTAGGCCGATGCCGGAGCCAGCGGCTGACATCGGAGCCTGCCGTGAGGCAAGGCCACTACTGAGACCTCCGAGGCCGGGATCGGAGCCTGCCTTGAGGCTAGGCCGATGCTGGGGCCACCAAGGCCGGGATTGGAGCCAGCTGAGGGGTTAGGCTGGTATCGGGGCCAGCGAGACCAAAATCAGGGCCTCCCATGAGGCAAGGCCGCTGCTTGAGCTAGCGAGGTCTGGATCAGTCCACCAGGTAGCCAGGCCACTACTGGGGCCGTCAAGAGTGGGATCGGTACTTGCAACGCGGCATGCCCAGAGAAACATCACAGAAAATAAAAACCAGATGCTTCCCCTAATCAGCAATAACCAGGAGGAAAGGGGCAACAGGAAGAGGTATAGTGAAGCAATTAAGGTGACCAATCAGAGGGTATGGAATAGGGGAGGATGGAGACTCTTTAAAATGCAGGAGGTACATAAACAAATGTATCAAAGTTAATCACCAAACAAGCATGGGATTGAGGGAGGGGGAGGGAATGGGATGGGGGCTGGATGAGGGCTAATTGGATGATGTGTGCTTGTATATCCTCTCAAGTCTTGTATTCCAATGTGACATATGATTTCAATGCACCAATAAAAATAAATTTTAAAAAAAGAATTAAAATAAAATATTCCTCCTGCCTCAGCCTTCCTAGTAGCTACAACTGCAGGCACATGCCAGTTACAGGGCTACAATTAATTTTCTACTTTTCTGTTTTACCATACAGTGGCCTCTACTGGCCAAAAGGAGGTAAGCAAAAATGATAATTTGCTTACCAGTTGCTTTAAGTTTTTATATTTATAATGTATCCACTATATAAATAAGCACAGAAATGGCTATAATTTCTAAAAAGATAATTCTTAGGCTATGAGATCTACATGGGATCCATTTAAAGAAAAGCAAGATAGCCAGGCGGGCGCACGCTTATAATCCCAGCATTCGGGAGACTGAGACCGGAGGATCGTGGTTCTCAGACAGCCTCAGCTACTTAGTAAGGCCTTTTGCAACTCAATGAGACTCCGTTTCAAAAAATAAAAAGACTAAGCCAGCCGTGGTGGTGCACTTATAAATTCCATTCTTTGGGAGGCTGAGACAGAGTTGCAGTTCGTGAACAGCCTCAGCTACTTAGTGAGACCCTTTGCAACTCAGTGAGACCCTGTTTCAAAATAAAGAATAAAAAAAATAGGGCTGGGGTGTACCTTGGAGGTAGAACACTCCGGGGTTCCATCCCTAGTACCTCAAAAAAAAAAAAAAAAGACTAAAAAGTAGGGCTGAGAGTGTAGCTCAGAGATATAGTGCCCCTAGGTTCTATCCCCAGTAAGGCAAAAAGTAAATAAAGTAGATGAGCTGAATAGTAAGAATGAAAGGACATGTACACAAGTGAACTCACCTGCTCCCAATCCAAACTTGCTACAAAACACACCTCAGAATAACTTACGGTTCTTGAAAACTACTCATTTAACTGGTTGACCTCCTCTAGTCCATGCAAGAACACATTCATGCAACAACCTAAGTGAAAATCCCATTATTTCAAGTTTATGCTATGTAAGTAAGAAGTAAAGAAGACTCTGATTCACTTCTGAACGTTAGAACAGCATAATAGTTACGAGCATGAGTTTGGGTTAATATCCTGGGCCCAGCATTTACTCACTTCTTATCTGACCTTAGACTTACTGGTTAATTCACCAGAGTCCCAGTCTCTGCTTTATTTATATATGTCAAAATGCCATATTGTATAAAATACAATGCATACTTCTATTATATATATTTCATTTATATATTATAATAATATTACATACATTGTGTGTTTGTTACAGGAGATTCCATCCAGAGACAGAGACATTCTACCTCTGAGCTCCATTGCAGCCGTGTGTGTGTGTGTGTGTGTGTGTGTGTGTGTGTGTGTGTGTGTTGCCACTGGGGACTGAACCCAGCGATCCTCCCCTGTCTCAGCCTCCCAAGCGTGGGGATTACAAGCATGTACCATCATGCCCGGCCAGAATCTATTTTTATAAAATTGAGAAAATACCTTATCTCAAAGTACTGCTGAGTGTATCATTTAAACTATAATAGTCATACAATAAATATTAGACATAATTACTATTTTTTTCAATTTAGAAGTTGATAAGAAATTTTTATTTTATTTGTTTGTTTTTGTAGTACTGGGGATGGAACCCAGGGGCCTTCTACCTCTGTGCTACAGCCCCGATTTATTTGATATTTTATTTGGAAACAGGGTCTAAGTTACTGAGAGCCTCACTAAGTGGCTGAGGCTGGCTTGGAAGCTGTGCGATCCTCCTGTTTCAGCCTCCCAAGTACTGGGATTACAAGCATGTGCCACCACACCCAGCTAAATTTTTATTTAAATGATTTATAAGGGTTGGGCATGGTGACGTACACTTGTAATCCTAGCATTCGGGAGGTGGAGACCAGAGAATCACAGTTCATGGACAGCCTCAGCTAGTTAGCAATGCCCTTTGCAACTCAGTAAGACCCTGTTTCAAAATTTAAAAGACTAATAAATAGGATTGGGGGTGTAGTTTGGAGGTAGAATGCCCCTGGGTTCCATCCCCAGTACCGAAAAAAAAAAAAAAAAGATTAAGCCGGGCGTGGTGGCGCACGCTTGTAATCCCCATGCTTGGGAGGCAGAGACAGGAGGATCACGCAGATTCGAAGCCAGCTGCGCTGGCGTTAGAGACCCTGTTTCAAAAATATAAAATAGGGCTGGGAGTGTAGCCCGGAAGTAGAAGGGCTTCCAGGAACCCCAGTACCACCAAAAAAAAAAAAAAAAAAATTAAAAGTTTCAAAACATTTTTTTTGTGTGGGCTTGGGGGTTCAACCCAGGGGCATTTGACCTCCGAGCTACACCCCCTGCCCTATTTTTTATTTTATTTTGAAACCAGGTCTCACTGAGTTGCAGAGGGCCTCACTTAGTAGCTGAGGCTGTCTGCAAACCGCGATCCTCTGGTCTCAGCCTCCCGAATGCTGGGATTACAAGCGTGTGCCACCATGCCCAGCGTTTAAAAACATTTAAAAATTCATATTTGCCAAACATTTACTGAGCATGTATTGTGTCCAAAGCACTATTTAAGCTCTGTGAAGAAATAGTTTTTAAAATGCTAAACGTAAACATATTATTAAGAATGACTACAGAGATAACCATTAACACTGAAAGGTGTTATAATGTACAATATGAGCCAGGTGTGGTGGTGCATGACTGTAATCCCAGTACTTGGGAGGCTGAGACAGGAGGATCACAGGTTTGTAGCCAGCCTCAGCTACTTAGGCCCTCCGCAACTTAGTGAGATCCTGTTTCAAAATAATGAATAAAAAATAGGGCTGTAGCTTGGAGGTAGAATGCCCCTGGGCTCAATCTCTAGTACCACAAAAACAAAAAAAAGTGCAATGTGAAAAAAATTACCAAATAGTAGTAATGGTATGGTCCTGTTTTTATAAGCACACGTGTATATTTTTATACACTTATAAACACATATGTGGAATGCTAAACCAAATTAATTGATGGTAATGATTATTCAGTGGTGTGGTAAAAAATCATTTCATTTTGTACCGGGGATTGAACCCAGGAATGCTCTACCACCAAGCTACATTTCTAGTCCTTTTTATTTTATTATTAATTACTATTATTATTGATACTGGGGTTAGAACCCAGAGGCATTCTACCTCCACCTACACTCCCAGCCCTTTCTATTTTTTATTTCAAGACAAGGTCTCACTAATGTTGCCCAGGCTGGCTGCCTCAAGCTTACTATCTTCCTGCCTCAACCTCCTGCCAGTAGTTGGGTTACAGGCCTGTGTCACTGCACCCAGCTCATTTTCTTTTTTCTTAAATGTGTCTTCTAATTTTTGTAGAATGAATATTTAACCCTACAACAAAAAAAAGGGAAAAGTTAAAGAAACTTTAAAAATTAGTACACCATTAATTACAAATTGGCTAAAAGAGACCACGGGCAGCCAGTATTCTGGGTTAGAGTTGGAAAGCAAAGCTGAGAGGGCATGGAATACACCATGACCCTGTCTGTCAAGACTAAAATAAATCAAAGTATGAATGTATTTAAAAGTCATTACATCAGCCGGGTGTGGTGGCGCACGCTTGTAATCCCAGCATTCGGGAGGCTGAGACCTGAGGATTGCGGTTCGCGGACAGCCTCAGCTACTTAGTGAGGCTCTCTGCAACTCAGTGAGCCCTGGTTTCAAAATAAAGAATAAAAAATAGGGCAGGGGTGTAGCTCGGAGGTCAAATGCCCCTGGGTTCCATCCCCAGACCCGCAAAAAAAAAAATAATAATAATAAATAAATAAATAATAAAATAAAATTCATTACATCAAAGATTCTTTAGAATGCTTTAAAGTGCTGCGAATGTTTACATGTTGTGTTAACCAGTTGGAGTGGTGTTCTAAGAGTATAGAGTAAAATAAATTACCCTTAAAATTTTACTGACACTGTTAAGTGCAAAGGGTTCCCTAGGTGAGAGTGCCATAGAAAGCAGGTGTGTGGGCCATGGCGGAGGAATGGAACATCTCCCATAACAAGAGGCAGGACTATGGCATGGCCTTATTCTCATTAAGGGAACTGCTACTGGCTTTAGCATTTCCAGTGAGCATGGAGCTGTTGGAAATATGATATCTTAGTCCAGTTGGTAGAATGAAGCCCACCTTGGTGTCCTTCTGAATCATCTCTGTCTCCAACACTATCTCTTACTTTAGCTTCCCAGTCATGAGAAAAAAAAATTATCCCACAAATTTCCATCTATTGTAGGAGGAAGAAGCTGCAGTAGATGAAAGGTAAAGAAGAGACTTCTCAGCTGGGTGTGGTGGCGCACGCTTGTAATCCCCGCGCTTGGGAGGCGGAGACAGGAGGATCACACAGGTTCGAAGCCAGCCGCGCTGGCGTAAGAGACCCTGTTTCAAAAATATAAAATAGCCGGGCGTGGTGGCGCACGCTTGTAATCCCCGCGCTTGGGAGGCAGAGACAGGAGGATCGCGCAGGTTCGAAGCCAGCCGCACGCGCTGGCTTAAGAGACCCTGTTTCCAAATAAAAATGTAAAAATAGGTCTGGGAGTGTAGCCCGGAGGTAGAAGGGCTTCCAGGAACCCCAGTACCACCAAAAAAAAAAAAAAAAAAAAAAAAAAAAATATATATATATATATATATATATATATATATATATATATCAGGAGTGGTGGTACTTGTGATCCCACTACTTAGGAGGCTGAGACAGGAGGATTGCAGGTTCAAGGACAGCCTCAACAAGTAATGAGACGTTCATCAACCTAGTGAGACCCTGTTCAAAATAAAAAAAAAAAATGAAGCCGGGCATGGTGGCGCACGCTTGTAATCCCCACACCTGGGATGCTGAGACAGAAGGATCACGCAGGTTCGAAGCCAGCCTCAGCTGGTTTAAAAGAACCTGTTTCCAAATAAAATATAAAATAGGTCTGGGAGTGTAGCCTGGAAGTAGAAGACCCCTGGGTTCCCCAGTACCACACACACACAAAATAATAATAATAAAATTAAATTAATAAAATTAAATTAAAAAATGAAACAGGGCTGAGGGTGTAGCTTGGAGGTAGAATGCCCTTGGTTCAACCTCCAGTACCAAAATAAAAACCCCTAAAAAAACAAAACTATGCTCTTTAGCAGAAATAGCTTTTAAGTTTCTACCATTTTGGACATTAATGAGTCTTGATTATTTGAAAGAGGATAAAATAAAATGTTAGAATTAAATCTTCCCTGAGCAATAGACAAACTAAAATTGAAAACTCACCTGAAAACATTTTGACAAAATCCTCAGTAGACATACTCATCACCACATCTGCCCGATCAGAGGGCTCTCCATGTCCGACATTCCCGCCCTTGCTTTTCAGATCAAGAAACCATGTACCACCATCTTCACCTAGATTGAAACAAATATATAGAAATCAACTTAATTGCTACAATTAGAATAATCCTCCAAGATGCAATTTCCCAGGTTCAACTCCTCTGGCTTCTAGCAATCAAGCTTAGTGAATAGTTACTGAGCACTTACTACTTATGCTCCAAGTACTGTCAGGTTTGAAGACCCTTTAGTAAACGAGAAAAACAGGGCTTTTCTCACAAGAGAGAAGTAGAAGGTGATGTGGAAGCATACCAATGGTCATGGTGCATAGAACAGTGAAATTCATAAAGGCAGAAAGTAGAATGGTAACTGGGTGCGATGGCACACGATTGTAATCCCAGTACTTGGGAGGCTGAGACAGGAGGATCACAGGTTTGCAGCCAGCCTCAGCTATCTAGGCCCTCTAAAACTTAGTGAGACCCTGTTTCGAAATAAAGAATAAAAAATAGGGCTGGGGTTGTAGCTCAGAGGTAGAATGCCCCTGGATTCCATCCCCTGTACCACATACACAAAAAACTAGAATGGTGGTTACTAGGGATAGAAGATGGGGGAATGGGGGGTTTCTGCTGTGGCATTCTATTTTAAAGATAGAATAGGTTCAGCCTAGCAAGACCCTGTTTCAAAAAAAATAAAATAAAAAGGCCGGGGCTGTTCCTCAGAGGTAGAACTCCCCTAGGTTCAATCCCAGTAACACACACATTCACACACAGAGAAAGACAGAATAGTCTTGAGAATACCACTGAGACTTAGGAGGCTGAGACAAGAGGATCACAGGTTGAAGACCAACCTCAGCAATGTAGAAAGATCCTCAGAAACCTATCAAAAATCTGTTTCAAAAAATAAAAAGGAAAGATTTTGCCACCTACTCCTCAAATAAGAGGACTAATATCTAGAATATACAGAGAACTCAAGAAACTCAGCACTAAGAAAACAAATAACCCTATCAAAAAATGGGCAAGGGAACTAAATAGACACTTCATGAACGAAGAAATTCAAATGGCCAATAAATGCATGAAAAAATGCTCAACATCACTGGCAATCAGAGAGATGCAAATCAAAACTACCCTGAAATTTCACCTAACTCCAACTAGAATGGCAATCATTCAAAACACAAACAACAACAAATGCTGGCGAGGATGTGGAGAAGTGGGAATTCTAATACATTGTTGGTAGGACTGCAAATTAGTGCAACCACTTTGGAAAATAGTATGGAGAATCCTCAGAAGAATGGGAACAAATCTACCATTTGATCCAGCAATACCACTTCTGGGTATCTACCCAAAAGAAAGGAAACCAAACTACCAAACTAATGCATGTTCATAGCTGCACAATTCACCATTGCCAAACTATGGAACCAGCCAAGATGTACATCAACAGATGAATGGATTAGAAACTGTGGGATATGTACACAATGCAATTTTACTCAGCCATGAAGAAAAACACAATTGTGTCATTTACAGGGAAATGGATGGAACTGGAGGACATTATACTAAGTGAGATTAGTCAGTCACAAAAAATAAGAAATTGGATGCTTTCCCTAATATGTGAAAGCTACAGAGAAATGGGTAACAGGAGGAACTCTAGATGAAGGAGATCCTATAGAGGCGCAAATAAGGCGACCTAACTGAGGGGGTGGGAGGGAGAAAGAGGGAAACTCTCTAAAGCACACGATGTCCTTAAACATATCAAAGTCAAGCACTAAGTCAAGCATGAGAAGGAAGAAAGAAGAAGGAATGGGGTGGGGATTGGGTGAGGGCTAATTGGGTGATGTGTGCATGTATGTCTCCACAAGTCTTTTATCCCATTAAGATGTATGACTACAATGCACCAATAAAAAAAATTTTTTTAAATAAAAATAAAAAGGAGCCAGGCATGGTGGTACATGCTTGTAATCCTAGCATTTGGGAGGCTGACACAGGAGGATGGTGGTTCACTGACAGCCTCAGCTACTTTGGCCCTTTGCAACTCAATGAGACCCTGTTTCAAAATAAAGTATAAAAAATAGGGCTGAGGGTATAGCTCAATGGTAGAATGTTCCTGGGTTCAAGCCCCAGTACTGTGTAAAAAAAAATACATACATACATACATATATATACATATATATAATGTATGTATGTATTATATATGTATATATGTATTATATATATGTGTGTGTATGTACGTATGTATGTATGTATGTATGTAAAAACAAAAAGGGCTAGAGGTGTATCTTGGAGGTAGAAGACTCCTGCGCTCAATTCCCAGTATAAGGAAAGAAAGGAAAGGAAAGAAGGAAGGGAGAGAGGCAGGCTGAGATGCACGCTGTAGGATGAGCAGATTGAAGAGAACGGACAACACAATTCCTGAGGTGTCAAAGGAAACAGGATCTAGTACTTTGTTACTGAAAGTGTCATCCATGCACTGCAAAACTGTCACCACCTGTCAGAAATGCAGAATTCCAGACCCACTGGGTCCAATTCTGCATTTGAGGAAGATCCCAGGTACTCAGTCCCAAAGAGACAGTAAAGCTTGAGATGCACTGATGGTCAGCTGAGCTCTATTCCGTTGGGAGGAAAGGAAGAATTTTAATAGCTCATTATATCTAATGGCAGGAAGTGGAAGTAATCTCTGTCTGCAGGTGTTAGAAGGTGCTGATTAGACCCCTTTAAAGAGGGGCAGTGATGGACTTCTATGGGTAAAGATCCACCAGGTGGTATGCTTCTTTATTATTTTTTTTGGTGTGTGTGTAGGTATATACTTTGTTCTTGTTTTGTTTTGCTTTTCTTCAGCAGGATTTAGCAGCCTCGATACAACTATGGGCAACCCAATAGTTTGATAATTCACCCAAAACTGCCTTGGCCTTTGGCAGGTAATGACATAAACACAAATGGTTCAGCGAGTTTAAGAAATAGACAAGAGAATGATTGAAGCATGGACCATGGATCCAAGGACAACAAGGAAGGATGGATTAAGAAACGGCAGAAGGAAGCGGGTGCAGTGGCCCACACCTCCAATCCCAGTACTTGGAAGGCTGAGACAGGAGGATCAGAGGTTTTGAGGCCAGCCTCAGCAATTTAGCGAGACCCTGTTTCAAAATAAAAATACAACAGGACTTGGGGTGTATCTCAGAGATATAATGCCCTGAGTTCAATCTCCAATACCATTTTAAAAAAGAAAAAATGCAGCTAGGCATGGCGGCGCACGCTTATAATCCCAGTACTTGGGAGGCTGAGACAAGAGGATCACAGGTTTGTGGCCAACCTCAGCTATTTAGTGAGGCCCTCAGCAATTTTGTGAGACCTTGTTTCAAAATAAAGAATAAAAAATAGGGCTGGGGGTATAACTTGGAGATAGAATGCCCCTGGGTTCAATTCCCAGTACCACACACACACAAAAAGACATACAAAAGATATATTATATGTAGAAGTCTGCATATAATATTCTGAAACTACCATTTACCTGTGCTAATTTTATTATATAGAGAAGAAAAATATTAAGAGTTTTTTTTCTAAAGCTGACTACATTTATACTGACCTGAGTAATGTCAAAGATAGAAATGGTAATGTGCCTGTGGTTGATATGTTACTGTATTACAATACCTGTCATGAGTACATTTACCTTTCCATGTAGGATTTTTCTCCATTATTTATTTCAAGGTTTTTTTTAATACTGAAAGTATATGTAATGAAACTGTATTTCATATGCATCCATGTACACTGATCTTAACTTAAAAATACAAACCGTTACTTTCTATTCTTGAATGTTAAATTCAAGGACCCTAGATAGTCAACTACCCAAGTTAATCACTAGTAGAGGCTGACTTTTTATCAGACACAGTTCTCACCTGAGAGTTCAAACTGGTAGACTGCTTGCGTGGCTTTCACGACATCATCACTCAGAGAGTCCTTAACAATTCTAAACGTTTCCTCCACAGCTCCAGAACGCGGTTTTGACCGTGGCTGTGCCTTTTCTTCTTTGAATTCTGGAACAGCACCTGCAGAATATTATTCATGTGAATGGCCTTAAAGCCTTGGCAGTGTAAAGCCACACACAGAATTCATTAATTACTAAATGAGACTTGCTACCAAACAGACCTAAATGACCAAATGACTTTTAAATGCATCATCATTTAAAAGCATAAACCAGCTGGGCGTGGTGGCGCACGCTTGTCATCCCCACGCTTGGGAGGCAGAGACAGGAGGATCGCGCAGGTTCGAAGCCAGCCGCGCGCGCTGGCTTAAGAGACCCTGTTTCCAAATAAAAATGTAAAAATAGGTCTGGGAGTGTAGCCCAGAGGTAGAAGGGCTTCCAGGAACCCCAGTACCACCAAAAAATAAAAAATAAAAAATAAAAAAATAAAAGCATAAACCAAACTGATGAAATTTGTAGCCAAACATACCAGCTATGACTATGAATGTAGGTTTATGCTGAGTCAAAGGCTGACATTCAGAAGAGGTTACAACAAAACAAAAAAGTCACAGACGGACCTAAGCAAAACTACTGAAGTTCTAGGGGTGATAATTAATCATCCTTTTATATTCTGAATTTTAAAACCAAATGAGAGCTGGGCATGGTGGCGCACGCTTGTAATCCCCGCGCTTGGGAGGCGGAGACAGGAGGATCGCGCAGGTTCGAAGCCAGCGACCCTGTTTCCAAAAATAAAGAAATAGGTCTGAGAGTGTAGCCCGGATATAGAAGGGCTCCCAGGAACCCCAGTACCACAAAAAAAAAAATTAATAATAATAATAATAAGTAAATAAAAATAAAAAAATAAAACCAAATGAGAAAAAATAGATCCCGAAGTAAGAGAGATGGAGCTCAAAATACCAACTATGAAATTAGTGGAGCTGAAGTGGAGGTTATAGCTTGAACCAACAGCCAAGAGAACTTCCTACTTGCTTTACCTCCAAATTAAATTTATTCACCTAATCTCTTTCCCCAAGGACGGAGCCTACGCCCTCCCACAGAGGTCAGAAGTACACTAAGTAGAGCTCCACTCTGTGAGCACGGAGGACAACTGGCTTGGGAACAGACAATGCTCGGAAGGGCCTGAACTATGTGAGATCAACTTCTCACTCACATCGGTGCCCCCTACTGGACGAAACGGAGGTTGAACTGTTAAGATCATCAAGGCCCCTGTCTGAGAATAGTAAGCCAGAGGGATGGGGGTTATTTGTCAGATTTTTAACTTGAATTCACTTAACCCACTGGTTTGCACAACTCTGCATATGATTAGCCTGGGGAGAAGACAAACGTTCATGGGACTGCCCTGTTCCCATATCGGGGTGCTGTCGGGGTGCTGTCCCCAGTCCAAGTCTCTGTTGCTTTATTTATCCTTCTGGAGCCCCTGGAGTTAGGTAGTTGTCTCCAGGAACAGGTAAGATTAATTCATTAATTAAATTAACTCCAAGGCCAATCTGTCCTCTAGGCTGACAATTAACTCCCGATTGCCCAAATGAAATGATGCCCTGCCATCTTGTCCAGACAACTCACCAAATGTTATTAAATGTCAGATAGCCAATCATGGTGGCATATGCTTGTAATTCCAGTGCTTGAGAGGCTGAGACAGGAGGATCACAGGTTCGCAGCCAGCCTCAGCAACTTAGTGAAACCCTGTTTCAAAATAAAAAAGAAAATAGGGATAGGAGTGTAGCTCAAAAGTAGAATGCCCTTGGTTAAATCCCCAGCACCAAAATAATAAATAAATTAAAAGATAGATAAATAAATAAATGAAAAAAGAAGGAAAAGAAAAGGTCCCCAATGACAATATCTAATACTTTATAACCTTTGTAATTCTTCTATCACTGAGCCAAGCATGGTGGCACACGCCTGTAATCCCAGAATTTAGGAGACTGAGTAGGACCACAGGTTCTAGGACAGCCTCAGCAAAGCAAGTGGTAAGACTCTCCTCAACCCAGCAAGACCCTGTTTCAAAATAAAAATGAAACAGGGCTAGGGGTGTAGCTCAGAGTTAGAAGCCCATGGCTCCAATCCCCAGTATCCTCCCAAAAAGTATCATGTTTATTCTTCCCAGTATATCCTTTAAAATAAATTACTTTCAGTTGTACTCCAGTGCAGATGAATGCGGCACATTGCTAAGACACTAGTATTTAGAAGCCAATTTAAAACCTGAAATGGAGGCGTGTATCCTTTTTGTGTGTGTGTGTGGTACTGGGGATTGAACACAGGGCATTCTAACTCCAAGCTACACTCCCTATTTTTTATTCTTTATTTTGAAACAAGGTTTCACTCAGTTGCCTAGGGCCTCACTAAATAGGAGTTGAGGTTGTCCTCGAACCACAATCCTCCTGTCTCAACCTCCCAAATGCTGGGATTACAAGCATGCACCACCATGCCTGGCCCTATAAGTAAATTTTAAGACTTCAAATGGTAACTTTGGCTATTTATTTATGTTATAGTACAGGGGCATTCTTCTGCAGAACTATACACACCCCAGCCCTTTTTATTTTTTATCTTGAAACAGGGTCTCCCTAGGTTGCTGAGAGTCCTGCTTAATTGCTGAGGCTGGTTTCAAACCTATGATTCTCCTGTCTCAGCCTCCCAAGTACTGAGATTGTAGTAGTGCTATACCATTCCTGGCTTGGCTTTTATTATTAAAAATCTGGTAAATGTCCTCAATCAGAATTACAACCATCAAGAAGTCACACAACAATAAATGTTGGCGAGGACGTGGAGAAGTAGGAACTCTTCTACACTGTTGGTGGGACTGCAATTTAGTGCAGTCTCTATTGAAATCAGCATGGAGATTCCTCAGAAAACTGGGAATGGACCCTCCATATCATCCAACTCTACCACTCCTGGTATCTTTCCAAAAGGGTTGAAATCAGAGTACTACAGTAATAGATGCATACCCATGTTCACAGCAGCACAATTCACAATAGCTGAATTGTGGAACCAATCTAGGTGTCTATCAACAGTAAATAGATTACAATATCATGGGATATACAACATGGAATTCTACTCAGCAATAAAGAACAAGATCATGTCATTTGCAGGAAAGCAGAAGGACCTGGAGAATATTATGTTAAGTAAAATTAGCCAGTCATTGCTGGGTGAGGTGGCGCACGCTTGTAATCCCCGCGCTTGGGAGGCTGAGACAGGAGGATCACACAGGTTCGAAGCCAGCCTCAGCTATTTAGTGAGGCTCTCAGCAACTTAGTGAGACCTTGTTTCCAAATAAAAATATAAAAAATAGGTCTGGGAGTATAGCCCGGAGGTAGAAAGCCCCTGAGTTCTGCACCCAGTCCCACCAAAAAAGAAAGAAAAAAAAAAAGATCAGCCAGTCACAGCAAGTGAAGAGTCATATGTTTTTCTCTCATATGCGGAAGCTAGGGAGTAATCCAGATACCAGAAGGGCTTCAGATAGTGAAGAAAAACCCCAGTGAAGCCAGGGAAGTGGTCTGGTGGGGGAGGGGAAGAGGGAAGATCAAAGAAGAAATCAAGTCCATTGACATTGTATACATATGTGAGCATACCGATGCCAATCTCAATACACCGTATGGAGAGAAGAGGAAGTAGGGAGGAAGGCAGGGAAAGCCCACCAAGTGCTGTGTGCATGTATGTCACCATCACTATGAACTGCATTATGATATGAGACTACAATGCACCAATAAAAATATAAAAAATAAATTTAAATTTAAATCTGGTAACTGAATTAAAAAAAAAAAAGTTTTCAAAGAAAGAACTTTAGCCGGGCGTAGTGGCACACACTTGTAATCCCAGAATTTGGGAGGTGGAGACCAGAGGATCTCAGTTCATGGACAGCCTCAGCTACTTAGCAAGACCCTTCGCTGAGAACTCAGTGAGACCCTGTTTCAAAATAAAGAATAAAATATAGAAAAAAATTTTTAAATGGGGTGTAGCTCAGAGGTGCAATGCCCGAGTTCCATCCCAGTACCACAAAAAAAAAGAACTTAAAAAAAGGCCCAAATGACTTAGCAGATGATATATTTTAAACATTCAAAGAAAAGAGCATAAAAAAAAGTTAGCTGGGTGTATTGGCACATTCCTGTAATCCCAATACTTGGGAGGCTAAGACAGGAAGACCACAGATTCAAGGACATCCTCAGTAACTTAATGAGACTCAGCAACCTGAGACTGTTTCAAAACAAAAAAATTAAAAAGGGGCTGGGATACATCCCAGAGGTAGAATAAACCTGGGTTCAACCCCCAGTCCCACCAAAAACAGAAAGAAGTTACTGAATTCTTTTACCATATTCAAAATTATAACCAATATAATACTCTAAAAGAAATGTATACACAAAATATCAGATTTTTTAAAAAAATCCTGTGTGTGTGTGTGTGTGTGTGTGTGTGTGTGTGTGTGTGTGTGTGTAAGGGGGGGGGGAATCCTGTGAACTGAACCCAGGGGCATTCTACCCCTGAGCTACACTCCCAAACCTTTTATTTTTTGTTATAAAGCAGAGTCTCACGAAGTTG
This sequence comes from Muscardinus avellanarius, assembly GCF_963383645.1. Lineage (NCBI taxonomy): Eukaryota > Metazoa > Chordata > Mammalia > Rodentia > Gliridae > Muscardinus > Muscardinus avellanarius. The sequence goes on from NC_137799.1 coordinate 23,467,930, forward strand.
CTGAGGCTAGTCTTGAACCTACAAACCTCCTGTCTCAGACTCCCAAGTACTGGGATTACAGATGTGTGCCATCATATCAGGCTTGCGCGCGCGCTGTCTCTCTCTCTCTCTCCCTCTCTCTCTCTCTCTCTCTCTCTCTCTCTGTGTGTGTGTGTGTGTGTGTGTGTGTGTGTGTGTGTGTGTTACTCGAGATTGAACCCAGGGGCATTCTACCTCTAAGCTGAACCCCACGCCCTATTTTATTTTTATTTCGAAGCAGGGGCATACGAGGCTGATGAGAGTCCCACTATTTGCTGAGGCTGTCCTCAAACCTGCAATCCTCCTGTCTCAGGCTCCCAAACAGTGGGGTTACAGGCATGTAAAATGAAACCGAGCTTTTTAAAAATTCATTCATTTATTTCCTTTTGCTTCTGAAGATTGAACCCCACCCAGATTTTTTAAAAATCTATCTTACACTATCTAATATCTTACTTAAGGGTAAAATCTAAAAGTTTTCCATCAAAATTAATAATAAAGCCGGGTGTGATGGTGCACAGTTATAATCCCAGCATTTGGGAGGCTGAGACAAGGATAGCAGTTTGCGGACAGCCTCAGTTATTTATGAGGCCCTCTGCAACTTAGTGAGACCCTGTTTCAAAATAAAGAATTAAAAATAGGGCAGGGGGTGTGGCTCGGAGGTCAAATGCCTCTGGGTTCCATCCCCAGACCCGGAAAGAAAGAAAGAAAGAAAGAAAGAAAGAAAGAAAGAAAGAAAGAAAGAAAGAAAGAAAGAAAGAAAGGAAGGAAGGAAGGAAGGAAGGAAGGAAGGAAGGAAGGAAGAAAGAGGAAGGAAAGAAGGAAGGAAGGAAGAGGAAAGGAAAGGAAAGGAAAGGAAAAGAAAAGAAAAGAAAAGAAAAGAAAAGAAAAGAAAGAAAAGAGACACAAAAACTGTTTCAGAATGCTGAAGTAGTTGTCCAGGGTCATAGTGATAGGTGACAGTGGCAGGATCTCAACCCAGACCTGTCTCATTCCATACCCTATCCTTTCAGTGTCTAGTACCATTCTATTAGAAACTATTACAAATCTTTTAAAAAATAAAAAAATCCACAAAGGTGAGCAAATATATATAAAAGTTAGTTACTCCTTTTTATTTATAATTTCCCTTGTTCCATAAAGCATTTCAATTTAATTAAATAAAAATAATTCAAGAATGAATTTTAAAAGCCAGGCATGATAACACAGGCTTATAATCCCAGCCTGAGGCACGAGGACTGAAACCTTGATGAGTGTGGACAATTTAGTGGGACCCTGTCTTGAAATGAAATTTTTTTTAAAAAAGAAAAAGGCTAGGAATTGTAGCTCAGTGGTATAGTACTTGCCTAGCATATACAAGCTCCTGGGTTCAATTCTCAGTACCCAAAATAAATAAAGAAAAAAGAAAAAGAAGAAAGGAAAGAAAAGAGAATTAAAATAAAAAGAAGTGAGCTAGGTTTTCAAGCGGCAACTGGGGTGCTCAGCAACTCACCCAAGGCTGTGTACGGTAAGAAGCATAGCAGCAATTTGAATGCAGTCTGTCTGACTCTACAGCCTGCAGTTTTCTCCACTGAGAATACGTCTTCCATATTTCTTTCTGGATCCAACTGTCTAATTTGTATACAGCCAACACAGAGGCTGAGCATAGACCCACGATCTGAACTCACCCAGCATGGCCCGAGCAGAGACTGCCAAAGCAAGGGTAGCAAAGACACAGGCTCCCTTCATGTTTCCATGGGCAGGGAATGTATAGACTTTTACTAGTTACACAAGGAAGAATCACATTTGTCACACGAGTAACTGCCTGAACTCCTCCCTTACTGGTGAGTAACTGCTCCAGGTGATTTGTGTATTAATCATGAATTTTCTGAGAAGCCAAAGAGATTGCAGCAAAAACTTGAGTTTAGCCCTGAAGGACATTTGCTGAGAGATACACTATCATTTAGCCCTTGGAATACCTAGACATATGCACAATGACTTGGCACTGGAGAATGAAACTTCAGGAGATAAAACTGTTATATATCTGAAAAGTACAGTCAGTAGACTACAAATGTGTAAGCTTCAGTGACAAAGAGATACCTAGAGCATTTCAGTAACTTTAAAAGAAAAACACTTAGAGCTAGTAGCCCAACAAAGCCCCTCATAACTTCACTCTAAGTAAATATAAAATGGTACTTTAAAGAGGAAGGGGTACCATGCATGGTGGTGTACACTTGTAATCCTAGTACTTGGGAGAATGGGATAGAAGGATTGCAGGTTTGAGGCCAGCCTCATCTACTTAGTGAGGCCCCCCACAACTTAGTGAGACCTTGTTTCAAAATTAGTACTGGGGCAGGGCATGGTAGCACACGCTTGAAATCCCAATACTTGGGAGGCAGAGATAGAAGGATTGCAGGCCTGAAGCCAGCTTCAACAACTTGCCAAGACCCTCCACAACTCAGTGAAACCCTGTTTCCAAATAAGAAATAAAACTGGGTGGGGGATTTAGCTCAAAGGTAGAATGCCTCTGGGTTCAATCCCTAGTGCCACACAAAAATATAATAGTGCTGGGGGTGTAGCTCAGATGTAGAATGCCCCTGAGTACAATATCCACTTCTTCAATAAAATAAAAAAGAAAAAAACAGTGGAGGTGGGGAGTGTACCTCAATGGTGGTAGAGTGCTTGCCTGGCATGTGCAAAGCCCCAGGTTCAGTCCTCAGCACTGCAAAAAGTACCAAAAAACAAAAAACAAGACAAATACCAAACATCACTTGGACTTACACACAAATCTGTTGTCTGAATCTAGGAAGAATGTTCAGTAATTCTAATGTACAGAGCCAGCCAAAGAAACACAGGCCTGCATGTGCTTTGCCTCATGAAAGATCTCAAAGAGGGAGCAGCTGGGCCTATCTAAACCAGAGACAGGCGCTGGCCTATTTAGACCATCGATCACAGTCCGGCCTGTACCAACCAGAAGACTAGGAGTTGTCCTTCTGTATTATCAGTGTTGTCTTTCAAGAAAGACTTGATATTATTCCTCATTCTCATCTTTGAAATCAAAGTTCAAAGCTTACAGCTGCCAAACAAGATAGGAGCAGAGGACGGGGGAGTTGTGTGGGGACCTGGGAAGCACAGCCCGTAGCATGTCCGACAAGGTGGGAGGGAAGAACTGCCTGGCAGCAGAGCACACTGGAAAGAGGAGTCTGAGAAGAGGTTAAAACGGCCCCCGTCAGCCTTGCATACCGGTGCCAGTTATGTACCTCACAGGCAACAACCATGTCAGCTCCGAGAAAGGAATTCCATCACGTAGACAGGAGCGGGACCAAAAGCAACTCACATATCCCTAAAATTGACTTCACTAGCTCCACGGCTCCCACTAATAAGATGACAAATTAACAAAGAAAAACCTACTGTTTATGAGAAGGTAATTTAACACAAGGGTAACGCAAGATTATGCTGAAAAGCAAAATCCTCCCTCTCTCTCTCTCTCTCCCTATTTGATTTTACCTCTGGGCTACACCTTCAGCCCTTTATTAAATTTTGAAACAGGGTCTCACTCAGTTGCTGAGGGCCTTGCTAAATTGCTGAGAGTGGCCTTGAACCTGCAATCCTCCTGTCTAAGACTCCCAAGTACTAGGATTACAGGTGTGTGCCACCACATCCAGTGCAAAAGTCTACCTCTAAAAATAATTTAGTATGAAGCCAAGAATTCCTCTACATGATTATGATGTGTTGATCTCAGTCATAAAATGTGCCAGTCTGGTGGAGGATGCTGAAGATGGGGGAGACTATGTATGTGTGGGGTTTGGAGAATATGATTATCTGTATACCTCTCAATTTGTTGTAAAACTAAAACTACTATGAAAAATAAAGTCTTCAAAACACTGAGAGATGGGTATGGTGGCACACACTTGTAATCCCAGTACCTGGGAGGCTGAGACAGGAGGTTCGCAGGTTCACAGCCAGCCTCAGCTACTTAGTGAGGTCCTCTGCAACTTAGTGAGACCCTGTTTCAAAATAAAGAATAAAAAATAGGGCTGGGGGTGTAGCTCGGAGGTAGAATGCCCCTGGGTTCAATCCCCAGTACCGCAAAATAAAAAAACACTATGAAACAGGTAGAGAAAATCAAACATAGCTGACAAAATGAGAAGACAATAGGAAAAAGTAAAAAAAAAAAATTGTGGAAACTTGAGAAACAAAAGCACAATAGAAAAATCAAAATAAACATTAGACGTAACACAAAACAGAAATCAAACTGTAGAGCCAAGTGTGGTGGCACACAACTATAATAATCCCAGTTCCTAGGAGGCTGAGACAGGAGGATGGCAGGTTTAAAGCCAGCCTTAGCAATTTAGTGAGGCTCTCTTTAACTTAGTAAGACCTTGTTTCCAAAGTAAAAAAAAAAAAAAAAAAGAAGAAAAATTTGGTTTGGGGATGTAGCCTGGAGATAGAAGGCCCTTGGTTTCCATTCCCAGTACCCAGTACCACACAAAAAGAAAGAAAAGAAAGAAAACAAATCAGACTGTTCTCTACAATATAGAGGATAAACCTGACAAGGTTTCCAATAATACAGAAAAAAAAGAGAATAATGAGAAGTAGTGATAACTGTAGAGAAAAGGGAAAATGTACACAACCTGGGAAGAAGAGTTCCTGAGGAGAATCCACAACTGAAACAGAAGCAAAACCACAAGAGAATAAAAATAAACTGGAGGGGGAAAAAATAGAACGTGTGAGCTCCTGCATTCTATTGGGGAGTGTGGATGAGAAAACCAGCAGAGAAATGACAATATTTATGACAAGGAACAAAACATTAATTTGTAATCAGGCATCCATTTACAATAATTACACACATGTGATATAAATTAACATACACAGAACAAGTTCCAGAAAAATGTTAACACGGGTTGGTATTATTATAAATAGAGTATGCAACAGAGAGGTAAACTCAGCCGGGTCTGGTGTTCCACATCTATAATCCCAGTAACTTGGGAAGCTGAGACAGACAGATCATAGGTTTGAGGCTAGACTCAAAAACTCAGCAAGACACTCACAGCAACTTAGTAAAAACCTGTTTCAAATTTTAAAAATAAAAAAAGGGCTGGAGGCATAGCTCAGATGCAGAATACCCTGGCTTCAATTCAATACAACAAAATAAAAATTAGTAATAATTTTTAAAAGGTAAACTTTCCCACTTTGGAAATCAGGGATACACCCAGGCCTGGTAACTTATGAAGCAAATATGTGATGGATCTGGATTTGGACGCGAAAAATCACCTGAAAAGAGATGTTAGACCAAAGGCAAATAGACTGGACAAATATACCTGTGCAAATGTATCATTCATCTACAGAAAATGGCAATTAGAATTGCTATTCGGAGCCAAGCATAATAAAAAATAAAATAAGCTGGAGGCGTAGCTCAGAGGTAGAATGACCCTGGGTTCAATCCATAGTACCACAAAAAAAAAAAAAAAAAAAAAAAAAGAATTGCTGAATTGCTATTATGGAACCAGACAGAAGAGGGAGATACAGAGGTTCTCTGTAGCGTTATTTGGGGAAGTCAGTCAAGGCTTCAAGGGTGAGAAGTAAGAGCATTCTTTATATGAAGATGCCTACAGGCAAAATCACCCCTATCAAAGCCAGGAAAACTTATCTCACATTCTATTTATTTAACCTCTCTTGTTCTTATTCCACAGTCAGAAAACAACCTGATTATGATTCTGTTCCCTGAGTAATTATGCCCAAAGGGAGAAAATGTGCTGGTTACAGCAACTGTGTGCTTAGTCCATGGGCTAGCAACTCCTCATAATACATTAATAATGGGATAACTAGGGAAAAGAATAAGCTAGTTTCAAGGACTTTTAAATATTAGGCATTAGAAAAACCAGTTAAGAAGCCAGGCATGGTGGAATACATTTACAATCCCAGTACTTGGGAGGCTGAGACAAGGAGGATCACAGATTAGAGGTCAGCCTCAGCAAGTAGTGAGACTCATCAACCTCATGAGACCCTGTTTCAAAATAAAAATAAAACGCCGGGCGTGGTGGCGCACGCTTGTAATCCCCGCGCTTGGGAGGCTGAGACAGGAGGATCGCACAGGTTCGAAGCCAGCCGCGACGCGCTGGCTTAGGAGACCCTGTTTCCAAATAAAAAAATGTAAAAATAGGTCTGGGAGTGTAGCCCAGAAGTAGAAGGGCTTCCAGGAACTCCAGTACCACCAAAAAAAAAAAAAAAATAAAAAAATAAATAAAAATAAAATAGGGCTGGGGAGGTAGCTCAGAGGTAGAATGCCCCTAGGTTCAATCCCCAGTACCACAAAAAAAAAGAAAGAAAGAAAGAAAGAAAGAAAGAAAGAAAGAAAGAAAGAAAGAAAGAAAGAAAGAAAGAAGAAAGAGAAAGAAAGAAGGAAGAAAGCAAGCAGGCAGGCAGGCAGGCAGGCCAATAAAGTATACTAAAGACACACTTTGAAATCAGAGACATGTGAGTTCAAATCCAGGCCCTGACATCTGCCAGTTGTATGACTATATCTGTTAATTAGGATAATAATATCTGCCTTATTGCTGCTTAAGTATTAAACAAAACACAAAGAAACTGGCCCAGAATGTGGCACATGGTAAATGCTCAGCTAAGTATTTGTCATAAACAAGATGAAGATACATGATCAATAAAGTGTTTTTTACTTAAAATCTAGAGTTTACTTATTTATTTTAGTATTGGGGATTGAGTCTAAGGTCATTCTACCTCTGAGCTATACCACGATCCCCTTTTTATTTTTTATTTGTGAAAGAAGGTCTTGCTAAATTGCTGAGGTCTCTCTAAATTACCATGTGCTGGCATCAAATCTGTGACCCTCCTGTCTAGGCCTCCCTAGAACTAGAATTATAGGCATGTGCCACCAAACCCAGTTTACAATCTAGAATTTTTTAAAACTCAGTTCAAGCAGGGTATAGTGGCACACACCTATAATCCTAGTACTTGGGAGGATGAGACAGGAAGATAACAGGTTTGAAGACAGTCCCCCTACTTAAGGAGGCCTTCAGCAACTTAATGAAACCCTGTTTTTTAAAATAAAAAATAAAATAGGGCTGGGGATGTAGCTCTATGGTAGAATGCCTCTGGATTCAATCCCCAGTACCATAAATATAGAAATAAATAAACAAAGCAGCTCACACATGTCTTCCTCCAAAAGATAGGCCCAAAAGCAGGATTTGGGCTTGCCTAACTTGAAAACCATACTCTTAAAGACTTTATAGGCTCTCTAGGTAATTTCAGCCACTCTGTAAGAGGCCTTTTGAGGACTGATTTTTTGTTTGTCTGTTTGTTTTAATACTTTGCTATCAAGTAGCAACTGAGTCAAAGATTTAATTTTTAAAAGTTATCACTGGGTAGTGAGATTATAAGTCACTATTTTCCTTTTTAGAGTTTTCAATTTTTCTATTGCACAAAAAAGTCATGCTATTATCTAAGTAATATTCTTAAATATCCTCAAAAATATGGACAAAGAAAAGATAACCAAAAAAGTAAGAATAAACTGGAAATAAGGTCTGGCACTAACATACATTATGGTAAGGTCCTCTAGATTTGCTACAGATATAGTGAGTATCAGCCTTCTAAAGATACCTACGATCATTTAAGAGATTCACACCATCTTTAAGATTAAAATAAGCAGAGCCTTTTTTTTGTTTTTTTTGGTGGTACTGGGGGTGGAACCAGGGGCTTTCTATCACCGGACTATACACCCCCCCCCGACCTATTTTTTTTTTTATATTTGATTTGGAAACAGGGTCTCACTAAGTTGCTGAGAGCCTCACTAAGTAGCTGAGGCTGGCTTTGAACCTGTGCGATCCTCCTGTCTCAGCCTCCCAAGTGCAGGGATTATAAGCACGTGCCACCACCTCCGGCTTAGCAGAGCCATGCTTGTTAGTAACCCTGGGAGAGTTCTTCCCAGGGGAATCTGTTAAAGAGCAGTCTCTCTGACATCTTGCAGGAAGGCAGGCACAACGCCAGAACACCAGTGCTCAAAACTCAACTCAGACCAACCCCAGGGGCCTACAGTTAGAGTAATAAAAAGAGGAGTAAAACCAAAACCTCCTCTGAAGTCAATGCTTTCACAAAGCAGTCTCACAGTACAAACTGAAAATGGTGATAGATGAATTATGATGTGACACATTTTACCTCAAAGTAAAAGACCAACTGAAGACAGTGTCAAGGAAAATGAATAAAGCTTCAACAACTTCTTGAAAGAAAAAAAAAAGCCAGGCATGGAGGCGGACACCTGTAACCCCAGTCCCTGGGAGGCTAAGACAGGAGGGTCACAAGGTGGAGGACAGTCTCAGCAAAGTAGCAAGATTCTCAGCAACTAATGTAGCAAGACCCTGTTACAAAACAAAAATAGGGCTGGGCGCAAAGCTTGGAGGTAGAATGCCCCCGGGTTCAATCCCCAGCACCACAAAAAATAAAAGCAAAAAAAGAATGTATTAAGAGCTTATTGGTAGACAGGAAAAAAAAACCTTTGTTGCTAGTATTAACTGAGAACTCCTATACTTTTAGTACAAATCACAAAATGGTTTAGAAGCAGAAAGAAGAAACATCACTGTTATAGGATCAAGTCTATGTTTTAGAAGAAATACATAAGTTAGTGTCTGTATTTTCCTACATAAAATATGGTCTAGATCTTACCAGATGATTCCAGTTGCTTGCTTAATTCATCTGGGTGTTCATCCAAGAAGAAATCTGGTAATAAAGGATGGCCTGAAAAATTGACCCCAAAAATATATCAGGTTAATATACAAACATTTTACCACCTATTTAATAAACATATATATAATAAACACCTATATAATAAACATTTGTTCTAAGATTACTCTGGAGAAATGAAAAAGGCCCCCATGAGAGCTGTTAAGTAAACGTTCCCATAACTCAGTTATCCTTTTCTCCTGTGAAAATTTCATCTTTGATATCTAATTAAAAACATTAGCCGAGGATGGTGGCGCACGCTTGTAATCCTTGCATTTGGAAGGCTGAGACAGGCGGTTTGCAGACAGCCTCAGCTACTTAATGAGGCCCTTTGCAACTCAGTGAGACCCTGTTTCAAAATAAAGAATGAGGGGGGAGAGGGGACCAAAAATAGTTTAAATGTATACCATTTATGTTCAATAAAAATTTTGTTTAAAAAATATTTCATGAAAAAAATAAAAAAAATAAAGAATGAAATATAGGACTGGAGGTGTAGCTTGGAGGTAGAATGCCCCTGGGTTCCACCCCCAGTACCACAAAAACAAGCAAAGAAAAAACAAAACAAAATAAATAATGATAACAACAGCAACAGAAACTGTGATGTAAAGTCTTTATCTGGGATTTGAGGTGCCTTTGCCCCCTTATCCTCAGAACCCTTTAGTACCACATCACTCCCAGTACTCAGGACTCTCAGCTCACCTGGTCTCCTGAGCACAGGGGTCTTCTTAGGAGGGCTGGCTTCCCAGCAACAATATATTTGTATCAAGTTCTTTTTTTTCTTTTCTCTGTCTCTCTCTCTGTCTCTCTCTGTCTCTCTCTCTCTCTCTCTCTCTCTCTCTCTCTCTCTCTCTCTCTCTCTCTCTCTCTCTCTCTCTTTGGTGTGTGTGTATGTGTGTAGTAGTGGAGATTGAATTCAGTGCTATTCTACCTCTGAGCTATACCCCAGTCCTATTTTTTTTTTTTTAATTTTGAAACAGGGTCTTAGTTACCATGTGCTGGCCTTAAACCTGCCTGCAATTCTCCTGACTCCACCTCCCACATAATAGATTACAGGCATGAGCCACTGTACCCAGCTTACAAAATTCCATGTTGGGTTTTTTTTGTTGTTGTTGTTGTTTTGGTGGTACTGGGGATGGAACCCTTCTACCTCTGGGCTACACTCCCAGACTTATTTTATTTATTTGTTTGTTTGTTTTTCTTTTTTTGCGGGTCTGGGGATGGAACCCAGAGGCATTTGACCTTCAAGCTACACCCCCTGGCCAATTTTGTATTCTTACTTTTGAAACAGGGTCTCACTGAGTTGCAGAGGGTATTTTATATTTTTATTTGGAAACAGAGTCTCTTAAGCTGGCACGGCTGGCTTCAAACCTGCGTGATCCTCCTGTCTCCCCCTCCCAAGCGCGGGGATTACAAGCGTGCGCCACCATGCCCAGCAAATTCCATGTTCTTAATCACTAAACATTATTTTATTAATCACAAGCATGGGATGTCTATGAAGTTAAATAAATAATGTATATGCAAGGGGTTTGCAAAACTGCAATTAGCTATTTAATATAGTCAGAACTGAAAAGACAGGCAGGGATGACACAAATATAAACGTATGGTTTCTGTTACCTATGAGCTCAGTTCAATGAATAATATTTAAAATATGCTTTAGTACAAATAAATATAACTTCCATTTCTGGTTATGGTGTCTATTATTTAAAACGTTTACCTATTTATTTACTTGAGACAGGGTCTCACTATATCGTCTAGTCTGGCCCCAACTCCTAGGCTCAAACAATCTTCTAGCCTCAGCTTCCTGAGTGAGTGGTCCATGCACCACTGTACCCAGCTTACAATATATTACATTTTAATATAAAGCCAAAATCCATTAGCATCTGCATTTTCAGAGAAAGTTATTTTTGAATGAAGAAATCTTCTGGAAACTTCTCTAATCAGACCATTGTACATAAGACAGTATGTCTGCACCAATGTACCTTCACCATCTGTCATTAAGCTACTCTAAGAGACTGCACTTAAAAAATAAACATTTGGAATGTGTCCACAATCTGAAAGGCTTTTTGTTAAAAAAAAAAAAAAAAAACGCTATATCATCTGTCACATATCCCTGGATAAAGTATTTAATTTTTTTTAATATTTTTTTTCAAGTCTGGGGATGAAACCCAGGGGCATTTGACCTCCGAGCTACATCCCCTACCCAATTTTTTTTATTCTTTATTTTGAAACAGGATCTCACTAAGTTACGGAGGGCCTCACTAAAATAGCTGAGGCTGTTTGTGAACCACGATCCTCTGGTCTCAGCCTCCCAAATGCTGGGATTACAAGCGTGCGCCACCATGCCCGGCTTTAAAATCTTTAATTTTAACATCAACTTTAAAAACTAATTTCCAGCCTCCAGCACCTGGGAGGCTAAGACATGAGGATGGCAGGTTCAAGACCAGCCACAGCAACTTAGCTAGATTCTCAGTAACGTAGTAAAATCCTGTTTCAAAACAAAAAAAATTATAAAAGGGATGGGGTGTAACTTGGATATAGAATGCCCCTGGGTTCAACCTCCCCAATAAAAAAAAAAAAAAAGCCCAGAAGGTGAATTTCCATTTTTGGTTCAAACCTTGAAAATGGCTGGTGCTAAGACAACATCCTGTGCCTGCCTATCAGTTCACTTACAAGACCCCCAACTCACTTCTATTTGTCCTTCCTCTCTTTTTTCAAGTAGAGTTGGTTCCTGGAAGCCCTTCTACCTCGGGGATACACTCCCAGACCTATTTTATACTTTTTTTTATTTGCAGCTGGCTTCGAACCTGTGTGATCCTCCTGTCTCCGCCTCCCAAGCACGGGAATCACAAGCATGTGCCACCACGCCTGGCAAACATTCACTTTTTGGTGGTACTGGGGGTGGAACCCAGAGGCTTTCTACCTCCGAGCTATACTCCCAGATATATATATATATAATTTTTTTTTAATTTGGAAACAGGGTCTCACTCAGTTGCTGACAGCCTCACTAACCAGCTGAGGCTGGCTTCGAACCCGTGTGATCCTCCTGTCTCAGCCTCCCAAGCGCGGGGATTACAAGCGTGCGCCACCACGCCAGGCTTTCACTTTTTAATCACACAAACACTCAGACAAAACAGGTATGTTTACTGTAGAAAATGTGGAAAAACACATCATTACTTTCAAAAAGTGCAAGCCTTACCTGGTTTAATTGCATAAACATCAAAATTTTTTATTCCTTCTTCTTTTAAGATATTTTCATCAATAATAAAATTGCCAGTAAATGTTTTTGGCTTTTTGAAAATGGAATAGGCAGCATCTGCAATAATATCGACTTTCCTACACTGGCTTTCAACACCAGAGCCTCCCAGCATATCCATGGCGGCGGTGTGGATAGCTGTGGAGGAAAAGCACATAGACATCTGTGACTTCAAACTGAACAGAAAGACCACCTGGTAACCAGCAAGCACCTCCCCTCTACTACTAAGGTTAAGGCCTTTATTTCTCAGAAGACATAAAGGTCCAGAAAGACTAAGACGATCTGCTAAGTGATCTATAAAAAGAACTGGACTGAAAGCACTTTTTTTTTTTTTTTGGTACTGGGGATAGAACCCAGGCCTTCTGGCTCCAGGCTATACCCCCAGACCTATTTTATTTTTTATTTGGAAAGGGTCTCACTAACTTTCTGAGGGCCTAAGTTGCTGAGGCTGTCCTTGAATCTGCAATCCTCCTATCTCGTTCTGGGATTGCACATATGCCACTGTGCCCAGTTTCACCTGGCATTCTTAAAGGTCAAGAAAGCTAGTGAGGTGTAACAGAAAGGAACTGAGCAAAGGGCAGGTGAATGGGATTTCTATCCCAACTGTGCCATGATTTCTGGCAAGCCTCTGTTACATCCTCTTCGGGCCTGTTTCCTCTCACTAAAATACTGAACTTTCCAGGCATGGTGGCATATGCCTGTAATCATAGTACTCAAGAGGCTGAGACAGGAGGTTCGCAGGTTTGAGAACAGCTTCAGCAAGTAATGAGACTCCCATCAACCTAGTGAGACCCTGTTTCAAAATAAAAATAAAAAATGTACTGGTTTTCTTCCCCCTGTACTAGAGAACAGGGACTGTTAATCTTGTACATCACTTAAAGTCAATATTTAAAACAATGACACATGCTATAAACATGTAATAAATATTGGCAGAAATTTGCAGGGTTTTTTTTTTCTTTTTTTTTTTTTTTGGTGGTGCTGGGGGTGGAACCCAGAGGCTTTCTACTTCCGGGCTATACTCCCAGACTATTTATTTATTTATTTATTTATTTATTTATTTATTTGGTGGTACTGGGGTTCCTGGAAGCCCTTCTACATCTGGGCTACACTCCCAGACCTATTTTTTACTTTTTAATTTTTTTTATTTTTTTTAATTTATTTTTTTTATTGGTGCACTGTATTCATACCTCATAGTGGGATACAAACTTTTGTAGACATACATGCACACATCGCCCAGTCAGCCCCCACCCGATCCCCACCCCATTCCCTCCCCATCCCTCCTTCCCATGCTTGGCTTAGTGGTTGACATCTAGTATTATAGCAATTTATCCAAAATTAAAAATGATAATCTCACATAACAGTTTCATTTGTCTGATACCAAGCTTTTGATGACTTAAAGATAACATTTCGCCGGGCGTGGTGGTGCACGCTTGTAATCCCCACGCTTGGGAGGCGGAGACAGGAGGATCGTGCAGGTTCGAAGCTAGCCATGCTGGCTTTAAGAGACCCTGTTTCCAAATAAAAATATAAAATAGGTCTGGGAGTGTAGCCCTAAGGTAGAAGGGGTTCCAGGAACCCCAGTACCACCAAAAAAAATAATTAAATAAATAAATAAATAAATAAAAGATAACATTTCAATATTTCTTTTTGCTTTCTTTCTTACCAGAGAATATTTTTTTCTATTTTTTAGGTGAAACTATCATATATTTATATATTTATTTTTCAGAAAAAAATCTATCCTAATATGGAATATGGATTCTAGATACCCAAAACGATCTTGAAAAAGAACAAAGCTAGAAGATATATATTTTCTGATTTCAAACCATATAAAGCTACAATAATTGAAACAGTGTAGTATTGTTCTAAAGGCAGATATATAAACCATTGGAGTTAAATACAAGCCTAGAGCTAAATTCTTCCCTATATTATCAAGTTATTTTTGACAAGGTTTCCACGAACATTTGGTGGTGGAAATAATAATCTTTTAACTAAATATTGTTGAAAAATAATAATTACATGGAAAAGAATAAAATTGGACCCTTACCTAATCCCATATACAAGTATTAAAATAGATAAAAGACCTAAATATAAATCTTAAGACTATAAACTTTTAGAAGAAAATCTGGGTCATAAAACCTCACAACATTGAAATTGGCAGTGATTTCTTGGATATGATTTCAATGGCACAGGCAACAGAAGAGTATACAAACTCCCTAAAAAATAAAAAAATATTGTATATCCAAAGACAATGTAAACAGAGTTAAAAGTTACTAATAGAATGGGATAAAATATTTCCAAATGCTATATCTGAAGGTATATTAATATTCCAACTAGAAATCCTAAAATTAACAACAATAAAGGCAAACAATACAATTTAGAGATAGGTAAAAGACTAACATAAATAATGAATCTCCACAGATAACCAATCTTAGTTGTCTGTTGGATGGAAACTCTTGTTTCTCTGGTTCTGGTGTGTGTTACCTATTTCTTCTTTGTAGTAAATCTCTTTGAGTATTTTCTCTAGCGCTGGTTTTGAAGACATAAATTCCTTCAGTTTTTGTTTGTCATGGAAGCTTCTTATTTTTCCATCTAATTTGATAGAAAGTTTTGCTGGATAGGAAATTTTTGGCTGGAAGTTGTTTTCTTTCAGAGTTTGGAATATGTTACTCCAAGCCCTTCTGGCTCTCATGACTTGGTTTGGGAGGTCTGGAGTGATTCTAATTGGTTTGCCTCTGAATGTCACTTGGCCCTTTGTTTTTGTTGCCTTTAAGATTCTCTGCTTGGCTTCCACATTGGTCATTCTGACTATTATGTGGCGTGGGGATCCTCTTCTCCGATCCTGTCTAAAGGGAGTTCTATAAGTTTCCTGGACCTGTGTATCAACCTCTTGCTCTATGTTTGGAAAATTTTCTGCTATTACTTCCTTGAAGAGATTGTTGATCCCTTTGGTATCACTTTCTTTTCCCTCCTCTATTCCAATTATTCTTAGGTTAGCTCTCTTAAAATGGGCCCATATTTCTTCAATGTCAGATTCCTGCTGTCGGATATTTTTTTCTAGATTAGAAACTATGCGTTCATTTTTGGAATGATCATCTTCTAAGAGCGAGATTCTGTTCTCCATGTGGTCTAATCGGTTGTTTGTGCTTTGAATTGAGGCCTTTACTTCATTAATTGCATCCTTTATCTCTTTTTGGCTCTCTCTGAGTTCTTTTCGAAGCACCTCTATTATTTCTACAGTTATTTTCCTGATTTGATCTTCTAGAAATCTCTGATTTTCTGTTTTATCGGGTTCTGATGTTGTAGGGTTGTGGGCATTCATTGCTCCAGTGTTATTCCTCTTTCCCATGATTTCAGAAGTTTGTGCCTTCTCTGCGTTCTTCCCTTGGGTCACTATGACTTCACTTAAGGTGCTCTGGATCTCGAGTCTGTAGTTATCTCAGACCCCACTACTCCTTTACTGGGTTGTATCACAGAGTCTCCGACCCAGGGAGTCGATATAGGCTGCTTTAAACTATGGGGGGTGCCAGGTTGCACGTTCTCCTATGGTGTGATATCTCTGCCACCGCCACTCCCCCACTGGGTCAAGTCCCAGGAAGTACAGTACTGGGATTTCTCCTCTGTGGCCCACAATTTGACTCACTGTTCTTGAGTTCGCAGATGTAGCTGTACTGAACTCATTGAATTCGCTGCTGCTGCCGCCGGTGGCAATATGGCCCCGCTGCTACGCCCTTGGCTGTGAGGCTGGCTTATTTCTTCTTGGTTTTGAATTCCACTCTGAGTCCTTGCAGCGTGTGCTGAGCTCAGCCACTGGGAGCTTTAGATGTTCCCTGAGCTGAAAAATCCCGCCTGGCTGTTCCGCAGCGGCTCACCTCGGCTTGCTGTAGCCGTCTGGTGAATTCGCCGCTGCCGCCGGCAGTATGGCGCTGCTGCCGCGTCCTCGGGCGTCAGGCCGGTGTATCTCCTCTGTGGCTCTGAGCTCTGTTCTCGGTCTGCTTTCTCTCTGGAGCCTGGTGATTTTTTTGTTTCTCTGGTGATGGTGTTTTCTGGCTATGAAAGGCGCTGATTTTGTGGTAATGGAGATTGGTTGTTAGCGGGGCTCTTAAGCCCCGCTTTTCTTGGTTGCCATCTTCCCGGAAGTTCCCTCCCAGACCTTTTTTATATTTTATTTGGAAACAGGGTCTCACTAAGTTGCTGAAAGCCTCACTAAGTAGCTTAGGCTGGCTTTGAACCTGTGCAATCCTACTGTCTCAGCCTCCCAAGCGCGGGGATTACAAGCGTGCACCACCACACCTGGCTAGAAATTTGCAGTTTAAACTTGGATAATATCACTTTGTGGAAAATAAAAGGATCAAAGGAAGAATTTATGTAGGCATGTATTTAATTAATTTGAGCTCTGGGGACTGAACTCAGGGCTTCTATACAACTAGTCCAAAAGAAAGAATTTAAAAATTAACTACAACCCTACTTCCCAGAGATAACTAATGTTAAAATATGCATATAATTTTCACCAGTTAAAGTGAGATATCTTTTTTTAAATTTTGAGATGGGGTCTCACTACGGTGTCCATGCCATCTTCAAACTCCTGGCCTCAGTCAACTCTCTGCCCCAGCCTGCAGACGAGCCGGGACTACCACAGGTCACTCTACCCAGCAAGCTGCAAACACTTTTGTTCTCTTCTGTGATACTGAGGATAGATCCCAGAGGCATTCTAACTTTAGGCTATACCCTCAGCCCTATTTTTTTATTCTTTATTTTGAAACAGGGTCTAATTGAATTGCAGAGGGGCTCAGTAAGTAGCAGAGGCTGGCTGTCAATCTCGGATCCTCTGGTCTCAGCCTCCCAGGTACTGGGATTATGAGCAGGCACCACCACGCCTTTTGTAATCTTAAAGGCTGGGAGTGTATCTCGGCGGTAGGGTGGCCCTTTTTCACTCATTAAATAAATAGCTATTGGGCCCTAACTTTAAGTCAGGCACTATTCTAGATGCTGGAGACAAAAAGTGAACAAAACAGACATCGCCCCTATCGTCATGAACTTTGTATCCTTATTTCATAAAAATGCTTAACTAACTTGGGCTTTTTTTTTTTTTTTTTTTTTTTTTTTTTTGCGGGTCTGGGGATGGAACCCAGGGGCATTTGACCTCTGAGCCACAACCCCTGCCCTATTTTTTATTCTTTATTTTGAAACCGGTTCTCACTGAGTTGCAGAGGGCCTCACTAAGTAGCTGAGGCTGTCCGCGAACCGCGATCCTCTAGGTCTCAGCCTCCCGAATGCTGGGATTACAAGCGTGTGCCACCATGCCCGGTTTGGGCATTTCTTAAAAGCAACAAGTTAAAAGATATTTTCCTACTTTATAATATTTCTTGACTTAACCAATAGTTCCAGAATCCTGAGATGAATATGATGGGGTGCATGCCTATAATCCCAGTACTTGAGAAGCTGAGACAAGAGAATTTAGGTTTGAAGCCAGCCTCAGCAACTTAGCGAGACCCTCTTTCAGAATAAAAGTATCTGGGCGTGGTGGCGCACCCTTGTAATCCCAGCACTTGGGAGGCTGAGACAGGAGGATCGTGGTTCACGAACAGACAGCCTCAACTACTGAGTGAGGCCCTCCGCAACTCAGTGAGACCCTGTTTCAAAATAAAGAATGAAAAATAGGGCTGGGGGTATAGCATGGAGGTTGAATGTCCCTGAGTTTAATCACCAGTACAACACACAAATATTTTTTATTTAATTTTTTCAGTACTAGGGATTGAACCCAGGAGGTTTCTACCTCTGAGCTACACCCTCACTCCTATTTTATTTTTAATTTTCAAACAGAGTCTTAGTTGGGTGCTGTGGTGCATGCCTGTAATCCCAGTACATGGAGGGCTGAGACAGGAAGACTGAAGGTTTGAAGTCAGCCTCATCAATTTACCAAGACTATCAGCAATTTGGAGAGACTGTTTCAAAATAAAAAATAAAATGTTGGGATGTCGTTAAGAAGTATAATGCCCCTGAGTTCATCCCAATACCAAAAAAACACAAAAAGAAAGAAAGAAAGAGAAAGAGAGAAAGGAAGAAAGGAGAGAGAAAGAGAAAGGAAGGAAGGAAGGAAAAAGAAAGAGAAAGAAAGAAAAAGGTCTCATTAAATTTCTACACTCTGGCCTTGAGCCTGCAGTCCTGTTTCAACCTCCAAAGTACAGGGGCATGCTACCACGCCCAGCTCTCACATCTATTTGTGATGTGGTCCAGGTGACAGAGAGTGATATGGAACTGGAATACTTCTGTGACCTTCTTCCCTGTTGCCATTAGCAAATCAGCATCTGCCCTTCCCAAACTCCCAGTCCAGCCCACACAAAACCCACCCCAAAGTGGACTTTCCTGCTTCCACACCATGTTCAGACTAGTCACGAGTTAGGAGGCAGCCAGCATTTTGAATAACAGCTATCATCCATTTTTTCCCACCCCACCCTCCATTACAGCAGGAACTATGAAATAGTTCTTGCAAAAAAAAGTTATAATCTTGGAGGTGATTCAAGATAGTCTATTTTGAGACTTTATGGGTGCATGCACACTCAGAGTCTCAATATAGATTATATGACTTCTGAGAATTCTTTTTTTTTTTTTTTTTTTTGGTGGTACTGGGGTTCCTGGAAGCCCATCTACCTCCGGGCTACACTCCCAGACCTATTTTTTCTTTATATTTTGAAACAGGGTCTCGTAAGCCAGCACGGCTGGCTTCGAACCGGCGCGATCCTCCTGTCTCCGCCTCCCAGGCGCGATCCTCCTGTCTCCACCTCCCAAGCACGGGGATTACAAGCGTGCGCCACCACGCCCGGCCTGAGAATTCTTTAAAATTCTAAATAATAAGTCTAATTAAAAATATGCTGTTAGCCGGGCGTGGTGGCGCACACTTGTAATCCCCGCGCTTGGGAGGTGGAGACAGGAGGATCGCGCAGGTTCGAAGCCAGCCGCGCTGGCGTAAGAGACCCTGTTTCAAAAATATAAAATAGGTCTGGGAGCGTAGCCCGGAGGTAGAAGGGCTTCCAGGAACCCCAGTACCACCAAAAAAAATAAAAATAAAAAAAATATATGCTGTTAGAGGGCTGAGACAGAAAGGTCACAGGTTTGTTGCCAGCCTTAGCAACTTAGCCAGGCCCTCAGCAACCTAGTGAGACTGTTCTAAAATAAGAAAAATAAAGCAGGGCTGAGGGTATAGCTCAAAGGTAGAATGCCTGTGGGTTCAATCTCCAGTACTACAAAGAAAAAAAAATGCCAGCTACACTAAGCACTGTGGCACACTCCTATAATCCAAGATACTTGGAAGGCTGAGGTAGGAGGATTGCACGTTTGAGGCCAGCTAGGTAACTGTGAGACCTTGTCTAAAATTTTTAAAAAGGGCTGGGGATGTGGCTCAGTGGTGGAGCACTTGCCTAGCATACCTTAGCCCCTGGGTCAATCCTTATCACCAGGTTGTAAAAAACTAAAAACCCAAATATCTCAGTGGTAGTAGTAGAGCACTTGCCTATCATGTGCAAGGCCCAAATCTCATCACAGCACTGAATAAAAAAAGAATATCAGCCGGGCGTGGTGGCGCACGCTTGTAATCCCGGCATTCGGGAGGCTGAGACCAGGGGATCACGGTTTGCGGACAGCCTCAGCTACATAGTGAGGCCCTCCACAACTTAGTGAGACCCTGTTTCAAAATAAAGAGTAAAAAATAGGGCAGGGGGTGTAGCTTGGAGGTCATATGCCCCTAAGTTCCATCCCCAAACCTGCAAAAAAAA
This sequence comes from Muscardinus avellanarius, assembly GCF_963383645.1. Classification (NCBI taxonomy): domain Eukaryota; kingdom Metazoa; phylum Chordata; class Mammalia; order Rodentia; family Gliridae; genus Muscardinus; species Muscardinus avellanarius. Next base: position 23,487,676 of record NC_137799.1, read on the forward strand.
AAAAAAAAGAATATCATGTACACATATATACATGCCGAGCGCACGTGTGGGCGTGTGTGTGAGTGTGTGCGTGCCCTCTGATCTCTTTTCTGGATGTCTGAATGCAGCAGAATAAAGGCACTAAAGCAAGGAGGAGCAATTTTACAAGTGTCAAAAAGAAAGACACTGCTACAATTGACAATAATATATTACAGTGTCCATTTCATTAGGTAAGCTAAGTCTCCTTTTCCTTGAAAGGCAACCATGTTGGGAGATTACCTCTGGTTCCAGCTGACATAAAGAATCTTCCACAGTCCAGGAGGAGGGAATGCTTATTTTTAAAAATAGGAACTTCACAAGCAACCCAGAAGAGGACACTGCTCAAATCCACTTTCACAGCCTGACTCATGAAGAATGCAAGATTCTAGCAACCTTTCCTTTCTCCTCTCTCTTTAACTCTACAGGCCATGCAATAGTTAGATGCAGGATTAAATGTCTTCAACCACAACAACAAACATATCACTTTCCTGCTCCTACTTTCTCTTCTGCTTGTTATTTCTCCCCCATTTTTTAATGTCTTCTCTCCCTTCCCCCAATACTAGGGACTGAACCCAGGGGCTCTTTACCATGAGCTATATCTTCAGCCCCCCTTTTAAAAAATTTTAGCCAGGCACGGTGGCATACACCTGAAATCCCAGTATCTGGGAGGCTGAGACAGGAGGATACCAGATTTGCAACCAGCCCCAGCAACCTCATGAGGCCTTCTGCAACTTAATGAGATCCTGTTTCAAAATAAAAATAAAAAACAGAGCTGGGAGTATGGGTTCAATTCCTAGTACCTCCTACACACAAAAAAATAATAATTTACTTACTTATTTTTATGGTGCTGGGGGTTGAACCTAGGGGTATTCTACCACTGAGCTACACTCCCAGTTTTTGTTTTTTGTTTTTTTTTTTTTGGTGGGTCTGGGGATGGAACCCAGAGGCATTTGACCTCTGAGCTAAACTCCCTGCCCTGTTTTTTATTCTTTATTTTTTGAAACAAGGTCTCACTAAGTAGCTGAGGCTGTCCGCACCCCCGAATGCTGGGATTACAAGTGTGTGCCACCATGCCTGGCAGCCCAGCCCAACTTTTAATCTTTATTTTGAAATAGGGTTTCGCTAAATTGCAGAGGGTTTCACTAGGTATAACCTGTAATCCTCCTGTCTCAACCTCCCAGGTACTTGGATTTCAAGCGTACACCACCACACCTGGCTTCACTCCCAACTCTAGAGAACACACACACACACACACACACACACACAATTTTTTTTCTTTTAATTTTTTTTTTTTTTGTAGTTCTGGGGGTGGAACCCAGGGGCTTTTCTACCTCCAGGCTATACTCCCAGTCATATTTATACTTTATTTGGAAACAGGGTCTCACTAAGTTGCTAAGAGCCTCACTAAGTAGCCAAGGCTGGCTTCGAACCTGTGTGATCCTCCTGTCTCAGCCTCCCAATCCCTGGGATTACAAGTATGCGCCCCACACCCAGCTTCTTTTAAAATTTGAAACAGCATCTCCTTAAGATACCACATGCTGGCCTTGAACCTGCTATCCTCCTTTCTCAGCTTCCAGAGTAGCTGGGATTGCAGGTGTGCACCGCTAAACCTGGCTACACAGCTTGAATTTTAACCAAGTATTCAGTGGAAAGCCTTCTGATGAATTTTTAAAATGAGGGAGAAGTAATAAGCAAAGGGGAAAATAGGAGCAATAAAGTGATGCAGCCACTGATGAAGATTAAAATGTGATATTCTGCATCTGATACTGGATGGCTGTAAGCTTTTAGAGAAAGGCGGCAGGAGAGGTGGCTAGGATGCTGCATTATTCAGGAGAAAGGTAATGAAAGTACTGAGCACTCCTGGGCTGAGGATGGGGCTCGGGGGTGGAGTGCTTGCCTAGCACGTGTGAAGCCCTGGGTTCAATTCCCAGCATGGGGATGGGGTGGGGGACTGCTAAAGTTCAGAAACAAGACCTGTTACTTAGCTCATCCATCTTTCACACACACCTTCATCTCCACCCAGAGTTCCAATAAACCTGAACTACAGGAGTTGCTCAAGTTCAGTGGGAAATAACAGCCACACCTTCTCATACACACACCCCATGCAACTCCCAGAAATTCCACCACACACACCAGGTTTCCCTACAACCTCGCTTTTGCATAGGTTGGCACCTCTGCCAAGGAACATCTTGCCCAGTTTTCATTCTTGTTAGCCCCAACATTCCCTTGCCATTCCCTTGCGATCCTATTTCAATTGTATGCCTCCTTTCGAAAATCCCCAGTCCTAATTCATATTCATTCTCTCTCTCTCTCTCTCTCTCTCTCTCTCTCTCTCTCTCTCTCTCTCTCTCTCTTGTGATGCTAGGGATTGAACCCTGGGGCATTCTACCTCTTGGCTACACTTCCAGCTTTGTTTTTTATTCTTTTTTTTTAATTTTTTTTTTGGTGGTACTGGGGTTCCTGGAAGCCCTTCTACCTCTGGTATACACTCCCACAGGCTACACTCCCAGACCTATTTTTTAACATTTTTATGTGGAAACAGAGTCTCTTAAGCCAGCGAGGCTGGCTCCAAACCAGCGCGATCCTCCTGTCTCCGCCTCCCAAGCGCGGGGATTACAAGCGTGCGCCACCACGCCCGGCTTATTCTTTATTTTGAAACAGGGTCTCACTCAAGTTGTGGAGAGGCTCTAACTGAGGCTGGCCATGAACCCGAATCCTCCTTTCTCAGCCCAAGTACTGGGATTACAAGCACCACCACCACGCGGGGTTCCCCAGTCCTAATTCTTTACCTTAGCTATGTGGTCCTCCTACCACCTTTCAAAGACACCCTGTATATAATTCATCATACCATGTAACACAGGAACATGACTGTAAATTTAATTTACTGTGTCATGCTTGTAATCCCAGTACTGGGGAGGCTGGGACAGGAGAATCACAGGTTTGCAGCCAGCTTCAGCAACTGAGTGAGGCCCTCCACAACTTACTGAGTGCCTGTTTCAAAATAAAGAATAAAAAATTTGACTGGAGGTGTAGCTTGGAGGTAAAATGCCCCTGGATTCAATCCCCACTATAAAAAAAAAAAAATTGCTGTGTCATCAAGTCAGGAACCACTGGCTCCAAAATTTTCCATAAATCTTCAAAAGTGAACATCTTACATTTTCCAAATAAGACATAAAATAGGTCTGGAGTGTAGCCCAGAGGTAGAAGGCCCCTGGATTCCACCCCCTGCTACAGCATCTCATACAGACCTTGAGAAAGCTCGATCAGGGGATCCGCAACGGCGTAGATCCCCCATGAGGTATGTCTAGCATTCCTTGCCTCAAAAAATTATTTTAGGATTATTTGGATCAATATGTATAATTGGAATTTTATGCATAAGCATTATAACTAACACTGATGGGCAGCGGCTTGTGAGAGACTCAAGCTGCAAAGATTTTTTCCCAAGAATAAAGTTTGGGCCAAACATTAAGTTCAAACTGACCTTAGTTTGGGCCAATGTATAAGATTAAGTTTGAGTCAGCCTTGTGAAGTGAGACAAAGCATACTATGATTATTTAAATGTCTGACACCCTTGCCCTAAACTCTATAAAAAATAAAACTTTTCCTGTCCTTGGAGATCCTGCTTGCATGGCTATGCCCTTGCTTTTCTGCCAAAAAAAGAAAATATAAAAATTGTAACAAATCCTGAATAAAATGGAGAAGTTTAAACCTGATCTCGTGTGACAGCTCTTCTCTCACCAACACACGAACCTCGACTCTTGCTAGGGCTGGACCCCGGCAATCCCCAGTACCCAGTACCACCAAAAAAAAATCCTCTCTTGATAAGTCTTTGTTCTGATAGTTTGCTTTTTTTTTAAGGTACTGGTATAGATACAGATTTTATAAACATATATTAATATATAAGTATTACATATATTTGGCAGCTTTTCTTTTTATCCTTGAAATTTAGAGATTCTCCCACATTTTTTTCCCCTCAACATAAATGCAACCTCAAATTTGGTAAACTTTTTCATCTGCATATGCTTTCTATTAACAGATCATTTGTTGCTCTTTTTCCAGTGCCCCTGGGACTCCTGACACCCGCATGCGCCACTGAATGCGCCTTCTAAGTCTCTCTTCTTTTCATTCAGGGTTTATTTGCTCTCTTGAGATCTTTCTTGCTTCCAAGCTATTTATTCAGGTATTAACAATAAACATCCAGTCCTTTAATTCAAACACTATATGTTTTTTAATTCAAAACAATCCATTTTTAGCTCCAGAAAGCAATTCTCATACTACAATTTAATCTCTTCTATAGCTATTTGTGTGTGTGTGTGTGTGTACTGGGATTGACCCAGAGACTTTTTGCCTCTGAGCTACACCCCAGCCCCCCGCTTTTTTTTTTTTGAAACAGGGTCTCATTATGTTGCTGAGAGTTACCACACCCAGCTAATGGTTGTTGTAATTGTTAATCAAGATATTTTCTGTTCCTTTAGTAGTTTTATTCCACTAAAAGCTGCTATTATTCTGGGTGTTTTGTTTATTCTGTCTGTGTTTGGACATGGCCCCCTTGCCTGAACTGCAGTTTTGTCTGTTGAAGGCTTCCTGTTCACCCTTAAATACTTGAGGTGCCAGCCTGGCTGGCAATAACAAGTGCAGTGGCCTCTGTCCCATGGGCAGTGAGTAGCTCAAATGTACCAGGCAATGAATCCACTCTGGAGTCTGAAGTCTCCTTCCACTCCTTACTTTCTAAGCCTCGAGGGAAAAATACTTATCTCACCTACTGAATCAGCTTGTTGAGGTCCTCAGATCTCTATGATCCAAGTTCTGTCCAGAAACATCTGAGTACAGATGCTCCTCAGCTTAGGATGGGTTTAGGCCCTGATACATCCATCATAAGTAGAAAAATATCCTAAGTCAAAAATGCATTTAAGCCGGGCATGGTGACACACACTTGTAATCCCTGCGCTTGGGAGGCAGAGACAGGAGGATCGCGCAGGTTCGAAGCCAGCCGCCCGCGCTGGCTTAGGAGACCCTGTTTCCAAATAAAAATGTAAAAATGGGTCTGGGAGTGTAGCCTGGAGGTAGAAGGGCTTCCAGGAACCCCAGTACCACCAAAAAAAAAAAAGAGAGAGAGCGAGAGAGAGATCCTGTTTCCAAATACAAATACAAATACAAAAAATAAGTCTGGGAGTGTAGCCCGGAGGTAGAAGGGCTTCCAAGAACCCCAGTACCACCAAAGAAAAAACAAAAAAACAAAACAAAAATGCATTTAAGCTAGGCATAGTGGCATACACCTGTAATCTCAGTATTTGCACGCTGAGACAGGAAGATCACAGATTTAACAGCCTCAGAAACTTAGCAAGACTCTCAGCAACTTAGAGAGACCCTGTTTCAAAATAAAAAATAAAATAGAACTGGAGATGTAACTCAAGAGGTAGAATGCCCCTGGGATACATATACATTATATGCATTTAAAATACTTGTCCTACTAAACATCATAGCCTAGCCTAGCCTACTTCACAAAACATTTACAGCAGCCTCCAGTTGGGCAAACTCATTAAATATAAAGCCTATTTTATGACAGTGTTAAATATCTAAAATATCTCATATACAAGCCGGGCGTGGTGGCGCACGCTTGTAATCCCCGCGCTTGGGAGGCAGAGACAGGAGGATTGCACAGGTTCGAAGCCAGCCTCAGCTACTTAGTGAGGCTCTCAGCAACTTGGTGAGACCCTGTTTCCAAATAAAGTATAAAATAGGTCTGGGAGTGTAGCCTGGAGGTAGAAAGTATAGCTCGGAGGTAGAAAGCCCCTGGGTTGCACCCCCAGTACCACCCAAAAAAAAAAAAGAGTAGCTAGATGTGGAGGCACGTGCCTATGATCTCAATACATGAAAGTCCAGGATAGGAGGACCACAGGTTTAAAACTAGCCTCGGCAATTCAGCAAGACTCGCAGCAGTCTAGGGAGACCTCGTTTCAAAATAAAAAAAATAAAATAGGGCTAGGGCAGGGCTAACTTGGAGGTAGAATACTACTGAGTTCAATCCCCAGAACTACAAGAAAAAAAAAAGTAAAGAAAAACAATTTAAAGGGTAAAATGAAAAAGTAGTTGCCACTGTGTATTCTTTTAATCACCCAGTACATTTTGGGAGATGAGATGGCCCTTTAGACTGAAGATGAGGAAAATTAAGGTTTGCACGGTCATTATTTATTAAGTATAAAAATGTACAATGAAATAAGTTCTCTTCTTTTTCGTCCTTTAGGCTACTTTAATAGAGAGGTGGTGAATAAAAACCTCTCCCCTCAAGGCTTTGCCTTTCTCTCATTTTTGCTAGATCTCCTTCATTTTTATACAACTTATTCCAGTCAGGAAGCCATCAACTTGTCATGTCAAAACTGCAAATTCAAGCCGGGCGTGGTGGCGCACACTTGTAATCCCTGCGCTTGGGAGGCTGAGACAGGAGGATGGCGCAGGTTCGAAGCCAGCCTCAGCTGGCTTAAGAGACCCTGTCTCCAAATAAAATATAAAATAGGTCTGAGAGTGTAGCCCAGAGTTAGAGGTCCCTTGGGTTCCATCCCCAGTACCACCACAAAAAAAAAAAAAAAAAAAAAAAAACCTGCAAATTTAGCCAGGTATAGTGGCACAAGCTTGTAATCCCCCCGCTTGGGAGGCTGAGACAAGAGGATCACGTAGGTTCGAAGCCAGCCTCAGCTACTTAGTGACACTCTCAGCAACATAGTAAGACCCTGTTTCCAAATAAAATATAGCCCGTGTGGTGGCGCACACTTATAATCCCAGCATTTGGGAGGCTGAGGATGGCGGTTTGTGGACAGCCTCATCTACTTAGTGACGCCCTTTGCTCACTCAGTGAGACCCGGTTTCAAAATAAAGAATAAAAAATAGGGCTGGAGCTGGGTGTGGTGGCGCACGCTTGTAATCCCCGCACTTAGGAGACAGAGACAAGAGGACCACACAGGTTCGAAGCCAGCCACGCTGGCTTAAGAGACCCTGTTTCCAAATAAAAATATAAAAATAGGTCAGGGAGTGTAGTCCGGAGGTAGAAGGGCTTCCAGGAAACCCAGTACCACCAAAAAATAAAAATAAAAAAAAAAAATAGGGTTGAAGTGTATCTTGGAGGTAGAATGCCCCTGGGTTCTATGCCCAGTACCGCAAATAAATAAATTAATTAATTAATAAATAAATAAAATATAAAATAGGCTGGGAGTATAGCCCAGAGGTAGAAAGCCTTTAGGTTCCACCCCCAGTACCAAAAAAAACTGCAAATTTGCCAGCGTGGTGGCACACGTTTGTAATCCCAGCATTTGGGAGGCTGAGACCAGAGGATCGCTGTTCGCGGACAGCCTCAGCTACTTAGTGAGGCCTTCTACAACTTAGTGAGACCCTGTTTCAAAATAAAGAATTAAAAAAAAAATAGGGCAAGAGATGTAGCTTGGAGGTCAAATACCCCTGGGTTCCATCCCCAGACCTGGAAAAAAAAAAAAACTGCAAATTTGCTCACATGGTGCAGGCACATGCAGGTCCTTCTGTGATCACGAGAGGGCTCTGGGCCCTCTGTGAACTCAGAAAAATTCATGTGAAAGTAGATAATCCACATATTTATAAAGTGAAAAAAAAGAAAGAAGTATACAAAAATGTTAAGAAGTATTTGTTGGAACACAGAAAATAAAAACATGTTTTCTTTGCAGAATGTAACTGGGTGTGGTGTTGCACGCCAGTAATCCCAGTACTTGAGAGGCTGAGACAAGAGGATCGCAGATTCAAAACCAGCAACTTACAGACTCAGCAACCTAGCAAGACTCAGTTTCAAAACAAAAAATAAAAAAGATATTAAGGACTGGGAGTACTTCTCAAAGGCAGAATACCCCTGGGTTCAATACCCAATACAAAAAAAGAAAAATAATTTTTTGCAGAAGGTAGCAAAAAGAGAGAAGGCCAGGGGGCAGACAGCTTCTGCTGCAGCCTTCCTGAGATTCTCCACATGTTCCAGTGTCCAGTGTCCCCACTTCAGTGCAGGCCGAAGGGTCGTCCATGCAGTCCAAGTCAACCCTGCAAGAGGACTGATAAGGCTGTTACACTGCATGATAAAAAAATGTAGCTGGTGTCCCAGACTGGAGTTACTGTTGACAGTCTGTCCCTCACCACATTTAAGATACTCAAGACCGCCAAGGACAGAGTTAGGTACACTGGCACATGCCTGTAATCTAGTACTTAGGCTAAGACAGGAGAATAGTAGGTTTGAGGCAAGCCTCAGCAACTTAGTGAGACCTTCAGCAATCCAGTAATACTCTATTTCAAAATAAAAAATAAAAAGGGCTAACGTATGGCTCCGAGGTAGAATGCCTCTAGGTTCAATCCCTGAAGGGGGCGTGGTCAAGCTCAGTGGCAGAGTACTTGCCTAGCATGAGTGAGGCCCTGGGTTCAATCCTCAGCACCCGGGAAGAGAAGACAATAAATGTAAGTCTACTAACTTCTATCAAACTACTTACCTGTTCTAGGCCATAAGGCATTGACTGCAATTTCACCTTTAAATTCCTCCGCCATTCCAAGCACACACATAGACATCCCATATTTAGCAATTGTATATGCTGAAAGAAACCCACAAAGTAATATTAGAAACACATTAGTGTATATAAATAACCAACTTCCTTCCATTACTACTTTTCCGATACCTGTGTAAATGTATGTGTGTATGTTAACACACACATACACACACACACACACACATACACACACACAAACACACACAAACACACACAACTGGGGATCAAATCAAACTGAGGGCTCTGCACATGCCTGGCAAACACACTAACACTGAGCTAAATTCCCCAGCTCCCTGACACATTTTTGAGAATTCTTTCCACAAATATAAAATATACACCATATAGCTTTTTGTTGTTGTTTTTCCATACTGGGGATGGAACTCAGGGGCTTTCTACCTCCGAGCTACACCCCCGGCCCTAGTTTTTATTCTTTATTTTGAAACAGAGTCTCACTGAGTTGCAAAGGGCCTCACTAAGTAGCTGAGGCTGCCCACAAACCGTGATCCTCCTGTCTAAGCCTCCCAAGTGATGGGATTACAAGTGTGCGCCACCATGCCCGGCCTTGTTTTTCTTAATTTTTTGTTTCTCCTTTAACATCTTTTTTTTCATGTTAGTACTGGGGATTAAACCCAGGGCCTTGTACATACTAGGCAAACACTCTAGCATTGAGCTACATCCTCAACCCCTTTTTCTTTTCTTTTTTTTTTTTTTTTTTCGATACTAGGGATAGAACCCAGGAGCATTCTGCCTCCGAGCTACACCGCCAGTCCTATTTCTTAGTCTTTTTTATTTCTTGAATTGTGAAGGGCCTCACTAAGTAGCTGAGACTGTCCGCAAACCTCAATCCTCTGATCTCCGCCTCCTGAATGCTAGGATTACAAGTGTGCACCACCACGCCCAGCCTTTTCAAGTATCAAAAGTGATTATTTACTTATTTTCGGTGGTAGTGGGGGCTTGAACCTAAGGCCTTGTACATGGTAGGCAAGCACTCTACCACTAAGCCACATCCTTACCCTGAAAGTGATTATTTAAAAAGAAACTACTGTGGTGGTGCATGCCTGTAATCGCAGTACCTGGGAGGCTGAGACAGAGGATCACAAGTTCATGACCAGCCTCAGCAATTAGCAAGGCCCTCTGCAATTTAACGAGACCATGTTTCAAAATAAAAAATAAAATAGGGTTAGGGGTGTGGCTCAGAGATAGGATACCCCTCAATTCAATCCCCAGTAGCACAAAAATAATAATAATTAATTAATTAAAAAACAAAAATACAAGCTGGGCATGGTGGCACATGCTTGTAATCCCAGCATTCGGGAGACTGAGACCAGAGGATCATGGTACATGGACAGCCTCAGTTACTTAGTGAGGCCCTCCCCAACTTAGCAAGACCCTGTTTCAAATTAAAGAATAAAAAAATAGGGCTGGGGGTGTAGCTTGGAAGGTCGAATGCCCCTGGGTTCCATCCCTAGACCCACAAAAAAATAAAATAAAATAAAATAAAATAAAATAAAATAAAATAAAATAAAAATACACTAGCACCAGTAAAACAACAACAGCACGGGCTGGACATGCATTTTAGTAGTAGAGTGTTTGCTCAGCAAGCACAAGGCCCTTCAGCATTGCAAAACAACAGCAACAACAGGACTGAAACTCCCGTAGCCAAATCAATTAAACAAAACTTCTTTCAGTTTTGCTTTGTGGATTCCTATTTCAAGTGCCTTTCCAAATGTCAGTTTATTATACTGAAATAAAAACCAAGCACATGATATACGGATTAAAGGAGGCACGTATACTCAAATATTGTTACTTAGCAAACTCACCTTCCATCACTAGTTTGCTATTAATAGTACAGTATTTCATAGATAGTTTTTAACTAGCTTTATTAAAGAATAAATTACATACAATAAAGCATACCCACTCGGATGTGAAAGAGCTTTCTAAGATGACAGAAATTCACATCCTGATTTGGATAATGGTTATATACATGTGTCAAAATTCATTATACTGAACCTAAGATCTGGGCACTTTATACCTCAATTTTTAAAACTACAGATTAACAATTATGATTTTACTTTCCGAATGCTTTCTGCAGTTTGGGCACAGAAAATTCACTATTGCATAGTTTGTACAGTTGTGATTACATAATAGAAACATGATTTGATTCAAAGCAAACCCACAGAACCTCCCGTCCCACCACCTACCACAGTGCTGTTTGAACCAGACTGGATTCAGGTTCAGTGGTGGGCTGAGATTGAGGATGTGGGCGACTTTACTCTTTTTCAAAAAAGGAATACATGCTTTAGATCTGAAAGTGAAAGAAAGCACAAGTCAGTGACTTTCTAAAAGCTTCACTTTTTAAAGTTCCATTTTAAAGGACTCCTATGGGGCAAATGAACTTGCTCAGTTATCTGCAGGTGCTTTTCGTTTGTAGGATGCATCCTGTTGTTTGTTTTCTAGAAAGAAGATAGGACAATAAACTAATATCCATGTTTTGAAACTCTGCGTAATGGATGGCCTGACTACATAATCTGTTAGGTGGAAAAAACATTAAATCCTGATGCAGTAGGCAGTTGTGCCCAACAGAGGTCATCCTCCATCACATCCATCCTCAATTCTCTCTCACCTGCATACATTCATAATTCTTAGAATAATGTACTTGCCAGTCAGCACTGTGGTAAAGAACATGGACGTTCAGCCCGGCGTGCTATCCCACCAACGCATGAGGCTGAGGCAGAAGAATTAAAGTTCAAGGCCAATCTGGGTAAGTGTCTCAAAATAAACAAGAGAAAAGGCTGGGGCGCTGGGTTCGGTGACCAATGCCTGTAATCCCAGTACTTGGGAGGCTGAGAATAGATGACAGTGTCAAGGTCAGCCTCAGCAATTTAGAGCAACTTACTGAGACCCTGTTTCAAAATAAACAAAAAAAGGGTTGGGGTAGAGCTTAGAGGTAGAATGCTCCTGGGTTGAACTTCCAGTATCATCGAAGAAAAAAAAAAGAGCTGAGAACTGGAGAGAGGGCTCAAGTGGCACCCTAAGTTCAAACCCTAGCACTGAATGTTTTTTTTTTTTTTTTTTTTTTGCGGGTCTGGGGATGGAACCCAGAGGTATTTGACCTCTGAGCTACACCCCCCTGCCCTAGTTTTTATTCTTTAATTTGAAACAGGGTCTCACTAAGTTGCAAAGGGCCTCACTAAGTGGCTGAGGCTGTCCTCGAACAGCGATCCTCCAGTCTCAGCCTCCCGAATGCTGGGATTACAAGCTTGCACCACCATGCCTGGCCTGAAAAAAAATAAAAACTTTGTTTATTCAAGCCAGAAAGACCTGAGTTCAAATCCTGTTTCTGCTCCTTCACTGTGCAACCTTGGGCAAATTATATAGCATTCTAATTCTCAGTTTTCTCTTCTATAAAATGTGGGAATAATCTGGGTATGGTGGCACACACCTATAATCCCAGTACTTGGGAGGCTGAGACAGGAAGATTGTAGCAAGGACAGCCTCAGCAACTTAGCAAGCCTCTCAGCAACCCACTCAGAGAAAAAACACCCTTGGTTTCAATCCCCAGTACCCTCCCTCCCCCCAAAAAAATGCTGGGAATATATACTACCATATAGATTGACCAAAGGATTAAAATGAGATGACATATGATAGGTTTAGGACAGTATATATATATATCAAACACAAACTAAATAATCCTCCCATGAGTATTACATATATTGATTTAATTCACTTCAGTAGACATCCTCCTCCTACTACATACTCCTGCTATTATTAGTACTATAATTTAGTAATATAACTCCCAAAACATTCTCAAATGTAAATGTACCAATACACAATGTAATTTGCCTTTAGGACAAACACATAATTTATTTCATAAAAGATTTGTGTTCAATATTTTTAAAATTTTAAGTACTAAGTTACAGCATTAATAGTTAAAAGCTATATTATAGCCTAATTATGTTATAGCTTTCTTTTATACTCAGGGACACCCTAGAACTTCAAACTAGTCCTTTCTTCTTTCAAGTCAGTTAAGTTTTTCATTTCTAAAGTAAAACACTCTTTTTTTCTTTGGTGGTACTGGGAATGGAACCCAGGGGCCTTCTACCTCCGGGCTATACTCCCAGACCTATTTTACATTTTTTATTTGGAAACAGGGTCTCTTAAACCAGCTGAGGCTGGCTTTGAACCTGCGTGATCCTCCTGTCTCAGCCTCCCAAGCGAGGGGATTATAAGCATGTGCCACCACGCCTGGTTTTTGTAAAACACTGTATCTTGTCAAGCTTACAAACCAAATAACTAGAGGGATGTGTGTGTGTGTGTGTGTGTGTGTGTGTGTGTGTGTGCGCGCGCGCGCGCGCGTGCGTTTTGTTTCCAAATATGCTTCGCTGTTTGGTTTTTTTTTATTGTTTGGCTGTTTGGTATTTTTGCAATACTTGGGATTGAATCAGAGCCATGTACATGCTAGACAAGCACTCTACAACTGAGCTTATATCCCCAGCCCTTAAATTTTTTTAAATTTATTTTGTGTGTGTGAGTGGGTGGTACTAGGAATTAAACTCATTAATATTCTATTTCCAACCTACACCCTGAGATCTTTTTATTTATTTATTTATTTTTTTTTTTTTTTTGTGTGGTACTGGGGATGGAACCCAGGGACATTGTACCTCCAAGCTACACCCCCAGCCCTATTTTTGTAATTTTTATTATTTATTTATTTATTTATTTATTTATTTATTTATTTATTTTTTGGTGGTACTGGGGTTCCTGGAAACCCTTTTACCTCTGGGCTACACTCCCAGACCTATTTTATATTTTTATTTGGAAACAGGGTCTCTTAAGCCAGCAAGGCTGGCTTCGAACCTGCGCGATCCTTCTGTCTCCGCCTCCCAAGTGTGGGGATTACAAGCATGCGCCACTACACCCAGCTTTTGTAGTTTTTTTTATTGAGTCTCACTGAGTTGTGAAAGGCCTCACTCAGTAGCTGAGGCTGTGTACAAACCGGCAAACCACAATCCTCCGGTCTCCGGGTCTCTGCTCCCAAATGCTGGGATTATAAGCGTGTGCCACAACATCCAGCCTTTTATTCTTGGTTTGAATCAGGGTCTCACCAGGTTGCTGAGAGTCTCACTATGTTATGAAGCTGGTCTCAATCTTGTGATCCTCCTGTCTCAGCCTCCCAAGTACTAGGATTACAGGCATGCGCCACCATACCCAGGAAAACACTTTATTTTGAGATAGTGTCTTGTTACATTGCTGAGGCTGACCTCCAACTTTGATCCTCCTGCCTTAGCTTCCCAGGTAGCTGGGATTACAAGCGTGAGCCACTGCTGCTGGCTGGTGCTTCACTTTTATGGGGTGCAGTGAGGAGGGACATAGAATTTTTTCAGCTGATTTTCATTAAAACAGTGAAACTGCACCTAAAAGTATCAATAGAAAACCATCTAAATTGGCTAGGCGTGGCAGTGCACACTTGTAATCCCAACATTCGGGAGGTGGAGACCGGAGGATCATGGTTTGCAGACAGCCTCAGCTACCTGGCGAGGCCCTTTACAACTCAGTGAGACCATTTCAAAAATAAAAAGACTAGAGCTGGGCGTGGTGGTGCACACTTGTAATCCCAGCATTTGGGAGGCTGAGATAGGTGGATCGTGGTTCTCAGACAGCCTCATCTACTTAGTGAGGCCTCTGCAACTTAGTGAGACCCTGTAAAGAATAAAAAAAAAAAAAAAAAAATAGGGCTGGGGGTGTAGGTTGGAGGTAGAATGCCCCTCAGTTCTATCCTCAGTACAGCAAATAAATAAATAAACAAATAAATAAATAAATAAATAAATAAATAGATAGAGCCGGGCGTGGTGGCGCACGCTTGTAATCCCCGTGCTTGGGAGGCTGAGACAGGAGGATCACACAGGTTCTAAGTCAGCCTCAGCTACTGAGTGAGGCTCTCGGTAACTTAGTGAGACCCTGTTTCCAAATAAAAATATAAAATAGGTCTGGGAGTATAGCCCAGAGGTAGAAAGCCCCTGGGTTCCACCCCCAGTACCACCCAAAAAAAAGAAAAAAAAGAAAGAGACTAAACAAATAGGACTGGGGGTGTGGCTCAGAGGTACGATGTCCCTGGATTCCATCCCCAGTACTGAAAAAAAAAATCTAAATCGATTCCAGACAATAAGATCATACTTTATACTCCAAGGAAAGAGCTAATTTCACTCATACCATGAATATGAGCTTTTCCTTTGACAAAATCTTTCCATCTGTACTTTCTGAGCTCGCCTGAACACACTCATCCTATCTCCAGTGCATTTTCTATAGCAATAAGCCCTACCTCCTACGTTGTAGTGAAAACTCTTAATATACTTACCATACTAAGATAATGGATTTTACTGACTATTTATGTGTATGTATTTTTTGTTTTCTGTTGTTGTTGTGGGATGTGTGTGCATGTGTGTGTGTGTGTGTGGTTGTGTGGTGCTAGGGATTGAATCCAGGGGCATTCTACCTCTGAGCTATACGCTCAGCCCTTTTTTAAATTTTTTATTTGAAAACAGGGTCTCACTAAGTGTTGAGAGCCCAGCTAAGTTGCTGAGGCTGGCTTCAAACCTGCAACCCTTCTGGAATAGTATGTGTGTGTGTGGTACTGGGGATTAAACCCAGGGCACTTTACCTCTGAGCTACATACCCAGCCCTATTTTTTTTTTTTTTTTTTTAATTTCTGAAACAGGGTCTCTTTAAGTAAAGGCCCTATTAAATAGCTGAGGCTAGCCATGAACCTATGATCTATCTGTCTCAGTAGTGGGATTACAAATGTGCACCACTACACCCCGCTGGTTATTGACTAGTTTATAGTGTACTGGTAGCTTGGTTCACATCTACTTATAAGTAAGATCTCCAGGCAACACGGTGGCATCCTCCCCACACTCTTCTCTGACTCACGTAAGGTAGGTGCCTCTGGTGTTCACGCTCATCATCAAGTCCACTCTCTTTGTAGGTGTTTCCAATGTGTTGGTCAGGCTAATAGCACTGGCATTATTCACCAAAATGTCAATTCCTGTTTCCAAAGTAATAAATTTCATTTTAATGCAAATGAGATGTTTTAATTACACACAAAAAAAATCATTTACTCTGTTGACCCCTCAGTTTATTAAGAAATACCTCTTAAGGTAATATGACTGACCAATACGTCCATGTGAGAAGCACAATCTGTTTCAAGAGAGCAGCCACGTGATTTTCACTGGCACCATGCAGGCAGAGTCAATCAGCAGAGCCCGATGAGAAAGAAGGCGGCTCAGTCCTCAGCGGCTCTTAGCTCCTACCCTAGCTGTCCTCTTTCCTCCTGGCCTTCTTTCCCTTTCTCCACAAGCCATAGGTCAAATTCCTATCTAGCATGTCTCTAAGACCTGTACCCGAGCACACTGGGCTCCTTTCTGGTCTTGAAACCAGGAAAATACAAAGATCTTAAGTCTCAAACCCAGCAAATGATCACATTGGATCAATTCTGTTTGTGATTATATGCATACTCAAAAATATCTGACTAATTTTTGTGTATTCTCTCTAATTCCTACTTATAATTCCTATAATACTAATTCCTATAATACTAATATCTTATCTAGTTATATGCTTCTGAGATAACATTAAATGAAAATGGTCAAACATTTCCCTTTGTTTCTAGATACAGTTCATTATTCTTCTTAAAGAGCAGTTAAGGATGGCTACACAACAACCTGAATGAACTTAGTGCCACTGAACAGCACACTTAAAAATGGCTATGATAGCCGGGTGTGGTGACGCACACTTGTAATCCCCACGCTTGGGAGGCGGAGACAGGAGGATCACGCAGGTTCGAAGCCAGCCGCGCTGGCGTAAGAGACCCTGTTTCAAAAATATAAAATAGGTCTGGGAGTGTAGCCCGGAGGTAGAAGGGTTTCCAGGAACCCCAGTACCACCAAAAAAAAGAGTGGGGGAGAAAAATATCATTATGCTGAGGTTGCTAAGCTCTACACTAAGAATGAATCTTCTATAGGTGAAGCTATAAGAAGGAAAAAAATTTGAGCTAGTTATGCTAGTATGCTCAGGTGAGTTATGTACCTCAAGCTACAGGTTAGGAGAGAAGAGAGTCTACAGCCACACAACTTTCACTACTGCATATTATTATACATTGCTGTATTTTATTATTAATTACTGTTCACTTTCTACTGCGCTTAATTTATAAATTGAACTTTATCACAGGTACATACACATAGAAAGTAATGCAACATGTCCAGGGTTTAGTTACTATCCATGGTTTGGGTTGTTCCCTGGGTATTGTTACACGACTTTTATCAATATTCAGTAATCATCTGCTGAGTATTGTTATACCTATAGGTTATCAACGCAGAATAATTGTTTCAGAATGAAAGCACTACCTCCAAATTTCTCAACGGCTTTCTCCACTGCGCTGCTGATCTGCTGTTCATCTCTTACATCAACAACGCACGGCAAGGCCTTTCCTCCAGCTGCTTCAACTACAAAGGGCAAACAAACAAAAGAGCAGTGAAGCAGTCAAGTATTATATCTCCCACTCGGATACAAGAGTCAAAAGCAAAAAGGACCCTATGTTCAGAAAATCAATATAAATAACTATAGTCTTCTAACCACATAGTAGGACAGAGATTAACCATAGCCAGCTTCAGACTTGCTAGGCCAACTCTATTCAAAACCAAGCCAGGGCCGGGCGTGGTGGTGCATGCTTGTAATCCCCACACTTGGGAGGCGGAGACAGGAGGATCGCGCAGATTCGAAGCCAGCCGTGCTGGCTTAAGAGACCTGTTTCCAAATAAAAATATAAAAATAGGTCTGGGAGTATAGCCCAGAGGTAGAAGGGTGTCCAGGAACCCCAATACCACCAAAAAGAAGCCAGGCATGGTGGCACATGTTTGTAATCCCAGTAGTTGGGAGGCTGAGACAGAAGAATGGCAGGTTCACAGTCAGCCTCAGCAACTTAGCAAGGCCCTTTACAACTTAATGAGACTCTGTTTCAAAATAAAAAAGTAAAAACAGTCTAGGGGCTGGGCATGATGGCACGTGCCTGTGTCCCAATACTTTGGGGGCTGAGACAAGAGCATCACAGATTTAAAGCCAGACTCAACAACTTGACAAGGCTCTCACAACTTGGTAAGACCCTGTTTCCAAATAAAAAATAAAACAGGAGCTGGGCATGGTGGCACACACACTTGTAATCCCAGGACTTGGGAGGCTGAGACAGGAGGATCACAAGTTTGCAGCCAGCCTCAGCTACTTAGTGAGGCTCTCTGTAACTTAGTGAGACCCTGTTTTAAAATAAAGAATAAAAAATAAGACTGGGGATGTAGCTTGGAGGTAGAATGCCCCTGGGTTCCATCCCCAGCACTACAAAAAAATAAAAATAAAAATAGAATAATTCTGATATCATTTCACTTAAAAGTACCTCAAGCCAGGTGTGGTGGCTCATGCTTGTAATCCCAGTATTTGAGAGGCTGAGACAGGAGGATAGCACAGGTTCGAAACCAGCCTCAGCTACTTAGTGAAGCTCTCAACAACTTAGTGAGACTCTATTTCCAAATAAAATAGAAAATAGGTCTGGGAATGTAGCCCGAAGGTAGAAAACCTCTGGGTTCCATCCCCTGCACCACACACACAAAAAAAGTACTTCAAGAAATCAAGAAATGTACATTCTTCCAACATAATCACAATGCTATTTATATGACTAACAAAACTAGCAATGTAAGCCACGCGTGGTGGCGCACGCTTGTAATCCCAGCACTTGGGAGGCTGAGACTGGAGGATTACGGTTCGCAGGCAGCCTCGGCTATTTAGTGAGGCTCTCTGCAACTCAGTGAGACCCTGTTTCAAAAAATAAAGAATAAAAAGTAGGGAAGGGGGTGTAGCTTGGAGGTCAAATGCCCCTGGGTTCCATCCCCAGACCCACCAAAAAAAAAAAAAAATAGCAATGTCAATTAAAGTTGATTCTTTGCATGTATGTGTATGGGGCTAGGGATTGAATGTAGGGCCTTTCTACTTCTGAGCTACACCCCCAGCCCTTTTATATTTTGAAACAGGGTCTTGCTAAGTTACCGGAGCTGGCCTTGAACCTGCAACCCTACCATCTCAGCATCCCCACCCCCTAAAAGTGTGTGCCACTATGCTCAGCTTTAAAGTTGAATTTTTTTAGCTCTGCTACCTGGGTACTGTACCTGGCACAAAGCTGTGAAAATAGGCACATAATAATTATTCATCAACCAAAAATATTAAAATAACCTGCAAAATGGAAAGAGAATAAGTAACATAGAGATTTTTTTCAAAGTGTTCACACCATCTTCCCTCAACCTGTCCCTTCCCCATTTACACTCCTTCTTCTCCCATTCAAGAATACTGCCTTCCTGAGAATTTGTTTTTCTCCCCACCACCACCACCAACTTCTTGTTTGCAGAGCCTGGCCTCAAGAGGACCTTTTTTTATTTTTGCTTTTTATTTTCAGTACTGGGGATGGAAGCCAGAGGCATTCTACCTCTGAGCTACACCTCCAGCTGCCGGGGTCCAGCCCTGGCAGGAGTCGGGGGTCCTGTGTTGGTGAGAGAAGAGTCAAGGTCAAGTGAGAGAAGACTCTGACACACGAGACCAAATGCAAGCTTCTATGGCGCTACTATGCTGGGGTCCAGCCCTAGCAGGAGTCGGGGGTCGTGTGTTGGTGAGAGAAGCTTGCATCTAGCCTCATGTGTCAGAGTCTTCTCTCACCAACACACGCCCCCCGACTCCTGCTAGGGCTGGACCCCGGCATCCAGCCCTAATTTTTATTCTTTATTTTGAAACAGGGTTTCACTGAGTTGCAGAGGGCCTAAGTAGCTGAGGCTATTCACGAACCGCGATCTTCCTGTCTCTGCCTCCCAAATGCTGGGATTACAAGCATGCGTCACCACACCTGGCTTTTGAGAATTTGCTTTTCTTTTTGTGGTGCTAGAAATAGAAGCCAGGGCCTTGTGTATGGTAGGCAAGAGCTCTACCACCAAGCTGCATCCCCAGCCTTCAGACATGATTTTCCATTGGACCTTCCATATTTTCAAAGTGCTAGAGGAGAAAAATGATCAGAATTCCTGCTCTCTGGAGATGAAATAAATGTGTGTGTGTGGTGCTAGGGATTCAACCCTGGGGCATTTTACCTCTGATCTCTACCTCCAGCTCTTTTTAGCTTTTATTTTGAAACAAGGTCTTGCTAGATTGCTGAGTCTTGCTGTTGCTGAGGCTAGTCTTGAACCTGAAACCCCCCGCCTCAGTATACCAAGTACTGGGATAAGAGGTGTGTACCACTACATCTAGAAAATATTTCTTTAAACAGATATTAAAAATGTGTGTGTGTGGCCAGGCATGGTGGCGCATGCTTGTAATCCCTGCACTTGGGAGACGGAGACAGGAGGATCGCGCAGGTTCGAAGCCAGCCGCACTGGCTTAAGAGACCCTGTTCCCAAATAAAAATATAAAAATAGGTCTGGGAGTGTAGCCCAGAGATAGAAGGGTTTCCAGGAACCCCAGTACCACCAAAAAAAAAAAAAAATGTGTGTGTTATGTTACTAGGAATTGAACTCAGGGACATTCTATTTCTAAGCCATACTCCCAAGCCATATTTTACCTTTTGTATTATATATATATATTTTTTTTTTGGGGGGGGGGTGGTACTGGGGATGGAACCCATGGGCCTTCTACCTCTGGGCTATACTCCCAGACCTATTTTTTTATATTTTATTTGGAAACAGAGTCTCTTAAGCCAGCTGAGGCTGGCTTAGAACCTGCGCGATCCTCCTATCTCAGCCTTCCAAGCACGCTGATTACAAGTGTGCACCACCACGCCCGACTATTTATTTTATTTTATTTTTTGGTGGTACTGGGGGTGGAACCAGCGGCTTTTCTATCTCCAGGCTATACTCCCAGACCTATTTTATACTTTATTTGGAAACAGGGTCTCACTAAGTTGCTGAGAGCCTCACTAAGTAGTTGAGGCTGGCTTCGAAGCGCTGGGATTACAAGCCTGCCCCACTATGCCCAGCTTATTTTTTTATTTTGAAATAGGGTCTCACTAAGTTGCAGAGGGCCTTACTAAATTGCTGACGCTGGCCATGAACTTGTAATTCTCCTGTCTCAATCGTCCAAGTACTGGGATTATAAGTGTGTGACAAAACAGCCAGCTAGACAAAATTATTTAAAAGGTAGCTTTCAAGTGGCTCAAACTAAACTTCCGCAAATTCTCTACACACTAAAACCACTGTGAGGACGTCTCATGAAATGGCAATCGTCACACTTACTTTCTGCAGCAGCAGTATAGATGGTGCCTGGAAGTTTGGGGTGTGACTGGGTGGTCTTTGCAGCAATGACAATGTTTGCTCCATCTTTTGCCGCTTTCAACGCAATAGCTTTGCCGATGCCTCGGCTAGCACCGGTGATAAAAACTGTACATCCTGCTAGCTTCCTATAACAAAACAAATGTTAACTTATTAGAAAGCTCAATATTTTACTTAGTAACCTATACAGAAGCTCATACACATTTTCATAATGTTTTCTCCTGTTTGATTTTCTCTAACCCTTCCGACCCTGCCTACTTGATGGTTAATAACTCCACCATATTTCCACTGCACAATAATTTATAAATTATTTATGACAACAGCAGCTGGCCAGTGTAGCTGCGATCTGTCAAACAAAATCTGTTGAACTGCAAAGTAAATCTTAGAAATAAGAAATTAATAAAATACACTATATAAACATGCATTTTTTCTGCAAAAAAGTTATGAAATTATACACAGATTTTATAATATTTACATTCTTTAATACTTTATAATTTTTCTACAACTATATAACACTTAAAAGAAATTATCCAAAAACAAATCATTGTTCAATGGATGCTCATCGTAGCTGGAGTGGAAATAATCCAAATATCCATTAACTCATGAATGGATAAACATAACATGGTACATGCACACAATGGAGTATTGTTCACCAATAAAAAGGAATAAAATGCGGATACATGCCACAGTATGGATGA
Organism: Muscardinus avellanarius; assembly: GCF_963383645.1. Lineage (NCBI taxonomy): Eukaryota > Metazoa > Chordata > Mammalia > Rodentia > Gliridae > Muscardinus > Muscardinus avellanarius. The sequence goes on from NC_137799.1 coordinate 23,509,273, forward strand.
AAGAGACACATTTTGCTAAGCGAAAGGCAGCCACATAGAGACATATGTTGCAGAATTCCATTTGTATGACCTATCCTGAACAGACAAATCTACAGAGACTGGGTCACTGGTTACTCAGAGCTGGGAATGGGAAATTTTAGGAGTTGACAGCTGAGGGGTTTCTTTTAGGGATGATGAAAGGTTTTGTTTTGTTTAGCTGGTGGCACTAAGAGTTGAACCCAGGGCCTCTCGCATGCTAGATAGGCACTCCATCAATCAGCTACATCTCCTGAGATTTGACACCTGCCTCAGCAACTTAGTGAGACCCTGTTTCAAAATTTAAAAAGCCAGGTGTGGTGGCACATGCTTGTAATCCCAGTATTTGAGAGGCTGAGATAGGAAGACCAGAGGCTTGGGGCCAGCCTTAGCAACTTAGGCCCACTGCAACTTAGTGTGACACTGTTTCAAAAAAAAAAAAAAAAATAGGGCTAGGGTGCAGCTCAGAGGTAGAATTCCCCTGGGTTCAATTTCAGTACCACAACTAATAAATAAATAAATAGGCCTGGGGCTGTAGCTCAGAGGTAGAACTCTTCTAGTTCAATCCCCAGTACCCACACATACACACAAAAATGCACACACAAACACACACAGAGGCCCTCTCTCTTTGCCTGTGGCACAGCTGCTCTGATTCCCAGTAGGCTAAAGGGCATTCTCCTTCTAGTCTAGAATCTCAGAAATTAGAAACAAGTCAAGCAAAAGCAGCCAAATGTGTACTCCTAAGGAACTGTTCCAGCTCCAAAGAATTAGGACCAGAATGTCAATGACAAAAGCATCTCTGTCAAAGAAAGATTCTAAATGTCTTAACCCATTGGTAGATGACTAAAATTTGGAAATGCAGAAATAACCTGAAAAAAATTGGAGTAAATATGAATTTTAAAATTACTTTTAAAAGGAAAAACAAGCCAGCCTCAGATACTTAATGAGGCCATCTGCAATTTAGTGAGACCCTGTTTCAAAAGTTAAGAAAAAGCTGGGCGTGGTGGTGCACACTCGTAATCCCAGCATTCGGGAGGCTGAGACCGGAGGATCACGGTTCACGGACAGCCTCAGCTACTTAGTGAGGCCCTCTGCAACTCAGTGAGACCTGGTTTCAAATAAAGAATAAAAAAATAGGGCAGGGGGTGTAGCTTGGAGGTCAAATGCCCCTGGGTTCCATCCCCAGACACACACACACACACACACACACACACACACACACACACACACACACACAGAATAAAGCAGGTGTGGTGGCATACATTTAAAATCCCAGCATTTGGAAGACTGAGAAATGATTGTGGTTTGCAAACAGCCTCAGCTACTTAGTGAGGCCCTTTGCAACTCAGTGAGACCTTGTTTCAAAATAAAGAATAAGAAATAGGACTGGGGGTGTAGATTGGAGGTAGAATGTCCCTGGGTTCCATTTCCAGTACCACACACACACAAAAAAAAAACAAGAATAAAAAATAGGGCTGGAGGTATAGCTTGGAGGTAGAGGGTAGAATGCCCCTGGGTTCAATTTCTAGTTACTCCCCCCCACACACACACACAAAAAAACCCCAGGGGCATTCTACCTCTGAGCTATATCCCTAGCCCTATTTTTTATTCTTACTTTCAAAACAGGGAGGGTCTCACTAAAATTGCAGGGGGCCTCACTAAGTTGCTGGGGGGCTGGCCTTGAACCTGCAATCTTCCTATCTCAGCCTCCCAAGTACTGGGATTACAAGCATGTACCACCATGCCTGGCGTTTTCTGTTTTTGAGACAGGACCTTGGTATGTTACCCAGGCTAGTCTCAAACTCTTAGGCTCAAGTGTTCCTCCTGCCTCAGCCTCCCAAGTAGCTAGGGCTACTGGCATATACCGCCATAGCCAACAAAAAAAAAAAACTATTATTTGTTTAAAATGATACAAACTGCCGGGCATGGTGGCGCATGCTTATAATCCCCACGCTTGGGAGGTGGAGACAGGAGGATCGCACTGGTTCGAAGCCAGCCGTGCTGGCTTAAGAGACCCTGTTTCCAAATAAAAAAGTATAAAAATAGGTCTGGGAGTGTAACCCGGAGGTAGAAGGGTTTCCAGGAACCCCAGTACCACCAAAATAAAAAGTAAAAATAAAAAAAAGATACAAACTATTCCAAAGTACATTTGAAAAACTAAATACCCAAGAACAGGTTCGTGGTCTGCCTTAGCTACTTAGTGAGGTCATCTACAACTTAGTGAGAATCTGTTTCCAAACAAAAGAATAAAAAGGTCTGGGAATATAGCTTGAAGGTAGAATGTCCCTAGATTCCATCCCCAGTACCACCAATAAATAAATAAATAAATACTAGAATAATTAAAAGTAGTTTGGCACTAGTGCATGAATAGACAGACCAAAATAATACTATAAAACCCAGAAACAGATTTTTATACCTAACAGTTTAATATATGATAGTGGCAGAATTTCTAAGAGAAAAAGAATTATTAGGTCAAGGCTGTGAAAACAATTGGATGGCCATGTAAACAAAAATGAAGTGAGCTTCCTAACTCACTTGCTAAACCAAAATAGATTTCATGTGAATAAGAAAATCTCAATGTAAAACTCACAATCATAAGTATATATTTAGCCAGGCATAGTGACACACACCTATAATCCCAGTACTGGGAGGCTGAGACAAGAGGATTGCAGGTTCAAGGCCAACCTCAGCAATTCAGAGAGACCTCGTCTCAAAATAAAAAAATGTAAAGGGCTAGGGATATAGCTTGGAGGTAGAATGCCCCCTGGGTTCAACCTCCAAAACAACAACAACAACAAAAACAAAATTTATCATGGCCTTATAAGCTTGTTACAAAATCATAAAAGCCTTGAAAGTCTTAAAATACTGACTTCATAACCTTTCTTCATGTGAAACACAGTATAATCAAAGCCAAGATGCAATTATAAAACAAATATTTGTAACACATATGATAAAGGTTAAATTGTTAAATATATAAACTCTCAGAGATTAATTAAAAGCCACATTGGTTTAGCAAGGCAAATTAAAAAGATACACAGATGACTTTAAATCAGGTGTCTCTGCACTACTGACTTTGAGGATGAGGCAAGTCTGGGGGGGGGGGGGCTACCTGTGCACTGCGCTCCACTCACTAGATGCCATTAGCATCTCCCCTCAATTAGACAAGCAAACATCTCAGATATCACCAAATGTCCCATGGCGGATAAACTGCCCCTACATTACGTAATAAAGAGATCTTCCTCCTCACATGTCAGGAGAGAATGCAAATTTTAACTATAATGAAGAGATTTTTTTTCTCTAATTAGACTTTTGTTATCAAATATTCTGTTGTTCTCAATTCCAACATGTGGATTAGGAAATCTCATTCATCCTTTTGGGTAGGCAACCCTTTTGGAGGCAAGTATCTCTTGTAATATCTATTAAAAGTAAGAACAAGCCAGACATGGTGGTGTACACTTTTAATCCCAGCATTTGGGAGGCTGAGACAAGAGGATAGCAGTTCGCAGATAGCCTCAGCAACTGAGTGAGGCCCTTTGCAACTCAGTGAGATCCTGTTTCAAAAATAAGCAATAAAAAATTGGGCTGGGGGTGTAGCTCGGAGGTAGAATGCCCCTGGGTTCAATTCCCAGCACAACACAAAAAAAAGTTAAGTATGCCGGGCGTGGTGGCGCACACTTGTCATCCCCGTGCTTGGGAAGCTGAGACAGGAGGATCGCACAGGTTCGAAGCCAGCCTCAGCTACTGAGTGAGGCTCTCAACAACTTAGTGAGACCCTGTTTCCAAATAAAGTATAAGATAGGTCTGGAAGCATAGCCCAGAGGTGGAAAGCCCCTGGGTTCCACCCCCAGTACCACACACACACACAAAGTTAAGTACATAATCTTTCTTATTTATTTAATTATTTTGGTACCAGGGACATTCTATCTCCAAGATACACCCTAAGCTCCTTTTATTTTTTTGTTTTGAAACAGGGTCTTGCTAGGTTGCTGAGAGTCTCATTAAGTTGCTGAGGCTCGTCTCAAACCTATGATCCTCCTATCTCAGCCTGCCCAGTATTGGGATTACAGGTGTGTGAAACCATGCCCACCTTATTTTTGTTTTTGGAACAGGATCTCCCTAGTTTGCTGAGCATCTCATTATTTACTGAGGCTGTCTTCAAACCTATAACCCTCCTGTCTCAGTCTCCCAAGAATTACAGGAATACACCACCAGACCCAGTTTACGTATTCTCTTTGATCCAGCAATTTCACTTCTAGGAGTTTATCCTAGCTATCACATTTGTGCAAACAGATGAATATAAGGATAATACATGGAAGCACTTGTGGGGAGCCATTAAGGCCTTCCCCTTATCTTTCCTAAAAAGAGTACTTCTGACTGTCCTTGGCCCAGAGTCAACAAGGTATGGAGTCATGCAATTAAGATTGCCTCAGAAGGACTGATGCTATTGTTCTGTCTGCCAGATAAGATTAGGTTTGTGTTGTATCAGGGCACTGTTTGACTTGCCTGTGATGTATATACTTTGTACTTGTCTTTCTTGCATTCCTGCGTAACCCAAGGCTAGAAACTATATAAGTAACCAAGAGAGAATAAAGTCATGGTCCCAGTAGTGACTGGTGGCCCTCCCATGCTTCAATTCTTTAATCCTCACTCCTCTCTTCGGAAGCCGTACTTTGCCGGCTGGCTCTGGCAACCAAAGAAAAAGTAACACCAAAAAACCAACAAGAAATTATCTGATATCCAAAACTAGGGGACAGGTTAAGTAAATGATGGAATTTAACAGACTATTATACAACCATTAAAAAATAAAGAAGAGCTACATGTACTAAAAATAACCGTATATCTCAGGACATATTAAGTTAAAGTAGCAAGGCCAAAATAGAGTTTTTTACTATTTTGTCGGTTTTTTTTTTGGGGGGGGTGGTATTGGGGGTGGAACCCGGAGGCTTCCTACCTCCAGGCTATACTCCCAGACCTATTTTTTATATTTTGTTTGGAAACAGGGTCTCACTAAGTTGCTGAGAGCCTCATTAAGTAGCTGAGGCTGGCTTTGAACCTGTGCAACCCTCCTGTCTCAGCCTCCAAAGCACAGGAATTACAAGCGTGCGCCACCACACCCAGCTAGGTTTATTACTATTTTCTAAAAAAAAAAAAAAAAAGATGAGGCCCTGCTTAACTGTTATACAAAATATGCTTATAAATTCATAGAAGAGAAACACCAGAAAGTTCCTGAGGGTCTGGATATTTTTTTTCTTTTCTTTTCTTTTTTTTTTTTTTTTTTGCAGTACTGGGGGTGGAACACAGGAGCATTCTACCTCTGAGCTAAACTCCAAGCCCTGTTTATTTATTTATTTATTTATTTTTAATTTCTAAACAGGGTCTCACTAAGCTTCAGAGGGCCTCACTAAGTATCTGAGGCTGTCTGTGAACGGTGATCCTCCTGTCTCAGCCTCCCATCTCGGCCTCCTGAATGCTGGGATTACAAGTGTGTACCACCACATCGGGCTAAGGTCTGGATTGTAAGAATAAGAAAACTTTTTTTTTTTTTTATCTCACACCTTTTTGAGCTATTTAAGTCTGCTGGTTATGTGCCTACTTCAAGCTAATTACAGAATGGACATGTCACTCAGCTTAAATACCCAAACAGTGTAGAAACAGAGAAATTGGGAGACATAGTTCTTTGAAGGTTATGTGTGTATGTGTGTGTGTGTGTGGGGGGGTACTGGATATTGAACCCAAGGGGTCTCCACCATGGAGCTACATCCCCAGTCCTTTTTATTTTTGTTATTGTTGTTGAAACAGGGTCTCACTAAATTACCGGGGCTGGGCTTGAACTTGGGATGCGATGTTCCAGCCTCAGTCTTGCACCATCTAATGGGACAGTTAAAGTACTGCAAGATGAAAAAGTTCTGGTGATTGGCTGCACAGCGATGTGAATAGACTTGACACTATTAAACTAGACACTTAAAAAATGGTTAAGATGGCCTGGCGTCATGGCACACGCTTGTAATCCCAGCATTTGGGGGCTGACACAGGAGGATCTCAGTCCGAAGATAGCCTCAGCTACTTAGTGAGGCCCTTTGCAACTCAGTGAGACTCTGTTTAAAAATAAAGAATTTAAAAATAAGGCTAGGGGTGGAGCTCGGAGGTAGAATGTCCCTGGGTTCCATACTCAGAACCGCATTAAAAAAAAAAAAAAAAAAAAGGTTAAGATGTCAAATTTTATGTTAACATAAACACTTTAAGTGAAAAACCCTTCCCCAAAGTTACTCATATATGAACAAATGCAAGTTCAATTAGCTATCTGGAAGTCATTTTTAAATATCCCCATCATCTTATCACCCTACAGTCAAGAGTTGGGGACAGGTGGAAACGCTAAGGTCGCGAGCTTGTTCCAGTGACCTTTCACCTAGATTGTGCAGTATTCTGCGGGCCACGCAGCAGTTGTTAAACCCAAGGTAGGGCTACCCCCGTGGGCGGCGGGAGACCCTCTCTCTCTGGAAGGGGATTTTACAATGCTGCCCCCCACGTAGAACACAACTTGGCGTTACTCTGCAAGCGTTGCTGCAGCTCTTACAGGGTTACCCCGTGGGGACCAGAGTTCCAGAGCAACTTTGGCGGGTCCTCCCTCTTCGCGGGCCGGGCTGCCGGGCGATGTCCGCAGCCCCACCGAGCCGCGCACTCCACCCCGCGCCGTCTCCCCTCGCATCGCCCCCTTCCCTTACCCGGTGTTGGGTAACATGACTTCCGTGGGTCGGAGGAGGAGGAGGTGGCGGCGGCGGCGGCGGCAGCGAAGGCGGCAGGAGCCGGCGGAGGGGAAAAGGCGGGCCTTCTCTGCATTGAGCCCCGCCCCGGCCCCGCCCCCCGAGGCCCCGCCCCGAGGCCCGCCGGGAAAGAGCGCTCGCAGAAGCCGGAGATCGCTGAGTGCGCCTGCGCACGCCTAGGCCCCGCCTCGTTCGGTTCCGCCTCCTCTCAGCCGGGAAACCCGCTCTCTGCGCAAGCGCGAAGAGCCGCCCCTCTGCCCCGCCCCTCTACCGAGGCGCTCTCGTGACAATCGGTGTCCCGCCCCCGCCTGGCGTAAGGGGAGTGTCAATCGTTGCGTCTTTTCCCGCACCGGGGTTGCCGTAGCGCCAGCCTGGGCCCGGGACGGCGGCCGCAGGAGCAGGGCGCTGGAGACCCTGAACACTAGGGTCTGCCCCGAGGACCTTTAGCTCTCCATCTTTGGGTTTCTTCCCGGCTGCGGGAGCTGGCAACCAGGCTCCGCTTAGAAATGTACTTTTTTCAAGAAGCCGGCCAGCTTTGCATGTCCTCTTTCCCAAACAATCTGGACTAAAGCCAGCCTGACCTCTCTCTTCTGTCAGTAGCCTCTGGTGAGAGGGCAGCTTCTGAAATAGTGATTTTTGCAAAAGTTGTGCTCAAGTATGGTGGCCCACGCCTGTAATCTCAGCACTTGAAAGGCTGAGACCTGAGGATCGCAGGTTTGAGGCCAGCGCACAGTAACTTAGTGTTTCCAAATAAAAAATAAAATAGGGCTGAGGGTGTAACTCAGAGATAGGACGCCCCTGGATTCAGTCCCCAGTACAAGTAAGTAAGTAAGTAAATAAATAAATAAATAAATAAATAAATGCCAAATTTAAAGAAGGAAAGTTTTACTCCTAGAATGAGGTCACTTCCAGAATCCGTTTGGGTTTTGGGAGTGAAGCCTATGTTTAACTCAGCTACCCTAAATGAACTAAAGACTGTGGCATATTTGAAATGAAAAAAGTGTTTTGAATTTTGGAGGGTCAGAACAGGATGCTAAGGAGATTGTTTCACGAAGCCTGCTTAAGGAAATTAGTCTATTTTAGGGGAAAAGCTATGTCAAACTCAACACGTTCAGTTGTTATGAATGCCAGATAAGCAGCCCCACTGATTTTACTCCATCTCAAATTGATCAAATCAGCTCAAAATACTCCGTATTTCCTTGATGGTCTCCTCACTACAACACATTTTTTCTTACATTTTGGTTATACATAGGCTGTGGGCATGGTTGTGCACACCCGTAATCCTAGTACTTGGGAGATTGAGACAAGATCGCAGGTTTGAAGCCAACTTCAGCAATTTAGTAACGCTCTCAGCAATTTAGCAAGACACTGTTTCCAAGTAAAAAAAAAAGTACAATAGGGATGAGGGTGCAGCTTGGAGGTAAAATATCCCTGGGTTTAATCTAGCACCTAAAAAAAAAAAAAAAAAAAAGGGCCGGGCGTGGTGGCGCACGCTTGTAATCCCCGCACTTGGGAGGCAGAGACAGGAGGATCTCGCAGGTTCGAAGCCAGCCACGCTGGCTTAGGAGACCCTGTTTCCAAATAAAAATGTAAAAATAGGTCTGGGAGTGTAGCCCAGAGGTAGAAGGGCTTCCAGGAACCCCAGTACCACCAAAAAAAAAAAAAAAAGGTTTTGGTTATACATAATAGTAACCTAATCTGGCTAATATATGACAAAATAAAGAGGGGAGAGGTAGAGGCTGACTTATTAGAACTCTGCTATGGCTTATATAATTTAAGGAAGAGTTGAATACGCCTGGCATTGGGAGTCAGCGTACTTCCAAGAACCTCATGATCTTTCTAAAGTGCTATCTTATAATACCGTTACCTTTCTTCTTTGCACATCTGTTCATATTTCAATAACTAAGAACCTCATGATCTTTCTAAAGTGCTATCTTATAATACCGTTACCTTTCTTCTTTGCACATCTGTTCATATTTCAATAACTAAGAGAGACACTCTAGTAGAAGGTTTAATATTCAAATCAATCATCCAAGGCTGAGCCGGGCGTGGTGGCGCATGCTTGTAATCCCAGCATTTGGGAGGCTGAGACCTGGAGGATCGCGGTTCGCGGACAGCCTCAGCTACTTAGTGAGGCCCTCTGCAACTCAGTGAGACCCGGTTTCAAGAAAAAAAAAAAATAGGGCAGGGGGTATAGCTCGGAGGTCAAATGCCCCTGGGTTCCATCCCCAGACCCGCCAAAAAAAAAAAAAAAAAAATCATCCAAGGCTAAGGGTAAGAGTCAACATAAACTGGAAAATGGTGACTTACATGACAGATTCAAGGCCAGGCTCAACAATTTAGTGAGCTCCTCAGCAATTTAGTAAAACCCTGTCTCAAAATTTAAAAATGAGGCCAGGCATGGTAGAACACACCAGTAATCCCAGGACTTTTGTTACAGTTTCGTGTTTAATGTGAGTACTTTTCCCTCACTAAGTAAAGAAATAGAGTTAGAACTCAGTCGCAAAGCTCAGGAGTCCATTCCAGCTGGAGCCCTGGTTAGACCCATGATAACAGGGTATGTCTTCATCAGTAACTGGGTGAGAGGACACATGATATTTCTCAATTCTCCTTTAAGTTTCAGCATCTATAACCCTTTAGGTCATAGTGTCTCCATCGCTCTTATCTTTATTGCCATGGTAACAGCTTGCCTGTCCTATTTCAGCACTCAGCAGCACAGCCTGCCTGTAGCTTATCTTTGTTTCTATGATAACAGCCTGCTTCCAGAGCAGCCTCTCTGCAGCAGAACATGCATAGCAGAGCATGAAATCATGTATCTGTATTTGGGTCATTCCTCCTTCTTTTATTAAATTGCATACACCTGCAGCCAAAGGAATGGGGTCAATCTAATTACTTCCTGTTTATGAGGGTACAGTGAGGGGCCCTGGCCTTGGGAGTGCATACAAGCAATGTGTCACATGGAGGAATGTCCCAGGACCTCACGATTGTCTAACGGACTCTAGTGGATGTATATTTATGGTTTTATCTGGAGCACTTTCTGGAGCTTGATAGCTTCAATCCTGTTGGAGACAAACTTGATCATATGATTTAGTAACATGGGCCAAATATGAGTATGAATTGATTGGCCAGTAGAGGTCCCAAAAGAGGTAGGCTTAGTAGAACCTCAATGTAAACCTTTTAATTAATTTTATCACACATGAAAATATTCTTTTTATAAGCATTATCCTTCACAAACATTCTGTATTGTACTCAAACCTTCTGCAACTTGCTTTTAACTTTCGGAGTTTACCCTGGTCTTTCATTTCCCATTTGAGAGAGTCTTAGGATAAACTTTATCATTAAAAAATCCTTTTTTATCCCTAAAATATTTCCTGTTCTTTTTATCCTTCCTTACCAAAACTTCTCATATCTTGTTTATCTCTCTAAGTCCTACATACTGGTTCCTTTTCTTATGGTTGTAATAGTGCTGTGGGCTCCTTACCTCTATACAACTAGAATTTGTTGAATAGGGAAATTAAAACTAATAGAGAGCTTGGCGCAGCCTTTTCTTTATTGTAAAATCCGTAGAAAATAGAAAAAGAGAAGAAAAAGCAGCATGCCTGACAGGCATACTAAAGAGCCCAAAAATGGAACTCTGCCACCCCCTCTCTATCCCAGAATTGCCTCCCAGGTGCTAATAATCAACAGTCATCCAGACTGAATGTCTTATCACTTAAAGGAAGTTACTGGCCTTTTGGGGTGGCTTGGTGTTAAGACATCACTGGTGAGATTTACTAGAAATCACTTTCAGGGTGCAGTGATATTAAATCACCTTTAGGTGGCGCCGTTGTTCTGCAGTTGTTTTAAAGCTCCACAGCTCTACAGCCAGAGCTGAAGCAGTTGTTGCCCATCAAATCACTGAGCCAAACATCCCATAAAAATTATTACTTAATTTTTTTTTTGCGGGTCTGGGTATGGAACCCGGGGGCATTTGACCTCCAAGCTACACCCCCTGCCCTAGTTTTTTTTATTATTATTCTTTCATTTGAAACTGGGTCTCACTAAGTTGCAGAGGGCCTCACTAAGTAGCTGAGGCTGTCCACGAACCACGATCCTCTGGTCTCAGCCTCCTGGATGCTGGGATTACAAGCGTGTGCCACCACACAGCTCAAAGAAGAGGATGTAAATAGATGTTTGCTTTATGTGTTTTTAGGGACAAAGGCTTCAATTGTCTCTAGGGCTTCTAAGGCTAAAGGCCCTAATTTCCTTTACATTCTTATTATAGGTTAATTATTAGAACAAAGGGCAAAGAGAGAAGGGAGCTCTGCAGTGTAACATCTTCTGCCCCTCCCTGCCTGAGTGCACAGCACCCAGGCTCTGACTGTTTTTTACATTAATTTTGGAAATTAATATCAGAGCAGTTTTCCAATACTGACACATGTCTGCAATATTTCCTTTCTTAAGTTTATATTTCGAAACAATCCACCTGTAGGGTCACCCAAGGCTCTTTAGTTTTGACCCAGGTGGTGGGAGCCTGAAGAAGTGGCCCTGGGACCCATCATTGTAGATTAGAGTTTGAGGACACAGATCTTCAAACTGGAGTCACTCAGACTTCCAGTGGTCCCCCTGACCCCATGGACAGGTTTTTGAGAGGTGCCCATAATTGGTTGTGGCCTCCTTGCTGAAGACTTTCATGCTTGAAATGCTCCAGCTTCCCACACCTAAAGCAAACCTGAGTCTGGGCTGCTGTGAGATTGGTTAACAGCCAGAGATTTTGTGTGGTGTTTCTCCTTTTGTTTTCCCTTTCCAAGTCCCTGTTATAATACACTGGATTGGCAATCTGCATTAATTGATCCAAAGTGGATTTTCTGGGATCCGACATGTTTTGGGGGTTTTCTCCTTATATCAGGTACAGATTGAGAAATTTATCTCTAAGGATGGTCTTCCCTTCCATGGACTCTGGGGTCAGATTATTTAATGTAACCATGGCTTCCTTACTTCCTTCCAGGAAGGTCATTGGGGGTTCATTTGGGCCTTGATGTATGATTGCCAACTGCCCATAATACAGGGTTTTAACTTTGGCCTTTTTCAGTCCTTCTAGTATACAATATAAATATTAGTTGTTGCCTACCTCCTAGGTTCCAAGATTAACTTGCTTTCTCTTCAAGAATGTTAGGATTTAATCCAGGAGCAGCTGTATGTTCCTCCAAGGGAGGCTGAATAAGGAAGTCAGCAGCTCAAAGACCTGTCCATTTTGGGTCAAGGTTGGTTGTGTACTACCTAGGTCTTTTCTGATTTTTTTTTTTTTTTTTTTTTTTTGTGGTGGTGGTGGTACTGGGGTTCCTGGAAGCCCTTCTACCTCCGGGTTACACTTCCAGACCTATTTTTACATTTTTATTTGGAAACAGGGTCTCCTAAGCCAGCGTGCGCGGCTGGCTTCGAACCTGCGCGATCCTCCTGTCTCTGCCTCCCAAGCGCGGGGATTACAAGCATGCGCCACCACGGCCCGGCGGTCTTTTCTGGTTTCTAAAGCTCGCCCCCCAGAGAATGGTTTGTGCGTAATCTGAGGACCATAGTCTCCTCCTCTTGCCACAACAAGAGGAAACATCCCCATGGGTGTCAGGAGAGGCTCCTTAGGTACTGTGGCTCCTACAGTGTTACTGCCTTGTTTTGCTGGGATCCATACCTGGGATCCCATATATATGAAAGATAGGGTGTGCTTGTGCCTTGTCTCGCCTGTTGTCCCCCTCCAGAGGATGTAGTTGTGATTTACCTATGCCTATTGTACTCCCTCACTTTGGGTGGGGTCCTGTGTGTGTGTGTGTGTGTGTGTGTGTGTGTGTGTGTGTGTGTCCTAAATATCATCGGTGTGTCTAATTGCCAAAACACTGTAATTCCCAAAATACTCATGGATGGATGGTGGCTATTAGAGCCAGGTTTTCAAGCCAGAAGCCATCTTCCCTGTTGCAATACCTCCTCTTTTTCTTTCTCAGGATTACTACCATTTCCATCTGGCAGAGCCAAAGACTCAACGTTCCTAACCAGGAGACGACCGCCATTCAGGAACTGTTTGGATATAGGCTAGAACTATGTTCTGTGAGATGACGGCAGAATGGAGCCTAGGAACCTGGATGTGTAAGTCCCTGTGGGTTTCATTTTTGTGCCTTTGAACAAAAGGGGCAAGGATTCTGGCAGAAAAAATGGTGGATGTCCTTCCCCCAGTCCAAGTTTCCATACAGTTTTTAAGAGTGTCCCAGCTGGTCATGGTGGTGCATGCTTGTAATCCCAGTTCTTGAGAAGCTGAGACAGAAGGATCTCATGTTTGTGGTCAGCCTCAGCTACTTAGTGAGGCCCTCTACAACTTAGTAAGACCCCATTTCAAAATAAAGAATAAAAAATAGGGTTAGGGGTATAACTTGAGGGTAAAGCGCCCCTGGGTTCAATCCCTAGTATTACAAAAATAAATTAAAATAAGATAGTGTCACATCTTAGATGGGAGCAGAATGGACATGTTATGGGTAAACGTGATAATTTTGTTGAGCATCCTGAAAGTTCTCTGGTTTGGGAAAGGGAAGCTTACCTCGGGACTCTGGGGGTTCTTGGCTTCCATGGCACAAAGAATTTCAGCATGAGCCAGTCAGAGACAAAGGCAAAAGTTTAATTCAAACAAAGCAAAGATACATGTTCAAGAAAAAATGTGGGCTCCTTGAGTGTGAGAGTGACTCAGGATCTTTTGCAATCCCTTTTTATAGGATACCTAGAGAAGGGGTGGATAGGGGCACATAGTGGGAAATGGAACAACGTGGATGATGGCCTCTTCTCTTTGAATCTTTAGGCTCACAAAAAGTGGGAATTCTTTTGAGATAAGAATCCCAGGGAGCCAGGTGTGGTGGCGCACACTTGTAATCCCAGCATTCGGGAGGCTGAGGCCAGAGGATCGTGGTTCACGGACAGCCTCAGCTACTTAGTGAGGCCCTCTGCAACTCAGTGAGACCCAGTTTAAAAAAAAAAAAATAGGACAGGGGCTGTAGCTCGGAGGTTGAAAGTTGTATGGCCAGGAAGCACTAGAAGCTGCCGCTGCCTCACTGAATTTCTCAGCAGATTTCCAGATCCAAGTGACCTCTATTTAAAAAAAAATTGGCTATGAGTGGATCAAAGTTACTCACCTTCTGGTTTTCAGGTTTTCAGGAAGTGGGAATAAGTGTGGAGAATAGAAGCTCTAATATATTGTTAGTGGGATTGCAAGTTGCCACTTTGTAGAACAGTATAGAAGATCCTCAGAAGAAAGAAAACGAATTTACCATATGATCCAGCAATACCACCTCTGGGTATCTACCAAAAAGAATGAAAACCAAAATACCAAACTAATGCATGAACAACCCTGTTCATAGCTGCACAGTTCATCATTGCCAAACTGGAACCAGCCAAGATGTCCTTCAACGAATGAGTGGATTTCAAAACTATGGGATATGTACACAATGGAATTTTGCCCAGCCATAAGGGAGAACAAAATTATGTCACTTACAGTGAAATGTCACAAAAAATAAGAAATCAGATGTTTTTATTTTTTATTTTTCTTTTTTAAAAATTAGTGCATTGTAATCATACATCACATTGGAATACAAGACTTGAGAGGATATATAAGCACACATCATCCAATTAGCCCTCATCCAGCCCCCATCACATTCCCGCCCCCTCCCTCGATCCCATGCTTGTTTGGTGATTAACTTTGATACATATGTTTATGTACCTCCTGCGTTTTAAAGAGGCTCCATCCTCCCCTATTCCATACCCTTTGATTTGTCACCTTAGTTGCTTCACTATAGGGCCCTTTCTATAGTTCGACCTCTTCCTGTTGCCCCTTTCCTCCTAGTTTTTGCTGATTAGGGGAAGCATCGGGTTTTTATTTTCTGTGATATTTCTCTGTGCATGCCATGTTGCAAGTACTGATCCCACTCTTGACGGCCCCAGTAGTGGCCTGGCTACCTGGTGGACTGATCCAGACCTCACTGGCTCAAGCAGCGGCCTTGCCTCATGGGAGGCCCCGATTCTGGTCTCGCTGGCCCCGACACTGGCCTAACTCCTCAGCTGGCTCCGATCCCGGCCTCGATGGCTCCAGCACCGGCCTAGCCTCAAGGCAGGCTCTGATACTGGCCTTGGAGCCCTCAGTAGCGGCCTTGCCTCACGGAAGGCTCCAATGTCGGCCGCTGGCCCCGGCATCAGCCTAACCCCTCAGCAGGCTTCAATCCTGGCCTCGGAGGCCCCAGCTCCGGCCTTGCCTCACGGCAGGCTCTAATCCCGGCCTCGCTGGCCCCGGCACCAGCCTAACCCCTCGGCAGCCTCTGATCGAAATCAGATGTTTTTCTTAATGTGCAAAATATTAGGGAGAAATGGGTAACAGGAGGAACTCTAGATGAAGAAGGGACCCTATAGAGGAGCAATGAAGGTGACATATCTGAGGGGATAAGAGGGAGGATAAGGGAAACTCTTTAAAGCACATGATGTACTTAAACATGTCAATGTCAATCAGGAGGCCAAGCATGGGTAGGAGGGAGGGGAAAGGAAGGAGTTAGAGATTGGGTAGGGGCTGATTGGGTGATGTATGTATGTATATCTCTACAAGTTTTTATCCCATTGAGATGTCTGACTACAATGCACCAATTAAAATGTATTAAAAATAAATAAAATAATAAAAATAGGACTATGGGTGTATCTTGGAGGTAGGATACTCCTGAATTCAATCTGCATGTGATGATGTGCTCTTGAAATTCTTCTCTTCAGCCGGGCGTGGTGGCGCACGCTTGTAATCCCCGCGCTTGGGAGGCGGAGACAGGAGGATCGCGCAGGTTCGAAGCCAGCCGCGCGCGCTGGCTTAGGAGACCCTGTTTCCAAATATAAAAAAATGTAAAAAGAGGTCTGGGAGTGTAGCCCGGAGGTAGAAGGGCTTCCAGGAACCCCAGTACCACCGAAAAAAAAAAAAAAAAAAAAGAAATTCTTCTCTTCAAGGCTAAGGCAGGAAGATCCCCAATTTGAGATTAGCCTGGGCAACTGCCTCAAAATTTAAAAAACAAAAACATTTGTTTGAAAAGGGCTGGGGCTAGCTGGGCACAGTGACCCTTGCCTGTAATCTTAGTACTTATGAGGCTGAGACATGAAGATCACAGATTCTAGATCAGCCTCAGCAATTTTGCGAGCCTGTTTCAAAATAAGAAATGAAATGGATCTGGTGGTATACCTCCGAGGTAGACTGTCCCTGGGTTTAGTGCTCAGTACCACAGCAAGAAAGGAAGAAAGAAAGAAAGAAAGGAATGAAGGAAGGAAGGAAGGAAGGAAGGAAGGGAGAGAAAGAAAGAACAGACAGACTGGGGCTATACCTTAGTGCTAGAGAACTTACCTACCACAAGCAAAACCCTGGGTTTGATCCCTAGTACTGAAAAATAATTTATAGAAACAGAAAAGAGTTACAAATCATATAGCTGATGAGGGTCAAGTATACAGTATATACAAAGAGCTCTTACAACGTAGAAACAGAAAGATAAATAGTCCAGTGTAAAACCAGCGGAGGAGCTGAGAGTGAGGTTGTGTTCCCATAGCCCTAACTCCTCAGGAGACTGAGGCAGGAGGATCTCTTGAACCCAGGAGTTTGAGGCCAGACTAAACATCACAGAGATCTGAATTGACAGTTCTCAAAAAGACACTCAAATGCTCAACAGTATCAGTTACTCAAAAAAATGCAAATCAAAGCCACAATGATGTTCCATTTTATGCTCAAGAGGACAATTACAGGCCAAACAGATGGAAAATGCCGAGTGTGGTGCAGCTCTCTAGTAATCCCAGCTGCTCTGGAGACTGACATGGCAAGTTTGAGGTCAGTGTGGGCAATTTAGCAAGACTTTGTCTCAAAATAAAAGACAGAAAGGACTGGGGATGTAGTTTAGTGACAGAGCATGTGCCTATCATGCCTCAAAGTCCTGGCTTCAATTCCCACTAACACACACACACACACACACACACACACACACACACACACACACACACTAAGTGCTGATCAGGATGAGGAGAAAATGGAACCCTCATATATGACTGGACAGGATATAAAATTTTGTATCTGCTTTAGAAAACAGTTTGCAAACTCTGAAGTTAAACATAATTATCAGAGCTGGGCATGGTGGCACACTTGTAATCCCACTACTTGGGAGGTTGAGATAGGAGGATCACAGGTTTGAAGCCAGCCTTGACAATTAATTTAGCAAAGCTCTCAGCAATTTAGGGAGACCCTGTTTCCAAATTAAAAAATAATAAAATAGAGCTAGGGTATAGTTTGGAGGTAGAAGCCCCTAGGCTCAAATCATAGTAACACAGAAAGAAGAAAGAGAGGGAAAGAAAGAAAGAGAGAAAGAAAGAAAGAGAGAAAGAAAGGAAGGAAGGAAGAAAATTACCAGCTACTGGACATCCAAATGCTAAAAATCAATTCCTTTAGGTATAATGCTCAAGAGAAATTTAAAAACACACATGTTTATAATAACCACCAGATGGCACTGTTATATTAAGATTCAAATTTATAACACACCCAGTTTCAAAATAAAAAATAAAATATGGCTGGGGGTGTAGCTCGTTAGTAGATTGCCCTGGGTTCAATCTCCAATACCACAAAAAAAAAAATGTTTTTCAAATTTATAATACAGAAAAGTTAACACTAATACTACTGTGATACATTATTTGAGTTCAGGCAAAATAGCATGAGGTTCTTTTTTTTTGGGGGGGGGTGGTACTAGGGGTGGAACCCAGGGGCCTTCTACCTTCAGGCTACACTCCCAGACCTGTTTTATATTTTATTTGGAAACAGGGTCTCGCTAAGTTGCTGAGAGCCTCACTAAGTAGCTGAGGCTGGCTTCGAACCTGTGTGATCCTCCTGTCTCAGCTTCCCAAGCACAGGGATTACAAGCATGCACCACCATGCCTGGCTGCATGAGGTTCTCTATAGGACTCCCATAAAAGGGAAATAAAGAAACACAAATTTTAAATTCCTGAGTCAGCCAGGCATGGTGGCGCACGCTTGTAATTTCCAGGCTTGGGAGGTGGAGACAGGAGAATCCTGCTGGTTCGAAGCCAGCCTTGCTGGCTTAAGAGACCCTGTTTCCAAATAAAAATATAAAATAGGTCTGGGAGTATAGCCCGGAGGTAGAAGGGTTTCCAGGAGTCCCAGTACTACAAAAAAAAAAAAAAAAAAAAAAAATCCTGAGTCAAGCATAGTAAAGCATACCTGCAATCTCAGTATTTGGGAGGCTGAGACAAGAGGATTTCAGGTTTGAGGCCAGCCACACCAATTTAGTGGGGTTTTTTTGTTTGTTTGTTTGTTTTTTTGGTGGTGGTACTGGGGGTGGAACCCAGAGGCTTTCTACCTCCGGGCTATACTCCCAGACCTATTTTATATTTTATTTGGAAACAGGGTCTCACTGAGTTGCTGAGATCCTCACGAAGTAGCTGAGGCTGGCTTCAAACCTGTGCAATCTTCCTGTCTCAGCCTCCCAAGCGCGGGATTACAAGCGTGGGCCACCATGCCCGGCTTAGTGAGATCTTTAGCAACTTCATGAGACTTGTTTCAAGTTGTTTCAAAATTTAAAATATATATATTTAAAGGGCTGGGGATGTATCTTAGAGTTAGAATGTCCCTAGTGCCCCCCCCCCCACACACACACACAGTGGAAGGAGAAAGAAAGAAAAAGCAAAGAAAAAAGAAAGAACAAATTTTAAATTCTTTAAAGTACTTGGGAGGTTAAGACAGGAGGATCACAGGTTCAAGGCCAGCGTCATCAATTTAGTGAGACCCTGCTTCAAAATAAAAATTAAAAAGGGAGCTGGATGTGGTGGCAAACACTTATAATCCCAGTACTTAGGAGGCTGACATAAAAGGATCACACAGGTTCAAAGCCAGACTCAGCTACTTAGCGAGGCTCTCAGCAACTTAGTGAGACCCTATTTCAAAATAAAATATAAAATAGGTCTGGGAGTGTAGCCTAAAGGTAGAAGGCCCCTGGGTTCCATCCCCAGTATCACTAACTAACTAACTAACTAACTAAATAAATAAATAAATAAATTTAAATTTTAAAAAATAAAAATAAAAGGGGGTGGAGGGTCAGGTGTGGTGGCACACACTTATAATCTCAGCATTTGGGAGGCTGAGACAGGAGGATTGGATTGCAGTTTGTGGCCAGCCTCAGCTACTTAGTGAGGCCCTTTGCAACTCTGTGAGACCCTGTTTCAAAATAAAGAATATAGCTCGTCATTGTGACGCACTTGGGAAGCTGAGACAAGCCTTGGCTACGTAGTAAGGCTCTCAGCAATTTAGTGAGAGTCTGTTTGCAAATAAAATAGAAAATAGGTCTGGGAGTATAGCCCGGAGGTAGAAAGCCCCTGGGTTCCATTCCTAGCACCACAAAAATAAAGAAAGAAAGAATATAAGGCCGGGCGTGGTGGCGCACACTTGTAATCCCCGCGCTTGGGAGGCTGAGACAGGAGGATCGCGCAGGTTCGAAGCCAGCCGCGGGCGCTGGCTTAGGAGACCCTGTTTCCAAATAAAAATGTAAAAATAGGTCTGGGAGTGTAGCCTGGAGGTAGAAAGGCTTCCGGGAACCCCAGTACCACCAAAAAAAAAAAAAAAGAAAGAAAGAAAGAATATAGCTGGGCATGGTGGCACACACTTGTAATTCCAGCACTTGGGAGGCTGAGACAGGAGGATCGTGCAGGTTCAAAGCCAGACTCAGCTACTTAATGAGTGAGGCTCTCAGCAACTTAGTGAGACCCTGTTTCCAAATAAAGTATAAAATAAGTCTGGGAGTATAGCCCGGAGGTAGAAAAGCCCCTGGGTTCCACCCCTAGTACCACAAACAAACAAACAAACAAACAAACAAACCTAACAGCCGGGCATGGTGCTGCACGCTTATATTCCCAGCATTCGGGAGGTAGACTGGAGGATCACAGTTTGCGGACAGCCTCAGCTACTTAGCAAAGCCCTTTGCAACTCAATGAGACCCTGTTTCAAAAACAAAAAGACTAAAAAATAGGGCTGGGGTTGTAGATTGGAGGTTGAATGCCCCTGTGTTCCATCCCCAGTACTGCTAAATAAAAAATAAAAAATAAATAAATAAAACACCCAACATAAAATTTACTGTCCACTAAATACATCCACACTATTGTGTAACCATCACCTCAGGCATCTCCAGCTTTGGCAACTGAAAGTATCTTCAGAAATTGCCGGATCTCCCCTGGAAGGCTAATTGCCTTAGTTGTTGACACCAACACAGAGATAAATGAGAAATAAAAAAATGTCAATGTCATTAAAAAAACCCCAACATGATAACATGAAAACAAAATAAAGCAAGGCTGGGGAGCTGCGATAGAGTAAAGAAGATGAGCCTGGATGGGTTTCTTTATTTTTTTTTAATTTTTATTGGTGCATTATATTCATACATCATATTGGGGCAAAAAACTTGTGTGTACAGACATGTACACATCGCTGATTTAACCCCTACCCAATTCACACCCCATTCCCTCCCCATCCCTCCCTCCCTTGCTCGGCTTAGTGGTTGACTTGGATATGTTTAAGTACATTGTGTGTTTTAGAGATTTTCCTCTTCCCCCTCCTTTCTCCTCCTTTAGGTTGTCTTGTTTGCTCCTCCATAGGATTTTCTTTTTCATCTAGAGTTCCTCCTATGACCCAGTTCTCCCTAACTTTCACATATTAGGGAAAGCATCTGATTTTTTTGTGTGTGTGACCGACTAATCTCACTTAGCATAATGTCCTCCAGTTCCATCCATTTCCCTGAAAATGATGTAATTGAGGTTTTTTGATGGCTGAGTAAAATTCCATTGTGTACATCTGGATGGGTTTCTGTATCGGGAAAAATAGTGCTATAAAGAACACCATTGGCACAATTAACCAATTGGAATTTACACTACAGATTAAAATATGAGACCAGCTGGGCGTGGTGGCGTATACTTGTAATCCTAGCATTTGGGAGGCTAAAATGGGAGGATCCAGGTTCACAGACAGCCTCAGCTACTTAGTGAGGTCTTTTGCAACCTAGTGAGACCCTTTTTCAAAACAAAGAATAAAAAATAGGGATAGGGGTGTAGCTCGGTGGTAGAATGCCCCTGGGTTCCAGACTCAGTATCAAAAAAAAAAAAAAAAAAAAAGTAGAGGAAAATATTCATCTACTCTCAAATGGTTGGGGACAAAGTGTGTGTGTGTGTGTGTGTGTGTGTGTCTACTTATTGATGATGCTAAAATGAATGTGGTAAAGTGTTTAAAAAGCTGGACATTTGGGGTGAAGGTATATGAGAAGTCTTTACATTATTCTTGCAATATTTTGCTGAAATTAATTCAAACCAAAAATGTTTACTTTCCATTTTTGTTTAAGTATGATTTACTCTCTTTCTTTTTTTTTTTTTTTTTTTTTTTTTGCGGGTCTGGGGATGGAACCCAGAGGCATTCGACCTCTGAGCTAAACCTCCTGCCCAATTTTTTATTCTTTATTTTGAAACAGGGTCTCACTGAGTTGCAGAGGGCCTCACTAAGTAGCTGAGGCTGGCCGTAAACTGCGATCCTCCGGTCTCAGCCTCTCAAATGCTGGGATTACAAGCGTGCACCACCACGCCCCGCTTGCATGAGTAATAAATTTTTATCTAGTTTGTCTATTCACTTTGAGTGTCCTGTTATATTGAGCTGCACATCACATATCTCATCAATTATATACTGTCTCAAGGCAAAAAGTATCAGAAAAAAAGCAGCTTGGCTTGGGCTTGGTGGTGCACTCTTTTATTCTCAGCATTTGGGAGGCTGAGACAGAACAGCGGTTCGTGGACAGCCTAGGCTAAAAAAAAAAAAAAAAAAAAATGTAAGCCATTGCAGGTTTTTTCTTGTGTGTGTGTGGCAGTGAGAATGGAACCCAGAGGCATTCTACCTCCAAGCTACACCCCCAGACCTTTTTTTTAATTCTTTACAGGTTCTCACTGAGTTGCAAAGGGCCTTACTAAGTAGCTGAGGCTGACTGTGAACCATGATCCTCCTGTCTCAGCCTCCTGAATGCTGGGATTACAAGCATGGGCCACCATATCCTGCTGGGATATTCTACTTCTGAGCTACACCCCCAACCCTATATTATTTTGAAACAGTGTCTCACTAAGTTGCAGAAGGCCTCACTAATTTGCTGAGGCCCCCTGAAATCCTCTTGTCTCAGCCTCCCAAGTACTGGGATTACAAGCATATACCACCATTCCAGACTTAATTTTTATTTTGAAACAGGATCTTGCTAACTTACTACACAGTAGCCTTGAGCCTGCATCCTTTTGTTTCAGCCTCCCAAGCACTGGGATTATAGGCGTACACCATAGTCCTGGCTGTATTTATTCAGTACTAGGGATTGAACCCAGTGCCTCTTACATGCTAGGTAAGCACTCTACGGCTGAGCTACATGCCCAGTCCTTTTGATTTCATTTTGAGTGAGGGTCTAAATTTCCCTGACTGGCCTTGAGTTTGAGATCTGCCTGCCTCACATTCCCAAGTACCAGAGTGCCAGAGGTCACAGGCTTGCACCACCATGCTGTGTGTGTGGTTTTTTTTTTTTTTTTTGAAACAAGGTCTTACTAAAATATTGTGTGCTGGCCTCAGACCTGCAGTCCTCCTGCCTCAGCCTCTCAACAGGCATGTGCCTCTGCTTCCAGCCACCAGGGCTCTCAAGCACACCCAAATCCCTAGCGTTGCTCTGCATATTCATATCAGCTTTTCTTTCTGAGCATCTTTTCTGTTCAAATGATCTTCATTAAAATTGCCTTTTTTTTTGTGGTACTGGGGTTCCTTCTACCTCCACGCTACACTCCCAGACCCATATTTTTTATATTTTTATTTGGAAACAGGGTCTCTTAAGCCAGCGAGGCTGGCTTTGAACCTGCGCGATCCTCCTGTCTCCGCCTCCCAAGTGCGGGGAATAAAAGCGTGCGCCACCACACCTGGCTAAAATTGCCTTTAGTAGCCAGGCATGGTGGCGCATGTTTGTAATCCTTGCGCTTGGGAGGCTGAGACAGGAGGATCTCACAGGTTTGAAGCCAGCCTCAGCTACTTAGACTCTCAGCAACTTAATAAGACCCTGTTTCCAAATAAAATATAATATAGGTCTGGGAGTATAGCCTGGAGGTAGAAAGCCTCTGGGTTCCACCCCCAGTACCACACACAAAAACAAAAACAAAAACAAAAAAAATTAAAATTGCCTTTAATATCTCTGCCTCCTATTACCCACTCACAGGGGTTGGTCTCATACCAGAATCTAGCCTCCTTTCTCAAGACAAATATTTTCTCAAGTCTAAATTATTCATTCTAATTATAATACCACTTTAACAAGAAAGTCCAGGGTGTGAGTTGTTCAACTCCAGCTCCCTTGGAAACATTTCCATCTAATTCTTCCTGGTGTCCAGTAGGTAACTATTATGTCAAACACACCCATGCCTCCCAGAGACAGGCCTTAATTATGAGGAACCGTACTGTACTGAGTACACACACTTTTTTTTTTCACACTGAGAAAGCGAAACATTTGACTCTTCCATAATCAACACGGCTTCACTCCTCCTCGCTGATACGGCCAGCACACCATAAGTTCTTTTTTATTTTCTAGCTTTCAGGCTGTGCTTAACCAGGCACAGAAGAAGAGAAGAATTTCAAAAGTAGCTTAAGCTTAATTGAGTCATCTCCTTCTTCATAGCCCCTCCTGTGCTACCCCTAAGGTCAAGCTTTGGAAATTCCCCGTGTCTTTACTCGGTCCCAAATTAAATTCTTGAAGGTGTCATCCTCCTCCTGCCCTCTACAAAATTAAGTTTTTGATTAAAGTTGCATACTCCCACTGCTTTAGTAGAAGGGAGGCAATATAAAGACTTATTATCTCCAGATACAAGTAATCCTCTGCCCCATGAATGGGGGCGGGATGGACAGGAGGGGGGGCTTGCTTTTCCACTTACGTAAATCTTCTCATAGAGAAGCTTTCCAGGTGGCTTTCTGTTTACTTGTTTTGTTTTTCTGCACTGGCTTTTTGCTTGCTTGTCTGTTCAAGGCTGACCATTTGCCTGGTGCCCTGTGGGATCATCAGCAGTTAAACATTTTTTCAGAACCATATTAGGAAGAGAGAACAACAACTCTTCTTCTCCTTCTCCTTCTCCTTCTCCTTCTCCTTCTCCTTCTTCTTCTTCTTCTTCTTTTCTTCTTCTTCTTCTTCCCCTTCTTCTTCTTCTTCTTCTTCTTCTTATTATTATTATTATTAATTTATTTTTTTATTGGTGCATTATATTCATACAACTTATTGGGGTAAAAAACTTGTGTATATAAACATATACTCATCGCTGATTAAAGCCTACCCAAATACCACCCCATTCCCTCCCTGTCCCTCCCTTCCTTGCTTGGCTTAGTGATTGACTTCGATATGTTTAAGTACATTGTGTGCTTTAGAGATTTTTCTCTTCCCCCTCCTTTCTCTTCCTTTAGGTTATTATCCTCCTCCTCCTCCTCCTCCTCTTCCTCCTCCTCCTCCTCCTCCTCCTCCTCTTCCTCCTTCTTCTTCTTTTGGTGGTACTGGAGTTCTTGGA
This sequence comes from Muscardinus avellanarius, assembly GCF_963383645.1. Taxonomy (NCBI): domain Eukaryota; kingdom Metazoa; phylum Chordata; class Mammalia; order Rodentia; family Gliridae; genus Muscardinus; species Muscardinus avellanarius. The sequence continues at coordinate 23,533,656 of NC_137799.1, forward strand.
AGCCCTTCTACCTCCGGGCTACACTCCCAGACCTATTTTTTTATATATATTTTTATTTGGAAACAGGGTCTCTTAAGCCAGCACGGCTGACTTCGAACCTGCGTGATCCTCCTGTCTCCACCTCCCAAGCGCGGGGATTACAAGTGTGCGCCACCACGCCTGGCAAGAGAGAACAACAATTCTGTCCAGTTGTCTGGTATCCCAAAAACGTTTCCACTGACTTTGTAGGCAATGGTCTGCTTTTGTGTGTGTGTGCTGGTGATTGGACCTGGAGGCATTCTACCTCCAAGGTATACTCCCAGTCCCATTTTTATTTTTTATTGCTAAGTTGTGGAGAACCTCACTAAGTTGCTGAGGCTGGCTTGGAAACTGTGATCTTCCTGTCTCAGCCTCCTAAGTACTGGGATTACATTTGGGTGCCACCACACCTGGCTTATGGTCTGCTTTTAACCAGTTTAACCAGAGGCTGTTATTTCAATAAAGGGAAAAATCAGAAAAAAAAAAAAAAAAAGGTCTACTATAACCAGCCCACTTGGTTCTTTGTTACACAGTTACACCAAAAGATTTAGAGGCTAGGTTTGAATTAGTGACTAAGTTTTGTTCTGGTTTTAAAATATTTATATTTTCTATTAGTGATGTGGTCTCAGATACCTGAAAAGGAATTATTTTGTCCTATAGGATAATCATGACAATATTATGGCCATCTATAATATTTATCAACTTCATGCCTCTGCAGGTAAATGAAATGTCAAGGTAGAAAGAAAAAATTAATTTTTTTAGTACAGTAGGCTAAATTGAGTTGTACAGAGCAGGTTGAAAGGGAAAAGAGAAAGGAAAAAATAAAGAGAAGACAAAAAGAAAGTTGTCCCATTTTCTCTGCTGCCTAAGAGCTGTTCCTTCTACCTCTTCTTCTAAATCACTTATTACTTAACTGGTTAGGGTTAGATATGTTAGGAGAGAATCATATTAAGGAAGGGCTGATAAAAAGACAGTATCCACTGCTGCATGGGAATAATGGAAATATGGAAAATATTTCAATGAAAGTCATTAAATGTTATATAACTTCTGAGAAAGACAGCACTGTAGGGAACTGAACAAAGATGAACCATAACCAGAAAAAAACAATTTCAACTGTCATGGTAGTAGGGAACTGACGCAACCTATACCGGACTATGAATGATACTTTCCTATTTTGTGCCCAAATCAAGAAAAACAGTGGGGCTTGACAATCATTTCTTCCAAATAGTAGTTCAGTGCCATTTTTTTTTTTTGCAAGTTAAATGAGATATTCCTAGCCAGACACGGTGGCCCATGCCTGCAATCCTAGTACATGGGAGCCTGAAACAGGAGTATCACAGGTTCAAAACCAGCCTTAGCAATCTAGTGAGGCCCTGTTTTAAAACAAAAACAAAAAAGAGAGAGGGAAAGAGAGAGAGAGAGGGGGAGAGAGAGAGAGAGAGAGAGAGGGAGAGGGAGAGAGAGAGGGAGAGAGAGAGAGAGAGAGAGAGGGAGAGGGAGAGAGAGAGAGAGAATCCTAAAGGCTCAACAGCAACTCGTAACTACTATTGGGGGCTATTCCCAGATGGCAAGGAAAATAAAGTGGAAGAGAGCATGCAAACGTGAAAACACATTTCTCTTTCCTAGGATTCAGTTCCCTGACTGCAGGCTGGAAGTGAGGGAGGAGGAAGGGTTAACAGTGACCCAGGAGGCAGATCTCCACAGAAATACCATGACCTACAAGGCATCTGCAACTCTGACCAAAGCCAACAGAGCAGAGTAAACAAGTACTGACCAGAAGATAAAAATCCCCACAGGCTGGATCTCCTGAAACTCTCAGATGAAAACAACTGACATGCAGTAGCAAGGAACGCTCTTGATTCTGGTTCTTTTCTTTTTTGGGTACTGGGGATTGAACCCAGGGATACTCTGCCTCTAAGCTATACTCCCAGCCCTTTTTATTTTTTATTATAAGACAAGGTCTTGCTAAGTTACCACTCACTGGCCTCAAAACTGTGACCCTTCTGTCTCAGCCTCTCAAAGGTTCTGGTTTTTAAGAACCTTGAACAATGGCTAATTCTAGGACTGGGACAGAAAAATTACAAGAAGATCCTGGAGCATTTATAGTGTCATAAAATCTGGAAGTGCTCCAAAATGAACAAAGGAACCAACAAACCAACAAACAAACCAGCAGTGGGCGTGGCAGTAGGCCCTGAGTCTCAGCACGTAGAAGGCTGAGGCTGGAGGATCACCTCTGCCCAAGAGTTTGAGACCAGCCTGGACAATATAGGGAGACCTCGTCTCAAAACCAAACCAAAGAACCCACGTTGATGGAACACAGAAGTCGACTTAAAAAGCTCCAATAGTCAAAGCTGAAAAAATTGGGGCATCAGAATGAAAGCCGGGTGTGGTGGCGCACGCTTGTAATCCCAGCATTCGGGAGGCTGAGACAGGAGGATTGTGGTTCGCGGACAGCCTCAGCTACTTAGTGAGGCCCTCTGCAACTCAGTGAGATGCTGTTTCAGAATAAAGAACAAAAAACAGGGCTGGGCGTGTAGCTCAGAGGTAGAATGGCCCAGAGTTCCATCCCCAGTATCTCAAAAAATAGTATTGGATTATAACTAAAGTATAAAATAAATAACCATAAGTCCATGCAGATATAATTAAATGAATAAATGACAACCATCTGTACAGAAGAATTTCAAGTAATTTATGTGAATACTGTACCCTCAAGGAGATGGCAAGTAACTCCCTATTCCTTGAATGTGAGCCCTGTGTGATGTCTTCTTTCTGAGGAATACAGTATGGCAAGCTAGAAAGAAAAAAAAAACTTTTACAGTGAATAACTAAAACTCTACCTCAGTCAGGTGACTGAGATCAGTATCAGCTGTGATGAATCATATTGATAATAGGTGCCTTTGATACCATGTGACAGGATGGCATTTTATCTCTGCAGTCTTTCTTTAAAAAAAAATATATATATATATATAATCCTAGTTTAATTTTGACAAAAAACAGACACATTCCAATTGAAGGAAATTCTGCAAAATACCTACACAGTATTGTTCAAAAATGTCAAAGTTCGCCAGGCATGGTGTTACATGCCTGTAATCCCAGTACTTGGGAGGCTGAGATAGGATCGCAGATTTGAAGCCAGCCTCAGAATTTAGTGAGCTCTCAGCAATTTAGCTAGATGCTGTTTTCAAATAAAAAAAAGTAAATAAATAGGGCTGGGGGCTTAGCTCAGAGGTAGAATACCTCTGGGTTCAATCCCCAGCACCACAAAAACAAACAAACAAACAAACAAACAAACACCCTGTCAAAATCCAAAAATAACCTGTCCCAGCCAGGATGATCTTAAGGGGATATGATGACTTGGGTGGCATTCTAGAACAGAGAGACAGTACAGGTAAAAACTAAGGAAAGCTAAATAAGTATGGTCTTCAATTACTAAACTAGGTTAAATGTTAACTAACCACTACACATTGGAATGGCTTAGGGCAAGTGTTCAAAGGTTACATTCTGTCCAAACATAGTAGTGTGGGGGGGGGCAAGAATTTCTTATCAGATAAAGGTGTTTCAGGGGATTTAATAGAACAAAACATAAGGAAGATGAAATGTTAGAAGTTTTACAAAGTAAATTATTTAGAATGGTCCCCCTTTTCAATGTATAGAGCAATTAACAGAGAGAAAATGTTGCCATCCAGAAGCTAGTATACTAAACAGAAACCTCTCATAGCAGCGTCACATGTGTGATACCTGATCATTTGGGAAACCTAGATACTTCTGCAGAGATTATAAAAGCCAGGGCTCTTCCATGTGTTACGTAGGCTAAGGGAATAGCTAGGATTCCAAACGGGAGCCTGAGAGAGAGAGCTCAGCTACTGTTATTCTGTGTGTGTGTGTGTGTGTGTGTGTGTGTGTGTGTGTGTGTGTGGTGTGCTGGGGATTGAACCCAGGGGCATTCTACCTCCAAGCTACACCCCCAGCCAGATTTTTTTATTCTTTATTTTGAAACAGGGTCTCACTAAGTTGCAGAGAGCCTCACTAAGTAGCTGAGGCTGGCCACGAACCGTGATCCTCCTGTCTCAGCCTCCCAAGAACTGGGATTACAAGCGTGCGCCACCACGCCTGGCTCTGTCTACTGTTTTCAATCACAAACTCACAGGCTCAATCATAAATTCTTTCAATTTAATACAAAGGGCAGAGGAAAGAAAAAGATGTCACCTTTTCTGCTAAAAATTGTTTTCTTTTGTATATGCCTTTGTTGTAAAGCTAGACTTGTTGAATATTTGAGAAATGCCATACAGTTTTTAAAATTTTATTTCTGTGCACTGTACCATTTTTACATACAAATTTTTCAGAGTGATTGTTAGTGTGGATAATTAATTTCAGATCCCTTCACATTATTATTATTATTATTATTATTATTATTATTATTTTACTACTGACATTTGTTTTTGGGGTTAAGGCATGGGGTTAAGAAAGGCTTATTTTCCATGCAATATTGGAGATTGAATCCTGGGGCATTCTACCTCCAAGCTACACCCCCAGACCTATTTTTTTAATTTTTAATTTTGAAACAGGACCTCATTAAGTTGCAGAAGGCCTCACTAAAGTAGCTGAGGCTGGTTGTGAACCTATAATCCTCAGGTCTTAGCCTCCCAAGTACTGGGATTACAAGTATGCGCCACCATACTTGCCTGAGACCCTTACTTTTCTAAATAAATAAATTGTAAATTGGTATGATCTTTTTTAGAATCATTTTGGAAATATTTATCAAAAAATAACTTGTGAGTGTGGGGATGCTGGGGATTGAACCCAGGAGCAGTCTACCTTTGGGCTATATCCCACCCTTATTTTACTTTTTTATGTATGTATATATGTATGTATGTATGTATGTATTTTTTGCCATACTAGGGATGGAACCCAGGGGCATTCTACCTCTGAGCTACACCCCCAGCCCTATTTTTTTATTCTTTATTTTGAAACAGGGTCTCCCTGAATTGCAAAGGGCCTAAGTAGCTGAGGCTGAGAACCGCAATCCTCCTGTCTCAGCCTCCCAAATGCTGGGATTACAAGCATGGGCCATAATGCCTGGCTCTTAATTTTTATTTTGAATAAAGGGGCTCACTGAGTTGCTGAAGCTAGTCTCAAACCTGCGATCCTTCTTTCTCAGCTTCTCAAGTACTGGAATTACAAGCCTGTGCCACCATGCCCAGCTTGTTCCCGGCTTATTTATCAAATTTGAAGTGTTTATACTCTGGATTGTGCAATTCTACTTTTATTAATCTATTTGTAAGGTGAATTCATATGTGTGCAGATGACTTTCATACATATATGTTTTCTCTGCAACATTCTTAATTATGAATAATTAGAAACAATATATATTTCCACTATTTTGGAAAATGTTAAATACATTAGGGCATATTAAATTAGGAAATACTGTGCAACATTAAAAAGAATTAAGTTGATCAAATTACTGTAATGAACAAAACAAAAAAAATAGCAAAGGTCTAGAAGAATGTACATCAAATTGTTGTAGTGGTTATCAATGGCAAGGGTGAATTAGAAAGAAAATTAATATTTTTTTCCTTTTTTTTAGTACTGGGGATTGAACTAGGACATTCTTCCTCTGAGATATACTGTCAGCCCTTTTTATTTTTTGTTTTGAAACAGGGTCTTGCTAGGTTGCTGAGGGTCTCACTAAATTGCTGAGGCTGTTTTGAACTTGTGATCCTTCTGTCTCAGCCTCCCAAGTACTGCGATTACAGGCATGTGCCACCATGCCTGGCTGGAAAACTAAACATTTAAAAATATTTAATATAAATCCGGGTGTTTTGGCACATGCTTGTAATCCCAGCATTCAGGAGGTTGAGACCTGAGGATTACGGTTCGCAGACAGCCTCAGCTACTTAGTGAGACCCTGTTTCAAAATAAAGAATAAAAAATAGGGCAGGGGCTGTAGCTCAGGGGTCAAATGCCCCTGGGATTTATCCCCAGACCCAGACCCACACACAAAAAAATACTTAATATAGTTTAAATTTTCCAAAATGAGTATCTACACTTATATTACTTGCATGGCTAAAACAAAGGAAGTTACATCAACAGAGTATATCTCAAATACAGCAAGAGAAAGACTGCATCAACTACTTATTTTGCTGTTTTAAAACTCCATCTGGCAATGTAGGGCTGCAATGTTTACAAACATAATTTTTTTTGGTACTGGGAATTGAATCCAATGGCATTATACTTCTGAGCTACACCCTCAACCCCCCCCCCCCCTCAACACACACTTTTTTGCAGTACTGGGAATGGAATTCAGGGACATTCTACCTCTGAGGTACACCCCAGCCCTGGGCCCTATTTATATTTTATTTTGAAACAGGCATGAGCCGCTATGCCCGTTCCCCCAGCTTTTTTTTTTTTTTTTTTTTTTTTTTGGTTGTACTGAGGATGGAATCCTTCTACCTCTGGGCTACACTCCCAGACCTATTTTATATTTTTATTTGGAAACAGGGTCTCTTAAGCCAGCAAGGCTGGCTTCGAACCTGTGTAATCCTCCTGTCTCAGCCTCCCAAGCATGCGGGGATTACAAGTATGTGCCATCACGCCCAGCTCCCCAGACCTTTTTTAAATTTTCTTTTTTTGTTTTGAAACAGGGTCTCATTAGGTGGTCCAGAGTCTCACAGTGTTGCTCAGGCTGTCCTTGAACTTGCAATCCTCTTTCAGCCTCCCAAATAAATATGGAAATTACAGAAGTGTGCCACCGTGCCTGGCTCTACAAATATAAGTATTTGGATTTATACAAAATAAGTTTAACATTTGGGAAAGAGGGGCTGAATTTAGATATAGTTCTTTAAAAATAAAGCGGGAGATGGGGTCGAGAGGTAGTACACGCTTGTAATCTCAGTACTTGGGAGGCTGACACATGAATATTCCATATTTGTAGCCAGCTTCAGCAAGCTGGTGAGACCCTCTGTAACCTGGTGAGGCTCTTTGCAACTTAGCAAGACCCTGTTTCAAAATAAAAAATAAAATCAGGCTGGGGGTATGGCTCAGAGGTAGAATACCCCTGGGTTCAATCCCCAGTACCACAAAGCAAGCAAACAAACAACAAAAACTAGATGCATAGACAAAATGCCCCACTTCATTTGTGTGTGTGTCATTTTTAGTTTTTTAATTTTTTTGCGGTACTGGGGATGGAACCCAGCGGCATTCTACCTCCTAACTACACCCCCAGCCTGAATTTTTATTTTTTATTTTGAAACAGAGTAGTAGTGAAATGGGGGGTTTCTTCTGAGCCCCCCAAGATGAAACTGGGGGGTCTTGAGAAGAAACCCGGTATTTCATCTTTGATTCCTTACCGGGTTCTTGTCTATGGTGAGCAAAGAATGACACCCACAGACTGCAGGAAGGGGAGTAAATGGTTTATTGGAAGCAGCAGGGAGTAAGGAAAGATGGCTGAACACCCCAAAGGGGCTGTTGGAACTCTGGGGTCCAGCAGCTGTCTTCAGGACAATACTTGGGAGTAGCCCAAGCCAAATGCCTTCAATTACAGGCTGCTTTCTTCCAGAGTCCATGTGATCTGCCAGAAAAGAGGTGCAGGTCACCCCTAGGGGCCTGGTTGGCCTTGATGTCCAGCAGAGGCCTTCAGGTCACTACCCGAGAGTGCCTTCTCTCAAGGCTAACACGATTTGCAAGAGAGAGAAAAGCTCCCCAAAGGGGAGGGGGTTTTGCCAGATGTCTGCATACTGGGATTACAGCTGTATGCCACCATGCTCAGTGTGTTCCTAAAAAGGAAAAGAAAAAAAAAAAAAAAGAAGGAAAAGAAAATGAAACGGGGTGTGGTGGTACACACCTATAAAACCGGTATTTGGGAGACTGAGACAGGAGACTGTATGTTTGACACGTCTCAGCAATTTAGTGAGACCCTGTTTCAAAATAAGACATTAAAAAGGGCTGGGTGTATAGCTCAAAAATAGAATGCCCTTAGGTTTGAACCCTAATACCAGGGGGGGGGGGGATCTCACTATGGATCCTCTGCTAGCTCAGCTGGTAGAGTATGAGACTTTTAGGTTGTGGTGAGTTTGAGATTTTGGGAATTCTGGGAAGCAGCTGTCAGAATTTGCATAGGGTATTTGCAAGTCCTTTGAAGAGTCTCCTTTCGGAAGTGTCAGACTTGCTCCAGTGATGTCTCCTGGGTTTGTTGATTAGTAACCAAATGGTTTTGTGAAGCTTTGGTCCTTCTTATCTCTGAACCTTGGCCCCTCGCCCCTCAGGAAATTAGGTTTTTCTACCGAGGCCTCTTCCCTATCTGCCTATTTCCTTTCTATCTCCTCAGTAGCTGAGGCCGTTCGCGAACCGTGATCTCTTGTCTCAGCCTCCCAAATGCTGGGATTACAAGTGTGTGCCACCCACCCGGCTGTTGTTGTTGTTGTTGTTATTATTATTATTATTAATTTTATTTTTTTGGTGGTACTGGGGGTGGAACCCAGAGGCTTTCTACCTCCGGGCTATACTCCCAGACTTTTTAAATATTTTATTTGGAAACAGGGTCTCACTAAGTTGCTGAAAGCCTCACTAAGTAGCTGAGGCTGGCTTCGAACCCGTGCAATCCTCCTGTCTCAGCATCCCAAGTGCCGGGATTACAAGCGTGCGCCACCACGCCCGGCGGCTCTTATTATTTTGAGACAGGTCTTACTAAGTTGTGGAGGTCCTTGCTGAATTGCTGAGGCTGGCTATGAACCTGCGATCTTCTGTCTCAGCCTCCTGAATACTGGGATTACAGCTGTATGCCACCATGCTCAGTGTATGTTCCTAAAAAGGAAAAGAAAAAAGAAAAAAAAAAGGAAAAGAAAATGAAACGGGGTGTGGTGGTACACACCTGTAAAACCGGTATTTGGGAGACTGAGACAGGAGATTGTATGTTTGACACGTCTCAGCAACTTAGTGAGACCTTGTTTCAAAATAAGACATTAAAAAGGGCTGGGTGTATAGCTCAAAAATAGAATGCCCTTAGGTTTGAACCCTAATACCAGAAAAAAAAAAAAAAAGATCTCACTATGGATTCTCTGCTAGCTCAGCTGGTAGAGTATGAGACTTAAAAAATTAATTAGAAGTTCCGGGAGTGGGGGCGCACACTTGTAATCCCCGTGCTTGGGAGGCAGAAACAGGAGGATCGCGCAGGTTCAAAGCCAGCCGCGCTGGCTTAAGAGACCCTGTTTCCAAATAAAAATATAAAATAGGTCTGGGAGTGTAGCCCGGAGGTAGAAGGGCTTCCAGGAACCCCAGTACCACAAAACACACACACACACACACACACACACACACACACACACACACACACACACAAATTAACTAGATACTCCAGCTATTTGAAAATTGTTTTCAATCAAGCAACCAACATACAAAACCATAAATTGAGGGAGGAATCCAATCAACCATGAAGGTTAGAACCTGATTTTCTTGTACATACTTACAGTACCTGGCACATAGTACTGTGTGTACGTGTGTATGTGTGTGTGTTACTGGGGATTAAACCCAGGGTCATTCTAACTTAGCCTTTTTTTTTTTTTTTTAAACAGGTTTTCCTAGGTTGCTGAGAGTCTCACTAAATTGCTGAGGTTGGTCTAGAACCCCAGATCCTCTTGTCTCAGCCTCCCAAATACTAGGATGATAGGCGTGGGCCAATACTGAGCCTGCGATTTAAATCTTTTTAGTAGCAATCATTAAGTTTAAAGCAGAAAATTAGCAAGGATAGACAGCTGAGATCCTTGATTTCAAATAGTGGGCTAGCCCCTCTTTCTACTCAGGGAGGTTGAAAATGTGAGGTGGCTCACATTTTGGTGATCTGTGAACTGAAAAACTATACAGACTATGGTGGGGGGAGCAAGCATATTGTCACTAGTTATTATAGACTACATGCCTACTATGTGCATGTTATATAAGCACACACATACAAATTTATTTTGCTCACACTAGACTAAAAGGCTCTGCTGCAAATGTTTCCCCTGGCTGTGAAACAGTATTGGGGAATTGAACCCGTGTGTGTGTGTGTGTGTGTGTGTGTGTGTGTGTGTGTGTGTGTGTGTTGGGGGGGAGTTCTACCACTAACACCCTTAGACCTCTTTATTTTGAAACAGGATGTAAGTGGCTGAGGCTGGCCTCGTATTTGTGATCCCCCTTTTGGGATTACTGGTTTGTGCCACTGCTTCCGGCTCTGTTCATATTTTCATTTGAAAGGCAGGAAGAACCCCTTCCTAGAAGCCCCCCATCCCACCCCAAGTATGAACGAATACACTTAAACAATGCTGCTGGAAATATAATGGCCATATTCACACATGCAATGAAAGTTTCATGTAAATCCCATACCGGACCCTTGGGTAGAAATGAACTTGGACTAAAAATTGCATAAAAATACGCGGGGTGGGGTGGGGAAGTGGGGCGGCACAGGCCAGTGATCCTAACTACTCCAGAGGCTGATTCGGGAGGACAGAAGTGCAAGGCTAGCCTAGGCAATTCAACGAGACCCAGTCTCAAAATAAAATATAAAATGGGGTGGGGATGTAGCTCAGTGGTAGAGGCTTGCCTAGCACACCTTAGGCTCCGGGTTCAATCCCCAGTAGGGAAAAAAGAAAAAGGGAAAGACTGTTCTCCAGCTCAGGCAGCCTCCTCCACCTCATTCATCTCAATAGGCGCACGTATCCGCACACCCATGCGGGTCCAGCGGTCGATCTCGGGTGCGGGGCGCTCGACGGCCGGGGCCAGCGGTCGTCCCCCCGCTCCCCGGGCTTTGAGCCTGGGCTTCCTGGGGCTGCAGGGCGCGGGTCACTGAAGAAAGCCCGCGCCCGGGCTCCGGCCGTCGTGCAACCCGCAGCCTCGCCCAGCCTGGACAGTTCCGCCGGGGTTTGGGGTTCTGGCGCCCGCTCCTTCCTGTTCTCGAGAGTCGGGTCCCCACGCTTTTCCAGCCAGCAGGGGGAAGCCTTCCAGCCGGCCAGGGGGTTGGCGGAGCCGGAAGGCCCGCGGGGCCGCCGGCCGCGGGGCGGGAAGCACAAGGCGCGCGCCCCCGCGGGTGCGGGGCCGCGCACGCGCACGCGCGCGAGCCCAGGGCCGAGAGGCGGGGCGCCGCGGCGTCGGCGGGAAGAGGGCGCCCGGGAGCCGGGCCGAGCGCGGGCGCGCGCGCGGGGCGGGGCCCGAGGGCGGGCGTCGACGCCGGGGGCGGGGCCGGGCGCGGCGGGGCGCGCTCGCGGGCTGGGAGGCGGGGGCGCGGCGGCGGCGGCGGCGGCGGGAGCGTGCCCGGTCCCCGCCCCTGTTTCCCACTCTCCCTCCACCTCCGACCCGCCGGGGCTCGGAGAGGCGCGGCTCGCGGGTCCCGGGAGGCGCCGGCGCTGGCCCTCGGCCCTCGGCGAGCCCGTCCGTCCCCGCTCGGTGCGCTCCTCCGTCCGGGCCATGGATGGGTGAGTCGGCGGCGCTCGGCGGGACGCGCGGGGCCGGGCGGCCGCGGGCTCCCTTCCCTTCCGGGCGGCGGGCGGCTTCCCGGGCGCGGCGCCCCGCCACGTCCGCCCCTTCCCATCCTCGCCGGCGCCGCGGAGCGCGGAGGGCGGCGGGTCCGCCCGGCGGGTCCGCCCGGCACTTCCTCTCTGAAAATGGAGCGCGTCGCTGGGGGAGGCGGGGGCGGCGCTTCCTCCCGCTCGCTCGGGAGTTGCTGTTTACCGCGGGCGGGGCGGCGAGCGGCCCCGGCGGCGGGGGGCCCGGCGCGTCGGGGCACGTCTGGGCGGCGACCGGCCGCGGCCGCCCCTCCGGCCCCCGCCCGCCCGCCCGCCCGGGGACGGCGGCCCGAGCCGGCGCTGCCCTCGGCCGCCCGGGACGCGGCCCCGCTCCGCCCCCGCCCCGGAAACTTAGTGAGATCCTGTGCGGGAGCGGGCTGGGAGGGAAGGGACCCGCCCCAAGCCTCAGTGGGGGTCCGGGAGCCGAGCGAGGGGCCGGAGCACCCACACTGGATACAGGTTTCTCTGGGAACTCGGGGATTCGCGGTGGGACCCGATGGAGTTTAGTGATTAAAGCCTCCATTGAAATATCTTGATGAATAATTGAAGGTCCTAGTGAGTCTACCTCAAGCCTTAGGAAAAAAAGTCTCTAGGTCTGTCCACGGTTCCAAATCCATTTACTTACTCCCATTAGGCGCTTGAGGTTTTGTTTGTTGGCCTCTTACCTACTTTTGATGACAAGATTTCTGTAAACTTCTTTGGTTTGGGAATGTACACACCTCGCTTGAAAAGTGGTGGTGGTGGGGAGCCAGTTTTCACTTGTGGCTGTGTAGTTGATGATCATTGCATGCTGTTACGAAGACACGCAGACTCTTCCAACAGTTTTGCCCTCGTTAGGTTTCACTTATCTCAATTTTGCAATATTAAGTGTGATACATGGATTAGCTAATTTGAATGCGACAGACAGCAGAATGCAGTTTAAGATTTTATGGTTGTGATGGTCTTTAAAGCATAGTTTTATTTAATCGAAGCTATTTTGTATAATTGAGCCTTCTTTGGGAGGATAGTTGAAGACTTCACATTACCTTGTCTAGTTATATTTTATATGGCTACAAAATTTTGCTATTTTAATGATTTATGTCATTATGCCAGTATTTTAGTTCAGAAAGGCCGAGCAATTAGTAAGTGTAGTGGATTGTCCTTAGAAGCTTTGGCTTCAGATACGGAAGCAGGCTAGCTTTTTGTGTCATAAAATTAATAGTTTAAAAAGTACTCTTGAATATTAGGTCTTAGCTTTTAAACTCTTGGACAGCTGTGAAGTGCGAACTTACTCTCTTTGTCAGTGTTTAAGAAGTTGATTCTCCCTTTGCCTAATTTGTGGTTTTAGAGCTAAGCATGAATTTATTAGCTTATATACAGAAGGTAAGTTCGTTTGGAAGTTTAAGTAGGATGGTTTGCTCTCTGCATCAGGAGTAATAACGGTAGCATTACACAGTTTTATCCAGAAAACATCAGTTACTTATCACGTTTAAATTTTATTTAGAAATTTTTTTTACAGTACTGGGAATGGAACCTCCAAGCCACACCCCAGCCCAATTTTTCTAAATATATGTGTGTGTGTGTGTGTGTGTGTGTGTGTGTGTGTGTATTATATATATATATATATATATATATATATATATATTTTTTTTTTTTTTTTTTTTTTTTTTTTTTTTTTTGCGGGTGTGGGAATGGAACCCAGGGGCATTCGACCTCCAAGATACACTCCCTGCCCTATTCTTTATTCTTTATTTTGAAACAGGGTCTCACTGAGTTGCAAAGGGCCTCACTAAGTAGCTGAGACTGTCTGTGAACTGTGATCCTCTGGTCTCAGCCTCCCAAATGCTGGGATTACAAGCATGTGCCACCACGCCCGGCTTTTTATACTATATTTTGAATCAGACTCTGAGTTGCAAAGGGCCTCACTAGCTGAGGCTGTCTGTGAACTTCAATCTTCCTGTCTCACCCTCCCAAATGCTGGGATTACAAGCATGCGCCACTGTGCCTGGCTTTATCACATTTAAATTTTAGAAAGCTGTATTTCAAGTTTCAGAAATCTACAAGGAGAAATAAAATCTTTATGGCAGTTATTTAAAACAATTACCTTTAGATCACTTGACAGTCCAGTCATATAGCAGTTATAGGTTATTAGCAATATGTGTGATTTATTTGTAGCTTTTTCTTAGGAATTGTGGAGACTATTTTTTTGATTCTGGGGATTGAACCTGGGACATTTTGCATTTGAGTTCCACACTCAGCCTGGTTTTTAGTTTTGAAATGATCTCACTATGTTGCTGAGACTGGTCTTGAACTTGTGGTCCTGCTGTCACAGATTCCCAAGTACTGGGAATACAGGTGCTCAGCACCTTGCCCAGCGACAAACTTTTAATTAAAAAAGTAAAAGAAATGAATTTTGTGTTATAGGACTTTAAAGGGAGTTTTACACCTCCGTCTTAAGGGGTGTGGTTTTGAATACAAGGAATTTTGCCCTCAGGTAGCAAATTCAATCTCATTTTCCCATAACTTAAGAAGGTCTTTTTCTTTATTTTGGGTAGGTTTTCTTTCTTTCTTTCTTTTTTTGTACTGAGGATTGAACTCAGGGACATTTTACCTCTGAACTACATCCCAGGCCCTATTTTATTTATTTATTATTTATTTATTAATTTTTTTGGTGGTACTGGGGTGGAACCCAGAGGCTTTCTACCTCCGGGCTATACTCCCAGACCTATTTTATATTTTATATTTTATTTGGAAACAGGGTCTCACTAAGTTGCTGAGAGCCTCAGTAAGTAGCTGAGGCTGACTTCGAACCCGTGCGTTCCTCTTGTCTCAGCCTTCCAAGGGTGGGGATTACAAGTGTGTGCCACCACGCCCGGCTTATTTTTTATTTTGAAACAAGGTCTAAGAGGCTGGTGGAGAACCTGTGATGATCCTGTTTCATCCTCCGAAGTACTGGGACCACAGCACCACTGCGCCCAACTATTTTGGGTAGTTAAAAAAAACCCTACAAGTCAACATTACCTTTTTAGTTTCTTCTTAAATCTTGATTGTTTTGTTTTGTGGGTGTATGTGTTCATGTTCCCCTAAGAGAAATAACTTTATACTTAAAATTTTGGCGTGGTAGGATTTTTTTTATAGCAAGTCTTTTTTTTTTTTGGTGGTGGTACTGGGGGTGGAACCCAGAGGCTTTCTACCTCCGGGCTATACTCCCAGACCTTTTTTTAATATTTTATTTGGAAACAGGGTCTCACTAAGTTGCTGAAAGCCTCACTAAGTAGCTGAGGCTGGCTTCGAACCCGTGCGATTCTCCTGTCCCAGCCTCCCAAGCGCGGGGATTACAAGCATGTGCCACCACGCCCGGCTAGCAAGTCTTTTTGAAAATATCAATATCTGAAAACTGATTTTTGTATTTAGTTCTGGCAGGTTGTGCCAAATGTATTTTGGTGAGCAGTTTTCAATGGTAAATGCAGATTCAAATTTGCAAAATGTTTTCTATTTCTGTAAAAATGCAAACTGGTTTTATTTTATTTGAAACTTTAGATGTGATTATTCACATCAGTGATTTAAAGGAATGAACGTTAATGATTTTTAAGTTTTGGTTCAGATTTATTAAAATGAGATAAATGAATAAATAGTTACTGTATTGATGCACCACTATACTGCTCTAGGTACTAAATGATAGTGTTTGGTTTCTTTGCTACTGAGGCTTTGTTTTTACGTTCTGCTCTGGCTATACTGTTTGTGTCATCATTTTTGTTTGTATTAACATTCACAACTCATTACATTTTTATTTACACTACTGATGATGCTTTTTCCTTTTTTCTTAAACCTTATTATCTCTGTCTTTTAAAAAACTTGCTCTCTAACTTTGTTTTCCATTTTCTCTTTTTACTTTTTCCATACAGTGTTGTTACAGATCTTATAACAGTCGGTTTAAAGGTAGGAATCTTTTACTCTCCCTAATCATTTTTATATTTTAGTTTTGGCATTTCTTTTCCAACAGTGAAACCATCTCATCTGTTCATAAAATTATCTGCTATAGTATTTGATAATAGTCTTTAATTTTTATCTGGCTCCAAAACAAGTCGACTTCTAGCTAATTTTGGATTTTTTGTACTTTCAAGAAGGAGCTATAGTAATATATACATAAAGTATGAACAGAATGAAGCTTTGACATGTTTTGTTTTAGCAGTAATATGTAACCTAGGCTCTGCTTATCTTCCTATCATTTTTTCTGTATCCTCTCTTTCCTGGATGTGCTTATGGGTGATAAAATAACATAGCTGCTTTTCTTTAGCACCTACTCTATTTAAAGTGTTTCTATAGTTTTCCATTAATCAACAGACTTACAGGTAGGTAATTAGAATCCCATTTTAGAAAAAAAGTGGGTTCAGAAAGTTTGTGTGCAAGATGTGGCATGCTAGTCTTTAAACCCATGTCTTTCTGATCCTAAAATGTAACCTGTTTTTTGTCATACCACACACTTGACAGTAATGATGGCTCCATCTAAAAAGGGGAATAGCTAGAAAATGGAATAATTTTGGGGGGATGTGATTTAGGATTGAACCCAGGCGTGTTCTATTTCTGATCTATTCCCCAACCCTATTTTATATTTTATTTTGAAATTGGGTTTCACTAAGTGACTCAGGGTCGCTTGCTGAGACTGTCCTTGAACCTGTGGTTTTCCTTTTCAGCCTCCCAAGTACTGGGACTACAGGCATATACCACCCATGTAGTTGAGAGGTAGATACTTACTATTTTACAGTAATGATTTTTCTAGGTTATAGATCATTTTAGTTTTATCAGTCTTCAAATTTATTGAGTTTAAAAATAAAATACAAATCAAATAAGCAGTGCTCCTCACTATGAAGCTTTTAAAATATAACTGGGTGTTCTAAGGTTTCCTTTAAATAATTTGGTATTTGATATAGCTGAATTGGAAATGTAGCTCAAGAAGTTCATATAACTATAGTTCATAGTTCTACAGTTCATATTACTGTAAAAAGTAGAAAAATAATTCACCAATTTATTTTATTTTACTTTATTTTTGAGGTACTGGGGATTGAACCCAGGGGTATTTTACCTCTGAGCTACACCCTCATCCTTATTTCTTATTCTTTATTTTGAAGAAGAGTCTCAGTGAGTTGCAGAGGGCCTCAATAAATAGCTGAGGCTGTCCATGAACCTTCTGTCTCAGCCTTCCAAATGCTGGGATTACAAGCGTGTGCCACCATGTCTGGCTCAATTTTATGCATTTTGAGATTGCAGATACATGTATGTGAAGTCCCACCTCTTTTTAGTTTATGTGCTGCTAAGGTAAGAATATAATTCCACTTCTGTCTGCCCATCTCTGCCTCATTTTGCTGGCAATTTCTATTCTTCAAATTTATTTGAATTTAATGGCACTGATAGTAGTGCTTCATATTTTTATTTTTTTAAATTATTTTTATTTTTATTTATTTTTTTTTTACGGGTCTGGGGATGGAACCCAGGGGCATTTGACCTCCGAGCTACACTCCCTGCCCTATTTTTTATTCTTTATTTTGAAACCAGGTCTCACTGAGTTGCGAGGGCCTCACTAAGTAGCTGAGGCTGTCTGCGAACCACGATCCTCTGGTCTCAGCCTCCCGAATGCTGGGATTACAAGCATGTGCCACCATGCCCAGCCATATTTTTAAAACACCTTAAGACATAAGCATATTGCCAGGCAAGGTGGTTCATGCCATAATCCCGATACTTGGGCGCTGAGGCAGGAGGTTTATAGATTCAAAAGCCAGCCTCAGCAGTTTGTTTATTTATTTATTTATTTATTTATTTATTTATTTATTTTTGTGGTACTGGGGTTCCTGGAAACCCTTCTACTTCTGGGCTACACTCCCAGACCTATTTTATACTTTTATGTGGAAACAGGGTCTCTTAAGCCAGCAAGGCTGACTTTGAACCAGCGTGATCCTCCGGTCTCCACCTCCCAAGCGTGGAGATTACTAGCATGCGCCACCACGCCTGGCCAGCCTCAGCAGTTTAGTGAGTCTCTCAGCATCTTAGTGAGACCGTGTTTTCAAATAAAAATAAAATAGGAGCTGGGTGTGGTGGCGCATGCTTGTAATCCCAGCATTCAGGAGGCTGAGACCTGAGGATCGTGGCTCATGGACAGCCTCAGCTACTTAGTGAGGCCCTCTGAAATTAGTGAGACTCTGTTTCAAAATGAATTAAAAAAAAAAAAAAAACAGGGCAGGGGGGTGTAGCTCAGGTTGGATGCCCCTGGGTTCCAATCCCACACCAGCAAAAAACAAAACAAAAAAAAAAAAAACCCAAAATAAAAATAAAATAGGCCTGGGGTATAGCTCAAAATAAAAAATAAAAGCCAGGCATGGTGGTGCATGCTTGTAATCCCAGCATTTGGGAGGCTGAGACAGGAGGATCCAGGTTTGTGGACAGCCTCAGCTACTTAATGAGGTCCTTTGCAGCTTAGTAAGACTGTTTCAAAATAAAGAATAACAAAATAAGGCTGGGGGTGTCGCTCTGAGTTAGAATGCCCCTGGGTTCCATATCCAGTACCTCAAAAATAAATAAAACAAATAAATAATAAAGTACAGCTGGGGTGTAGCTTTGGAGTCTGAGATAGGATTACAAACTCAGGGCTAGTGCACTAGAGTATGATAACTTAGTGAGACACATGAAAAAAGAAGCATAAATACAATAATTAGCTTTTTTTATTTTGTGGTACTGGGGGTGGAACCCAGGGGCTCTCTACCTCTGGGCTATACTCCCAAACCTATTTTATATTTTATTTAGAAACAGGCTCTCACTAAGTTGCTGAGAGCCTCACTGAGTAACTGAGGCTGGCTTCAAACCTATGCGATCCTCCTGTCTCAGCCTCCCAAGCATGGGGATTACAAGCGTGTGCCAACACACCCAGCAAGAATTAGCTTTTGATACTAAGGAAAGAATGCCCAAGACTAGCATCTAGCATAATTGGGAACTACTGCTTGTAGTGTCATTTGGAGTTGAGTGGAGTTGACCTGCTTTGGCAAATTTTGAATATGAGTTGCAAATAAATGGCGAGGTGTCCCCACCCCTTTTTTGGTACTGGAGTAGAACTCAGAGTCATTGTACTGCTAAGCTATATTCCCACTCTTTTTATTTTTTATTTTTATTTTTTTGCAGAACTAAGGGTTGAACTCGGGCATTCTACCTCCAAGCTATACCCCCAGCCCTATCTTTTATAATTAGTTTTTTTTCTTGGTGGTGGTGCTGGGGTTCCTGGAAGCCCTTCTACCTCCGGGCTACACTCCCAGACCTATTTTATATTTTTATTTGGAAACAGGGTCTCTTAAGCCAGCGTGGCTGGCTTCGAACCCACGCCATCCTCTTGTCTCTGCCTCCCAAGTGCGGGGATTACAAGTGCGCGCCACCACTCCCGGCTTATTCTTAGTTTTAAAATTGTTTCACTGAGTTACAGAAGGCCTCACTAAGTAGCTGCAGCTGGCCTTGAACCTTTGATCCTCCTGTCTCAGTCTTCCAAGTACTGGGATTACAAGTGTGTGCCACCGTGCCTGGCCCTTTTTATTTTTTGAAGTAGGGTCTCATTAGGTTGCTGAGAGTCTCATTAAGTTGCTTGAGGCTGGTCTTAAACCTGTTATCTTCTGTTATTTATTCTCTTTGCTGTCTGAATAGGATGATGCAACAAATAGTTTAGCTAGTGGCAAGAGTAGATTTCAGGTTTTGCTCCATAAGTTTGCTTCCCTAGGTTCAAAAGAGTAATACTTTTTTTTTTTTTTTTAACTGAAAATACCCACAGGGCAGGGTATGTGTGTGTGTTTAACTGGGATTGAACCCAGGGGGTATTCTACCTCTGGGTCACACCCTCAGCCCTATTTTATTTGTTATTTTAAAATAGAGTCTTGCCAGGCCGTTATTGAGGCCTCCGAGGAGGCTGGGATCGGAGCCTGCCGAGGGGTTAGGCTGGTGCTGGGGCAAGTGAGGCCGGGATCGGAGCCTGCTGCGAGGAAGGCCGATGCTGGGGCCTCCAAGGCCTGGATCGGAGCCTGCCGAGGGGTTACGCCAATGCCAGGGCCATCGGCTAACATCAGAGCCTGCCCTGAGGCAAGGCTGGTGCTGGGGCCTCCGAGGCTGGGATCCGAGCCAGCTGAGGGGTTAGGCCGGTGCCGGGGCCGCTGGCCGGCATTGGAGCCTTCCGTGAGGCAAGGCCGCTACTGAGGCCTCTGAGGCCTGGATCGGAGCCTGCCAAGGGGTTAGGCCGATGCTGGGGCCATCGGCTAACATCGGAGCCTGCCGTGAGGCAAGGCCGGTGCTGGGGCCTCCGAGGCTGGGATCGGAGCCAGCTGAGGGGGTAGGCCAGTGTTGGGGCCAGCGAGACCAGAATCGGGGCCTCCCATGAGGCAAGGCTGCTGCTTGAGCCAGCGAGGTCTGATCAGTCCACCGGGTAGCCAGGCCACAACTGGGGCCGTCAAGAGTGGAATTGGTATTTGCAACACGACATGCACAAAGAAATATCGCAGAAAATTAAAACCAGATGCTTCACCTAATCAGCAATAACTAGGAGGAAACAGGCAACAGAAAGTGGTCGAGCTATAGAAAGGACCCTATAGTGAAGCAATTAAGGTGACCAATCAGAGGGTATGGAACAGGGGAGGATGGAGCCTCTTTAAAAAGCAGGAGGTACATAAACATATGTATCAAAGTTAATCACCAAACAAGCATGGGATCAAGGGAGGGGGAGGGAATGGGATGGGGACTGGATGAGGGCTAATTGGATGATGTGTGCTTGTATATCCTCTTAAGTCTTATATTCCAATGTGATGTATGATTATAATGCACCAATAAAAATAAATTAAAAAAATAAAATAGAGTCTTGCTAAGTTATCAAGGTATTGAATCCTAGCCCCAAACCTGTGTTCTTCCTGTTTCAGTCTTCTAATTAATGGGAGTATAGGCATCAAATTGTCACACAGCTAGTTAGGTGGCCAGCTTATCCTGGAACCTAAGCCTTCTAATTTTGCTAGTATTTCTTTTATTGGTTATATACTACAGTGAGGAATCATTTATTTCCTTAGATTGGAACTTTCTGGATAAAAGGTAAACATTTCCAGGCAGTTTAGAGTCATACTGTGTTTTATACCTAAGTGTATGCCTTTTATATTTTATGTGGGGTATTTGTTTTTGAGCCTGCCCAAATTAAGAAAACTAGCTATTGATACTTGGGAAATATTTGTTTTTTTTTTTCTTTATGTTGTTTATATTTTGAAATGTTTATTAAGAGAGTGAGAAGTAGTTGCCACCCTTAATTTTGAATCCTAACTGACAAACCAACCAGGTGACTATGAGTGATACTATGCACTTTTTCAGAACTTGATTATAGCAGATAAATCAAAGTGTCAGCCTTGTGGATAACAGGCTTTTTGTGTGTACCAGAGTCTATCTAGTTAATTAATTAGCTAATTAATTGTTTTAGGTCCTTAGGATCAAATACAGGGCCTAATGTATGCTGGGCAACCACTCCATCTTGAGCTACATTCCCAGTTAGAAAGTATATTTTAAAGCTCTAGCTTATATTTTAATTATTACTAGGTGGCTTAAACTCATTTATTGCTCATATTCCTGTTTATTTTGGACTTCCAAATTAAGTATGTCAGTCTTTTCTGGGTTATCATCCTATTTTAAGTGAGTAATTGAGTCTAGAAAAACTTAGGTGTTTCGGGAGGATCCCAGTTGGCTTCCTATAATTACCATACCTGCCACTATATAGAAAAGAAGTATACAATGTAGTTACTTTTTTTTTGTATTGGGGATTGAAGTGGGGAATGCTCTACCTTTGAGTGCCTCTCCCTGCCCTTTAATTTTTTAAAATTTTGATACAGTTACTAAGTTGCTGAGGCTGGCCTGCAACTGGAAAACTCCTGTCTCAGCCTCTGAAGTACAGGGATTATAGGTGTACCACTGCATCCAGACTTTATTTTTTTATTTTTTTATTATTCTTTTATTTTTGCAGTACTGGGTAATAGAACCCATGGGCATTCTACTTCCGAGCTATACTCTCAGCCCTGTTTTTTATATTTTGAAACAGGGCCTCACTGAGTTGCAAAGGGCCTAAGTTGTTAAGGCCGTCCTTGAACCGCAGTCCTTTTGTCTCAGCTTTCCTAATGCTAGGATTACAAGCCTGTGCCACCACGTCTGGCTCCATGCACTGGGATTTTAAATTACTTTTTTTTTTTTTTTTGGTGGTACTGGGGATTTAACTCTGGGGACATTCTACCTCGAAGCTATACCCCCAGCCTTATTTTATTTTTATTTTGAAACAGGGTTTACTAGCCAGGTGTTAATACTTGCTGGGTCTGTGATCCTCCTTTCTCAGCCTCCAAGTAACTGGGATTAGATGTTCGTGTCACCACAACCAGCTAAGTTACTTTCTCCAGGTCCAGCCACTAAATTACTTTTGAAGATCAGTTTTCTATTTGATGCTGGGGGTTGGCAAACTAGAGCCCATGTGCCAAATCCAGCTTGCCACCTTTTTTTTTTTTTTTTTTTTTTTTTTGTGGTACTGGGGATAAAGCACAGGGGGTACTGTACCTCAGAACTATACCCCAGCCTTATTTTTTAGTCTTTTTAGTTGTTTTCTTGGGGTGGTACTGGGGATGAAACCCAGGGTCATTCTACTTCCGAGCTATACCCCCAGCCCTATTTTTTATTCTTTATTTTGAAACAGGGTCTCACTGACTTGCAAAGAGCCTCACTAAGTAGCTGAGGCTGTCCTCGAACTGCGATCCTCTTGTCTCAGCCTCCCAAATGCTGGGATTACAAGTGTGCCACCACGCCCGGTGTCTTTTTAGTTTTGCAATAGGGTCTCACTGAGTTGCAAATGGCCTCACTAAGTGACTGAGGCTGTCCAGGAACCGGGATCCTCAAGTCTCAGCCTCCAGATTGCTACCTTTTTTTTGTTGAAACAGTTTTACTGGAATGTGGCCATGCATATTTGTTTCCATATTGTCTGTGACTACTTTCACATTATAAGGACAGTAGCCTGGTACTAGCAGAGACTGCAAAGCCTAAAATATTTACTCAGAAAGTTTGGCCAGGCGTGGTCGCGCATGCTTGTCATTCCCACTCTTGGGAGGCGGAGACAGGAGGATTGCGCTGGTTCGGAGCCAGTCTTGCTGGCTTAAGAGACCTTGTTTCCAAATAAAAAATATAAAAAAATAGGTCTGGGAGTGTAGCCCGGAGGTAGAAGGGCTTCCAGGAACCCCAGTACCCCCCAAAAAAAAAAGAAAGAAAAGAAAGTTTGCCTGGGCTTGTACTATAGAAAATGTAGAAGACCTTTGCTACAAATTATTTTCCTTTGAAACTAAGCAGTAATTTATATAGTGTGAAAAGAACATGTCTTAATAAATAGTTCAACAAATTTATTTTTTATTTTTTATTTTTATTGGTGCACTGTATTCATACATCATAGTAGGATACATACTTTTGTAGACATACATGCACACTTTTCCCAGTCAGCCCCCACCCAATCCCCACCCCATTCTCTCCCTATCCCTCCCTCCCATGCTTGGCTTAGTAGTTGACATCTAGTATTATGGCAATTTATCTAAAATTAAAAATGATAATCTCACATAACAGTTTCATTTGTCTGATACCAAGCTTTTGATGACTTAAAGATAACATTTCAATATTTCTTTTTGCTTTCTATCTTACCAGAGAATATTTTTTTCTATTTTTTAGGTGAAACTATCATATATTTATATATTTATTTTTCAGAAAAAAATCTATCCTAATATGGAATATGGAGTCTAGGTACCCAAAACGATCTTGAAAAAGAACAAAGCTAGAAGATATATATTTTCTGTTTTCAAACCATATAAAGCTACAATAATTGAAACAGTGTAGTACTATTCTAAAGGCAGATATATAAACCATTGGAGTTAAATAAAAGCCTAGAGCTAAATTCTTCCCTATATTGTCAAGTTATTTTTGACAAGGTTTCCACGAACATTTGGTGGTGGAAATGATAATCTTTTAACTAAATATTGTTAAAAAATAATAATTACATGGAAAAGAATAAAATTGGACCCTTACCTAATCCCATATACAAATATTAACTCAAAATAGATAATAGACCTAAATATAAATCTTAAGACTATAAACTTTTAGGAGAAAATCTGAGTCATAAAACCTCACAACATTGAAATTGGCAGTGATTTCTTGGTTATGATTTCAATGGCACAGGCAACAGAGGAGTATACAGACTCCCTAAAAAATAAAAAAATAAAAATTGTATATCCAAAGACAATGTAAACAGAGTTAACAGTTACTAATAGAATGGGATAAAATATTTCCAATTGCTATATCTGAAGGTATATTAATATTCCAACTAGAAATCCTAAAAATTAACAACAATAAAGGCAAACAATACCATTTAGAGATAGGTAAAAGACTAACATAAATAATGAATCTCCACAGATAACCAATCTTAATTGTCTGTTGAATGGAAACTCCTGTTTCTCTGGTTCTGGTGTATGTTACCTATTTCTTCTTTGTAGTTAATCTCTTTGAGTATTTTCTCTAGTGCTGGTTTTGAAGACATAAATTCCTTCAGTTTCTGTTTGTCATGGAAGCTTCTTATTTTTCCATCTAATTTGATAGAAAGTTTTGCTGGGTAGGAAATTTTTGGCTGGAAGTTGTTTTCTTTCAGAGTTTGGAATATGTTACTCCAAGCCCTTCTGGCTCTCATGACTTGGTTTGGGAAGTCTGGAGTGATTCTAATTGGTTTGCCTCTGAATGTCACTTGGCCCTTTGTTTTTGTTGCCTTTAAGATTCTCTGCTTGGCTTCCACATTGGTCATTTTGACAATTATGTGGCGTGGGGATCCTCTTCTCCGATCCTGTCTAAAGGGAGTTCTATAAGTTTCCTGGACCTTTGTATCAACCTCTTGCTCTATGTTTGGAAAATTTTCTGCTATTACTTCTTTGAAGAGATTGTTGATCCCTTTGGTTTCACTTTCTTTTCCCTCCTCTATTCCAATTATTCTTAGGTTAGCTCTCTTAAAATGGGCCCATATTTCTTCAATATCAGATTCCTGCTGTCGGATATTTTTTTCTAGATTAGAAACTATGAGTTCATTTTTGGATTGCTCATCTTCTAAGAGCGAGATTCTGTTCTCCATGTGGTCTAATCGGTTGTTTGTGCTTTGAATTGAGGCCTTTACTTCATTAATTGCGTCCTTTATCTCTTTTTGGCTCTCTCTGAGTTCTTTTCGAAGCACCTCTATTATTTCTACAGTTATTTTCCTGATTTGATCTTCTAGAAATCTCTGATTTTCTGTTTTATCGGGTTCTGATGTTGTGGGGTTGTGGGCATTAATTGCTCCAGTATTATTCCTCTTTCCCATGATTTCAGAAGTTTGTGCCTTCTCTGGGTTCTTCCCTTGGGTCACTATGACTTCCCTTAAGGTGTTCTGGATCTCGAGTCAGTAGTATCTCGGACCCCACTACTCCTTTACTGGGTTTTATCACAGAGTATCCGACCCAGAGAGTCGATAGAGGCTGCTTTAGACTGTGGGGGGTGCCAGGTTGCACGTTCTCCTATGTTGTGATATCTCTGCCACCGCCCCTCCCCCACTGGGTCAAGTCCCAGGGAGTACAGTACTGGGATTTCTCCGCTGTGGCCCGCAATTTGACTCACTGTTCTTGAGTACGCAGATGTAGCTGTACTGGCCTCGCTGAATTCTCTGCTGCTGCCGCCGGTGGCAATATGGCGCCGCTGCTACACCCTCGGCTATGGGGCTGGCGTTTTTCTTCTTGGTTTTGATTTCTACTTTGAATCCCTGCAGCGTGTGCTGAGCTCGGCCACTGGGAGCTTTAGATGCTCTCTGCGCGGAGAAATCCCGCCTAGCTATTCCGCAGTGGCTCACCTCGGCTTGCTGTAGCCGTCCCGTGAATTCGCCGGTGCCTCCGGCAGTATGGCGCTGCTGCCGCGTCTATCGCGGCCTCGGGCGCGAGGCCGGTGTATCTCCTCTGTGGCTTTGTTCTCAGTCCGCTTTCTCTCTGGAGCCTGGTGATTTTTTGTTTCACTGGTGATGGTGTTTTCTGGCTATGAAAGGTGCTGATTTTGTGGTAATGGAGATTTGTTGTTAGCGGGGCTCTTAAGCCCCGCTTTTCTCGGTCGCCATCTTCCCGGAAGTCTAGTTCAACAAATTTTGACCAGTGTATCCTCTTGGGTTTCCAACCCCCCAGAAACAGTAGCAATAAGGTGGTGCACACTTGTAACTCCAGCTACTTTGGGAGATGGAGGCAGGAGGACAAGTTTCAGCCCAGCCGTGGCAACTTACTGAGACTCTGTGAAGGGTGCCTTGTGTTTATTCTCTGATACCGGAAAACAAGAAACCTGGAGGTTTGTTGAAGGTTTCTAGGAGGTTTGGTGTTGCCTTTTTCTAGACCCTTCTATGCAAATTTTCTTTGGGGGGGAAAGTACTGTAGATGGAACCCAGGGGCTTTCCACCTTTTATTTTATTTTATTTTATTTTATTTTATTTTATTTTATTTTATTTTGTGGTACTGGGGATGGAACACAGGGGCCTTCTACCTTCGGGCTACACTCCCAGACCTATTTTATATTTTATTTGGAAACAGGGTCTCTTAAGCCAGCTGAGGCTGGCTTCGAACCTGCGCGATCCTCCTGTCTCAGCCTCCCAAGCAGGGGGATTACAAGCGTGCGCCACCACGCCCGGCTGGGGCTTTCTACCTCTGACCCACAGCCCCAAACTTAATTTTATTCTTTATTTTGAAACATGGTCTCATTAGTTGCAAAAGGCCTCATTAGGTAGTAGCTGAGGCTGTCAGTGAACCGTGATCCTCCAGTCTCAGCCTCCCAAATGCTGGGATTACAAACATGTGCCATCACATCCAGCTATAGGCAAATGTTCAGAGTCCTACCACCATAGCTTAGTTTTATCTGTGTTTAACTTCATACAAATGGAATCAGTGCTTAAATTCTTTGGTGTCTGACCCTTTTTTTTACTTAGCAAAATTGTTTTGCTGAGTAATAGGATATGTGTATGTTTTAACTTTCTCAGAAACTGTTTTTGATTTAGATCTCAATTGTCCCTTTGATACTCTGTCCTGCACTTGTTCTTTTTTCTTTCCTTCAACTTTCTTCCTTTTTTAGTTAGCATATTTCCTTTAAGGATTTTCTTTCATTCTTGTCCTATACATTTTAGCATATACATTTACAACTTATCTAAGCACACTATCAAATAACACTATAATAGCTGAGCTTGGTGGGGCACACTTGTAGTCCTAGTTCTAGGGAGACTGCAACAGGAGGATCACAGCAACTCAGCAACTTAGTGAAGCCTTCCACAATTTATCGAGACCCTGTTTCAAAACGAAAGACAAAATAGGGCTGGCTGGGGTATAGCTCAGAGGTAGAATGCCTCCAGCGTCACACTCCAGTACTACATGCTAAACAACAATCAGAAGCTCCCACTATACTTCATATGATATATCTTATGGGTATATTATAACAGCATTTTCAATTTTTTTGTCCTTTGTGACATTGCTGTCCTTCATTTCACTTAATCTTATCCAACAGTCGTCTTGTACATTAGTATCACTACATTATTTTTTAATTTTCATTTTTTGTACAGTACTGGGATGGGATCCAGGGGCATTCTACCTTTGAGGCCCCCCAGCCCTATTTTTTATTTATTCATTTATTTTTGGTGGTACTGGGGTGGAACCCAGAGGTTTTCTACATCTAGCCTATACTCCCAGACCTATTTTATATTTTATTCGGAAACAGGGTCTCACTATAGCTGAGGCTGGCTTCAAACCTGTGTGATCCTCTTGTCTCAGCCTCCCAAGCGTGGGGATTACAAATGCACCACTACGCCCGGCTTATTTTTTATTTTGAAACAGGGTTTCAGTGAGTTGCAAAGGGCCTCACTAAGTAACTGAGGCTGTCCTCAAACCCATCCTCCTGTCTCAACCTCCTAAATGCTGAGATTACAAGGGTGTACCACCCAGCCTATTACTGCTTTTAAAAGGTAGAAAAGCCTCTGGGTTCCATCGCCTGTAAAACACACACACACACACACACACACACACACACATACTCACACACACACACACACACATCTTCTAGCTCAGTTAAAAGGTTTTCTTTTACCTTCATTTATTGCTTCTCTAGTAGTCTTCCTTAGTGTAGATCAGTAGTGTCTCTGATTTATAATCAGAAAGAACTTCTGATATACTTTTCTTACAGGTTAGGCTTATGAATGATTATTTGCTTTGTTTTGATTCGTTTTGTTTTGTACTGGGGATTGAGCCCAGGCATGTTCTATCTCCAGTCTGTATCCAAGCCCTATTTTATTTTCTATTTGAAACAGGCTTTCATTAGGTTGCTGAGGACCTCACTATGAGAGTTGCCAAGGCTGTCCTTGAACCTGTGCGCCTCCTGTCTCAGCCACCAGAGTACTGGGATTACTTAGGTTTGGTGCTAGGAATTGAACCCAGGGCTTTGCTCATGCTAAGTAAGTATTGTACATCCCCAGCCTCTAATAGAATCTTTTTAAATGATTGATTGATTGATTGATTGATGTGCTGGGGATTGAACCAACTGTACTACACCCCCAGATCAATTTTATTTTGTATTTGGAAGGAAGGTCTTGCCAAGTTGCTGTGGGCTTCAAACCTGCTGTCCTGTTTCAGCCTCCCAAGTACTGGGGTTACAGGTGTGTGCCACACACCTGGCTTGTTCCTTTACTTTTGAAGAGTTCTGCTTCCTCCTTCTCTTTCCCTTCCTTCTTTCCATTCCCTCCCCTTCCTCCCCTCTACTTCCTCTTTCCTCCACTTCCTCCCCCTCTCCTCCCCTTTCTGTCTCTCCTACCCTTCTTTCTCCGCTCTTCTTCCTCTCCCCACTTCCTCTTCCTCCTCTCAGGACTTCGCCCTCAACTCTATTTTTTATGTAAACAGGGTCTCCTTAGGTTGCTGAGGGTCTTGCTCTGTTGCTGAGGCTGGCCTCCAACTAGTGCCCATCTCAGCCTCACAAGTACTAGGATTACTGGCATGTGCACTGCCCCTGGATTGGTTTCTTTTAAAATTCTAAATATTTCACTTTAGTTTTTGATTACATCATTTCTAATAAAACCTTTATAATTATTATACTTAATTCTCTCTATATATGATCTTTTCTCTCGATTTGTTTCAGTCTTTGATTTTCTACACTTTGATAAGATGAAGTATACTGTGTGTGTGTGTGTGTGTGTGTGTGTGTGTGTGTCCTGCTTAGTGATCTCTGAGCTTCCAGAATCTGAGGTTTGGTGTTTATCGCTAATTATAGAAAGTTACTAGCCATTGCTACTTTTAAATATTTGTTCTGTATTCTCCCTCCTCTTTTTTTGTGGTGCTGGAGATGGAATCTTGGCCTTGCTCATGCTAGATGAGTGCTCTACCAACATGCAGTGCTCTTCTCTTTCTGATAATTCATCTTGTATTACAGTGTAAATTGTCCCACAGTTCTTGGATACTCCAGATTTTTGTTTGTTGGTTGAACTCAGAGGCATTCTACTTCTGAGCTACATCCCAGCTTTTTTAGGATCTCACTAACTTGTTAAGGGTCTTGTTAAATTGCTAAGGCTGGCCTCAAACTTGTCATCCTCCTGTCTCAGTCTGCTGAGTACTAGTATTACAGGTGTGCTACCTGTCCTAGTATTACAGGTGTTTAGCCCTGCCTGGTCTACTATGAGTGTGCATCAAAGAATTTTTAATTTTAGCCAGGCATGGTGGTGCACGCTTGTAATCCCAGCATTTGGGAGGCTGAGACCGGAGGATTGTGGTTCGCGGACAGCCTCTACTTAGTGAGGCCCTCTGCAACTCAGTGAGACCCGGTTTCAAAACAAAGAATAAAACATTGGGCAGGGGATGTAGCTCGGAGGTCAAATGCCCCTGGGTTCCATCCCCAGACCCACGAAAAAAAAAAAAAAAGATTTTTTTATTTTTGTTGTACCTTTTTTGATTTCTAGTACTCCATTTTGGTGGTGCTCCTCATTATTATTTGTGTGTGTGGAACTGGGAGTGAACTCAGGGGTGCTCTACCTCTGAACAGTACCCCAGCCTTGTGTTTTAAATTTTATTTTGAAGCAGAGTCTCGCCAAGTTCTTGTATGCTGACTGTAAACCTATGATCCCCCTGTCTCAGCCTCCCATGGTAGTACTAGGATTATAGGTATTGTGCCATCATGCCTGGCCATTTGCTTTTTTTTTTTTTTTTTTAATCGTTTCCCTGCCAGGCATGCTTGTAATCCCTGGGCTTGGGAGGCGGAGACAAGAGGATGGTGCAGGTTCAAAGCCAGCCTCGCTGGCTTGAGACCCTGTTTCCAAATATAAAATAGGTCTGGGAGTGTAGCCCAGAGGTAGAAATGTTTCCAGGAACCCCAGTACCACAAAAAAAGAACAAAAAAAGAGTTTCCATCTCTGCTTACATTGTATCTATCTGTCTTTACTGCTTCATTTTTTTCCCATGAGAGCCTTTAGCATATTGATCATAGTTATTGAAAACCATGTCTGAAAACTAGGCACAGTAGTACATACCTGTAAAGACCCAAGGTCTGAGGTCAGCATGCAGTAATTTAGTGAGATTCTGTCTCAAAGTAAAAAATGAAAAGGGCCTGGGCTTAGTAAGAACACCCCTGGGTTCAATCCCCAGCACAGACACAAAACAAAATCTTGTCTTGATAATTCCAAAATCTTTATACTACTTGAACCTGGTCCTGGTGGTTGTTTTGTCTCTTCAGTCTGTGTTTATTCTTGCCTTTCTATGACTAGTAATTTTTGGCTGAAATCCACACATAGATATCAGGGAATAGAAGTTTATAGAAATTTATAGGCCCTTTAGTGAGAGTTGTTAATTTTAGAGTTGGACTTTGTCCAATTTTTGCCTATAGGTACCTGAAGCTTCGAATTTCCCTAGCATTCATATTTTGTCTTTTTCTTTGAGTCTGACTCCTGCTGCTCTTCCAGTGCTGTTAAGCTAGAGCCCTGTGATGTGGAAGAGGCAAAGCATTAGGAAGGGGAGGCCTCTACCACTGGGCTCTATCCCCAACCCCCCCCCCTTTTTTTTTTTTTTTGCTATACTGGGGATGGAGCCCAGGAGCATTATACCTCCAAGCTACACCCTAGCTCTATTTTTTATTCTTTATTTTGAGACAGGGTCTCACTAAGTTGCAAAGGGCCTAAGTAGCTGAGGCTGTCCACGAACCGCAGTCTTCCTGTCTCAGCCTCCCAAATGCTGGGATTACAGGTGTGCGCCACCACGCCCGGCGGCACCATTTTTATCTATTTACCTTGAGAACTCTGGGGATTTTTTTTCTTTTATTAATACTGGAGATTGAACCCAAGGGCATTCTACCTCTGAGTTACACCCCCAGTTCCTCTTCCACGTTACGGGTGGTGCTGGGGATTGAACCCAGGATCTCATACATGCTAGGCAAGTGCTGTACCAATGAAACACATCCCCAGCCCTTTAAATTTTTTGGTTTTGAGATAGAGTCATGCTAAGTTAGCCAGAACCCAAATTTGAGTTGCTGGGATTATAAGTATGTGTTACCATGCCTGGCTATAACTTTTTTTAGAATTAAACACATAACTCATTTATATTTAGATTTTCTATTTCTTAATATATTTATAAAATTACTATTTAAGCTGGGGTTCACAAATTTTGATTAATGTTTTTTCCATTTTTATTATTTCAAGGTTATGAATTTTTCTAATTTTTTTAAACTCAAGAATTAATTTTTTTTTGGTGGTACTAGGGGTGGAACCCCAGAGGCTTTCTACCTCTGGGCTATACTCCCAGACCTATTTTATATTTTATTTGGAAATGATCTCCCTAAGTTGCTGAGAGCCTCACTAAGTAGCTGAGGCTGGCTTCGAACCTGCGTGATCCTCCTGACTCAGCCTCCCAAGTGCGGGGATTACAAGCATGCACCACCACGCCCGGCATATTAATGGTTTTAAAATTTTAGTTTCCAAGCCAGACGTGGTGGCACACACTTGTAATCCCAGCATTCTGGAGTTTGAGACAGGAGGATCGTGGTTTGCTGACAGCCTCAGCTACTAAGTGAGGCCCTCTGCAACTCAGAGTTTCAAAATAAAGACAAAAAATAGGGCTGGGGATATAGCTCTGAGGTAGATAGAATGCCCCTGGGTTCCAGCCTAAGTACTGCTAAAAAAAAAAAATCTGGTTTTCAAACATTGTTTAATTGTTGTTTCTAATTTCATTGCAGAGAATGTAGTCTCTTCAGTATGTTTCTTTGAGAAATATTGAGGCTTCTTTCCATAGGATTTGGCAAAATATGGCCCAAGCATTAAGTAGAGCTTACTGGCATCTGTATTTGTATATTTTGCAAGCTAAAATTTCTTTATACATCAAAATAAAAATTAATATTTTATGATAAGTGAAAAATATATGAGTTTTATTTTTTATTTTTATTTTTTTGGTGGTACTGGGGGTGGAACCCAGAGGCTTTCTACCTCCGGGCTATACTCCCAGCCCTATTTTATATTTTATTGGGAAACAGGGTCTTATTAAGTTGCTGAGAGCCTCACTAAGTAGCTGAGGCTGGCTTCAAACTTGTGCGATCCTCCTGTCTCAGCCTCTCAAGTGCGGGGATTACAAGTGTGCACCACCATACCCAGCTTAATATGAGCTTTAAATCTTAGTGTCTAAAGGTTTTTTTAGGAACACAGCCATGCTCATTTCTGTGTTGTCTATGGTTGCTTTTGTTCTTGGAACAATGGAGTTGGGGATAGAGAGTTGGGGATAAAGACTAAAAGACTGGCCCTTTACAGATAAGTTTGTTAATCTGATACAGTCTTTGTGTCTTCTTTCTTATGCTTGGGGAGGGCTCAAACCAGGGCCTTACCCATGTGAGCAAACATTCTACCACTCAGTTTACAATCCTAGTTCTAATGTTTGTATAGTTTTGCTTTTTTTACGTTACTAGAAATTGAATCCTCGCAGGGTGTGGTGGTGCACGTTTTTAATTCCAGCATTCGGGAGGCTTAAACCTGAGGATCTTGGTTCGCGGACAGCCTCAGCTACTTAGTGAGGCCTTCTGCAACTCAGTGAGACCTGGTTTCAAAATAAAGAATAAAAAATAGGGCAGGGGGTGTAGCTCAGAGGTCAAATGCCCCTAGGTTCCATCTCCAGACCTGCAAAAAGAAAAGAAAAGAAAAGAAAAGAAATTGAACCCTAGGGGTGTTCTACCATTAAGCTATATACCCTTACCCCTTAAAATTTTTGTTTTGTTTTGTTTTTGTAGTATGGAAGATTGAATCCAGGGATGTCTACTTTTGAGCTGTACCCCCAGCCTTATTTTATTTTTTATGTTGAAACAGGGTCTCATCAAGTTGCTCAAGGTCTCACCTCATTAAGTTGCTGAGGCTTGCCTCCAACCTTTGATCCTCCTTGTCTTGGCTTCCCAAGTACTGGGATTACCAGGTTTGTGTCACTGCACTCTGCTTTATTTTTATTTTGAAACAAGGTCTCCTAAGTTTCTGAGGCTGGCCTTGAACTTGTGAGCTCCTGCTGCAACCTCCCAGCACTGGGATTATAGGTGTGTATTACCCTGCACTGCTTAATGTCTACATTTTTTT
The DNA here is from genome assembly GCF_963383645.1 of Muscardinus avellanarius. NCBI lineage: Eukaryota > Metazoa > Chordata > Mammalia > Rodentia > Gliridae > Muscardinus > Muscardinus avellanarius. The sequence goes on from NC_137799.1 coordinate 23,566,851, forward strand.
AAATTTAAATTTATTTATTTATTTTTATTGGTGCACTGTATACATACATCATAATGGGATAAAAAAAAAAACCTTGTAGACATACATGCACACATCGCCCAGTTAGCCCCTACCCGATCCCCACCCTGTTCCCTCCCCATCCCTCCTTCCCATGCTTGGCTTAGTGGTTGACATCTAGTATTATAGCAATTTATCCAAAATTAACAATGATAATCTCACATAACATTTTCATTTGTCTGATACCAAGCTTTTGATGACTTAAAGATAACATTTCAATATTTCTTTTTGCTTTCTTTCTTACCAGATAATATTGTTTTCTTTTTAGGTGAAACTATCATATATTTATTTATTTATTTTTCAGAAAAAGATCTATCCGAATATGGAATATGGACTCTAGATACCCAAAATGATCTCGAAAAAGAACAAAGCTAGAAGATGTGTATTTTCTGATTTCAAACCATATAAAGCTACAATAATTGAAACAGTGCAGTACTGTTCTAAGGGCAGATATATAAACCATTGAAGTAAAATGAAAACCTAGAGATAAATTCTTCCCTATATTATCAAGTTATTTTTGACAAGGTTTCCATGAACATTTGGTGGAGGAAATGATACTCTTTTAACTAAATATTGTTGAAAAATAATAATTACATGAAAAAGAATAAAATTGGACCCTTACCTAATCCCATATACAAATCTTAACTCAAAATAGATAAAAGACCTAAATATAAATCTTAAGACTATAAACTTTTAGAAGAAAATCTGGGTCATAAAACCTCACAACATTGAAATTGACAGTGATTTCTTGGATATGATTTCAATGGTACAGGCAACAGAAGGGTATACAAACTCCCTAAAAAATAAAAAAAATTGCATGTCCAAAGACAATGTAAACAGAGTTAAAAGTTACTGATAGAATGGGATAAAATATTTCCAGATGCTATATCTGAAGGTATATTAATATTCCAACTAGAAATCCTAAAAATTAACAACAATAAAGGCAAACAATACCATTTAGAGATAGGTAAAAGACTAACATAAATAATGAATCTCCACAGATAACCAATCTTAGTTGTCTGTTGGATGGAAAATCTTGTTTCTCTGGTTCTGGTGTGTGTTACCTATTTCTTCTTTGTAGTTAATCTCTTTGAGTATTTTCTCTAGTGCTGGTTTTGAAGACAAAAATTCCTTCAGTTTCTGTTTGTCATGGAAGCTTCTTATTTCTTTATCTAATTTGATAGACAGTTTTGCTGGGTAGGAAATTTTTGGCTGGAAGTTGTTTTCTTTCAGAGTTTGGAATATGTTACTCCAAGCCCTTCTGGCTCTCATGACTTGGTCTGGGAAGTCTGGAGTGATTCTAATTGGTTTGCCTCTGAATGTCACTTGGCCCTTTGTTTTTGTTGCCTTTAAGATTCTCTGCTTGGCTTCCACATTGGTCATTTTGACAATTATGTGGCGTGGGGATCCTCTTCTCCGATCCTTTCTAAAGGGAATTCTATAAGTTTCCTGGACCTGTGTATTGACCTCTTGGTCTATGTTTGGAAAATTTTCTGCTATTACTTCCTTGAAGAGATTGTTGATCCCTTTGGTTTCACTTTCTTTTCCCTCCTCTATTCCAATTATTCTTAGGTTAGCTCTCTTAAAATGGGCCTATATTTCTTCAGTGTCAGATTCCTGTTGTTGGTTTTTTTTTTCTAAATTAGAAACTTTGCATTCATTTTTGGAGTGATCATCTTCTAAGAGCGAGATTCTATTCTCCATGTGGTCTAATCGGTTGTTTGTACTTTGAATTGAGACCATTACTTCATTAATTACATCCTTTATCGCTTTTTGGCTCTCTCTGAATTCTTTTCGAAACACCTCTATTATTTCTACAGTTATTTTCCTGATTTGATCTTCTAGAAATCTCTGAATTTCTGTTTTATCGGGTTCTGATGTTGTGGGGTTGTGGGCATTCATTGCTCCATTGTTATTTTTCTTTCCCATGATTTCAGAAGTTTGTGCCTTCTCTGGGTTTTTCTCTTGGGTCACTACGACTTCACTTAAGGTGCTCTGGATCTCGAGTCTATGGTATCTCAGTCCCTACTACTCCTTTACTGGGTTGTATTGCAGAGTCTCAGACCCAGGGAGTCAATCGAGGCTGCTTTAGACCATGGGGGGTGCCAGGTTGGGCGTTCTCCTATGGTGTGTATTTCTGCCACTGCCACTCCCCCACTTAGTCAAGTCCCTGGGAGTACAGTACTGGGATTTCTCGTCTAGGGGCTGCAATTTGACTCACTGTTGTTGAGTGTGCTGATGGAGCTGTAGTGGACTCGGTGAATTCGCTGCTGCTGCCGCTGGTGGAATATGGCGCCGCTGCCACACCCTCGGCTGTGAGGCTGTCCTATTTCTTCTCTGGTTTTGAGCTCTGCTCAGAGTCACTGCAGGGTGCCCTGAGCCCAGCCCTTTGGAACTTTAGACGCTCCCTGTGCTGAAAAATCTGCCGAATTCCACCCAGCTGATCTGCAGCAGCTCACCTCGGCTTGCTGTCCGCTGCTCCTCTCTGGAGCCTGGTGGGCTGTTGAGTGCGTTGGTCTGGTGCCGTCTGGTGAATTTGCCGCTGCCGCCGGCAGTAAGGTGCTGCTGCTGCGTACTCGGGCGTGAGGCTGGCGTATCTCCTCTGTGGCTCTGAGCTCCGTTCTGAGTCCCTCTCCTCTCTGGGGCCTGGTGCTGCAAGGGAAGATGGCGCCTGTGCCGTTCTGCGCCGCGGCTTCGGCCGCAGCACTGTGGTCTGGTTTCTTTCTGGTGTCTCGTTTTTCCAGCCTTCTTTTTCTCTGTCCCTTGTAATTACATTTTTTGTTTCTCTGCTGATGGTGTTTTCTGGCTATGAAAGGCTCTGATTTTGTGGTAATAGAGATTGGTTGTTAGCGGGGCTCATAAGCCTCCCTTTTCTCTGTTGCCATCTTCCCAGAAGTCCATGTTTACATTCTTAGCTCGATATCTGGTTTACATTTGTTATGTCCATTAGCTCAACTTACTGATTTTATTAATTTTTTTTCTGGTCATATTTTGTACATTACTTTGTTTTCTAATAGGGATATATTAAAATACTCAGCTGTTTATCTTTTTCTCTTTGTATTTCGTCATGATGATGAATATCCAGAAATTTATTCTGAATTATTTTAGTCACACTTTACCTTTTTCTCTGGACTTCAGCATTTATTTATATTTTGTTGATAGTATGTTTTTACTATGATATTTACTTGGTTTCTATATCTCAACTCTCTCTTGGGTTTAGTTTTCTCCTGATGAGTGCTTTCCCTACAAAGATAACATGTATAGTTGTGTGCGAATCTGCTGAGGCTTTGCATCATTGAGAATGTTTTTGGGAAAGAACACATTTATTTTATAATTATTTCCAACATGTCCTGTCCTATCCTGAGACTGGGTCCTCAACCCCAGTCTGTAGCCACTCATTTCCATCACCCCCCACATATCAGTTGAAGATTGCCTTTCTCTTTTGGGGGGCCTTTCTCTCATTTTTTATTAGTTCATAAAATTCACACAAATATTTTGGTTAGTTCTCTCTACAGTTTAATTTGAAAGTGGGAGTTAGCAATTCTTAGGTGGATTTCAGACTTAAAAATCCGCCAGTTAACTAGTATAGTGAGCACAAAGGCCCATTGTGTAGGAATGTTACTGCAGTATTGTGAAATTTCCGAATTCCATGGATAAAGAGATGATTTGAAAGCTCCCAGGGTACTGGGATTACAAGCGTGCGCCACTATGCCTAGCTACAAGTCAGTTTCAAAGAAATAAATGTCAGATTGGTATTACTAGTTATACTATGTGGTAGATGAAAATGGGATACTTTATTTTCTTGGGCAAAGTAAGTGTTTTGGGAGGTACTGGAGGCTGAACCCAGAGGCATTCTACTTCCAAACTTTACTCCTAGGCCCTATATTACTTTTTGTTTTGAAACAGTCTTGCAAAGTTGCTGAGGCTGGCCTTGAATCTGTGATCCTCCTGTCTTAGCTTCCCAAGTACTAGGATTACAGGCATTTGTCCAGCTGGGAAAAATAATTTTCAACCCAGAGTTTTTTACTTAAGTGATCAGTTTTGAGGGAAGAATTCCCACACATGCATGGCTCCAGAAAATTTTATCTTATTTACTGTCATTTAGGGATTTATTTAAGAATGTGCTTAAGCAAAAAGCTAAAGTAAAACTAATTAAGGACAAGAGAGATGGGGTTTAAGGAATATGAGCCAGTTGAGAAAAGAAGTAAAAGAAGACATAAGTTGACATCTATTAGGAAGGCCTAAAAGGCAGTCATTCCAGATTGGAGCAGAAGGACAGAAGGTTTTAGGACAACTGGGGGACAAAACTGGGGACTGGACAGAATGAATAGTATGATAGAAAGTTTGGGACAAAATTAATGCCATGATAAAGGAGAGTAATGTGAATAAGAACTTATAAATACAGCTAAAAATGTCATGGACAGCTGGATAGAAAAGCTATGATTATATGAACCAACTTAGACTATGATATGATGTTAAGCATGATGAGAATATAATAAAGAACCCATTTACCTTTAATATAGAATCAGTGTTCTTCAAGGAGTTCTAAGGTTTTCACATTGAACCGTGTAGTAGAAAGTGAACCATGCTCGTATTATTTTTCCTTAAACAATATTTACATAGTTATAAAAATGTAAATACTTTTTTCCCCCAACATTTGAGTCAGCTTTTGGTCACCCCATGAATGGCCAAAGCCCAGAATATTGTACTTGCAGGGCAGAGTGGAACAATTGTTAGTAGACTAGAAAGTGTAAGCTGGTGGAAGGAGAGAAGGAGGTAAAATCACTAGCACTGGTATCTTTAGCTTTGTCTTTCAGATTTGGCAAATCAAGAGGTAGTGTTTGGGCTGGGCGTGGTGGCGCATGCTTATAATCCCCGGGCTTGGGAAGCTGAAACAGGAGGATGGCGTAGGTTCAAAGCCAGCCTCAGCTACTTAGTGAGACCCTATTTCCAAAAAAAAAAATATAAAATGGGTCTGGGAGTATAGTCCAGAGGTAGAA